>NC_047028.1:8469481-9669481 GCF_902652985.1 Pecten maximus | reverse complement strand
TATACAGACTTTAAATTGTGTTGTTTCAGCAGTGACTGTTATAAACCAGTTCTTACTTCTAGCTCTGCCCCCAGATATAATCCCTATGAAGCTGTTGTCAGTACACAGATAACTACCTCTATAAACAATCCCTCTGACATGCCAGTCACCTCCAACCCCTATCTCTCCCCACAGGCATTAGTCCAAAAATCCACTTAATTCACTAAAAAAAAAAAATGTAACACTATTTCTTACTCAAAGCTTGGATCAACACTTAGAAAACCTCATTCCAAGGTCACCTAAGAAGGAACAAAGCTTGTTAAAATAAATATCACTTGAATATTTAATTGCATTTTAATCCCAAATAAGTTGGGAAAGGATGTGAACAAATGCTTTGTATGTAAAGTTGTGATAGCATTGAACTGAAATGTCCATGTTCATATATGTCTATATATCAGGATGAATCAATCATAAGAAGCAAAATTCAATTTTATAAGTTCAAGATTCTGAGAAAGATTTGGGACTATTTTCTGGCAACATTAAATATTCCAATTAACAAAACTAGTGTGTGAATCCTATTGAGGCCATGATAAATTTGATGTCAATGGTGTATACCATTACTATATATCAAAATGTCAGGGCAGTACAAACCTACCACCCATTATACTGCTGGGCTGTACCAAATCTGGAATTCAGTCTAATGAAAAATTGGAGCTACACAGGCCTATGAGGGTGAAATATTCTTGGTTTGCAGAATTCTAATCAATACTGGTCCAGCAAGTACATTTAAAAGTACTTTAACTTCTGACGGCTTGTTAAGTTCTGTATCATTAGCTGTTGCCATGACACACTGGTCTATAGTTAATTATAATCCACACCAGTAATAAATATAACTTGATTGATCCATTGGCATTACTTATCATACACCCAACTCTGTTGCCTTGGATAAATAATCATTTGGATGATGATCATATCTGATCATAAAAAGTTGTATTTCCTTATGTGATATGAAGTCAGACATGAATGTTTATATGCCTTGTGGTTTCCTGTAACTATACACAAGGTCACATTTTGAATGTGACTTAAACCAGATTTTACTTAGATTTGCATGACAGGTGTTGTTGATGAAGCAGATATTTGTATGACAGGTGTTGATGATGAAGCAGAGATTTGTACGACAGGTGTTGTTGATGAAGCAGAGATTTGTATGACAGGTGTTGATGATGAAGCAGAGATTTGTACGACAGGTGTTCTTGATGAAGCTTTACTTAGGTTTGTACGACAGGTGTTGATGATGAAGCAGAGATTTGTACGACAGGTGTTGATGATGAAGCAGAGATTTGTACGACAGGTGTTGTTGATGAAGCAGAGATTTTTATGACAGGTGCTATTGATGAAGCAGAGATTTGTACGACAGGTGTTGTTGATGAAGCTTTACTTAGATTTGTACAACAGGTGTTGTTGATGAAGCAGAGATTTGTACGACAGGTGTTGATGATGAAGCAGAGATTTGTACGACAGGTGTCGTTGATGAAGCTTTACTTAGATTTGTACGACAGGTGTTGTTGATGAAGCAGAGATTTGTACGACAGGGGTTGATGATTAAGCAGAGATTTGTACGACAGGTGTTGTTGATGAAGCAGAGATTTGTACTACAGGTGTTGATGATGAAGCAGAGATTTGTACGGCAGATGTTGTTGATGAAGCAGATATTTGTACGGCAGGTGTTGTTGATGAAACAAAGATTTGTACGACAGGTGTTGTTGATGAAACAATGATTTGTACGACAGGTGTTGTTGATGAAGCAGAGATTTGTACAGCATGTGTTGTTGATGAAGCAGAGATTTTTATGATAGGTGTTGTTGATGTAGCAGAGATTTGTACGACAGGTGTTGTTGATGAAGCAAATATTTGTACGACAGGTGTTGTTGATGAAGCAGAGATTTGTACAACAGGTGTTGTTGATGAAGCAGAGATTTTTATGATAGGTGTTGTTGATGAAGCAGAGATTTGTACGACAGGTGTTGTTGATGAAGCAGAGATTTGTACGACAGGTGTTGATGATGAAGCAGAGATTTGTATGACAGGTGTTGATGATGAAGCAGAGATTTGTATGACAGGCGTTGTTGATGAAGCAGAGATTTGTACGACAGGTGTTGATGATCATGATGAAACAAAGATTTGTACGACAGGTGTTGATGATGAAGCAGAGGACGCTTACCCTTCCAGAACACCTGGTCTGATTTGCTGTGTAATTTTTACTATGGTTTTTCCTCATTTTATTGATTTAGGTGAGAATTAATAGTTTCCTTATGTCTGCATTTTCTATTGTTTTTTTTAGAATTTCTTCAAATCTCATTAACACTCCAGATCATCCCAATTTACAGAGCTAGGTGTTCAATATAACCCTAATGCCTCTAGTCTGCTGGCCAGTCCATTCATCATAAATTAAAGATCTGATGCATGACTGGTGTTTCTCTGGTAGCTGGGACCACAGACTGTCCAGTGTTTGTGTTGTGGTTGTAACTGTATAGGCAAAACAATTATTGTTAACCTAATTGTTCTAAATAGCATGTGATGGACCCTTCCCTTATGTACATGTGGTCAGTGTGGAAGCCAACAGCTGCTACACGTATAATCTGCCACAAAATTATCCCACTTAATCATAAAGTGATAAACCCAGTAAACAAACAAATATTATAATTGGCACAAAACCTATAACACAAACATATATGTACATACTACCTAGCTAGAAGTCCTGTATCATCTGCCACATTAGTCTGATCTATAATTCATTCCTATCAGAAACTGGAGAAGGGCACTTGCATTATTGAACATCTAGCTATGTGGGCATCTAATGAGAAGTGTTATTTGGAACTTAATCATCCAACATTCATTTATATGCATTTACAAACAACCATTTTCAATATCTTATTACTCCAAACTCCAAAGGTGTCATATAGAGGGGCTGAGATAGTACAGCTAGTGGGTCTTATTACTTCAAACACCTAGGGTATCATATAGAGGGTGAGATAGTACAGCTAGTGTGTCTTATTACTTCAAACACCCAGGGTATCATATAGAGGGTGAGATAGTACAGCTAGTGTGTCTTATTACTTCAAACACCTAGGGTATCATATAGAGGGGCTGAGATAGTACAGCTAGTGGGTCTTATTACTTCAAACACCCAGTGTATCATATAGAGGGTGAGATAGTACAGCTAGTGTGTCTTATTACTTCAAACACCCAGGGTATCATATAGAGGGCTGAGATAGTACAGCTAGTGGGTCTTATTACTTCAAACACCCAGGATATCATATAGAGGGCTGAGATAGTACAACTAGTGGGTCTTATTACTTCAAACACCCAGGGTATCATATAGAGGGCTGAGATAGTACAGCTAGTGGGTCTTATTACTTCAAACACCCAGGGTATCATATAGAGGGTGAGATAGTACAGCTAGTGTGTCTTATTACTTCAAACACCTAGGGTATCATATAGAGGGTGAGATAGTACAGCTAGTGGGTCTTATTACTTCAAACACCCAGGGTGTCATATAGAGGGGCTGAGATAGTACAGCTAGTGGGTCTTATTACTTCAAACACCTAGGGTGTGATATAGAGGTGTGGGATAGTACAGCTAGTGTGTCTTATTACTTCAAACACCCAGGGTATCATATAGAGGGGCTGAGATAGTACAGCTAGTGTGTCTTATTACTTCAAACACCTAGGGTATCATATAGAGGGTGGGATAGTACAGCTAGTGGGTCTTATTACTTCAAACACCTAGGGTATCATATAGAGGGTGAGATAGTACAGCTAGTGGGTCTTATTACTTCAAACACCTAGGGTATTATATAGAGGGGCTGAGATAGTACAGCTAGTGTGTCTTATTACTTCAAACACCCAGGGTATTATATAGAGGGTGAGATAGTACAGCTAGTGTGTCTTATTACTTCAAACACCCAGGATATCATATAGAGGGCTGAGATAGTACAGCTAGTGGGTCTTATTACTTCAAACACCCAGGGTATCATATAGAGGGTGAGATAGTACAGCTAGTGGGTCTTATTACTTCAAACACCCAGGGTATCATATAGAGGGTGAGATAGTACAGCTAGTGTGTCTTATTACTTCAAACACCCAGGGTATCATATAGAGGGTGAGATAGTACAGCTAGTGGGTCTTATTACTTCAAACACCCAGGGTATCATATAGAGGGTGAGATAGTACAGCTAGTGTGTCTTATTACTTCAAACACCCAGGATATCATATAGAGGGCTGGGATAGTACAGCTAGTGGGTCTTATTACTTCAAACACCCAGGGTATCATATAGAGGGTGAGATAGTACAGCTAGTGTGTCTTATTACTTCAAACACCCAGGATATCATATAGAGGGCTGAGATAGTACAGCTAGTGTGTCTTATTACTTCAAACACCCAGGGTATCATATAGAGGGGCTGAGATAGTACAGCTAGTGTGTCTTATTACTTCAAACACCCAGGGTATCATATAGAGGGCTGAGATAGTACAGCTAGTGGGTCTTATTACTTCAAACACCCAGGGTATCATATAGAGGGGCTGGGATTGTACAGCTAGTGGGTCTTATTACTTCAAACACCCAGGGTATTATATAGAGGGTGAGATAGTACAGCTAGTGTGTCTTATTACTTCAAACACCTAGGGTATTATATAGAGGGTGAGATAGTACAGCTAGTGGGTCTTATTACTTCAAACACCCAGGATATCATATAGAGGGTGAGATAGTACAGCTAGTGGGTCTTATTACTTCAAACACCTAGGGTATCATATAGAGGGCTGGGATAGTACAGCTAGTGGGTCTTATTACTTCAAACACCCAGGATATCATATAGAGGGCTGAGATAGTACAGCTAGTGTGTCTTATTACTTCAAACACCCAGGATATCATATAGAGGGCTGAGATAGTACAGCTAGTGTGTCTTATTACTTCAAACACCCAGGATATCATATAGAGGGCTGGGATAGTACAGCTAGTGTGTCTTATTACTTCAAACACCCAGGGTATTATATAGAGGGGCTGAGATAGTACAGCTAGTGTGTCTTATTACTTCAAACACCCAGGGTATCATATAGAGGGTGAGATAGTACAGCTAGTGGGTCTTATTACTTCAAACACCCAGGGTATCATATAGAGGGCTGGGATAGTACAGCTAGTGTGTCTTATTACTTCAAACACCCAGGATATCATATAGAGGGCTGGGATAGTACAGCTAGTGTGTCTTATTACTTCAAACACCTAGGGTATCATATAGAGGGGCTGAGATAGTACAGCTAGTGGGTCTTATTACTTCAAACACCCAGGGTATCATATAGAGGGGCTGAGATAGTACAGCTAGTGTGTCTTATTACTTCAAACACCCGGGGTATCATATAGAGGGTGAGATAGTACAGCTAGTGTGTCTTATTACTTCAAACACCCAGGGTATCATATAGAGGGTGAGATAGTACAGCTAGTGGGTCTAATTACTTCAAACACCCAGGGTATCATATAGAGGGGCTGAGATAGTACAGCTAGTGGGTCTTATTACTTCAAACACCTAGGGTATCATATAGAGGGCTGAGATAGTACAGCTAGTGTGTCTTATTACTTCAAACACCCAGGGTATTATATAGAGGGTGAGATAGTACAGCTAGTGGGTCTTATTACTTCAAACACCCAGGGTATCATATAGAGGGTGAGATAGTACAGCTAGTGGGTCTTATTACTTCAAACACCTAGGGTATCATATAGAGGGCTGAGATAGTACAGCTAGTGGGTCTTATTACTTCAAACACCCAGGGTATCATATAGAGGGCTGAGATAGTACAGCTAGTGGGTCTTATTACTTCAAACACCCAGGGTATCATATAGAGGGGCTGAGATAGTACAGCTAGTCCCAAACAAAAATACTTGCTTGCCGCAAGCTTGCGACGAGCTTGCCGCAAGCTTATTTTACTCTCTGCAAGCTATATGCAAGCTAGTAGGAAGCTTGCGCAAGCTCGCAGGGAATTTGGTTCATATAGCAAGCTATCTATAAGCTTGCAAAATTAAGATCGCAAGCTTGCGAGTCTTTCTGCAAGCTTGCGGGTCTTTTTGCAAGCTTGCGGAGTCTTTCTGCAAGCTTGCGGCCTTTCTGCAAGCTTGCGGGGTCTTTCTGCAAGCTTGCGGGGTCTTTCTGCAAGCTTGCGGGGTCTTTCTGCAAGCTTGCGAGTATTTCTGTTAGCTTGCGTGTCTTTCTGCAAGCTTGCGGGTATTTCTGCAAGCTTGCGAGTATTTCTGTTAGCTTGCGAGTCTTTCTGCAAGCTTGCGGGTTTTCTGCAAGCTTGCCAAGACTATGAATTCATATAAATCACCACAATATCATAATTAAGGCTTGCAAATAAAAATAACCATATATATATATATAACAATATATTATAAATATCTGTATATAAATATAATCTAAAATTGTCTTCCTTCGTCATTTGTGTTACTATGTTATATATATAAATATAACCTATGTATATAACTATATATCATATACATATATATTGCGATGTTATTTTGTTAAACCTTTTAGTTATATTATTTATCTATTCATTTTTCTTTTGGCATCTGTACACCACCCCAAGATGTTTTGCTATTAATTATAATAAGCCCTCCACGAATTATTTATCAGCTGAGGGGTATTGTTTTCACAACAAAACAATATTTGTGTAACGTACTGTTCCATGTTCTATGTCTATATGTGATTGTTTGTAATATGTAATGTAATTGATAAAGGGGCAGATTGCCTCGAAAATTCAATAATTAACTAGTTTGTATACTGTCGTTATTACTTCATTACAATTATATATATATATATCTAACAAATATTATTCACTAGCTTGGCTAGCAGACTCTTGGTTTTGTAAATGCTTATATAGCAAAATGGACCAGACCAACATATCTATTATTGTAGAGATATAAAACAAGAGGCCCCTGGGCCTTATACATATAACGTACATCTGACTCTAATGACCTTTATACTATTTATTGTAGTACAAATACTCTGTACCCAGTATATATAGTGCACTGTTGGCCATGGCAGCTATTCTTGATTTTAGACTTACCTGAAAAATAACAACACTTGATCAGGACCATTCCCGGATCATTTCAGTTAAGTTATTGGTGAAACTTGAGAAGATGTTTAAAATAGGTGTTGTTCTGGGAAACCATGATTGCGCAATCATGTTATAAAATGGCTGCCATATTATGTTATATTCAGAGTTTTTATGAGGCTGAAAAATAACACTTTGTTGGCTCCCCTCCCTTAACATCCTCACCGATTTCCAGCTCAATGTCACAAGTGGAAGTGGAGAAGAAGTTTAAATTGTGTTCTCCAAGATGGCGGTCATCTTGGATTTCAGACCGATCCAATAAATAACCCCACTTGGTCAGGACTATCTCAGGATCATTCCAGGCAAGTGCCAGCTCAATCGATTACACCAGTGGAACTTGAGAAGAAGTTTGAAATGTGAAAAGCGTATGCACAACGGACGACGGACAAAGCATAATGACTATAGGTCATCCTGACCCTTTGAGTCAGATGACCTAATAAATACATATATACAAATTAGAAAAGATGCAATTTAATAAATTTATTGTATTTTTTTTTATATTTATGATATAAACTTTTTATAAATACATGCACAACTAGAAAGAAGATGAATACATACATGCTATATATATGAAGACTGACAAGTATAGAAACTATATATAGAACACAAGTTAATTTAATCTATTAAGAAACCGAAGATTCAATTATTATCTGAAAAGAATTTGTCAAATAATCAATCTTCACATTTTTCTGAAGAAAAAGCAGACTTCAGTATTATATATATATTTACATATGAAACCTAGCTGATACACAGTCAAAATTACAAAATCAGTCATATATGTGAACAAACTGTTTTTTAATTTAATCCTAAAGGGAAAAAATTACCAAGTGATCTAGTTTTCCCATTAATTAATCTGCTTCTTTTCTGTTTGGTCGTACACATACAAATACCCTTCGATCTTGGCGATAAAAGTCAACAAATGCACAAAGGTCTAATATATCCGTAACAGGAATTGCTACATAGTTATCAGTCAACACACCACTCATAATGTTATCAAGTTTTGGTGTGACAACATCACCAGGGTGGCACAGGATGTTTTTTGCTACTGATATTTTCCTAACAACAGCTATAAATTGTGCACATTTACAAGAACTTGCGCTACAAGTACAAACTGGGAAGCATTTTACATAAAACACTATTTGTCCAATAAATGTGTGACTTCCCATTTTAAACTGCACAGTGTATGAATTTCTTGATGTAACTTTATAAGTACTGCTATGGAACATCAATCCTTTTATCAAAATCCTGTAAAACACAAAGCACTTTGCTGGAGCACTTTTCAAAAATTGAGCAATTGCAATGTAATGATTTGGTTGAATATTTCTGGAATGTGTAGCTCCTATTAAGTGCACACCCTCACATATGGTTTCAGTAATTTTGTGTCGATCACCTGTACTAGAAAGTTTAAAATAAAGTTCTGACACTACACCTTCAGCTTTCATATTTTGTTCTAGGATTGGTAACTTCATAAGGGTTGACACTGCATTGGCTATTTGAACAGCTGGAGACTGTGTTCCATGAAAGAGTTTCAGCAATTTACCATTCATGCTTTCAAACGAAAAGCATGAATATACCATTGTCTCACAACCTCATGTAAATGCAACAATTGATGTAAGTTTGCCGACATATTATTTACACCATAAAGTGTGGAAAAAAGACAACAGAATTTTTTTAAGTAGTTCTTCACAGTGCACCATCTCCTCTGATGAAATGGAATCCAAGTTCATCAAGAAGATTGCATCTACAAATAACAGATAGTGTTCAAAAAAATCTTTCTTCAGTACACCAAAGAGAACTGGCACTGAATAATAAAAGAGCCATGAACGACACTCAGAGGCTTTCCAGTATTGTGAATGTTCCTTTATACTCCTTGGGTGGCGTTTGATGAAATAGGGTGGTTTGATACAAACTAGTCTTTTGTCTGCTATGTCCACAAAACCCGAGACTGAATAGGCTTCATTAGAAAATTTAGGATCAAACCAAAGTTTTAAAAGCCTTCGAACAATACCTAGCAAAACTGTATGCATGTAATCTATGGCAGTTCCTCGTATTATGTCTGCAGAAATATTCACCCACCAAGATGGTCCCTTTACACCAAACACTGTTGTTGCTGACGCAAAGGCATTTTCACCGTGTTGAATAAACTCTTCATGGGTTCTTTTTGGACCATTAACTAAATGTGCTTGAAAAGGAAATGTACGAGTGTGACCCTTGCCAGTTTTTACAACAAGTCCTTCTTGTTTGCATCTAGGACACCCAAATTTGCCATTGAACTGAGACATGTTCATCATTAAGCATTTTGCTGGCAAATCACATGTACCACACAACAAAATACCCCGAACAGTAAAACATTCTGCACAGTGTCCACAGTCAACCATGATGCCCCCATCACGCACTTGCTTTAAACTTTCATAGAAGGGTTTCAGAAAAACTGACATAGACGGCTTTGACTTACCATACCACAAACCGGCAAACAACATGTTTTCTGGTTTCATTCTGTCTTGGTATGGTAGTTCATTGATAGACAGGAATAATGGCCAAAGACCAACTTTGGATGATTTAAATAAAGGCACACCATCTGTGTACCACATAAATGACAGATTATTTGGGTTGTTAAGAAAACCATTTTCCTTTGAGAACTCTTTATATAAATCACCATCATAGATATCCTCTATATTGTTTTCTTTTTTCTTTGACCGAGTATGTCTATGACTTAAATCTTGGTGAAAAGTTTTTCTTTCAAAAAGTTTTTGTATCTGCTGCGCAAGGGGAATCTCGACAAAGTAAGATACATTTTTACTCTCCTTTACATTAGATTCACAGTTAGGACACACATTGTTTTCTTTCGTAAGTAAACATTCACAAACTGTGCAGTATGTGTGAAATACCAGCGGTGATTTCAATTTAGAGAAATATGCTCTAAACTTGTACAGTGATGAGTAAATGATATTTGTTGTTAAACAATGAACAGCTATTAATGACAATAAATCTGACAGACATTCACCAGTAAGATTGTGTCGCAAAGCAAATGTCAGAATCAAAAGAGCACTCTGGGCTACTGTAGTTGATGATCCCTCATAAATAGGTTTACAACCATCATCTTCTGAGTCACACGAAAACTCTTCATTCTGAAATTCTTCATGTTCACATTCAAACCATTCAGAATTGCTTTCTTCACAGTCAAAACAGTTTTCTTGGTCACTTTCATTATCTATGAAATTTTCTTGGTCACTTTCAAAATCTGTAGTAGCTGCAGAGTTTTCCACATCTTCAACTAAAATACCATCGTTTTCTAGATCTGCCACCAATACATGCGAGTGTTTGGATGGGTTCCTACAAAGGAAATGGAATAAAGTGATGAATAGAGTACATACATGTGTTAACGCTCATTATGTGTGTTAAAAATAACACACCAAAATGTAGATGTTCCATTACATCTCCTCAATAGATTATGTGTGTTGTACTTTAATAATTGTTGTGTATTCAACTATTCATCATATTTGGACCTGCACAAATTTTCATCCTATACAAACACATATATATAGAATATACCAATTAATGTTGTTATATTAAGCAATTGCAATATCATGGCCAATTCTTTATAGAAATATTAACTTTATCTGACATGGAACCTAATGCTGATTTTGATCACATAAGTAATGGATAACATTGAACAATATCTGGAGGCAAACAAATTATCTTATAATTCATCAAACTTTTATAGAAGTATGAAAAAGTTATGAAATAAGATAAGACAAATAATTGACATAATAACTAGCTGTAGCTAGTTGATCACCATGAAAAGTATGCATCATGTAAACTGCAATATATTATGAAAAATTGGATCTAAAAATTAATATGATATATAATCAAAGTCTTACAATCCATCAGGATTTCCTGCTAATTCATCTTGCTGAATATTCTCCTGATGATCGAAATCTGCAATCACACCTTTTCTCTTTAAACGCCATTTTGTAGTTTTAGGTGCACTTTCAAAGGGGTCATCATCCTTAAATCGGCAATTGTAATTAACTTTCGAAGTGGATGGTGAGTCAAATCTAAAAAAAATGAATGAAATTTAATTTAATGCCATTAAGATGTAAAGTAATGTAGTGTAAATGCATGCTTTATGAGTATATCGGTATACCTTCACATTTGAATACCAAGTACTGATGTTACTTAAATTGTACATTGGGGTGATATTGATGGCCAAATTAATTCAAAGTACACGTATTAACAATGCTGTTGATTTGTTGAAAATGAGTGTCGAATTCTGATCAAATTTTGGGCCCCAAATCGGGATTTAAAATGTTTTGCATTCAAAAAGATTGAATTCTTACGTCTGCATATTATCGCCGCAGCTATCAAGTGTGGACTCGTCATGCGGTTCATCTTCAGGTTGTAAACGAATTTTCTTTTTCAATCGCCATTTCGTTGATTTCGACACACTTGCCACTTGATCATCATCTTTTAAGCGGTTGCTATACATGACGAAATCAGAGAAACAGAAACCCCGATCTCCTGTCGCATTAGGTCTAACGTTAGGCCTCGTTGTTTTCTTTGTATGATCGTGGTCCTTACAATGATTGGTTGGAAACGTTGGTCGATAATAGAAGTTATAAACGCACCAACAGTTCAAGTGTATTTTCTGTCAGTTGATCATAATATTTGGAAAACATCGATGCCGTCGTATCAATTGTGCGAGGCCTATCACACCATAAACCGGAACTGACGACTGGCGCGCCCTCGGGGAGCTGCTGATAACCAATGCGCAGCATCTGCAGATCAACATCCGCTCGATTCAAATTTCGGTGGACAGCACACCTCTACTGTCGCATTTTGCTCGCTCTCGAAGAATCACGAATTGAAATAATGGATCGAACGCAAAATCTCTTCTGTTGGTTTGATTGGGATGATAATACAACAAGTGTTAATAATATCAACATCATAAAGGAGCCAAGAAAAGAGATTAATCTGTATCAGAAAGGGGATGAAGTGATCGCAAAATTACCGAAATACGGACTGTGGAACGGTGTTATTGTAGAAATTGGCGGTAAGTAAACAATATGGCAATTAGTAAACTTACGTCTCCAGAATAGGATGTTAGAAAATAATTCGGCCAAATAGCGGTATCGATTTATTCGTTGAAAATTTCCATGAGTTTAGTTTAACACATCCCACAACAAATTTGCCAAAAAATGCAAGGCCCATGAATTTATATGGTGTCAGGGCCAGAGAAAGATCGGCTTATGATTCTAGCCCCTTACGCACGGCCGGGTTACATTTTATTATTAAAGGTATTCAAATCTATATATGTTTCGAGCTGTTAACCAGGTTAATTTTGTTTTCGAAATAATCAAACTTTACAAATTACGTGCCAAAAGTATTCGGTCAAGCATGCACAGGGACTATTTTTACTATATAGAAATCTGTATATTTCATGCATTTTGGCAAATTTTCAATTAATATTGATGACTTCGTTTTTCAATGTAATTTCTTGAAATTTCACGTACATGTCAAGAAATATTAGCTCATTCCTCTGATAATATTTGCATAAATTTTTATAGCTGATTTCAAGAGACATTTAAATTTGCATGTTTAAGTTTTTAAAATTAGCAATGAAATTTGTAAGTAAGAATAAAGCAGGGGAAAAGTAAGTAAAATATCAGGTAAATGAGCTTACAATTGTTACATTGAAAATGATATCATAAAAATTCACTGAAATGCATGAAATGTGAAAAAATATTATATGATGGAATATATATCCTTTGGCTTGTTAATGTAGGCTATTAATTTCGACATGCAATGAAATATTTTTTGGAAAATAACTACCAGTATCTGATTCTTACTTTCTTTAATTGTACCGATGTGGAAGTATATTGGTCTGCAATCTAGTTGGCGAGTGACCACTCAATATTACATACATATTTCTGAATTTATATATCAAAATCAGTACAATATTTCTTTTCGAAAAACAAAAAGTACTATGCATTTACCATATCTTTTTTCACAATATATTGAACAAATTTTATTGAGAAATTGTCTTTTCTTTTGTCAGAATCCAAGAAAGATCTTGAACTACAGATGGATCAGCGACAGAAGTTGCAATTGCAACAAGCTAGCTCTAGATCTTCTGATCATAATGACAAACATGATGAAAGCAATTCCGAGACAAGTGATGAATCTGAGAAGGAAAGTACCCCTTTGTCAACAAGTAAGTTTTTTTTATTAATACTGTTTGTACTGTCAGAGTAATTTTGGGGCTTGGTCTATGTAATTCTAAGTCATTTTACATATATTAATCCCAAAAGTTCTCACTTTGAAATCTGGGATGAATAGTGTAGACTGTAGAGAACACGGAAGTTTGTGTTTCAGAATGCCAAGGTCAAGGTCACTGTTATTGCCACAAAATACAAATTTGAAATTAGTTTTGGTTTTTCATCATTGTCAAAGTAGATCATAATATATACTGTAACATGTACTTTAATATTGTAAAATAAAGATAGATTATGTTTGTGTATGATAATTATAATTGTAATTTGTAAAATTTGCTTCATATCATGCATGTGGATATAACTTAAATCAACTGGTATTTGTGCAGAAATGGTGAAAAAGTCGCAGAAGGTCAAGGAAGGGAAAAAGATCTCAAAGAACAAAAAAGTAACTGTTGAGTCAGAAGCAATGGAGGAAAAGTTGACCAATAAAAAAAGAAAGAAGGAAATTGACCAAAAGAAGTTGGAAGAAGCCACCAAATCTCTAAATCAAATTATTGAAAAGAGGCGCCATGACCAACAGAAGGAGATTGAACAATCCGTGCCTGAGAAATCATTAAGGGATTTACAATCACCACATTCACCTGTGCTGGATCATGACCTGATCATGAACAGTCCAACTGTAAAACAGCCAATTTCTGCTACTCATCAAGATCAGGAGACAATTACCCCAGGTGAACAACTGCAACAGCAGTCCAGGTTTTCTGCCTCCTTCACTTTTTCAGACCATCACAACCAGGAGATGCCAGCATGTGTACAACAATTGCAACCAACTGCTGGATATGAATATATGTATCAACAAGAACCAATGGCAAGCTCATTCAACTTAAATCAAAGACCTTCACATGTAGACTTCCAGGATTACTCCAGATCCCCCTACAGTTCTTGTCGCCCATTGCCGGATTACAACTTCTCTACGCTGATATCTCACAGAGAACAGTTAGCTGCCTTAGAGAGGGAGAACACAGCTTTAAGAGCTGAAAATCAGCAGTTGCGTCAGAGACTGGAATGTATTGGCCCAAATGACTGTAGTAAGCATGTCTATTATAACACAAATAGAAATACAATATATCTAAATACTTTTAAGGTGGTATCTTTAGTACCATTACATTATTAACTCAGAAGTGGTGTTTGTTAACTTGTCACAAAGTATTATAAAAATTCTTTTGAAAATATTCATATATACCAACAAGAGATCCCAGAGGGATCTTGGCGCCCACCATTGAATGATCTTCATAGGTTCCATGTCAGATTGATCTTTTCTCTACTTTTCCCTTCATTTTACTAATCTGTGCAAATTGAGAAATCCCTCCAGTACTTTTCAAACAAGGGAATCCTAGCTATATAAGAAATTTGAGATTTAACGATAATGGCTGTTTGTTTGCCAGGTTGTTTTCAGGACAGACTGGTCCAAAAATGCAATACAAGGGACCAAGGGGAACCTACTTATGAAATTTGAGAAAGATCCATTCAGTACTTTGAGAAATAGAGATAACAAACTTCAATTGTCAAAATCCAAGATGGCGGTCTGTCGGCCATATTGTTTTCCAATTGATCTCAAAATGCAATTAGCATAACGAGGCACCAAGGGGAACCTCCATATGAAATTTGAGAAAGATCCATTCAGTCCTTTCTCAGAAATAGCGATAACAAACTTCAATTGTCAAAATCCAAGATGGCTGCCTGTCGGCCATGTTGTTTTCTGATTGGTCTCAAAACGCAATATGCATAACTAGGCACCAAGGGGAACCTACATATGAAATTTCAGAAAGATCCATTCAGTACTTTCTCAGAAATAGTGATAACAAACTTAAATTGTCAAAATCCAAGATGGCTGCTTGTCGGCCATGTTGTTTTCAGATTGGTCTCAAAACACAATATGCATAACTAGGCACCAAGGGAAACTAACATATGAAATTTGAGAAAGATCCATTCAGTACATTCTCAGAAATAGCGATAACAAACTTCAATTGTCAAAATCCAAGATGGCTGCCTGTCGGCCATGTTGTTTTCGGATTGGTCTCAAAACGCAATATGCATAACTAGGCACCAAGGGAAACCTACATATGAAATTTCAGAAAGATCCATTCAGTACTTTCTCAGAAATAGTGATAACAAACTTCAATTGTCAAAATCCAAGATGGCTGCCTGTCATCCAGTTGTTTTCCGATTGTCTCAAATCGCAATATGCATAACTAGGCACCAAGGGGAACCTACATATGAAATTTGAGAAAGATCCCTTCAGTACTTTCTCAGAAATAGCGATAACAAACTTCATTTGTCAAAATCCAAGATGGCTGCCTGTCGGCCATGTTGTTATCCAATTGGTCTCAAAACGCAATATGCATAACTAGGCACCAAGGGGAACCTACATATGAAATTTGAGAAAGATCCCTTCAGTACTTTCTGAGAAATAGCGATAACAAGAATTGTTTACGGACGGAGGGACGGAGGGACGGACGGACGGACGGAGGGACGGACGGAGGGACGGACGACGGACCACGGACGCAGGGCGATTTGAACAGCCCACCATCTGATGATGGTGGGCTAAAAATCTGTTTTAATTTCAGCATAATGTGATATCTGTAATATATATATATATGTGTGTGTGTGTAAAAGACTTAGGAATCTCTCAATACAATTGTCAAAACCATGTAGTTCAACCTTATTGCTTAATTAAAGCTTTTTGTTACAGGTATTCAGGTAACGCCGGGAAAACTGAGATTCATGAGGGATCTTTATACAGAATTAGAACAGAAACAGTATGTAAAACTATTATGTAAAAATACTTCTTTTGTTAGGTTGAAATACTTGAAGGATTCCTTATAACATTTTCCATATAAAGAGATACTAATATATATATATATACTAGAAAGCAGAATTCAATATACATTACATGAAAGTGAGAATATATATAGATACATGCACAATGTGACATGTACATATGTATTCCTTTAATAATGGCAATGTGATTTTCTACAGTTGTTTGTAGAGTTATATCCCTTGCTGTTTTTAGTGTTTATCTAATCTCATTTTCATCTCGTTATCATTTCCTTAAAACTTTGTTTGCTTTTTCATCAACTAATATAATCATAGCACTGTTTTTCTTAGCATTTTGCATTTCTTTGTTTTTTATTCATTATGGTAAATAAATCATGAATATTTCTGTTCTTTAGCATGGAATTAAATGCTCTGCCCTGCAGTAAAAAGTTGTTTTTATTTAATAATGTTTTTTCCTCAGTCAAAGGATCTTGAACACAACTAGTACAGAAGATGATGCAGCTGCCTACCTTTCCTCTACTCCAGAGGTATTTGCATGCTCAACTCTATTTTGACCACTATGATGACTCTCCATAACCATTTGATAGACTTAAGGTTTTCTGCCTATTTCTTCCTTTCATTAAATAAAATTAATATGTTTTCTGCCTATTTCTTCCTTTCATTAAATGTAATTAAATGACTTAACTGTATGAATGCTCGTTTTGATTATACATGTATTTAGTTTTAAGTGTGCAAATATTTCCTAAAAGTACAATGTTTATTGAATACTTTTGTTCCTAGGAATCCATGTCCCGAATGCCGTTATTGGTTAAGCCAAAACCAAGATCACTCTTCAAAGCAAAAGTAACTGCAGCACTAGGAGCACAACAAAGTCCCCTGGCTGTTCCAGAACAACAAAGTCCCCTGGCTGTTCAAGAACAACAAAGTCCCCTGGCTGTTCAAGAACAACAAAGTCCTCTGGCTGTTCAAGAACAACAAAGTCCAGAACCAGAAACTCTGTCAACACCAACAGAGGAGAACAGAAATTGCAGCGAGAATTTGAATATTAACTGTTTAGCACCATGGGAGGAAGCAGTGACTGTAAGTATGATTAAGGCCACTCAAGTAAAATTCCTAACCAAAAGGTGGACTCAAGGTTTGTCAACATTGACCACTCATAGGAATGATTTAGTTAAAACAGTCCACCCATAGTACTTATTTTTTCATGAATATCTCAAGTAGGATATCTCATTGGAATAGCCCTAATGTACCCAGTCTTTTGATTTGCATTTAGCATCAATTACATCTTTCAATTGTAATGTGTATCACAAATCTTGTTGCAGGTAAATTAATTGAATAAGTTCATTTAATGAAACGGCCATGATAAATCTATTTGGTTGATTCTTGTATTTTTAGCATTTTCATTTTAATTCAATTACAGACGAATGGGGCTCCTAAGATTAAACTGTTGCCTGACCATCAAGTGTATTTGACACCGCAACAATTAGCACAAGTTGTGCAGAAGGCAGGGAATAATCCCCGAAAACTGCTGATAAACTTGCTAGAAGTTTTCTTCACTAAAGAAATCTTGGCAGTGTCGAGTGCAAAAGGACAGCGATCTGCCCACAATAACAAGACAACAGAAAAAACAAAAGCCTTGCCAGCTGTAGTTGTTGCTGCAATTAAATCCTACACTGTCAAACATTTGAAGAAAAACACTGGTCAGTGTTCAGTCACCGATGCAGTGATGAATGATGTCATCAATTCCAAATGTGCCACTGCACGCAGAGCATTACAGCAAATGTGTAGCCCAAGAAATCTCGATGGAAAATGACTGTGTGCTCAAAATGAATTTTAACTTTTTGGACATATGATGGAACCAGTCTCTTTTTTACTTCATTTTTAAACGCCTAAATCATATTTATTTGAAGGTCATAGTTTTGATATGTTTGTAAAAGTCTGAACACATTTATATACTTATCAAGTAATCACATTTTGAAGCTTTGAATGCTTCTTCACACTGTGTTTTTAGCCGTTTTCATAAAATTTTATAGGGTTGTTGCCTTATGTTTCTAAGCATTTTAATTTTGATCTTTATCTATGTAGTTTTTATAAGCCCATCAACAACAGGTCATATTATAAGATACCCTGCGCTGTCCGTAAGTCTGCTGTCTGTTAACTTTTCCTCGTTACGCTCTCTAGCCTTTATTATCAACAGACTTTATGAAACTTGTTACAAATATTCTATGGCACAATACCTCACTCCTCAGTTTTTAAAGTTTCCTATTTTTCATTCAATTTCTCTAAGATTTTACATAATACAAAAAGAAGCAATTATGTTTAACATATATTACTATTTTTTGGCTCATGTTTCAACTATTACTATGATGGGGTATCATGCTTACCCCTGCGAGGCTCTTGTTATTATCCCCTCGCGACGAAAGTCGGGGAGGGGATATAGCGTTCGTTCGGACTTCATTTTTGAACAGATCCTGACCAAACTTCATATACGGGTCCAGCATGGGAATACCTCGAACAAGTTCATGTTTCAGGGTACCAAGGTCAAGGTCACCGTTACTATTTATAGAAAATCTTTGTCAGCACTCTTGTGACTTCATTTTTGAACGGATCCTGACCAAACTTCATATATGGGTCAAGCATGGCAATACCTCAAACAAGTTCGTGTTTCAGGGCGCCAAGGTTAAGGTCAAGGTCACCGTTACTATTTATAAAAAATCTTTGTCAGCGTTGTTGCAACTTCATTTTTGAATGGATCCTGACCAAACTTCATAGTATTGGTCCAGCATGGCAATACCTCGATAGCCCATGCCTGATAATAAGCCCATCCATGTCTATTGCAGTTCAGTGCAAATGACAACTGATGTTATTTCAATGTCCTGCAATAATTATAACCCCACCCCCTATTTTACGTCAGAGTTAATGTGTTAGCATGCGATTTGTATCGTTTGCAATGCCTTGTTTTTATTGGTTTTTTTTTTTTTTTTTATTACTTAGAAGCAGTCCTTGCCATTTTGCAATTTGTTTGTTTTTTGTTGACATTATTTCAACCAATCTCATAGAATTGTTTGCCTTTATATATATGTGACATGCATTTGAATTGGCAATTGAATATGAAATTTCTTATTAAGATTACATTTTTACATTTTCCTGCATTTTGATACTATATATATATACACAATGTATGTGTTGTTGGGACACATACACACTTCATAAATTGTAAGGTTGTGTACATTTCTTTGGGTCATGCATATACAAACGTGTACTTTCATGTCCCTGATTATCTCATTATGGATGGATTTTATTATTTTTACATTTAAATTTGATGTAATTAGTTTGGTAATATTTTGAAGATTTGGTAATTACTTCAGAAATTTGGAAAGTCCAAGCTGAATTGTTTCTATGGTAAAAATATTTTGAATGGAGAATTATTATGATCAACACTATTTCCTTTGTTTTATAATGAGGGATTTCCGGCCTAAGTTTGAGTATTGAAGGAGTAAAGAGTTGTGATCTTGCCTTTAATATAACCAGATTACAAGAATGGTTATTATTTAAAAGCAGACCTGATTACTGAATGAATTAGATATTTTATGTAACAGATCTCATGAATAAGTAAGAAATACAGTTCTATTAAGAATTTTTAGTTGATGTTCGTTTTATTTATTATAGATTTTCAGCAAGCTTGCGGATTAAGCTTGCCGCAAGCTTGCGGATTAAGCTTGCCGCAAGCTTGCGGATTAAGCTTGCCGCAAGCTTGCGGATTAAGCTTGCGGATTAAGCTTGCCGCAAGCTTGCGGATTAAGCTTGCGGATTAAGCTTGCCGCGAGGTTTCATTTACTAGCTTGCCGCGAGGTTCCAATTCCTAGCTCGCAGATCAAGCTTGCCGCAAGCTTGCCGCAAGCTTGCATTTAACATCATTCGCAAGCTTGCGATTTCTGTTTGGGGTGGGTCTTATTACTTCAAACACCCAGGGTATCATATAGAGGGGCTGAGATAGTACAGCTAGTGGGTCTTATTACTTCAAACACCCAGGGTATCATATAGAGGGTGAGATAGTACAGCTAGTGGGTCTTATTACTTCAAACACCCAGGGTATCATATAGAGGGCTGAGATAGTACAGCTAGTGTGTCTTATTACTTCAAACACCCAGGGTATCATATAGAGGGCTGAGATAGTACAGCTAGTGGGTCTTATTACTTCAAACACCCAGGGTATCATATAGAGGGCTGAGATAGTACAGCTAGTGGGTCTTATTACTTCAAACACCTAGGGTATCATATAGAGGGCTGGGATAGTACAGCTAGTGGGCCTTATTACTTCAAACACCCAGGGTATCATATAGAGGGCTGAGATAGTACAGCTAGTGGGCCTTATTACTTCAAACACCCAGGGTATCATATAGAGGGCTGAGATAGTACAGCTAGTGGGTCTTATTACTTCAAACACCTAGGGTATCATATAGAGGGCTGGGATAGTACAGCTAGTGGGTCTTATTACTTCAAACACCCAGGGTATCATATAGAGGGGCTGAGATAGTACAGCTAGTGTGTCTTATTACTTCAAACACCCAGGGTATCATATAGAGGGGCTGAGATAGTACAGCTAGTGGGTCTTATTACTTCAAACACCTAGGGTATCATATAGAGGGTGAGATAGTACAGCTAGTGTGTCTTATTACTTCAAACACCCAGGATATTATATAGAGGGGCTGAGATAGTACAGCTAGTGGGTCTTATTACTTCAAACACCCAGGGTATTATATAGAGGGTGAGATAGTACAGCTAGTGTGTCTTATTACTTCAAACACCCAGGATATCATATAGAGGGGCTGAGATAGTACAGCTAGTGTGTCTTATTACTTCAAACACCCAGGGTATTATATAGAGGGTGAGATATATATTGCAGCTAGTGGGTCTTATTACTTCAAACACCCAGGGTATCATATAGAGGGCTGAGATAGTACAGCTAGTGGGTCTTATTACTTCAAACACCTAGGGTGTCATATAGAGGGTGAGATAGTACAGCTAGTGGGTCTTATTACTTCAAACACCCAGGATATATCATATAGAGGGTGAGATAGTACAGCTAGTGGGTCTTATTACTTCAAACACCCAGGGTATCATATAGAGGGCTGAGATAGTACAGCTAGTGGGTCTTATTACTTCAAACACCCAGGGTATCATATAGAGGGTGAGATAGTACAGCTAGTGGGTCTTATTACTTCAAACACCCAGGGTATCATATAGAGGGCTGAGATAGTACAGCTAGTGGGTCTTATTACTTCAAACACCCAGGATATATCATATAGGGGCTGAGAAAGAACCAGACTAATGCATTATTTTTGGGGAGGATTAAAGGTTCAATCTCTGGGAGCAGATCGGGTTAATCATGTTCTTGGACAAGATGCTGCCCCCAACTTTATTGGGTAGCATGTGTGATGAGGGACCCTAAGTATATGCTACCTATATACTACAATAAGCTCCCATATCAAAATGGCCGACTACTCATGGCCAATAATTAATCCCAGCAAATATCCCGGTTATTCAGGGTGTCAGATCATACAGGTTGGATAGTGTATATCCACTAATAGTATCATAATCTAAAACCCCATACCTGAACAATGATTCTAAACCACTCAACCACACATGGAAAAAGAACTGACTAGTTAATCTGTGGAATTCATTTTAAGACTGGAAAGATAATGCTGCTGTTTCAGACCTCCAACAACCAAGTCAGCCAATACATTAAAACACGTCAATGTAGATAAAAACAAAGGAGTGGCTCTACAACCCTCACACATAAACCCAAACAATTGGTAAATACTTCTCCAGGCTTCAGTGGTTATGTTACTAATGGTATCAGCAGTAAGATGCTTGCCGCTGTATCAGACAACATCACCTATCTGTCTGAAGTCATCCTCTCTGAGGTACTACCGCTGATGAAAACCACCTGCTTGTTTTCATGCTGTATTTATTTGATTTTGATGTGGTAAATTGTTTTTTTGTTTCCAATTGTTTTGATTTGTTTGTCATCCCTCCGCGGGAGTCTGGGAGTCGTACATTGGGTTTAGTAAGTACGGTGAGCGAACTGTAGAACCTAGATAACCGTATCACAGTAGCAAATCAAGTACACCCTCACAGAACCGTCATTTACAAGTGACATTCAAGCTTTGAACTGTTGGCATACATATATATGTGGCACATTGTAAATATCATATTTTATGTACAAGATTTGTACTTCTTATAAATTTGTGTTTTATTTTTCCATCATTATTGTGAAATTTCTACTTGGCATACATTATTTATACATGTAACATTTCTGTTTGGCATACATTATTTATACATGTAACATTTCTGTTAACTGTGTCTATTGCACTTTTTTTTTTTTTTTAAAGATCCCTGTATAATAACAAGGTTTTTACTTTAAATAAAGTATAGTAAACATAAAAAGGAGTTGAAAGTCTTCAACTAGGTGCCAAGGGAACCTATAAAATTTGGGGAAGATCCACGACAACATTTCTGAGATATATAGTGATAGTGTAAGAACTTCAACTGTCAAAATTTAAAATAGCATCCTGTCAGCCATCTTGAGTTGTAATTGATCCCAAAATATAGTATAGAAGTTTTTTTGCTGTTTTTTTTCTCCCCTCCATTACTCCTGTACTTAAATAGATGTAATAGTGATAGCACATACAATGATACAATATTAGGCATTATCCTTGCCTCACTGTTTATTGATACATGTATACATGTGTATACATTTTTATCTTGAATACAACAGAGGACCAAAACGCAGCTCTGATTCAATGCTGAGCCAAACGATGGGCTTGTCATGACATTGAAATTAGAGGACACTGAAATGACATTTGCGGGTAATTGTATTGACTTGTTGGGCTAAATAGGCTCAGCAACATACCAGCTCAATAACAATAATCATTCATATCATAACATTTTTAAAACTCAGCATGAAATGCCAACATCTTATATAAACCATATTGATCTTAATTTAGCATAGAGACATCGTATGACTGCATACCCAAAACACAATTGCCATAAATAAATTCTACACAATGTTTGAGATGAAAGTTAAAATGCCTCATCAATACAGCAGCAAGTCCTGTTATAAACATCCAAATTCCTGGGAGTTCCTAGTGATAAGGTTATAGTATAGATATACGCTATGTAGAGATAGCATTCTTGTTTTATCAAAGGGGAGTTGTCTAACCAGAGAATGCAGTGTCTGACACACACAAAGTATCCGAGTGCATTTGCCAACAGATACATGCACTGGGGATCCGGACCACCTAAAAATCAAATACATCTCCGATTCTATCAGATGCACGATACTATCACTATTTTTTAGGGTAGCGGTTTCCAAATTCAACAGTTGCTTGCAGCCACTGGCAATGGCATACAGAATCGTATAAGAAACCTGAATTGACTTGGTTCTAGACTTTTAAAATCTTGGTAGATTGGACGATTTTTGTATCCCATGAATACTCTACGATTCTTTGTCCCCCAATATGGCACGTCTCTACAAAAACAGAATCAAGTCAATGACAAAGGGAGAAAAGTGACTTGAAGGATTAAACCAAACCTTCACAATTATAGCCGACATACCGAGGGAACTTTTCAAAAAATTTAAATTCACATATCTTCATTTCCATTTTTTTCCAGGGAAAAGATCATTCAATCATTGTTAGATGTTGCCAGGCTTAGATTTGTGAGGACAGGTTTAACATTGGGCAAAGCCTTAATAAATCTTGTCTAGAATTGAGGGTCCTCTATCGATCCACATGTACAAACAAACAATATATAATTTGTACTTTTATAATGATAACCTGCAGGTATACAGTTATAACAGATTGTATTCGTTCTTGTAATCACCTTTTAGCTATGACAAGAATCCAATGCACCATCCTGTTGCAGACGAGAATAATATCTCATCCTTGTGGTTAGCTATACATATCAAACTCGGCTGGATATATATGAATACGTGCATCACTAATATCAGCAATGCATCATCTGTGGAACTTTTCAATTAACATCACATTCTGCATTTTCTTGTTCCTAAAATAACCACACAAACTCTAGAAGTTCCCTGCATGGAATAATTAGTTATAGCTTGATCAAGCTCAAGCTGGATCAAAACTCAATTTAATTGTCAACAAAATGAAGAAAACAAATCAGAAATTGGGTATACTTGGTACAACATAATTCATAAGCCAAGATATGACGTAAGTGTACAATAGTTTTAGGTGAGCCTTGACTACCTCAGATGAGTCTTATTATTATACATACCAAAGTTATAGTGCTGTACTTGTTCTAAACTCTATTTAATGCCCATATTGCTATTCCCTGCATTTAATGCTCTCATCTCCACATATATACTGGGTCGATTATCCCACTTCCCTGATTTTAATACACTGACCTACTCTGTATTTGGTGATGATGTCCTCCTTATATAGCTTGATACAATGTCCCTTCCTGTATTCATGTTGCTTTCCCTTTAGTTTTATATGATGCCCCCTCCTGTATTTGCTACACTACCTATAGTTTGATATGTTGCCCCTTCCTGTATTTTATAGGAAACAGTCAAATTTGGTTAATATCCATTTATATAGTGAGTGAGATAACAATTTGATATGATGCCCCTTCCTGTATTGATGTTACACTCCCCATAATTTGATATGATGCCCCTTCCTGTATTTGTTACACTCCCTATAGTTTGATATGATGCCCCTTTCTGTATTTATGTTATACACTCCCTATAGTTTGATGTGATGCCCCTTCCTGTATTTATGTTACACTCCCTATAGTCTGATATGATGCCCCTTCCTGTATTTGTTACACTCCCTATTATAGTCTGATATGATGTCCCTTCTGTATTTATGTTACACTCCCTATAGTTTGATATGATGCCCCTTCCTGTATTTATGTTACACTCCCTATAGTTTGATATGATGCCCCTTCCTGTATTTGTTACACTCCCTATAGTTTGATATGATGCCCCTTCCTGTATTTGTTACACTCCCTATAGTTTGATATGATGCCCCTTCCTGTATTTGTTACACTCCCTATAGTTTGATATGATGCCCCTTCCTGTATTTGTTACACTCCCTATAGTTTGATATGATGCCCCTTCCTGTATTTGTTACACTCCCTATAGTTTGATATGATGCCCCTTCCTGTATTTATGTTACACTCCCTATAGTCTGATATGAAGCCCCTTCCTGTATTTGTTACACTCCCTATAGTTTGATATGAAGCCCCTTCCTGTATTTATGTTACACTCCCTATAGTTTGATATGATGCCCCTTCCTGTATTTATGTTACACTCTCTATAGTTTGATATGATGCCCCTTCCTGTATTTGTTACACTCCCCATAATTTGATATGATGCCCCTTCCTGTATTTGTTACACTCCCTATAGTTTGATATGTTGCCCCTTCCTGTATTTGTTACACTCCCTATAGTTTGATATGATGTCCCTTCCTGTATATATGTTACACTCCCTATAGTCTGATATGATGTCCCTTCTGTATTTATGTTACACTCCCTATAGTTTGATATGATGCCCCTTCCTGTATTTATGTTACACTCCCTATAGTTTGATATGATGCCCCTTCCTGTATTGATGTTACACTCCCTATAGTTTGATATGATGCCCCTTCCTGTATTTATGTTACACTCCCTATAGTTTGATATGATGTCCCTTCCTGTATTTGTTACACTCCCTATAGTTTGATATGATGCCCCTTCCTGTATTTATGTTACACTCTCTATAGTTTGATATGATGCCCCTTCCTGTATTTGTTACACTCCCTATAGTTTGATATGTTGCCCCTTCCTGTATTTATGTTACACTCCCTATAGTTTGATATGATGCCCCTTCCTGTATTTGTTACACTCCCTATAGTTTGATATGATGCCCCTTCCTGTATTTATGTTACACTCCCTATAGTCTGATATGAAGCCCCTTCCTGTATTTGTTACACTCCCTATAGTTTGATATGAAGCCCCTTCCTGTATTTATGTTACACTCCCTATAGTTTGATATGATGCCCCTTCCTGTATTTATGTTACACTCCCTATAGTTTGATATGAAGCCCCTTCCTGTATTTATGTTACACTCCCTATAGTCTGATATGATGCCCCTTCCTGTATTTGTTACACTCCCTATAGTTTGATATGATGCCCCTTCCTGTATTTGTTACACCCCTATAGTTTGATATGATGCCCCTTCCTGTATTTATGTTACACCCCTATAGTTTGATATGATGCCCCTTCCTGTATTTGTTACACTCCCTATAGTTTGATATGATGCCCCTTCCTGTATTTGTTACACTCCCTATAGTTTGATATGATGCCCCTTCCTGTATTTATGTTACACCCCTATAGTCTGATATGATGTTCTGCTTTGTATCAGTTGTAAGCTCTCCTGTATTTTGCTTTTTTTCTGTAATTTGGGTTATTGCCTGTTTTTTTTTAATTTTAATCTTTCGCTCTTTCCTGTATTTTTATATATGTTACACTGTTATCTCTATAATTTTGGGATTCTAACCATCCTCTAACAAATAAAATTGTCACCATTCAGGTCACATGACCACCAGATAATAGGTCACATGACCACCAGATAATAATAGGTCACATGACCACCAGATGGCATTATGACCCCAGAACCATCAGGTCACCACTCAGACATAATCAATACTACTGTCCTGGCTGTATGCACACTATCATAATCACATCACAGCATTAATCACTTCACACCAGCAATATTAACTCCCTCCTCAATGTAGCAAACACACAGGGTAATTCTATTTGACTAAAACTAATTCATTTGGAAATATTCCCATTAAGTGGGGTACCTTAAGGTAACTTTTAATACAGATACTGTACATTCAACAAAATTCTAATTTTGTATGATAACAAGTGTGTGGTGCCTTTATTATTCCAAATAGATTTTTAAATTGGTCCCAAGACAGTTTATCGATTCAACTCAGATATCCTGCATTCTACTTAACAGGGTTCCAACAACTGCAGGATAAGATCCATGCAACTAATTTTTTTGACAGAATACACAGAAATTGGATTTTTCCTCTCATAAGCCCATAGGTCCTTCTCCTTACAAAGGCAGGTTTATAGATATCATGTACAGAAAGTAAACTTTTGATTTGATATCAAGACCATATTTCAAAATGTTATATTAAAATTTGGTGTTCCACAAGGATGTTCTTAGGGAAACTTAGATATGAAAATGGGACAATTACAGATATATCCCACAATTCAACATGGTCAAAGGTGTTATAGTAGTAATGACTTCATGTGTAAAGCCTGGAAGAGGTCACACAGTTGAACAGAGACAATAGCAAGAGACCAAAATGGCCATGTAATTGCAGCAGGTCGATCAATGATCAGAACAGTGGGATAGGATAGAAGACACAAGTCAGACTTCAAAGGTGTAATTAAACAGCCCATATCAATTATCCTTACTGATTAGGACCAGAGCCTAGCACAACTACTACAGCAGTGACAGTTTAATAGTTACTGTGTCCAAATCACCAATCATGGCGAGGTGTCCTGGTATTAACACTACCAACAAAGAGTCTATAGACCTCCAACATGGAAAGGTCAAGGTCATATAGTTGTATCATTAGTCCAATACTACATGTTACCATTATTGCTGAAAATCTCATTGAAATTTTCAGAATGTGCTATAAGAATAACATCCATCCACTTTCTTTGAAATCTTTGAAATTCTCCCATAATATTCATAACCTCAAGCTCAGGAAGTTTCAGGTTCAAAACTGAACAACGCTCATCAGCTATGGTGCAATTTATCTGGAACACAATGTTCATGCACCCGATACAGCATATATGAAGCTGCATAACTTAAGCCTCCAAGCATTTATCTCCATATTTAAATAATAATTAGACATTTACATCATACATGTACCTGAAATATGTCTATTAATGACTAAGTTTTGCCCTTAGCTTAGAGTTTAGGTCTCTATTCTGTAATGGTACGTGGAGAGCTTTATGAACTTCCACGGGCCTAGCTAGAATACATATATATTAAACAAGCCAGACAAAATTCCATCTAACAAACAGGATACACACAGCTCTAGAGCTATATCAAATTATATATTTAGACCTAACAAACAGAAGATGCATGCTATTCCACCATATCTGTGCCCTACACCACTAATCACATGTCCAGGACACTAAATCGTAAAACAACCTCAATAGAATGAGATTTCTCTCCCAAAAGACCATTTCTTGGCAGTATACAGATCTAAATTATGTACAAAAAATCCATCAATATCGAATAATACACCGAGAAGGCAGTAACCATGGTAGTGTAGTGAGATCAGGCGTGGTGAGGACAGACACAGACATCTGATATTTTATGGTAACCACGGTAGTGTGGCGAGATCAGGTTTGGTGAGGACAGACACTGACATCTGATATTTTATGGTAAAGTCTGAGGACATGCCTCCCAGAATTTATTTATTCATGGAAAGTTTTTCAATGAATTGTCAATTTTTGGTAGAATTTCTACAACACATTCCAACAGGGATATATATGCTTGTTGCCTGATTATATAATTTGTAAAACAAAAGAATAAATTCTTTTGATGGTTTAATTTTCAGGGTTTGACTGATCATTAAAGATAGACACAAACAATAGTTTTTGCAACTCTATTCCATCCTTGAAAAAAGCAGAAACCATAACCCCTAAAATAACATTGGCAATACTGTTTGATGGAAAGTCACCAACTAACACTAAAAGCCAGTTCACACAGACACAACCTGATCCGACTAAACCAGTACTTGCTAGCTTCCCCTACCAACTGGTCCTCTGGCTCTCATTTCCTTCTATCAAGTGTCAGCGTTTGAACCTGTACTAATCACCTAGGCTGACAATCTTCTCCAGTTCCTGTCTGTGTATCACTATACAGCCAGTCACACCTAATTTAAGCTTGCTCCAAACAGAATTCTCTTCTCTCACAGGGATACATTTATGTTCAGACAGATCAATTTCAGCTTGCTGCATGTTCCAAACATTTTATATCCTATAGAGACAGAAACGCACTGATGAAATTTGTTCAGACAGATAAAAAGAAGATTACAATTTGATAATTAAATTTTTCAATTAAATTCTGATAAATTTAATTCATCCGGGATGTTTCTGCAAGATGCATCCATCCCTCAATACACATATATATAACAGTTTTATTTTCAGAGTAGACAATATAATGCAAGTAACAGTAGTTTATTTACAGAATATAGACTGGTAAATGTAAGGAGGTTTATTTACAGAATATAGACTGGTAAATGTAAGGAGGTTTATTTACAGAATATAGACTGGTAAATGTAAGGAGGTTTATTTACAGAATATAGACTGGTAAATGTAAGGAGGTTTATTTACAGGATGGGAATTTTGCTTTTTAGGTAGATATATCCATATGCAAGTATGTTTCCATTGACAGAGAATTATTTTATGCATGGTCACTCATGGAAGCTGGATAATAGAGCCAATGATCATTGAAACAACTGATCTTACATGTCCTGAATGTCCCATGTCTAGCACATGATGCTGAGGCTATTTATATAAGTCTGTATCTGTGTATGTTTTTTATCAGGGAGGCTCTATGTATATAATATCTTAAAATTCTTGTACAATAGAACTAAACTTTGTTATACAAAACTTAACAGAAATGTAGCCCAACACATATATTTTAGGGCTAACCAATTTAGCCCAAATTTTGAAGCAGAAACATCATAGTGAAAACATCATATCATAACCTTAATTTGCAAATGTATAACCTTATACTAAGGACCCTTCAATGGAGCAGTTGAGACTGAATAATATCTTACCCTATTTTTGCCAACATTCTTATACTCAGTATAACTTATAGGTATTTTTATGATTTATTTAATTTGTCCCAGTATCAAATAAAGTTTACCATCTCCTTATAATATAACTTACATGTAGTTAAAATTATGTCATTCACCTTATTGACAGAGGCAGCATACACTCGAATACAGGATCTTTATGTAGTACTCAGAATCATTGTACATACATGCATAATGTACCCTAATTACTGTTTGTGTAGAATTTGGCATTTGTATGCTTTGCTTCGAAATAACAAATAACCAACCAGGATATATACTGGCATATCTCGTACCTAGAAAGAGCAAACGTGTAAAATAATGGTTGTCAACTATTTACATAGATAACTAAACTAACAGTCAAAATCGTAATCATTCTTAATCATATTTACTTTTGCCTGAAGTTGCTTGGTGATAGAAATACAGTGCTCATGATGATGTAAAACCCCTTGATCTTAGCTGTATAGACTTATTTTGCCATTGAGAGACATAAATGAAAACACCTAAATACCAGAAAGTCACATTATCTACTTACAGTAGCTATATATAGAAGACTTATGGTTCCAAGCTATTAGAGTTATTTTACTTCCACCTCAATGTGAGACAATATTTAAAATTTTTGCACCTTCAGACAGATTAAATGTAAAGATAGCTATAGCAGCCCACCATAGAACCTGCCCGGACTGATATGTATATTCAGTCTTGTAAAAAATCTTCTGGTAATTTTGTGAGACAACGAGAAAAAAATATTATTAGTTTTTGGTCTGGAGTGCCAGAGGCGATTCTATTTCACTAGACCTGACATTGGAAAGAGCAGCAGTCATAATTTTGATGCATTAACAAACCTCAACCTCCACCAAACAGAGGTTACATCGGTATGTTACATCTTACACTGACAGACACTCACCAAACAGAGGATACATCGGTATGTTACATCTTACACTGACAGACACTCACCAAACAGAGGATACATCGCTATATCTTACACTGACAGACACTCACCAAACAGATCTAGAGGAGACATTGGTATGTTACATCTTACACTGACAGACACTCACCAAACAGAGGATACATCGCTATATCTTACACTGACAGACACTCACCAAACAGATCTAGAGGAGACATTGGTATGTTACATCTTACACTGACAGACACTCACCAAACAGAGGATACATTGGTATATATATATGTTACATCTTACACTGACAGACACTCACCAAACAGAGGATACATTGGTATATATATATGTTACATCTTACACTGACAGACACTCACCAAACAGAGGATACATCGGTATATATATATGTTACATCTTACACTGACAGACACTCACCAAACAGAGGATACATCGGTATGTTACATCACCAAACAGAGGATACATCGGTATGTTACATCTTACACTGACAGACACTCACCAAACAGAGGATACATCGGTATGTTACATCTTACACTGACAGACACTCACCAAACAGAGGATACATCGGTATGTTACATCTTACACTGACAGACACTCACCAAACAGAGGATACATCGGTATGTTACATCTCACACTGACAGACACTGACACCAAACAGAGGATACATCGCTACGTTACATCTTACACTGACAGACACTCACCAAACAGAGGATACATCGCTACGTTACATCTTACACTGACAGACACTCACCAAACAGAGGATACATCGGTATGTTACATCTTACACGGACAGACACTCACCAAACAAAGGATACATCGGTATGTTACATCTTACCCTGACAGACACTCACCAAACAGAGGATACATCGGTACGTTACATCTTACACTGACAGACACTCACCAAACAGAGGATACATCGGTATGTTACATCTTACGCTGACAGACACTCACCAAACAGAGGATACATCGGTATGTTACATCTTACACTGACAGACACTCGCCAAACAGAGGATACATCGGTATGTTACATCTTACACTGACAGACACTCACCAAACAGAAGATACATCAGTATGTTACATCTTACACTGACAGACACTCACCAAACAGAGGATACATCGGTATGTTACATCTTACACTGACAGACACTCACCAAACAGAGGATACATCGGTTTGTTACGTCTTACACTGACAGACACTCACCAAACAGAGGATACATCAGTATGTTACATCTTACACTGACAGACACTTACCAAACAGAGGATACATCAGTATGTTACATCTTACACTGACAGACACTCGCCAAACAGAGGATACATCGGTATATTACATCTTACACTGACAGACACTCACCAAACAGAGGATACATCGGTATGTTACATCTTACGCTGAAAGACACTCACCAAACAGAGGATACATCGGTATGTTACATCTTACACTGACAGACACTCACCAAACAGACGATACATCGGTTTGTTACGTCTTACACTGACAGACACTCACCAAACAGAGGATACATATCGGTATGTTACATCTTACACTGACAGACACTTACCAAACAGAGGATACATCGGTATGTTACATCTTACACTCACCAAACAGAGGATACATCGGTTTGTTACATCTTACACTGACAGACACTCACCAAACAGAGGATACATCGGTATGTTACATCTTACACTGACAGACACTCACCAAACAGAGGATACATCGATATGTTACATCTTACACTGACAGACACTCACCAAACAGAGGATACATCGGTATGTTACATCTTACACTGACAGACACTCACCAAACAGAGGATACATCGGTATGTAACATCTTACACTGACAGACGCTCACCAAACAGAGGATACATCCGTATGATACATCTTACACTCACAGACACTCACCAAACAGAGGATACATCGGTATGTTACATCACCAAACAGAGGATACATCGGTATGTTACATCTTACACTGACAGACACTCACCAAACAGAGGATACATCGGTATGTTACATCTTACACTGACAGACACTCACCAAACAGAGGATACATCGGTATGTTACATCTTACACTGACAGACACTCACCAAACAGAGGATACATCGGTATGTTACATCTTACACAGACAGACACTCACCAAACAGAGGATACATCGGTACGTTACATCTTACACTGACAGACACTCACCAAACAGAGGATACATCGTTATGTTACATCTTACACTCACCAAACAGAGGATACATCGGTATATTACATCTTACACTGACAGACACTGACACCAAACAGAGGATACATCGGTATGTTACATCTTACACTGACAGACACTTACCAAACAGAGGATACATCGGTATGTTACATCTTACACTGACAGACACTTACCAAACAGAGGATACATCGGTATGTTACATCTTACACTCACCAAACAGAGGATACATCGGTATATTACATCTTACACTGACAGACACTCACCAAACAGAGGATACATCGGTATGTTACATCTTACACTGACAGACACTCACCAAACAGAGGATACATCGTTATGTTACATCTTACACTCACCAAACAGAGGATACATCGGTATATTACATCTTACACTGACAGACACTGACACCAAACAGAGGATACATCGCTACGTTACATCTTACACTGACAGACACTCACCAAACAGAGGATACATCGGTATGTTACATCTTACACTGACAGACACTCACCAAACAGAGGATACATCGTTATGTTACATCTTACACTCACCAAACAGAGGATACATCGGTATGTTACATCTTACACTGACAGACACTCACCAAACAGAGGATACATCGGTATGTTACATCTTACACTGACAGACACTCACCAAACAGAGGATACATCGGTATGTTACATCTTAACACTCACCAAACAGAGGATACATCGGTATGTTACATCTTACACAGACAGACACTCACCAAACAGAGGATACATCGGTATGTTACATCTTACACTGACAGACACTCACCAAACAGAGGATACATCGGTATATTACATCTTACACTGACAGACACTCACCAAACAGAGGAGACATCGGTATGTTACATCTTACACTCACCAAACAGAGGATACATCGGTATATTACATCTTACACTGACAGACACTCACCAAACAGAGGATACATCGGTATGTTACATCTTACACTGACAGACACTCACTAAACAGAGGATACATCGGTATGTTACATCTTACACTCACCAAACAGAGGATACATCGGTATGTTACATCTTACCCTCACAGACACTCACCAAACAGAGGATACATCGGTATATTACATCTTACACTGACAGACACTCACCAAACAGAGGATACATCGGTATATTACATCTTACACTGACAGACACTCACCAAACAGAGGATGCATCGGTATGTTACATCTTACACTGACAGACACTCACCAAACAGAGGATACATCTTACACTGACAGACACTCACCAAACAGAGGATACATCAGTATGTTACATCTTACACTGACAGACACTCATGATCACCAAACAGAGGATACATTGGTATGTTACATCTTACACTGACAGACACTCACCAAACAGAGGATACATCGGTATGTTACATCTTACACTGACAGACACTCACCAAACAGAGGATACATCGCGATCGGTATATTACATCTTACACTGACAGACACTTACCAAACAGAGGATACATCGGTATGTTACATCTTATCCTCACAGACACTCTGTATTGTTAAACAAAGACTGTAACATGATATTATATGTCATTGATGGCCAAGCGTAAAATAAAAGGAAAGAAAGCTTAAAAGTTAAATTTGTTGTTAAATGTTTCTATATTATAGCACTGGAAATCTAATGATCTTGACCCAAATTAAACAGAGCATAGCTATATATAAACCTTTTATCATGTATAAAATGTGATTCAAATATCACGTAACATTAAAACCAAAGTTATAGCTTTAATCACTTCTCCCCAGCACATTAAACAGCTTCATTTCTCCCCAGCACATTAAACAGCTTCAGCTATTCAGATACAGGCTACACAAAGGAACTGAAATTTGCATCAAAACAAAATCACATGACGCTCTGAAAGTCAGAAAGCATGTTGTTTGATATTCTCCATTCAAAAGGCAGGTTCACTCATTGAAAACAAATGGAGTTTATCACCAGCCAGATAGCCACCTGTCTTCAATCAAACAGAACACCTTTGGTGTGCTGAACACATGCAGCCAATCAATGTAATTTTGATTTGATGTCCCCACTATTAGTACCACCATGCTGTATGTTTCCATCCTCCAAGGTTAACACCACCTTACCTAGTCACCAGTCTCTAAACTTCTAAATGTATACGTAGCCTGATTCTAAAGAAGCTACGATATATATAATATTTATGGAGAAAATTGGTGCCCTCCTCTAAAAACATTATAGGATACAGTGATTGATAAACAAAAATCTACATACGATGCTAATTAACCCAGTTGAGATTAAAAGAAATAGAAGTAACATCACAAGGAATTAGTAAGACAAGACTCCAAAAAGGGCAATAACTCTGTAAATAATTTGTCAACTACAGTGACTAAGACTACGTGTCACCTAACATAAGGGGATATCACGGAAATATAACAGAAGCTGAAGGACCAATGAATTACAAGACTTAGGTTAGAGAGGAACTAACTTGTGCCTCCAAAATTTTACTGCTTGGTGGTAAAATGAATCATATCACAAATTAAATTCTCCAGCTGTAGTCTATGTTCTGGCTCTAAAACTGTCACTGCTAGGTCTAAATATTATTGCATGTTAATTAAATTTTCCAAATTATTTTTATTACTTCATATACATGTCAATTTAATTCAAACCTATTCAAATAAATAATAAATAGAATTAATTAGTAATTATAATTGAGTAATTTAAAGTCCAATTAAACCAGTGATGAAATTATCTTGATTTAATTGAATGTTTTTGATTTTGTAAGCACATTTCTTTAATTCTTCAAAAAAATAAATTCAAAATAAGCCACCATGTTTTGATCATAAAATTTTTAGATACACGTGTACGTGTCAGTTTTGTGGACAGGACCAGATCATGACCATGTACATACATGTTTCAATATGCTGTTTAAGTTGCTGCAAGTTATTAAGATTTACCATGTATCTTAAAATCATCTCAAATTCTACTATATGTTTACAAGATCTAGACCCCTGTTTATTTGTGAACACCTCTTTACCTTAGGTTAAGATGGGTGAGAGCCTGTAGCTGGACCAAGGCATCCGGGAGAAATTTGAGCACATTGTGGTAACAGTTGAGTTTCTCCATGGATGCGAAGTCGCATATTTCCTTTGGGACATCTTGCAGTCTGTTCTTGGACAGATCTGAAATGTTAAAGTACACAATTAGATTGAAGGAAATTTCAAACAACAAACAACTGCACTTAACTTTTACCTGCTGCTAGTGAGAACTCACGCCTGTAAATATAAACATATACTTTTTAACCTCCACGTCTGAAGTTACCTAAAGGATGACTTTTTTTTTTAATTCTAAATGAAAATGAATAGCTTACTGGTACTTTAAAATGTTCAGTAGCATGAATATTTCTTCTTGACATTCTGATATATCATCAAATTTTCATTGCATATGCATACTCAGCATAATATATATTATATATGTTACTAAACAGCCTGAAACTGGAAACTGGCATCAGGTCTCGCAAGAATCAACAAACAAGTTTGTACTTTCAATTTTCTTTATTGGAGCATGTGTGTATTCCCAGCAAGTATATAGCACAGACACTCAAAGAGTGATATACTCAAGTATACTGGGTGTTGTATAGCAACATATGTCCTCTTCCAATCCCCGCTAAAAAAACGTAATAGTGACCTTGGCCTTGACCTTAACCTCAAATGTAGAGTTTTATCAAAATGAATGACAATCTTTGGCATTACGCACATACTATATATATATATACAAGAAGGCCCCAGAGGAACCTATGCTACCCCCAGTTTCACCGATGGGTCCCGGGACTTAAAATAATCAAAATTATATTCAAATAAACTTAATGATGAATGTTCACCAATACAACAAAACAGTTAACCAACACAACAGCCATGAGGCACACTCTGTATAGAATTGTTGGCAGATAAAACCAGATTTGGTTTGAGAAAAGCTACAGATGCAGATTTGGAGTGTTTTCTAACTAGTAAACCATTACATGTTTTCTATGCCTATTCTGTGTCTGATTGAAGGATGGAATTCAACCTAACATCTACCACAAACCACTCAGCCTGGCACCTGGACAATTTGTGTTCTGTTTTTGATAAATAAGTTATAAGGGTTCATAGATACAATATATAATATACATTGGAGAGGCTAAGTGCAGTTCATGACCATGACTGTCATAGAATTACAAATCCTGGCAGCATCCATTTACTGTCCTCGGCCAACAGAAAATGTACACATATAGGTATTGAACATACCCGCATATTGTACTTTTTTAATTACCTAATTATAGAGGCACTGGCAATCAATTTCTCATAGTCGATAATATTCAATGATATGGTACAGAGTACACCAGAGTTCTTTTTACTGGTGTTGAATGAGGCCTTTTTGTTTCATTTTGGAGAGAAATTTCGATAATTCAGAAGCAAAATCTCAGGTGTAAACTGCGAATATATATTAAGTTTTTAAAAGACCCGGCCCTGGAAGTACTTGCACTCTTAAGAATTTTCAAAATACAAACTGCATCTTCTTTCACTTAATATAATTTTTTTTGAGAGCCAGTTAATTAAATTACTCATTTCAATTACTTGATTAATATTCAACATTTCTCAATAAGTCAATGTACATGTATAGACCATCTACATACATTTCCAATGTTGGTGCCAAATTTGTTGTTTATATGCTTCATGGTACACAAAGACATAGTAACTGAAGTCATTAATTAAATTCCCTTGTATCAATCAATTAGCTATCTGGCACTGGCCTCTACTATAAACACAGCTTTAATATGATACTGATAGTTCAAAAGAACCAAATTTTAAAAGAGATTCATCAGCATCAACAAAAAGAATTATCAGACTTCAAAACAAACTTTGTGGTTTTCTCAAAGGAAAGAGCATATAGCAAGCTTTATTTAATGCTTATCAAGTACAGTGGAACTTCGTTAACTCGAAGTCGACGGGACCACGAAAAAACTTCGAGTTATCCGAGTGTTCGAATTAAGCGAGTTATCAGTTTTGGTGAAAAGTTTGGTCAATATTTGTCAACATTATATAATCATTATAACTTCGCTCTGTCGCTCATCAGTTTAGTGTGAAGACTGGTCAATACATGTAAATATATATGTAATGTTTCGTTATGTCACTTGTAATTTGGTGTAGTTTTGCCGATATAAAGTCAAGATAAAGTGTCTTTCACTTAGTCACTTCAATAACGATCTGATGTGCAAGTCATGTTTGCAAAAGGTAAACGATAAAACGGAATTCGACAAAATAACAAGTTATTAATGTCAAAACAAATAACCGTTTAAGTTTAACACAGATTGCATACAAAACGTAACAGAACCATTACCTTTTATTGGACATATATAAAATACTGTTTGATCGGCCTACTTACTTTTTATTGATAACCACGCCATTGCCGTGTGTATTAGCACCGGAAGTTGGGCTGCGCATGTGCATATAAAATGTTACTGTAACTGAGTTGGCGTTTTATCCGATTTAATAGACAGCACTGACCGTTACAGTTGAACTCTGAACACCTCAGCAGTAATTACGCTATTGTTTCAGCAGTTTAAAGATTTAATAGGCGCCGGTGACTGTGTCATTTCTACACCTGTAAAAACATCAGCCGGGTAGATCTACCGGTGTGTCAGAGATTAGTTCCGCTTGAGCGAACGGGTAGATGAGTTGTTGACTATCGTGTGTACTGATATCGGCGACCGCCTTGGGAAATTACCTGATGTAAGTAAAGCAGTACTTTTTATCACCAAGACTTGTTGTTATAAGATTCAACCGACAATTTCTTTTATGAATTTATGAAACACTTATAATAGCATGTAGGTTAGTAGTGCCGATATGTTCAGTATTACAAACGGAATTTAGCTCTTAAAAAATGTCGGCGTTTGCCACCGATCGACGAAAATTATACTTCGAGTTATTCGAACATTTCAAGTAGGATTTTTATTGTTGGGACCAAATTTTTACTTCGTATTATCCGAGTTTTTCGAGTTATCCGAATTCGAATTATCCGAGTTTTTTTTACTAAGATAAAGAGAGAATTCGGCCGGGACCGGCGAGGTACTTCGAGTTAAGCGGGGTATTCGAGTTAACCGAGTTCGAGTTAACGAAGTTCCACTGTATGAACATTGCCTTTTCTGTGTTTCCAATAATCATAATCAATATTTTGTCTGCCATGAAGATAAATGATTAAGTCCCAGGTCCATATTTACAAAAGAAGTAGTACCATTGGGAATTCTTGTGATTGACCATGAAGACAATCATCACCGAGAGCAGGGCCATTAATAGCACAAATATTGTACATGCTGTCTGTGTGTTTTTGCAACAGTAAATGAACGTCCTAATGAGTCATACCATAAGTTTTACACACGTCCCTGAATTGCTGAGCACTAGAAGTGTTTTTTGTAATTGCTCCATTATTCTATAAACCTATACTTCCTGTATAAGACAGATGTACAGCAACATGAGACATGTATGGATACAAATGGTTACATTATTGGGTGATTCAACATTATTTATATCCAAGCTGAAATTACACGAAGGCACCCCATGTACAATATACTAATACTAATAGATAGTAAAAATTACCGATAATTAACTTTTATTTGTTAAGTCAATGCAGTTTGTGTACACTATATATATTTCACCTCAGCTCCAAAACAATGACAATATAATTTTTATTATATATCTAAAGCATTGAAGGCATCCCTGTACCATACAGATGCATACTGATACCCTATAGCCTACAGGCGGTTGGTGATCTCAGCTTCCTTCGGGATGCGAACCAACAACCTGATACGTATACCTGAAGTGGTTACTAGAGATCAAACATGTAATATTTGCCAATGAAGGATTCAAAACAACAGTTGTAAATATTACAACTTAACCAACTTTGAAGTCCCTCTTACATATGTCAATAGATAATGTGATTTAATTGTGGCATCCTGCAGTCCTCATAGTTACATATAGTGTATATATGTGAACATGTGGATGGGTGGAAATGCCATCAATCTGGAAAAGATGCTTTGTTTGTTTTTGTTTAACATCCTATTAATAGCCAGGGTCATTTAAGGACGTGCCAGGTTTTGGAGCTGGAGGAAAGTTGGAGTACCCGGAGAAAAACCACCGGCCTACGGTCAGTACCTGGCAACTGCCCCACGTAGGTTTCGAACTCGCAACCCAAAGGTGGAGGGCAAGTGATAAAGTGTCGGGACACCTTAACCACTCGGCCAACGCGGCCCCTTGGAAAAGATGCACTTTAATTCTGACCTAATTATAAATCAACAGTTAAGTGTTGTATGATTAAAAATCCTTGGTCTCATTATTTAGCATCTTGCTGGCAAATGTCTGTGCAGAAACAATGCCAGATTTGCAAAGAATTCCAGGTCTTCCTTTATCATAAACCATAATCACAGCTGAAAGAATCCACATGGCCTTTCATGTATACATGTGGGCAAATTCTAACAAAAACTTTCCAAACCAAAATAGAAACCTAATATCTTACTCAAGACAATAAATTTGATCGCTATCAGCTTTAATTTGGGATATATATATCAGGCATGGCTTGGCAATCCATGATATGTATATACAGAGGAGCCCACTTATTTGCATATCGGTTATTTGAATATCCCGCTTATTTGCATAAAATTCTCAGGTCCCGATTTTTTCCTTCTTTATCTTTGTATTTTAATCCCGTGTATTTGCATCGACTAAAACACTGACTCCCGCTTATATGCATATAAAAATTCCAAAAAATCGAAAAATTTCAATTGATTTTAGGGTATTTTTGTGATTTTCCCGTAATAAAAGTTTTATGAAATGTGTTTTAACTTACATATTGATTCGACACGATGTACAACGTTATCTTATCATTGGTTCACACTTCGTCATTACAGGTTACGTTCGATGCATCGATATCAACATTTAGTTATTATTCAGACCATATGATCAGTAGCAATGTGCAGAAGAATTACTGAATAAAATATTTATATGCCTCATCTTTTGATGAGATTTGTTTATTTATTATAGCATCGATCCAAACCTGTGTTCTGTGCACTTGAACACTCGCTGGGGCAGGTTGCGATCGCCATGATTGTTTACTAGGTGCGTTGCATTGTGGGGGCATATGTGTAATGAACAACAACTCTTTGTGTGTGTGCGCCATTTTCCAAAACAAACCCAAACGACAATAACATGTCACGGTCATTTAAGAGTCTATTGCTTCAGCAGTTCATCATCTATGATCAAACAACTAATATACTCATAGCAGGAACACAACGCATCTCGAGACGATAATGAATGTTAATTGAAACGATGACATTGTACATCGTAGTGCCAACCCACGCGGGTATGACCGATATCGGACCCAGAGACTCGGAGTGACAAGTAGTAAACGATGAAGTGTATGCAAATATTTGTACATTTACAAAGAATAACAACCCATGTATTTCGTATTTACTCTTATATTTTTAATAATGTTTTTTTTTTAATATATTTTTAATGAAATTACGTAAACAATCATATAGCGCCCATTTTGAGTACCGACCTGACGATCTACATAATGTATAAGAGGGGCCAAAACCCAACTCCGCCTATACGAATACTCCGGTTATTTGCATATTTTGTCGTGGAAAAAGGGGTATGCAAATAAGCGGGTTGCTCTGTATATAGATATCCAATCAAATCATGCAGATTATAAAATTCAAGACTTTCAAGTTTCAAGTGAGTTTCTTGATTCTGTAAATCTCAAGATCTCTAGGTACACTGTAACAGCTGAATACAGGTTAAATTTTATTAGCATGAAGCAAAGATATAAATTTTGGCAGATTTGATTTAGCTACATGACATCTAATTATGTTTTTATCCTGATCTTCATGCAACTAATTTTCATGGTCAATGAATGTACAATGTATATATATTAACTAAATGATTTTCATTAAAAGCAAGAAGTTGTCCTCACAAAAACATTGTCTGTTTTGATTTATATGAATTCATAAATATGTAATGGAACGGACATATGTTGTTGTTTTTTTTGCATTTGATTATGATGATGAAATTTGTAGACCTTATGACTATAAAGCGAAATACCTAGTAACTGAGTAGTGACAGTAATCAATGACTAGAAAGCTGGCAAGTTGTACTATTAAAAGCTTCAGACTTTAATTAAAGAATATAGAGATTATTGCAAAATAAAGATGTCAACCTTGATTGAAACCAACAGTCTAATTTGTATGGGACAGAAACCAACAGTCTAATTTGTATGGGACAGAAACCAAGTCTTTTTTAAATGGGACATAATATAAACCAACAGTCTATTTCATATGGGATAGAAACCAACGGTCTATTTTGAAAGGGACAGAAACCAAGTCTATTTTGAATGGGACAGAAACCAACAGTCTACTTTAAATAGGACAGACACCAACAGTCTATTTTGAAAGGGACAGAAACCAACAGTCTATTTTGTATGGAACATAAACCAAGTCTATTTTGAATGGGACAGAAACCAACGGTCTATTTTGAAAGGGACAGAAACCAACAGTCTATTTTGTATGGGACAGACACCAACAGTCTATTTTGTATGGGACAGACACCAACAGTCTATTTTGTATGGGACAGACACCAACGGTCTATTTTGAAAGGGACAGACACCAACAGTCTATTTTGTATGGGACAGACACCAACAGTCTATTTTGTATGGGACAGACACCAACAGTCTATTTTGAAAGGGACAGAAACCAACGGTCTATTTTGAACGGGACAGACACCAACGGTCTATTTTGAATGGGACATAATATAAACCAACAGTCTATTTTGTATGGAACATAATTATATAAACCAAGTCTATTTTGAATGGGACAGAAACCAACAGTCTATTTTTTTATGTGACCAGCACTTAACGACCATCACTTACTAAATAGTAATTAACTTGCTTAGAACTAGTAGTTATCATTGACATGTTTAAAACTACACAGAAATCATTAGGATGGCAGCTATTAACAGCTGGTGACAGATCCATTTGGGAAATTCCACAGACAAGTTCTATGGTGGAGAATTATGTACACGGGCATGAGTGAACATGGTATGAAGATCAATACTTAACAGTTAAAGTAACATTGATGGACGGAAGTCACACCACACACAAGGTCTGTCACTCAACATAAAAAACTCTATCTAGGATTCAGAAATCATATCTATGATCCCTTCATTTCAAATATATATATATTATAATTGTGTGTGAAATGCTGAAGGCAACATTCACAGAATATGCTATTTCTGAAATTCTGAGGTTTAAATTTTTGTGAAATAATGACACAGTGCAGAGGGTGTCAGTTTAATCTGGCCACAATATCAATGAAATAAGAACACAAATATGATACACATGAAACTTGTATGATCTAATTACCAACAAGATCGATAGAGAAAACTACCAGTCTGTAATCACTTTCCAGACAGATTTTGATGAGGTTCTCGTATAACAGAATGGGTCAGCAAGAAAGCCAGAATACCAGATGATGACTGAAAACAATCATTGATCAGTCTGACAGAAACAGGAACAAATAGCCATCAAACATGCATCCTAACTTGGACCAACATCTTCATTGTTTTTGTAATCACAAGTTGTACAGTAGACAATACTGATCAATATGTCCATTATCAACAGTAATATCTAGTGTTCTGCTGCATTGTACCGTCTCAGAGCTCGAGTATCAAGTTCAATGAAAAATTCTTCAGGAATTTCATAAAAAGCTTGCATGATTTTTACTGAAACTACCTAATTAGGACATTTGAATCAATTAATTATAACAACTGAAATATTCTATAGATGATCAATGATACACATTTCTTGAAATCTATGATCAGATTGATCATAGATTTCAAGAAATATTTTCTACCTTAGATTTCTAGCCCAGTGTTCCAAAGAGACTACATTGATCATAAGAAACAGGATCACCTTTTTTAATAATATCATTATAGTAAATTAATACAACACCAAAGTTACCAAATGTATAGTTTATTATAACATTATCCATGTTGTGTTTCCAAGAATATTATTACATACAGATCAATTCATTTCCTGAATATCTAGACCTTTATAGGAAGTGTTTGCTTGCAGGATGCTAGAAATGACATTTCACATTTACAGAGGAAGACATTTGTTTACATGTATATACACTAGTACTGTACACTAAAACTGTACTGGTCATAAAATGCTTTTTTGCAAAATTATATATTAGCGTAAAGCTATCAATTTTGAGAATTTTTTATCACAATCAAACTATACATTCTGTACCTATCTTATCTATAATTAAAATGTAATCAATTAATAAAATTTTCACAAATTTACAAAGCTGCATATTTACAAAGATCAATCAGATGTATGGCCTAATTGCATATATTATATATATAGCTGGTAATTATAATTAATATTACAACCAAATCATGACTACGACTGCATTGGCATGCATATCACACTGACAGCATAAGTTTTCTTGGATAAATTTCAATTTTTAAACTTAAAAAAGAAGGATACCTGTCTAGAGCTTATATGTTATATAACTTCATCAAAACTGATCATGAATGTGCATTGAAGTGAGGCTGGCCTGAAGCTGATACGGCCATGTAACTTCCTCAATAATCTACAGGATACTGATAAATATGCTGAGCACACTGCACCAAATATATATATACCTCAACATATCTTGTTAAGTGTTATAACTTATGTGGGTCACACATCAAAACCTGACCGAATGACTCAATCGCCATTGCCACCAGCTACAAATGTAGCACAGGAAATATGTATAAAGTTTTGCTACTAGTGAATTTATTTTACTTATTTTGACTGGATTATCAAACAGGATATATATTCAAGTATAAAGTAAATTATAGATTTCAAGTATTTTTTCACTAGCCAACATGTAGTCTATGTACTTGTGTGTAGTAGATCCGTACTGTGAGTGAAGCACATGTATAAGTTACAGTGTTACCTGACAGGGCTTATTGACTGTATGAATTATGTTATAAATATGAATACCTCCGTAGTATTTACAAATAACTGGCTTGTAGATGTACACATGTAGTGCAGTAATATTTTCCTGGTAGATAGCTAGGGAGTGCTCTGGGGCAAGGTTTAGGAATTTGTACCCATGTTTCTTCTGAAAATATCAATGAAATTCTCAGAAAGTGTTATATCAAAACTACCATATAGAATTGCATACACAATGTCCAAACCCTAAAATTACCCCATAACCTCAAGGAACAAGAAATTATCTACATTAGTATTGTGTTACTCTGTGTTTATGGCTATGCATGACTATTGATTATCTGTACAAAGACTATTTACTATCAATTTGAATCTGCAGGCTTATGAATGTTTGTCTAGTTAAATACACTACCTAATAATTTATTCACCTTCCAACAAGCTGCAAGTTCACATTGAAATTTCTGAGGCTACTCCTCATCTCTCTTACCACCTAAAAATATCTTTACCCTTGACCTGCATTTACAACATTCACTTCCAAGGGCAACATGTAGGTTTTATTTTTTATGTTCTGACAGCAGGGTTGTATCACTGGTAGTAGTATAGTATGTAACAGTATATACCTACCCATTACCTGTCACAGGGTTGTGGTCTCATAGATAATAACACACAGGGCTAGTTTACAGGTTCTGACCAACTGTTTTTAAATCACCATAAAGATGTTGTAGAGACTACAGAGGTACCAGATAGGAGATAGTCTGATGACATTATACAGAGATGGATATATATGCTGTCCATGTAGCCTTTTGAACCTTAGAAAGGAAAACAGGACCCCCTTATTTTTCAGGAATTGCATGCAAGCAATGCAGAAGATTAATCTGTAAAGGAAACCCTGAAATAGCTTTCACACTTCAACTGCTGTCATATATGTATGTGTGATGTAAATAGAGGTTACACAGGGTATTGTGGTAGAAACTAAAACATATAACCAATTGCAACATAAATAAAATGTTTATAAAAAATGTCCCTATCAATTTACAAAACTGTTAATGTACCTATACTGGGCGATTGGCCATATTTTTCAAAGTTGTCACAGAAACACATATTTTTTTTTAATTTGACCTGAAATGAACAAATTTGCATGTATACATACATTTAATACTGAATTTACTCTATGTATACTGATTCATGCTATTTAACGCAAAATGCAGTACCTCAAGATGATAACTAAATCAGATCTCTACAAGTTGTATGTAGCCAGGTGATGTGTGTACTGTACCATGATCAGTTTAGAATTACCTGTATCTCTGAAGTACCTGTTATAAGTAGCATCATCTATTACACCTGGCTAATGACTACTACATTACTACTAGGCTATAATCCTGATTACCAGCTGTCAGACTGCAGGGATCTACAATACACAGTCCAACACACAAGTCTCACTATAGAGCTAGGTAGGGAAGTAGAAATTCAGTATACATCATGGGGGTGGGACAACACTAGGCTATTTTGTATAAATACAAATATCAGTAAATAGAAAAATGCTAGGTCAGTGTAATATAACCCAGCCACATATACATAAAATTACATCAGAATTCATAACCTTCTGCAAACCACTCTCATGAGTCTCAGTTAATCATCCTGGCCCATAGCGTATTAGATCTTGTGAATGAGATTGTTATTAGAAACAAAGCATGCTCTTTGTAAATCAAACTTTTCTTGTGCTATCATTCTGATATTTTCTTTTCTTTTCTATTATTATTTAGTAATTTTATTACATCAAACTTTTAAGTAACTAGATAATCCAATGAATCTTAATATGTTAGAGAAACAAATTAACACTAATCAACATTATAATGTTTGATGTTTTCTATCCTATGCCATTTAGTAAAGACGTGTTGAATGCCACTGTTGAATGCCACTGTTGAAGCATTGATTCAGCAATCTAACAGACACATTTAGAAAGATGAACATTTCTGTATTTTAATTTAAACCTTCCCAATCCGAAGACCAATATCTTAAAAGAATGACGACGTGTCTCGTATCAAACCCGTGCCATTGTAAATACCATGTTTGTTTTTGTTTGACGTTCCAGGTCAACGACCATGTTGTGTTTTCACAAAACACCCCAGACGACTCTATAGAATACACAACGCATTGTAAGTCCAACATTTTAAATCAAAACAACCCTATTGAGGCATCACAGGGACTAGATGTTTCATACGTCGTTTGTTATTGAATTAAATTGCTCAGTCTATATAGGGAGAAAGGGAGTTTGTTTGTCAACATATATTAATGTACAGGAGTACAAATAGCCTTTTTGTTCTGCCCGAGACAGAAACCTTATCAGTTCCGGTCCATCGACGTCAATGAATCATGGGCCGGCTCACCATCCCAACATCACTTTATAGCTTTTGATCATTTCAACAATAAGTCGGTGTACCACTTTGTAACTTAATTAAACAGGACAGAAAATGTCCGGTTGACATTTGATAAACATATATAAAAAAGAATGGCAAAGTAAACCACACTCCCGATCGCGATCAGCAAGTAGGTTTTTTTGACAGTATCCGATATCGCACATGCAAAACTCACCTGCTCCTATCGTATCTATTAAGTCATATTTGGCGGAGACACTTTGTGGATACTCTTTTAATTTCCTTCCACTTAAATTGATTTCACCCGTGTGTTGTGCATCTTCAAATACACGATCTATAGTCCGAGAAAGTGATGTAGGGCTCTGGCTTCCAGAGCTAAATGTAGTCGCCATTTTGGTCGTTCATATTGTTTGATATTGATGTGCGCATGCTCAGTGAAATATTTTACTGTATTTCCGGTATGGCTATGACATCACTTAGGCCATGAATGCAACAAAAATGTGATGCTGGAAGCAACAATCGTACACGACTTATCTCCCTTCTTCCCTTTCATTGTAGATTAGGCTAATTCTGTCTAAAATTTGAAAACAACGTGAAACGAAAATTTTAATGGAAAAACATTGTTTTTACTAACTTGTTTTTTCGATATCGGAAGCACCCGTAATTATATACATTATCAAGGAAATGATTTTGTGTCATCCTGCAATAAATCAAATAGACTCTGCCAGTCGATCTTCATATCTTTAAGATCAGTTTTATGTAAAGAATGCCGTTCGCTTTGTTCGTTTTGTTTGTTTGTTTGTTTGTTAATGTGTTTGTTTTAGTTTTTGTGGTTTGTTTTTGTTTTAGTTTTATTTTCATTGTCGACCGTAGAAACGACTATAGTCAGTGTTCTGTCGGCGTGTATCACAAGGACTTAGCTAGTCTACAGGTTTTACAGCCTATTGTTAGTCTCGGCGACTGTAGTCAGTGTTCTGTCTAAACGTTCGTACCAAGAAGGGGGGTGGGGGTGAATATGTTGTAATCCGCGACATATTTTTGGCAATTTGGTAATAGAATTCTACATGACCCCTAGGGGCACGATGTGTGAACGTGCGGGGTCACAGAGCGCATTCTTATCTGCATTCAACTTATAAACCATTTAGGTTTAAATATAAAGAAATTTGGTAGAAATCTGTCCTCAGGGCATGAAGAGGCTACAAAACGGTCTAAAGTGCATTTTTAATTTTTTTTTATTATCTATTTTTTTTCTGACCACAGTGTGCATTTCAAAAACTAGTCAACTTATGCATCTATTAGAACTACGAATCCACTTTTGACCAATAACAATATGCATCTGACTATATAAAGTATCTTTCTGCAAAAATCATACTTATCACTGTAGGGCCACAGAATGGTCCCTCCTTTATTTCTTGACTTAGTTTTCCAGTAAAATTAAGAACATAAGAATGTCATTTCCCATATTCAAGGTCATTGGTGTCAACTTTGTGAAAACACTCATATGACTTCTGATTGAATAAAACCCCTTCAAATAAGATATCTGGCTGATAGTTCCTGGGATGACCCCATCAATGTTTGTGGAAAGAAATGACCTTGACCAATATTCAAGGTCACATGGGTCAAAGGTGGTGTTTCCAGCAATGTTAATTTCCCACAGGGGTCGGCCTAAAGATATGTTACACTTTAATCCAAAATTGATGATGCACTCACCTAATTAACTAATTACTTAACCTGATTACTAAATCAAGAACGCAGATTGTCACAAAACAGATAAAAATGAAAGATTTATTTTAACGAAATAGGAAAGTTTGAACCATAAACTAAATATCAAAATACTAAAACAGTAAATATACGTACCGTCGATAATATTCATTTTTTAAGCATTTTGTCTTTTTTTGTAAACAAATAACATTTTAAATGTCTTCCATATTCATTCCATTCAAAATCATAAATCAAAATCGTATAGAGAGCATTATTACTTATCCTAAATATCATATAAAGCACTTCTATCCTTTTTATAAAATTGTGTCTGACAGAGTCTATTAACATCTAACACAGTACAGTTCTCACAATAAAAGACAGGTGTGTAGGTGCGAGTTGTAAAGTTGTCTTTAGGAGAGACAGTAAAACTATTTTTTCGTTATTTCGTTCTGTCGCAGCGAAAAGGCGATGATAAGCTGGGTGAAATAACGAAATAACGAAATGGCACATATCAGCCACCATAGGAAACAGAAGACTTCCCCAGCTCAATTGGTTGCTTGATGTTTTAAAAGCAGATGGCAATGACTTTACTGATGATCAATAGATTGGCGTGATTCGCAAAGTGTCTCAAGAATTATCAGGAACGAAAGCCACAACATGAAGATCAAAATGTTGGTGTTGAATGTGATACGTGGCGGAACATCCCATTTTTATCCATAGAGGATCTATTTTATGGCTAGTCTTCTCACGCCACCTGTACACTGTGTATAACAAGTTTCAATCAAAACTCAACAATCTTGCCCAAGATATGGTGTCCTTGGTCCTCACGTATTTGTTCACATCATCTCCTTGGGGAAGATCTTAACCATGACGTTGAAATTCGCACTGATGAAAGAGAAATGTTGACTTCCCGGCTACTTTCCAGACTTTGGAGATAATACATATGCTATAAAAGCAGGAGTCTCCTTACTCTGCGTGTCTCCTCTTTGGATGGTGCAGATTGTAAAGCCTGGTTGGACTAGAAGTTTCTAGAAATTCTATCATATTCAAATTTACACTACAAACTACGATGATGCCGACTGCTGTTGTTCTGGGTAAAAGTGAAGACATCATGGAAACATTGTTGAACTCTTTAATATGTCAATTTCCAGTGTAATCAAAAACATTTAATTCCATTATAGTAAAAACATTACACGTGAACATCTTACAAGAGAAAATGTTCTGGAGCACAACACAGTGTTATGCGAAGCATTTTTTTTTTTTGGCTAGTGGACGACTGTCATTAGTGACGGTAGATATATGTTTCTACCCAAGAGTTCGACCACAAGCTCCAGAGGATGTGATATCTTACTGTGGCCAGAAGAAGCGGCGAAGTTCATGGCATAAGCCCTGCCTGATGGTTCTCGACACAGTAGGACCTTTTCCCGGAAGCAATAATGATGCGAGAATTACAAAAGCCATCATGATGAGCCTCTCCTTGCCGGAGAGAAATGACAAATGTTATCTTGAAAGTCGTCATGTTAAGTCTGCCCAGGTTTTATATAAGATGACATCTTTGTTGTCAAACCATGTGATTCCAAATTTGGCAAAACATCCCTAAACCTACGGTCCCAGGGGAGCCCCACCATCCATTATTCAATGTTAGATCTCTTTGCCCAATAATACTCCAGACCAGATTTCATCAAAATCCATTCAGGCCTCCAATACTAGTAGGGATTTTAGGGAAATGTCGACGGATGCCAGACGACAGACGATGGACACTGTGCCATAACATAAGCTCACAGGCCCTTCGGGCTAGATGAGTTAAACATGACATTCTTTGATATTCTTTCAAAATTCGATAGAAGGAAATCACACCCCTCGGTATTCATTCTAAATTTGGCAAAAATGACATCCCTCTGTGTTCATTCAAGATTTGATAAAAACGAGATACCAGAGACCCACCACCTAGTGATATTTTCTCTTTTTCTTCTTAATTATTCGAAAACAAGCTGAACCTACATATTGAATCTGAGAAAGATCCATCAAACAAACTTAAACTAATATCAGCTGAATCGTATTGAATTTCCACAAATATTGATGGACTTCCTGAGAAATAGTGATAACACACTTGAACTCACAAAATTCAAAATGGCAGCCATTGGCGATCTTATCTACACAACTGGGAGTCAAAGGGAACCTACATATGAAATTTGTGAAATATCTATGAAGACCTCTCTGAGAAATAGAGAAAACAAACTTCAACGGTCAACATTCAAAATGGCCGTTTTTTGGCTATCTTGTTTTCAGATCAGACTCAAAATGCAATATGCACAACTAGGGACCAAGGGGAATCTACATATGGAATTTGAGAAAGATCAATTTCTGAGAAATAGCAATAATAATAATTTTTTAAGGATAGAAGGACAAACAGAGGAAAAACACCAGACAAAGAGGGATTTGATTAGCCCACCATATGATGACAACCCTTCTGTGTTCATTTAAAATTCAGTAAAAATTACATCCATCAGGGTACATTGTGGGAGTTCATTCTAAAGATTGTCATTTTAAACAGATTTTAATCTAGTCCCTTTTCTCTATAATGATATATATTTTTGTCAAATCGACTGACCTACTTCCAAGTGAAACAACATTTAAAAGGCGAACATATTTGGGACATTTGATTTTTGATAACTTTTCACTTTAAAATGCTTATTTTTGAGGACTGCTGCATGATAATAGAATATAATGGCTCGGGACGACTGACCTACTTTTAAGTGAAACAACATTTAAAAGGCGAACATATTTAGAATATTGTTGATAACTTTTCACTTTAAAATGCTTATTTTTGAAGACTGCTGCATGATAGAAAGGCAAAAGTGGCTCGCCAATTTGTCTTTCTTTACCCTCGCCAAAATACAGCTTATATTTTAAGACACTGTCTTTGCTTTCTCTATGTATTTGGACCGGTGGGTGTATTATGACAATGCGGCGCCAACTACAGGATAAATGTACACACATACTGTAACAAATTCTCCAGGCCCTGTGATATACCACTCTTTACTAAGTGAGGGTATAATTATTTATAGTGTTAATGAATAATCAAAACAGACAATTCCATATTTTTTATGACATTTAATGTCTTCAATTTTGATACAAATTGTATATAGTTTGAAGTAACAATTAAGATACTTCATAAATATTAAGTCACACACACACACATATCTACTCTAGTGTTCTTCCATTCAACCTCGCATCCCTTTTACAGTACAGTACATTTATCTGCTAGATACAACCACAGAATTGCCAGTGGTGTTACGATGATATATCGACATCTAGCACTCTAAAAATACATGATTATACAATAAATTTTAATCCCATCTGCACAATTTGAAAGATAACGTCTTGCTACAGACACAATATTGAAATCGTGTCTATACCTGGAGTAATCTTAAATCTATTTGCATCTTTCAGACATACTGTTCCACAGAAACCAAACATATAACAACACTACTTTCTGCACCTGTGTTTTACCATTAAGTACTGTACACAATTAAGTTGCAGTATTACAATTTAGAACTACAGTTGTACTTAGAACAGAAAACAAAAACCCTGCAAAGACTTTCAATTCCAACTTTATATATATTGATGCTGTCAAGTTAACCTACATCTTTACTTTTATTGTAATAGCATGATTTAAATTTTTCTATTATTATTTTTCAATTTCGAGATATTGAAATTCGTGTTTTCCCAACTTACTGTGTCTATATGTTCCAGTTGATATGACATTCAAGGACTCATTTCAAATACCAAGGTTTTGTGACAGATGTTGACTGCTGGTGTAAAACATAGAACATATGGTTTCCAGAGATACAGGCCCATAAAGACAGAAGTATAACGGTCAGTTATATTTCAATGGGAATCACATATGATATACATATCATTTCACATTTTCATATCAAAGTTATTTAACTCCCTATTTATTAAGATGTACTTAAGTCTCATTCTCATTTGATCAAATTTTTACTCGATAAAGATTATTTTCAGTTTGATTTAAACAACAGCAACAAAAGCACTATAGAAAACACTACAACATTTGTTCAAATGTGATCTAATATGTATGAAAAAATTCTACTTGAAATGATATATCGAGGAAACCATATGGACTTCATCATTCATGGTACGAAAGTGATGTTCACATGATTACATGGTGTTCATCGTAATCATTCTCCACATGATTATTCTATTTATCATACAACTGGCCAATGCTTGGTATAAATTAAGCCCAGGTGTATTTCTGCACAAATGTAAAAGTGTTTTCTCATTGTCAATAACACAGCTCTTTACTTTAAATGCAACGCCCCCTGGGCTTATTACAGGTAAATAGAGTTTGTGTTGTAGTCATTGTCGTCACCATTACAGACTATGTGTCGTAGTCATCATCCTCATGTTTGCGTTTGAGTGGGTTTGATATAAGTGATGAAGTGGTAGAGGAGATTGGCTGTATTCGTATAGAAGGCTGGCTGCCAGGTAAGGAGGCAGTGACCTGCTGATTGGACGATAGCATGGAGACTGACGGAGACGTCTGGGGCAAACTTGTCACTTTCATCTTTGGAGCATATGATGCCAAGGATCCTCCTGTACATAAAACATTATCTTAAGTAATAAACATAACGTCACAAAATGTCCAGTTTATAACTCTGATTCAATTGTTTTAAGCTTTATGTACATACAGTACAACTGTTCATGTTTATGTTATTTTTAGAGTAAAGTGGTATACCTGTAAGAACATTGATGAGCACAATTGTTCATATTTATGTTATTCTCAGGGTAACTAGGTATTTGTAAGAACATTGTTGAGTATAACTGTTCATGTCATGTTATTTTGAGGTTAACTAGGTACCTGTAAGAACATTGTTGAGCATAACTGTTCATGTTATGTTATTTTGAGGGTAACTAGGTACCTGTAAGAACATTGTTGAGTATAACTGTTCATGTATGTTATTTTGAGGGTAACTAGGTACCTGTAAGAACATTTTTGAGTACAACTGTTCATGTTTGTTATTTTGAGGGTAACTAGGTACATGTAAGAACATTGTTGAGTATAACTGTTCATGTTTGTTATTTTGAGGTTAACTAAGTACCTGTAAGAACGAAGTAAGTGAAATATTATAGGCCTTTTTTGGTGTTTTCTTTTTCATTGTCATTTACAATGTATATAAATAAGGTAGTCTGATGAAAAACACATTAAGAATATATTGCTGCAATGTTGTAACTGAATTGCTTGATGATTTCCTATAAATAGTAGCAGTGGTTTTGACCTTTAAACCCTAAAACAGTTGATCTGTTAGCATAATGGTTGATAATATACCAGACGAAATGCTCCAGTGATCACATTGATAATAAGATATGATATTCATGGTGACAATCTAAACTCTCTAGAGAATGTATAAAAACTTTGACAAACCTCCTGCAATCCTGATTGCTGGTTTTGTTAGAACTGTTGGCTGTGATGATGGTTTGGTTACTATGGTAACCGTTGGTATGGAAACACTTTTTGTAACAACAGTGAGACCACTTCCACTGATTTTACCTGGAAATAAAATTGGTATTGAGATTATAATTAGTATATATGCTCTTAATCAAGCTACATCATATATATGGTTCATAATTGATCCTAACTTGCAACTATTAAAGTCAAAAGGCATAAAGCATATTGGTTGTAGAGGATTCCTTTAACAGGATATCCCTCAGTAACAGTGAGTGGTAGCACAAAATTAAATAATCCAGAGATTCTTGATTGTTCGATTCTTTCTTGTTTTTTTTAATGGCCACATGTGACCTTTATCTTTTCAATTTAAGCGATGATGATCTGATGTAGAATCTACCATACTATGATGTCCCTGATCATCAAGTATATCTATATAGGTAAATGTATTATATTATTAGGAATTAGATGGTATACTGTGGTGTAAATATGAACCTAACCTGTCGAGATCAAGATATACTGTAATCAGTCATGAGCAGGAACAATGATGACAAATCAGAAAGAAAATTAGAAAATGTCTGCAAGTCATAAATGCCCCCACTGCCACTAGACACCTGAAACCTGAGCAGTTTCCAATGATTTGATAGTTACATTGCATCTGGACATGACAGGACTGAGAACAGGACAGGACAGACATGGCTACAATATATATGACTCCTCCCTCCATTTCATAGCGGGGGCATAGAAAATGCATGTATTCAACTTATTTGGATTATTAATTAAGTAATTCAACAACAAAGAAGGTTTCAAGAAGGATGACTCCCCAACATATGTAACTTCTGATGACAAACCATGAGGTGTGATGTTGATTCGCTGATGAGATAAAGATCCTCCGGGAATCTGATTCATTCCAATCTGTATCCTTGATTGATGCTGAAAAAAAAAAATTAAATGTGTACTGTTAGTATGATAATGATCTCTAAAAAAGTTTTCTTTTTCGAAATAACTGGATTTGAAACATTTCTCGTTTTTAACCTTTTTACATTTTTTTTAAAATTGATTACAATTAACGATTCGACACACAGTTTTAAGTAGCTATTGATGTGATAATAACACACACAAAAATCTTCTTAACGTTTTTCCAAAGTGCTGTAAAAAATTCTTTGAATCAGATCTGATTCGAGCTTGGAGGTATATCGTCCTGGGAAGTTTAACCTGGCATGTTATATGGAAGGAAATGACTGGAAGTCTATACAAGTCAAGTTAGTAGGAGGGTCACCAGTAGTTGAAGATGTCATCAACAATGAATTAAAGGTGAGTTAACATTGTATTTTATCTCTTTGCCTACTAATTAAAAATATAACTGTGAAGAACTATGTGCATGTCAATATCACTAGCTGTCATTGAGGCAAATCCGGCCCAGCTTAGCTATCAAAAACTTCTGTTTTCAAAATACCACTGCATTCTATTATGACAAGCAACAAATCCTTTAGATATATATCGAAAACAAATATGGAAGTCAAATATAATCAAGAGGCAGTTTTTGTTGCTGTTTTATATTCAAAATTTTATATATTTACCTTCTTTGACACTCGGTGGCCAGCCATTTTGTAGTTGGGTGCTGACAGGCAGTATCTATCTGGTGGTAGACGGAGACCAGTGTAAGGTTTGATCAGTGGTAAAACCTGGCCATTCTTATGTTTGGCTATATCCATCAGCAGCTTCATAAAATCAAACAACATAGCAATATGAATGGAATACAGACATCTCATAATACACAGCAAGTAATATTGTGTGAATTTAATATACATTGTACATCTGAAATATCTATTATTATGTAAATTAATATAAATTTACATAAAAACATGTACAAATGGTTGTTTTCCTGGAATCTTATTTCAACAATGGTTATTTAATATCTTCAAGATCAACTGAAGTGAAGCAATTGGTCCCAGCGCTAGCTCTATACTCATATTGTCATTAGCTTATGTACTTAGTATTTACATTCAAATGGTTCAGCTTTAACTCCAACCTTGAGTTAATGATGAACTTTGGAAAGTTAATGACAATAGCTGAGACTACCAGTTCTATACTACACACTTACATCTCTTGGTGGTGGGTTAGTGAATGAGTGGTCCATCCTACACTGGATAGCCATCTTGGTGTCTTCAAGATCAATGTTCTTCTTGCTTGCATGAGTGGAATAAACTTTGGCATCATCCAAAATATCTGTGACATATCCTGCTCAAAGAAAAATATCAAAATGTGACTTACTTTAAATTAGTTTAATACATGACTTTGATAATAACATATACACATAACTACTTCTGTAATGGAACAGCAGCTAATGTACACAGTACAAAGTCAAACTCCAAACTTCATCTAACATTAATCAAGAAAACAATTTGTTTCCCCATGAGAGACTCCTGTAAAAACTACATTAACATGGCGTTACAAACTATACCCTCTCCTGAATAAGAACTTGCCTGCAATCCTGTGACCAGCTGGTACTACTAAACAGTACTAGTCGGACAAAACCCCCATTCTATCTGGGGTACCTGATCAGGGGATACTGCTATTTTAGTTTAAACAACATTGTCAACTCTGTGTCTTGTACACGTGAAATTAAACTAATTGCAGATGATTATCATGATTATCTCATCTACAGAAGCATCAAGTTACTAGATTACCATAAGGCAATACAGTCTGACCTTCAATCTTCAAGTCTTGAAAGGCAAAATGGCAAATAAACTTCAATGCACAACCACAACAAAAAAATGCATTATCCATTCAATGTAACACAGGGTATGATTAATTAAATTTAAATCCAATAGGGATCAAACCGGGGACCTCTGGCTTACTAGCTAGATATACATAGTCTTACACTCAGTCAGTCACTATCTCTTCCGACCTCAGCTGGAATAGTCACATGTACATCAGCTCTACTGGCCATGAAGTAAAGCTAATACAATAAGACCCTAGACTCCTCTAGTTGAAATCCGTCATTGTGTACAAAGGAGGTCAAGAAACAAGTACCACCTTGTCCAAGTCCCATTTATTTAGCCCAAATGATTTATGCTAAATAATACAATGGAACATTTATTTAAATTTAACTTACAGTTCTTTATTCTTTAGTTTATGAGCCAGTTATGTACTTACGAAAGAAACACTAGTATCTACAGTACTACATATACTTTGATTACACCAGTATCCGTCAAAACTGGAGTCGCTGCTTAATGTTGTGTACATTATTTGGTAGGTGGTTCGCTTACAAGGATGTGTTCAAAGAATATACATTAATATATTATACTCACTGTAGACAAACTCCAACATAGCATTTATAAGCCGTGGCTCGTATTCTAAAACCCCCATATCTTTCAGTATAGCTGCCATAACTTGGGCATCGCGCGGCGTACTCCTCGCAGGTGCTGCCATTTTGTTTTACTTTGAGAGTAGCTTAAAATTACGGAATTTCAAGTGAAAACTACAGAATATTTATTTTTCGCGAAATAACATTTCTTATCATTAATAACGTTAAATGAAATTTTTTTAAATTGGACAAAATAATTACTTTACACTATCGAATCAATCCTTCATCATATCTCTATAAATGTTTATTTCGTTTCGGAAAAAAATTACAATATTCAGTTTCTAAATTAATATAACCCGCAGGTAATGGCCGAAATGGGCCACTTTTCGATGGTCGCCGTTTTTGCTGCGCTAATTTTTCTAACCTGGAGAGATCTTACACACACTGAAACGTCACACGATGTACACAAGGACATTAAAGCTCCTAAATTTGCGAAAATGGCAGCACCAACGATAAAATTCTTGTTTTGGTAAGGAACGAGTGATGGGCATTTATTGTCATGTGATTCATAAAACGTAGATTGGACATGAGTCGGCATAATGTTCGATATAATTTCCATAAAACATGGTGATAGTGTTAATCATACTAAGTGATGTTACCGAAACGATATCATAACATAAATCTAGGTACAATATGTTGTTATCTGCCACGTTCATGTTTTCGTCATTGAACTACGGAAAGATGACGTGTTAGTTAACGTTGGGTAGATATATATAGGTCGGTACGTACACGGTAGGTCGGTACCCGGTAGGCCTAGGTCGTTTCGGTACCCAAAGAAGACTCTTACCAGGACGTTTCGGTACTTATATTTGTTGTATTGTAAGAGACCTCAGGTCTTTGCATACTTGTAAAATTCCCCGGCTCCTATGTAGATTGACAAAAATGCTTTTCCAGAATTGGAGTCGTCATGATATTAATAAAACTTTCAAAATCAAAGCACAGAAGTTTTATAAATAAGAATAATAAAATCCATATAAAAACAAAAGAATTATCTTACACAGGGTACTTTATATTGATTATCATATATTCTTATGAATAGAGCTTCAAACTTCTGTAAAGCAAAGCTCAATTTTTAATTATCTTATTCAGATCTTGATCTGTTCAGTCCTGAAAAACTTAATGAGGTGTTTCCGCCCAATTGCAACCAATTCTATTTTTGCCATTTTCAAGGAAGGACTATTAAAGTCAAGATTGAGGATTACTTGTCTATAGTAACCTAAGTAAAAACAATTCAAGAATAAAGATATTTCCTCACCTACATATATACTATATTATTTTTTTGGTGCTTCATTTAGGAGTTTGTAGCTGAGTTTCAATGGAATATCTCCTAAAATTCAAAAATGATATAAATACGTATTTTTGTTGTTAATGATACTTATTATTTACTAAGGCAGATATGTTGTTTGTTATAAAATGGCTACATTTCATCAATTATGTATTCATATAACTGTCATTTTCACTGGGCAATGTTGTTGGCCATGCACTCGGCAATACCCCTTAATGTATTTGTATTAATGATATATCTTCTAGTAAGTGAAACACGTGCATATAGGTGCAATGTAAAGAATGGTAATTATATGATAAAACATTAACAGTCTCACTGTCTGGGCTAATGAAATAAAGGAACTGGGTAGAGAAGTTGTAAACAGTAAGTTTTCCATCATTAAACAAATGTGATATCACAATGTCATCTATTTTTGATGTCACAATGGTGTTTTAACGTGTCTCACAGTATTTATGACATGCCAAAACATTCCATATATGTGAAGAAGTGTATTGTTTGTGTTGCAGCTACTCCTGAGGGTACAGGAAGGTCTATGACCAGTACTTCCATGCTCTTCAGGAGCGTTTTCCGTCTTTAATCGTTGAGGGCGACAATTACCCGCCGCCTTCCGGTAAAGCCGCAATTGCACAGTTTCTAAGTATTGCCAAGCTATTTATAATTGCCATGATTGTATCAGGACAAAATCCCTTCCCTCATCTCAACATGGAGACACCTAGCATATTCACCTGGGCCCTCTCCAACAAGGCAAGTAAACTAATGATAAACAGTGTGGTAATATGAATGGAGAAAACATGCTGTTGTGTTTAATATTTATATGTAGAGGATATTTAATGATATTCATTTAAACACTTATATTATCATTATGTCTTAAGATTGAAGGAATATCAGTATATTATCATTATGTCTTAAGATTGAAGGAATATCAGTATGTTCTGTCATATGAGTCGGTGCATGTGGAATATGTAAATGTGTTTGATATTTGACATTTTCTACTCATATTCTTTACTGCAAGACAAATGAAAAGCAAATCTTGATCTGCATCCTAAAATGATGTCAGATATACGTACTGTACAGCAGCAAATGATTGTAATATGTCCGGGGGACCAGGGCTTTTTCTGGGGGCTTTTTGGGGCCGTTAATGGACCCCATTCCCAATTGAAATTATTTCATATTTAAGCCAAATTCCCAAAATTTACAGTTTACTCCTAAAAATATCTTTCCCAATTCACCAATTTTCTTCCCAAAATAAGACAAAAAGGCCCTTTCCCAGTCCCTTGAGAAAAAGCCCTGGGGACATGCTGACTTATTCTTCCTCAATCAAATTTCACTAATAAAGTAAAACCTATTTTTCCTTCTACAAGGTCATTAAAAACTCTGTAATGATTTAATATGAATGTCTGCTGCAGTACTTAGCCAAGGTACAGTATAACAAGATGTTGTTTTTTTTTGTTTTTAGATCTATGCCTGTTTAATGATATTCTTTATCAGCAATGCAGTAGAGGGACAGATGATTTCTACAGGCGCCTTTGAAGTTTCATTTAATGGTGAGTCTAGAGCAGTTAAATTGAAAAACACCTGCCTGGTGATAAATGGTTTGATATTGTGTCATATTTCAGTTCTGGCTGAAAAAAATGGGGTTTGTGTGAAATTTTTTAACAGGTAAATGGAGACAAACACATACATACTGCACGCATCAAGCATATGTACATATGGGAGCCTGTCCTTAAATGACTATAGCTATTGGTAGAATGTTTAACAATACAAAACCAAACAAACAAATGATTTATAATGAAATATGATATAAATAATAGTCAAACACTTTAATATAATGCTTGGATGTTATATTCCTAATAAGGTAATTTCTAGGCATTATGTAAAAAAAAGATACCTTGTACTGCTGGTAATATTTAAATGTTTTACACAGAATTAATATGCCATTGTTATTTTTTGCTATTTATTGACCAATTTAAAATACATAATGTATACCCAATACAGGACAGGAAGAAAAATTTCAGCATCAGTGGTCCTTAAGTTCAGGATAGTTAAGGTTTAAAATTACTATCCGTAGTAGTTCGATTAAACTGAATTCATAGTATCTTAAAAGACTCTTAGTAAAAGGTAAAAGTTTAAGAGAATTTGCATTTTCAATTTGTTAAGTAGTTACCAATATTTACTTGCCCACCAAATCTACTGACTCCTGGCCATCAGACCTGGATTTTTTCCTTCCCTGCAACATGTATATGTCATTACACAATTTGAAGACCAACGTTTGTTTACATTGCCACAGATGTCCCCATTTGGTCTAAGCTACAAACAGGAAGAATCCCTGCCCCCGGAGAAATGTTCCAGATCATTGAAAACCAAATGAATTTGAACCCTAATCAGCCTGTTCAGAATATGTAGTGTGTTCACCACAGTACCAGCTCAGCAGAAGTACAGGTATGTATAGATTGGTTCAGTGATCATGTCCGCCATAATACTGGCTCAGCAGTAGTACAGATATTTATAGATTGGTTCAGTGATCATGTCCACTATAGTACTGGCTCAGCAGTAGTAGAGATATTTATAGATTGGTTCAGTGGTCATGTCCACCATAGTACTGGCTCAGCAGTAGTAGAGTTATTTATAGATTGGTTCAGTGGTCATGTCCACTATAATACTGGCTCAGCAGTAGTAGAGTTATTTATAGATTGGTTCAGAAGTCATGTCCACTATAATACTGGCTCAGCAGTAGTAGAGGTATTTATAGATTGGTTCAGTAGTCATGTCCACTATAATACTGGCTCAACAGTAGTAGAGGTATTTATAGATTGGTTCAGTAGCCATGTCCACTATAGTACTGGCTCAACAATAGTACAGGTATTTATAGATTGGTTCAGTGGTCCTGTCCACTAAACTGATATGTAATTTTATTCCAAATTAATAGAATTTTGATTCATAGTGATCGAAATTATAAAACGTTAATATTGAGAGGTAAATACAATCTGTATAAAATTAGATCTTTGTAAATTTAATTTTATTTGCAGGAATTTCAGTCACAGATGTTGGCATTGATTACAAGACATTGAATCCTATCATGAAATTCTGAAGAATGACGGTCTTTGTTGAAAATAGCCATGCTGTCTACAAAGAACCTGAGGAGCCTATCAGAGGAAGTGTTGCATTCACTGTCAGCCAATCACAGACAAGATCTGTGTCTGTTCTTGTACTTCTGTTCCGTGGTCAGAAAATATTTATAATGCTGGGTTTGTCATTTCTTCATGGACACAAAACACATGTACCGTATGTGCAATTTTATGAAATCATGTGCAAAATTTTGTAAATTGTCCTTGATTATTGAGAACTATTGAAGAAGTAACACATGCCCTTATCCAGATACCCAGAAAATTTCCATAAGATTCATCCATTAAATTTTCTTTAAGATACCTTTTGTAGTTATATCGGAATTATCTGGGGTATAAAAAGTAAAAAAAAAAAAAAGAAAAAAAAAAATCTGGATATTTGTTTATATGAAAATATTCATTTACGTACCTTCTTGTGTATATTCAGTTTATTTTCAAAGGTTTTGTTTTTGTTTTCTACAGTTTTAAGTATTTGATAAAAAAAACATCAGGGGACAAATAGCACTAATTAGGAGAAAATTAAAAACAGAATCAGAAAACTACTCAATAGTTGATTTGAAACAATGTTTTGTTTTAATACGATTGTGTTCATTTTTTTTTTTACACAATGTTTAAGCTGGAATTGATCAACTCTCATGTTGAATATAATAGTTATTACATTGCTAAGTTTAATGTAGGTGCGAGTTGGAGTAACACTAGATATGGTAAGAGTTGAGGATAATTGATAAAGGGGAGTCATATGTGAGGTAATCCGTGATTGTGTTGTAAAATTTTGTGAATGCTAGGGTAAGAATCATGTGAATGACTCGGTATATATTGTGTCGTGTAATCTTTGTCTCTCAGCTTGGTAATGTGTCAAAGGAAAATATAGTTTACACAGAAAAAACATGGATTATTTGGACTGGGTAAAAATATACATGTACCATCAAAAATTGAAAAAAAAAATATTAAAAGTTTGTGGTTGGTATCTTACACATGGTTAAAATGTGTTGCTGTTTTCTTTATTCAAGATATATTTTGTAGTTAGTTGAAATGGAAATAATACAAGGCTTAAAACTGATTAACTCCCCTGAAATGGAAGTTTGTTCTGAAAATTTCATTTCTTTCTCTCTCCCCATTCTTAATTTCCAAGAATGATTTTGCTCATTCTCTAGAATAATGCTCCTTTTACAAGCCTTTCCTGGTCCCTTATAAATATGAATACATAATAAAATTGTGATTGCATCTCATCCAGCAAAATCACGCTTGCAAATATTTTGGAAAACAATTGTGACTCAGCAAGGCAGTTAAGAGAAATATTAAATTTCCAACTCAAACAAACCAGATATTTATTAAAACTAAGAAATGTAATAAAGACTTTCCCATGTGATGTGATATACAGCCAGGAAAGCTCAATTAGTGACTATTATAAGATAAAATCGGAGATATCATTTAAGTTTATAAATAGTTACAAATTTTGTGGAGGAAAAAAAGAACAAATTATGCAATTATATACCGGTAGCTGATTATCATTAATTAGAGACTTTTCTGTATGTATATTAATATATGTATAGGTAACGTATAGTGGATGTTGAAATGAGTGATAATTATATTTAATGGAAGAATGGGGATATTTTGTGTTCTTTTTAAATCCTTTCATTTTCTCTTTAACATGAACATTTAAAATAAAGCTCACATATGATATTGTACTGTCTTGAGATTTTCATTTTTTGACACCAAACCTGTGAGCATTTTACTTGTGAGTTCCATATCCGGGGACTCCTAATCCTAATAACTCGACCATTCAGGAGACTGTAACTTCTAAAATATTCATTGATTACAGCATAACCTGCTGCAGTCAAGCTATTAATTGTTCTTATGAGATTTAATTGGAAACATTCTTGTTCAGGGAAGGTGTTGTATGGGAGGCCAGGTCAACATGGTTCCTCTAAAGGATATCAACACCAGATTTGAAAAAAAAAAGAATATTAAAACCTTGCTATATAATATTGTAAGTGAAGTTTAAAAGGCATGACTTGATATGGAGTCTGTGATAGGATAGTTGATAGAGCTGTATTATAATGTATTATATTGTCCTATAATCAGGTTTTTCATTCAGATATTTTTTGTTACCATACCCTCATCCAGTGTATTAATCAGAAAGATTTTTTTTTATACTGGTACTTTTTCCTTTTAAATGAAATTGCAGATTTCTGTAAGAATAAGAATCGTAGAAATATACCTATGACACAAAAGACTTGTACAATCAGGCAGTCTGAATTCCACATTTAAAATCTCAAACAAAAGCAATGCCACTATGATCATACAAACAATTAATAAATGAATTATGAAGAAGTATTTGATAATGTGGACTTAATATTAACAATAGATATGTAATATTCTGTACTTGCACTTTGAATTGAGCTTAATTTGTTCTTCAGGGATACTTCTTGCGTACTCGCAGTTACTCCTAATTAGTGTACCGACAGTTTGGCTGAAAATCAACTCAATCTGTGTACGTCACTTCACAACTTTTTTGTCAAGTGATTTTGTTGATTTATAACTGATAACAGGAATTGAAATAATAAAATCCTATGGTGTTCTTATTCTGTTCTGCCACATATAAACTTTGATAATTGTGAAAATAATTTAAGTCTTTTTATATCTGTTGAATATCAAAATGTTACATTCCATTTAAATAATTAATTTTAAGTTTTTATAGGCTCAAATTTTGCAGTTTTCAAAAAAGAATCCATTATTGTGGGCATTTGAATTTTTGGCTTGATAGTATTTGATCAAGAATTTCACTAAAATTCATTTTATATACATAAATGTAGTTACAGCACACTTACTTGGTAGCTACAAATATCAAAACACCTTCAATGAATTTTTTTGATATGTAACAATATTTATAAACAGATCCATTTCAGTTTGAATTGTTAATGAACATGATATTGGTATGAGTGACGTTTTGTTGATTTTGTACAAAATGCATGATAATCATCAGTTTTTTTTTTGAAGGATGGAGGTGTCGTCTTTATATTTATTTCATTTCTTTATCTCTTGCTGCTTAACATTAATTGGTTAGTAATCAGTATTCATTTTTATTTCGAGAGTTATGCTATACTTAAAGACATGCAAATCATTTCATTTACATACAGTGTAGATTATAACTTAACAACAATGGTCTAATTTTGACTTTAAACAATGTTATAAATATGAAGAGTAATCCACTAAAAACCGAAACATTTGGAGAATTTTCTGCCTTTTTCGTTTTTGTATGAAAAATGTGTTTTCAGGCATTGAAATGATCAAAACCTTCCCCTATTTTTGCTTATTGCAGTTTTCGTTTCAAATTTTGGTTGTTTATTTATGAGGAAGAAAAACATTCACTTTGTGTAATTCATTATGTTCTGATGTTTATTAATAAATATATACATGTGTTAAAAAGCTTCATTCTTTTGTTGGCGTCCTTGATTCAATGATATAAAGAATGGTAGTAAATGTAGACATAGGTGTTTAGCTCCGTGAATAGTCCAAGAACGATTATGACATTGTATACATGTATAGATATTATGTACATGAACTAATCGGCCTTGTACATTCCATCATCGTTGATATTTTTGTACAGATCTGCCCAGTACGTCGCATCATCGTTGGTATTTTGTACAAATCTACCCCGTATGTCCAATCATCCTTGATATTTTGTACAAATCTACCCTGTATGTCCCGTAATCATTGATATTTTGTACAAATCTACCCAGTATGTCCCATCATCCTTGATATTTTGTACAAATTTACAGTGTATGTCCCATCATCTTGATATTTTGTACAAATCTACCCAGTATGTCCCATCATCCTTGATATTTTGTACAAGTTTACAGTGTATGTCCCATCATACTTGATATTTTGTACAAATCTACAGTGTATGTCCCATCATCCTTGATATTTTGTACAAATCGACCCTGTATGTCCCGCCATCCTTGATATTTTGTACAAATCTACCCTGTGTGTCCCATCATTCCTGATATTTTGTACAAATCGACCCTGTATGTCCCGCCATCCTTGATATTTTGTACAAATCTACCCTGTGTGTCCCATCATTCCTGATATTTTGTACAAATCTACCCTGTATGTCCCGTAATCATTGATATTTTGTACAAATCTACCCTGTATGTCCCATCATCTTGATATTTTGTACAAATCAATCTTGTACCTCCCGTCATCCTTGATATTTTGTACAAATCTACCCTGTATGTCCCATCATACTTGATATCTTGTACAAATCTACCCTTAATGTCCCAACATCCTTGATATTTTGTACAAATGTACCCTTTATGTCCCGTCATACTTGATATTTTGTACAAATCGACCCTGTATGTCCCATCATCCTTGATATTTGTACAAATGTACCCTTTATGTCCCATCATCCTTGATATTTTGTACAAATCTACCCTTTATGTCCCAACATCCTTGATATTTTGTACTTTATCCTGTTTGTCCCGTCATACTTGATATTTTGTACAAATCTACCCTGGTGCCCCATCATCCTTGATATTTTTGAAGCGCACAAGGGGTCTTGATGTAGGAGGAAACCGGAGTACCCAGAGAAAACTCGGAAATGAAAATAATGGTAGTGTGAAGTTAAAATACAGGCTTGGTTGAACTCCTGTGATACAATTCTGTCAGTATATCATTGTGTAGTTTTGTAAGCAGGTCAGCGTCCGTACCATCAACTGGTATTGTAAAGTTGGAGGCTTGGTTAGCTAGTTTTTTTTTCTTTAAAAAAAAATTGGAAATGTTTTAAGTAGGGTAACCTTGGGCCAAACAAGCCATGTTAATATTAGATTTCTTTTCTTTTCTGCAGACAATTGTCAAGTGTGCCACCACAACATATGTTACACTTGGTTGCACGGTAAAAATTCAGGATTGATCAATACAGACTTGTTTTGTTTTATATATAATAGATTTAACCCAATCTGCTTGTAAACCTAATTTGATATGCTCACAATTTATCCACTCGATTGCGGGTCTAGTCTTCTAGTAATACTCGTCCTACTCCACAAAAAGGGCTTGGCCTAACTACATGTGTGGGAAATGAGGGAGTATCTATATATGTGTAAGTGATATGCGATGTTAATTTTGACACCTGTCGTCATGATATATAAATACACGGAGTTTGGTGACTATCCACATGGACATGCTCAAGGATCTGTCTTTGCGAGTTCGAAACCCACGCAGGTACCTGGTTTTGACCGTAGGCTGGTTGTATTTCTCCGGATACTCCGGCTTTCCTCCCTCTCCAAAACCAGATACGTCCTTGAATGACCCTGGCTGTTAATAGGACGTTAAACCAAATAAACCTAAAGCTTTGAAGCAATGGAATCGAATAAGTAATGGAATAAGGAATAAGTAATCAACTTCACGGAGGTAACCTTTGAGAGCTTGCGAACAACAGTTTTTGATTCAAACCATCTCGCAATTTCAAGAATACAGTAGACACAAATCCAATGTGTGGTTCGAACATGGTAGAAACCTGGTTTATGTAGACGTGTTCTTCAAACGATTTATTTGTCGGGTTTACTACTAAGTGTGGGGTTATTTAGTGTGGTCATGACATTTCTACAGAGTTCGGACATTCAGATAAAACGGTTGATTATGAAACGAGCGTGGTTAACATAAGTTGTTATAACTTGTTTTGTAATTATCGTAAAATAAATAAAGTTTACATTATAAAACATTTTCTTCTGGTTGGTAGGCGGTAAATCAGTAACTACAGTGTAAATTCAGATGAATGGTAGATGAATGATAGAGTTTCGGTATATCAAAACCAAGTTTGGATGTTGTATGACGTTTCTGTAACTGCCTATATGAAAAATAATGAGTGAGGCGTATGACACATCGTATTGTAAACCAAAACATGACAAACAGTGTAAACCTACTGCGGCCTATCACGTATCTCATGGTTACAACATCTCCGACAGAGTCTCGTATAATATTCATGAAACCGTACTCGTGCTCAAATACACATTTTGTGCTCAGACTCAAATGCTTTTTGTGATAAATCTGATATCTTATATACATTGTACATGTATATTTTTTCAATAATAAAAAAAAAGAACCTTATGGAACCTTTCGAGAAAGATTTCAGCCATAACCACTGCCCTTAAAGCGAAAGCTTCGTTTGCGGAAACGCTAATGTTGACGACATATTACAGGGAACCAGGAACGAATCTCAGAAGGGTTTTACTAAGTCTGTCAACAGCGTAGATACCACCATCGGCATGCACGAGTTCACGTATGATGAAAACATAAATGACACTTTGTCCTTCCTTGACTTACTTTTTGTAAAGAAAGCTGACGATACTATCATAGACATTGACCAATACCACACCTTTCAGTCTCACCATCCCTTACACCAGAAATTGGGCGAAGTACGAACATTATCGGATACAAGGACCGAATTCTGGAGTAGATCCCGTTCTTGTACAATGAAGACGTGGATATCCTGATTAGACACCCAAGAGGGTGATCCAGGATCCAATGAAAGCAAAGGAAAGAACACGCGAAGGTCACTGTAGGGGGGTGGGGGAAATATAGAATGGGGCAAGTACGGTAGTCATTCCTTACATAAATGTACACGATCGCGATATTGTCCATTAGGGTATTGTAATAGCCACCAAGACCCTGGAACACCCCGGTACATCCCAAGGATAAACAAGATTACCACGGGGCGTGACAATATACCGCATTGGACGCCTAGGTAACACGGATTCTTGTATCAAAACGCATTAAATAGGTTCAAATAAAATACCTAATACCACAGATTTATGGGATGAATGTAACGAGTCCTGGTCAGTCTAAATTACGAGGACATCAGTATAAATCTAAAGGTTTAAGACAAAATAGAAATACAGAAATAACGACAATAAATATTACCGATATTAATCCGCACATTTTAAAAACGTATCAAATCAGAATTTGACTGAAGAAAACACTACTTTATAAAGCCTCCAATTTCAAAGAGATCGATCGAAATTACGGAAGGAGGTCTCCGGACAAGATTCAAATACTGAAACAAATGAAAGGCAGTGATTTTTTTTTTATAAAAGTCTTTTCAAAATGCTTCTCGGGAGGAAAACACAGCTACGTGTATATATCATAATTATAAAGAAAACTGAGTTTCAATGAAATTAGTTAAAATATGCAGCGGGAGATATCCGGGAAGATCCTAATCTTAAACAAAAGACCTTGGCAAATACAGTCGAATCAAAATGTCGAGCGGAAACAAATATCTATCGATATAATGGTGATATAGCCTACCAAGTTTCAAAGAAATCGACTGATAAAATCAAATATTGAAATAGATAAATCGCGTCAATGAAACACAACTGTATACTACGACTAAAAAACCATATCAAGATTCTAAGAAATCCGATGAATAAGAATTCCATGGAAGCGGATATGTCGCCTGCGCAGTAAGTTGGGTGATGACGATGAAATAAATGTTGTTGCTTTTTCACTTAAGAAATATGTTAAAGTAAGAAAGACCAGTATCACTCAATTACGCTCGAAATTCAACAATACAGAGCAGGAACTTTCGGTAAATGAGCACCTCAAGAAGGTTTCAGCTTGATCGGCACAAGAGAACTTGGAGTTATTGCATGGAAACAGATTTTCTATTTATAGTAACAGTAAACTTGACTTTTGGACTTGTAAAAAAAGCATTCAAGCACTTTTCGTAAGGAAAAACTGCATGAAAACTGAGTTTGACGGGCAATAAGGAACTTGCGCTTATGACAAGGAAACAAATTTTCTATTTTTAGTAACATTGACCTTGACCTGTGACCTTCAGACCTGAAGAGCAATCCCAAGCGAGCACTTTTGGTTAGAAAGATCTGCGTGAAGTTTGAGTGTTCGGAAACCTCTGAGCGACGACGCCGCCGCCGACATAGTGATACCTATGTATACATAGAGGTCGCCTGGTTTTTACAGGCTGTAACGCAGGACGAGCCTCAGTCAAGCATTCAGCAAATAGATGCAGAAAAAACCAGAACAAAGAGAAAATACATATATACAAATTTATTTACACACACAAACTTAATAGATACCTAGTTGTATTCACACTCACGATCACTCTCACTACCTTTCATGCGATAATGTTCTACAGATAACTAAAGTCTCTTCACAAATGGGGAGCACCACGTCTCAGTGTTGTCCAATGCCGAACATACAGCGTGTACAGTATCTCTGTACCTGTCGCTAAATAGGTATGGTTCCAAGAACCTGAGAATTTACTCCAATTCTCCTCAAAGTAACCTTGCTCTGAGCAAAGTGTATGTACCCAGATACCTGTCTGTGTCTGGTACGTCATACAGAGTTCCTCCAATCCGAGGCTATCTTTCTCCAATGACAACTGGCGTACTCTTCATGCCTGCCTGTAGACTGCCGTCTTTACACAGCTGACCTTGACCCTGAAGATTCTATAATCTGTTTGGTCGGTCCTGGTGCTGACTTTATAAAGATGAGGTGTCATGTCTTTTCTTGCCGGCTTACAGAAGTAGTTCTTGTTGCCTGCCCATCATGTGAAGCTATAAACGTACAAAAATATTGAATTAACACTCATTCTTCCATACACAACATTAATGTCTAGGATTTGCTAACTACTACATAGACAATTTATTCCTAAATAGTTACCGATATTTACAATAATTCATCATAAATTATGTTGCTAACATATTATAATCTACACAAAAAAATGGGAAGAGAACTCCAGGCAAGTTTCAAATTCTGTTAAAAACAGTCGAATGGTAACGGCGATCAGGCAAACACAACTAGTGGTATTTATTGATGATGAGGGATGAGCAAACATGCAATGAAATGATAGTAACGTAGTAAGTTTCTCTCTAAAGACCATTATCATTTAGTAGGGTTTGTTCAAATGTCAACTGTTACCTCATTTTCAAATACAAATAAATAAATAAATGAAAAAAGGACAATGTTTTACAATGCGGCAATAGTTAAACAGGATTTCAACATATTTAAACTTTGAATTGTTTAATGTTTTCATGGAAACGTCTTTCAAGGTGAATAAACGAATTTAAGAATACCTCACATGGTTTTCTTTTCACATTCATATTCCTAATTAAGGAGATATTGACGTTTGTTTCCGCTAACTCATTATACATACCTGTAATAATTACTTAATTCATTATACATACCTGTAATAATTACCAAACTCATTATACATACCTGTAATAATTACCTAACTCATTATACATACCTGTAATAATTACCAAACTCATTATACATACCTGTAATAATTACCAAACTCATAACTCATTATACATACCTGTAATAATTACCAAACTCATTATACATACTTGTAATAATTACCTAACTCATAACTCATTATACATACCTGTAATAATTACCTAACTCATTATACATACCTGTAATAATCACCAAACTCATAACTCATTATACATACCTGTAATAATTACCTAACTCATTATACATACCTGTAATAATTACCAAACTCATTATACATACTTGTAATAATTACCTAACTCATTATACATACATGTGATGATTACCGCATAATCGCATTCTCGCATAGTATTCAAGGTAAAAGAAAGTTCCATGCATTTTTTCTTTCACGTTTTTGGACAAACATATCGACAGTCGAAGGGGGGCAACTCCTATATTCCTAGCAATTTCAATACAATGTGACGCTTTCTCTTCATAATTTAGTTAGGTTGCTAGTCAAAGTGTAAAGTATTATATATTTATACATAATACACTTGTATATGTTTGTTTGAATTATTTATACATATTATAATATGTTTTGTAACACATTTTTTTCTGTCGATCCTTTAATTGTTTGAATGGGAAAAAATGCAATAAAGTTGATTGATTATTATATTTTACTAGGGTGATGTGTTTATTTATGTCGATCATCCGCAACAGATTTTGATCAATTTGTTAACAGCAAAACATTGAAAAATAAAATAAGTGATTGTGTATATTAATGTATGTAAATTTCAATGAGCGTGTCAAAATTCTATAAAGTCTTAGAAGGACAAAAAATGTATTTGATATTAATTGATCGACATTGTAATGTATCGGTTGCTAAATTTATACTAAGCTGTTGTAAAATCCTTTTAATGAGAAACTTCCATAAATTATCATCCTGGTTTAGGGTTAAAATCAATAACGAACAATTAATTATTTAAAGTGGGCACAGGTGATTTATATAAATATTACGAAAGCACAATTTTCAAAACATGTGCATTGAGAGTTGTCTACTTTTGTTCAGGTTTTTGCAGTATTTAAGACCTTGTTTTTTCAGCGTAAACGTCAATTATGTAAGTTAGAATGTTACCATTAGATTGCCTACTGCAGTAGTGTTAATAGCCTATGCCAGATGCTCGCCCCGTAACCCAAGATAGACCTAGGCCTGTTATACTCGGCATGGAAACAGTCAGACAAGGGCAGTGGGGCCAGAGGAATTTTGTGTTACTGTTCTATTTTTTTTTTATAACTCGAACTATGATATATAGGCTGGGCATTTGGTACGTGTACTCGGAAATATGCACATATACAAACAGTAATGTAAATTCTGATTACAAGGTATGATTACAGTATATTTTTAATTCAAAGGCTAACGATCGTTTTTATAGCAAGTCTGTAATCCTCCATAACTTGTCTATTAAAAACAGCTGGAAACAATCCTGGATTTCTTATGTGCGTGTGTTTTCCCTGTGAAAGATAACAACCTATATCTTCCATCAGATCAATATTTAGAAATATCAGTTGATTTGTACACACACACATGTACATTGTTTGTCCACACATCTCCCTTTACTCGTCTCCCTTTCCGTGCGTCATTTTATGCTACTGAAAACATAACATAAGCATACATAATTAGTTGACCTAATTTTATAGTCCACGGCTTCTGGGCATGTCGGAGTTGTCGTTCTTAGTTGAAATCTCTTCACCAGAAGGTAAAAATCCAGAGCCCACCCAAAATGGCGAGAAGGTTAGCGATTTTGACATTTTTCTATTGATGTGTACATACCGTTATACAAGCAAAACATGTAATTCATTTATTCCCTTTGCTTATTTTGTTTCTTTTCAGGGTAATGGCTTTCGCCTTTCCTCGTATTTTTACATGATGGCGACGAAAATATGATATGAATGCAGGGGAATCGTCCATCATCTTCCGAGTTTTTTTGTCTGAAAACGTCAGATTTTGGGATTGTCCTGTTTAAGCTGTGCGCCCATTGTCTGATGTTGTTGTTTTAATTATGCTGTAAGTCGTATAGGACAGACGTAGAACTTGAAAATTGTTGTTGAAAAACATTCTAGAAGTGTTACAATTTTGATTGCCGACACCCAGTTTGAAGAAACTGAACAAGAACAATGAGAGAATATAAGGTAGTGGTTTTAGGGAGTGGTGGTGTTGGTAAAAGTGCACTGACAGTAAAGTTTGTGTCCGGAACATTTATGGAGAAATATGACCCAACGATTGAAGACTTCTACAGGAAAGAGATTGAAGTGGATTCTGCTCCTTCAGTCTTGGAAATCCTTGACACGGCTGGAACTGAACAATTCGCCTCCATGAGGGATTTATATATAAAGAATGGACAAGGATTTGTTATCGTGTACAGTATAACAAGCTTACAAACTTTCCAAGATATCAAATCCATGAAGGAACAAATTATGCGTGTGAAAGGGATTGAGAATATTCCAATGATATTAGTGGGAAATAAAGCCGACTTGGAGCACCAAAGGGAAGTGCCGTCAAAAGAAGGCGCAACATTAGCTCAAATATGGGGATGTCCCTTCTTAGAAACCTCGGCCAAAAATACTCAAAATGTCAATGAAGTTTTCATAGAAATTGTAAGGGAGATGAACACTAGTCCAGTGAAGGAAAGCAACGGATGCTGCTGTATAGTTTGAAAACAGGTAGGGTTATATAATATCCATTGTTTATATATTCTATCCATTTGTGTTGTGTTTTAGATACTATATATAACCCTGGTGTATTCTGCTTGGCAAAAGAGAATTTCTCTTTAGCTCAATAGGTAGAGTGTCAGACTACTAGTTATATAAGCCAGACAGCCCAGGTTGATTGATCCCTATAGCTAGTGGAGGCATAATTTTTATGACCTCTGTTGCATACATGTACATGTAAATGATATCATAACATTTTGATATGCCTAGTGCCATAGTCAGCTTCATCATATCTACCTGGTAGACATATATTTAGGGTAAGTCAAAAACAAAAAAAAAGGTTTATAGAGACATTTCTATCTGACATCTGTTTTGACATAGATCTTAGAATTTCCTGATAAATCTATGATAATTTGACCAAGAAATTACTAGATCATGACTTAATTACTGCTTGATCCTCAACTTTATTTAAAATAATTATTGATGTCAAATCACCATTTATTAAAAATCTGAAGGATCAAAACAAATACCAAATAGATATATACTATAGGATGTCCCTTGGCTTCTAAACCCAAGAGTCAAAATCAAACTCATTGTGGTCTTAATAGTAGGGTGTCAAGATCTGATACCCTCAAGGGTCCACTGACTGTATATAAGCCCATATTACTGTCAGGACATATACAGTTTGATAATTTATTTTGTCCAGTTATCACGATTACAGAAAGTGATTTCCAAATTTATAAATGACAAGTTCCAACCACTGTACTGTATATGTCATTATATGATGTCACAGATTTTATTAATGACATACCAATTTCATTATTACACAGTAAATTGTTTTTATAATATATATTCCCCAAGCTTGAAACATCCTATAATAACAACTACAGTATATGCAATTGCTACATACCACTTGACTGGTATACCGGTATACTGGTATACTGGGTGGTGGTATAATATAGACTAGTGCAAACATTATATTGAATAGATAAGTGTATGTACTATATGCACAGACCAAGATTTTCCAAACAAACAAGGACAGCATATTATTAATATTTAGATACATTAAAAATGTGGACAAAGTCAAAGTCCAAACTATGGGTACTTAAATTTTTATGATACTATATAGAAGAGCAATGTTATACTTCTCGAGACAAGTTTTAAATACTGAAAAAATAGTCTGATGAAAAAGCTACTCATGATCAGGCAAACACAAGTGCTAGTTTTATCTGTTCCTGTCACTGTATATATGTATGGAATATAAGGTAAATCAAACGGTTCAGAAGGAGATGTGTGGATATATACAGATCTAGAACTGGATCACAATCTGAACTTGTTCCTGTAATTTCACACTGGTGTAGAACTCTACATGTAGAATTTTTTTTTTTTTTTTAGATAAAACACTTTAAGCTTCCATCTGTGTCTCATAGAAAGAATACGGTAGCTGTGTATACAGACAAATAGAACTTTAATAGTGTACATTATACACCTGAGATACAAACCTGTCCCCAGTGTCTCACAGAGAGAATACGGTATCAGGGGCGTAAACATAAACCACTGGTGGTTAATAGTGATATGTACACCTGATTTACATGTATACCTGTCCCAAGTGTCCTGCAGGCCTTGACCTTATGCCAAGTCTGGAGGTCAACCGTCATACAGGTTGGAATTTCAAATATACCTGTATAATCCTCACAAACTCACCAGTTGGAGAGTTAATGATATAATTTATATATATATAAAACTAATAATTGTATGGATGTGGCACAGTGGTATAAGCTGCAGGTATTTCTGATTAGGAGATTTAGTGTTGTAGATTGTGAGTTAAAGGCTTGGTCAGGGCATGCAGTAGTCATAAATTGTCTTCCTTTGTCATTTGTGTTACAGTGTCTAATTGTTAACACACTGTATCATATGCACCATGCAGTGATAAATCTACATGCAAGTCCTGGGTCATAGACACTTGCAAAGTTTTGTTGGGACCAATATAATTTCTGGAAATATTGAATACATATATATATAGCAAGGTTAAAGATATGAATTTCCAGTCGTAATTGTACTCTGTTGTTGTAATCCTAATCGTATGTAATTCCACCACTGTACATATGTCCAACCAGTCACCAAAATAAACCTTTCCAGTCAAACTAAGGATATGTTATAGGTACACATATAAATGTTTGGAAATATTACTGTCAATGATTCAGTTCAAATATACCTGCTATACTGCATTAAAGCCTGTGGCAAATTTAACCACACAGGTAAAAATCTGTGGTTTGACTTACTCTGGGTGGTCACAGTTTGTTTGTTTGCTGGATTAATCACCCTGTGAACATGCAGCCAAGATCATTATGAGGCGAGGTCTCCTTGTAGTAGTTGGTGACTACCTCACTGAACAACACACAGGAGGCCTGTTGCATGCCATCCAAAGCAAGGAATCAACCAAGACAGCACAGGCTGCTCATTTCTCAGCTTTCCTAGCAGTGATTCTTTTGGCATGGATTTGGGACCAAATTCCTTCCCCAAAAGAAATTTTGCTGTATTTTCCCAATTTTTAGGTCATATTTTCCCAATCAGAAGTTTCCTTGTATGTAAATTTATAAATATGAAGAGATGTTGATCATAATACATTTCACATGATTAAAAAAATATAATGTTTTCACAAGCCAATGCTATAATTGATTGATCATAGCTATAGCTATATTATGCAATACATAATCAAAATAATAGTAAACCATTGATTTCATGATTATTTTTGATCTTGGGAGAAAGTACATTTTTCCCAAAATAAAAAATAATATGACTATATTTTCCCAATGGAAAAGGTACAGGCCCCTGTATAATTAGGGTAATTAGAAAATCACTGCCTAGAAATTCGAACTGTGTCGGGTAGTTAAGGGAGTATCAAACCATGTACCCTGGATATTCACCTGAGGTTATGTGGCCGGCGCTGTAACCGCTCTAACTGACTGAGCTATCATGGCCTTTGGTCATGGGTGGTTACAGATCACTATCCTGTGCTTTAGTGGTTGTTTCCTTCTATGGATGGTATGGAAACAAAGAGCCAGGTCTCCTTGAGAGTATGTTTTTGAGTCCCCAAAATCAGATTTCGGGGTTTGAAGGGACATGTATGTCTATTTGACATTTGTTTTGACCCTTCAGATTTCTGAGAAATAGTTATTTGTCTTCTAGATCTGAAATTACTGAAAGTCAAGGGTTAACTGAATGCCCTTAATATGTATAACCTTATCCTGGATAATTCAATAGTATATCATATACAGTGGAACTTCGTTAACTCGAAGTCGACGGGACCACGAAAAAACTTCGAGTTATCCGAGTGTTCGAATTAAGCGAGTTATCGTTTTTGGTGAAAAGTTTGGTCAATATTTGTCAACATTATATAATCATTATAATTTCGCTCTGTCGCTCATCAGTTTAGTGTGAAGACTGGTCAATACATGTAAATATATATGTAATGTTTCGTTATGTCACTTGTAATTTGGTGTAGTTTTGCCGATATACAGTCACGATAAAGTTTCTTTCACTTAGTTACTTCAATAACGATCTGATGTGCAAGTCATGTTTGCAAAAGGTAAACGATAAAACGGAATTCGACAAAATAACAAGTTATTAATGACAAAACAAATAACCGTTTAAGTTAAACACAGATTGCATACAAAACGTAACAGAACCATTACCTTTTATTGGACATATATAAAATACTGTTTGATCGGCCTACTTACTTTTTATTGATAACCACGCCATTTCCATGTGTATTAGCACCGGAAGTTGGGCTGCGCATGTGCGTATAAAATGTTACTGTAACTGAGTTGGCGTTTTATCCGATTTAATAGACAGCACTGACCGTTACAGTTGTACTCTGAACACCTCGGCAGTAATTACTCTATTGTTTCAGCAGTTTAAAGATTTAATAGGCGCCGGTGACTGTGTCATTTCTACACCTGTAAAAACATCAGCCGGGTAGATCTACCGGTGTGTCAGAGATTAGTTCCGCTTGAGCGAACGGGTAGGCCTAGATGAGTTGTTGACTATCGTATGTACTGATATCGGCGACCGCCTTGGGAAATTACCTGATGTAAGTAAAGCAGTACTTTTTATCACCAAGACTTGTTGTTATAAGATTCAACCGACAATTTCTTTTATGAATTTATGAAACACTTATAATAGCATGTAGGTTAGTAGTGCCGATATGTTCAGTATTACAAACGGAATTTAGCTCTTAAAAAATGTCGGCGTTTGCCACCGATCGACGAAAATTATACTTCGAGTTATTCGAACATTTCAAGTAGGATTTTTATTGTTGGGACCAAATTTTTACTTCGTATTATCCGAGTTTTTCAAGTTATCCGAATTCGAATTGTCGGAGTTTTTTTTACTAAGATAAAGAGAGAATTCGGCCGGGACCGGCGAGGTACTTCGAGTTAAGCGGGGTATTCGAGTTATCCGAGTTCGAGTTAACGAAGTTCCACTGTATACCTGTATATATGTTACTTGGAGATGTGACCTGCTGAGATGTTATAACACTACACTGTATACTGTAGATCTAGATCTAAACCCCACTCACATACGGAGAGGGAAGTTATTATAACAGATAAACAGGTAGCTCCCCAGTAGTGACTGTCACAACTTAAGATATACAAGTACTGATATACTTATTTATACATTTATAATAAGTGTACAAGTTGTTAAATTAGGTAAATGGGATCTGGATCAAGTTAGATTCGATAGACCTCAGTCACCTGGATTTTATAATTTTGCTAAAATAATGAGAACAAATTTTGCAAGAATGTAAAACAGCATATATATATTAATATATTTCTGTAAATGTATGGGTCTTATTTGTATATAAAATACCTAATTAGATGAGTTCAAAACAGAATTTGATTGAATATAAAAATTGCGGGGTGATGGATTGCATAATTAATAATTATAACTGTACATGTACTTTAATTTGCAGCCAATGATACATATATATATATATATAGTGTGTAGAAGCTGTTCAATGATTAAGGATTTGCTCTATATAGAAGAGATTAATTTCAATCAATCATTCGAACTGTTATCAATTCACAATTTCACACTGGTTATTAATACATTATGACATTCAGCTGTCATGATGTCACATGATAAATGAAATTGTGGTGACATATCTATATACAGTTAGTGTATCAGGGCTTTTTGTGGCCATTAATTATAATGAGCCCAATGCCCAATCAAAATTATTTCATATTGAAGCCAAATTCCAAAAAGTTGTAGTTTACTCCTGAAAAAATCTTTCCCAATTCACCAATTTTATTCCCAAAATGTGAAATACAGCCCCAACCGTACCAGTGAGAAAAAGCCCTGTATATATTGTTTTAATTGGGGAAAAAAATTATATCGGTGTGTTGAACTAAACCTGTATCACTTGTTGTATGGAAACTGATAAAAAGACTAATTTGGGCACCCCCAATAAAAGAATCAGGAGTTTGTGTTTTCCAAGGACTGCCAACACAACAACACTTGATACCTGTTATTATCACTCCTGATACTCTGACAGTCTTACTTTCACCTGGCCGTTTTATAAGGATATTAAATAGTGAAATGTTGAGGTGAATATTTATGAAAAAAGTGGACAGAAAATTTCTAGGATTAATATGTTTAAAGAAAAAACTAAGATTGATACCATATCTTATAATAAGTCTATAGGCTAGGCCAACCCATTATATAAAGTAGGGGATAGGCAGTGAAAAAGCATTTGAATGAACGGCAATATTATATTGACATTAGTTGGTTAATAACCAGGCGTTGGGTTCTTGCTGGATAAATATGGTATATATATTTTAAGTGGCTTTGTACAGGCTACACACTTCAGTGTTAACATACAATAAAACTACTACTGGTAAGTATATATATAAGTAGATGTACATCATGTACAAGATTTATACAACAACAAAAAAACATAACCCTCAAACAACGTAGCTTAAACATCCTTTTAGAATTATTCACAGCATCTTCAGGATGTTGCCCTGAAAGGATATGATCAGGATATGCTAATTCTTGTAATTACTGAAAATAATAGAATTTTATCTGAACTAAAATTAGATCAAATTCTGTGCACAGCAATATGCATAATTCAATATGTCGTTTATGCATGTGCTGCTGAAGTATAAAAAAAGACATGATTTCCTTGTAATGAGGTCCCCGAGGAATACCCAGACAGAACCAACTTCAGTTCTACTCCCTAAAGGACAATTTATCTTATTCCATCAGTTTCCACATGAAAATTTGGGAAGGCAAGGCGACATTGGTGCTGGAGAACAAAACAAGTACCAGAAAGATGATCGGGACAGGCTTCTGTCTTCAAGTTACTGTATATTAAAGATTTCATATATAGAGCTTAAAATTTTGATATTTGAAAATTAAAAAAAAAAGACAAAATTTTAACACATGTGTAGACATGATCACATTGTTATTTCTGTAACATCAGTTGAGGGGCGTGGCCTTTTTTTAATCATTAGTTATCATCTTACATGTAACACAAGGTAGTTAACTTTTTTTTCAGTTTTATACTATTACTCTTTTAAAGTAAAATTTGAGATTCATGTATAGAGGTCTGGTGTGGATTAAACACTTGGACCTCTGTATAAGTTGTCATGACTTATTCGCAGTTACTGATAATAATTAACGTGACTAAACCTATTTGAACACTAATTATAGACCGTTCCTATTAGAGCTGGCACATTTCATTTGTCAGTTTAATCGGAAGGCTGTACTAAAGAGGATAATCTATGTCAGTCTTACTGTAATCTTATATCGTGATTATGTTACCCCAGATTGAGTTTTACTGGCAAAACTATCCGGAACCACCTGACAAAATGAACTCGATAAAAATTGTTTTTGTTTCCCATGGCCAACAAGCTGGTCTGTGTTGTCATGGCTGTGTCCTTGGACAAGACAATTTACTGTAATTGTTCAGGATGGCATGCAAGACCCCTGCCTCAAATGACCCTGGCTGTTCATGGGGTGATAAACCCAGCAAACCACACCTAGATGCATTTACAAATTATATATATATATGAACTCAATAAATGTATGAATTGTAAACATGAATATTAAGAAAACATCTTTTCAAACATGATCATTGCAAATGTTCAGGAATCAAATAGATTCAGTGTAACCCTATCTATTGCTGTAATCAGTACACCTAAGGTATGTATGTACTAAAGAGTGAAAGCTTTTAGACTGATTAGTGTTTGGTATATTGATCCACATAGATGGGTAGGTGTAGTCATAAAAATGTTTGGAAGCAATATGAACAAAACCATTTCCACTTTTGTACATTTTGCTGATACAGATGTTGTCTCTGTGGGCCTCTTTATCTCTAATCTACAGACTGGTGGTGTAACTGGGTGATCTGATTGTCAACCTACAAACTACACACCTACTGATGTTTCCCTACCACTGGTGATATTTGCCTGATCTACTCTACAAAGTATCGGCCTATTAATCTTGATAATGCACTGCTGTAGAGACTGTCAGACGGTTTGTCTCTCTATAGGATACAGTTTGTCTCTCTATAGGATACTGGAGATCATTAAGACCAAAGATACAGTTTGTCTCTCTATAGGATACTGGAAATCATTTAAACTAAAGATACAGTTTGTCTCTCTATAGGATACTGGAAATCATTTAAACTAAAGAAACGGTTTGTCTCTCTATAGGATACTGGAAATCATTTAAACTAAAGATACAGTTTGTCTCTCTATAGGATACTGGAAATCATTTAAACTAAAGATACAGTTTGTCTCTCTATAGGATACTGGAAATCATTTAAACTAAAGAAACGGTTTGTCTCTCTATAGGATACTGGAAATCATTTAGACTGAAGATACAATTTGTCTCTCCATAGGATACTGGAGATCATGATCATTTGGACTAAAGATACAGTTTGTCTCTCTGTAGGATACTGGAAATCATTTAGACTAAAGATACAGTTTGTCTTTCTATAGGATACTGGAGATCATTTAGACTGAAGATACAGTTTGTCTCTCTATAGGATACTGGAGATCATTTAGACTGAAGATACAGTTTGTCTCTCCATAGGATACTGGAGATCATTTAGACTAAAGATACAGTTTGTCTCTCTGTAGGATACTGGAAATCATTTAGACTAAAGATACAGTTTGTCTCTCTATAGGATACTGGAGATCATTTAGACTGAAGATACAGTTTGTCTCTCTATAGGATACTGGAGATCATTTAGACTAAAGATACAGTTTGTCTCTCTATAGGATACAGTTTGTCTCTCTGTAGGATACTGGAAATCATTTAGACTAAAGATACAGTTTGTCTCTCTGTAGGATACTGGAAATCATTTAGACTAAAGGTACAGTTTTTCTCTCTGTAGGATACTGGGGATCATTTAGACTAAAGATACAGTTTGTCTCTCTGTAGGATACTGGAGATCATTTAGACTAAAGATACAGTTTGTCTCTCTATAGGATACCAGGAGATCATTTAGACTAAAGATATTGTTGTGCAGCTGTCTACTGGTGAAGTCACTCTTGCTGTGTCAGACCGAAATTATATACATATTTAAAAACTTTGGTGCAGCTGAAATTTTTTTGCGTTCTCCATTCCTGGGTTGTCTCCCTTCTTTTACCCTTCTTTGGAGACGTTTACGTTGGACAAACATGTAACTTGTTCATCAATTTTTTAAATGCAACATATCAGGTATAAATCTGGACAGACCATCAGATATAATACAGAACTTGAGAGTCTTTGTAGAGGCTCACCAGAAAGTAAAATAAAATTAGTATGGCCATCCCATTAATTATAAAATCTAACCATACAACGTAGTTCCATCCTATTACTTAACAAAAACTCCAGGAAAATGAACCAAAAAAGGCTATTGCATGGTCATTAGAAATATCTCCTCTTTGATTGGTCATGTTACATTATAATACAAAAGGTCAAGCACCTGTACTGTTGATGCTGGGAATTCCGACTGCAGGATTACATATATCATGTGTGTGTAGACTAGCTATGTTAGGCCTTGTTACACAGGTAATATAAATAGACATCCCCCAGACCAGTGATACAGACAGAGGCTGTAATAGACTTTGTGGCAAATCTAACAATATCACTGATAGGCAGTAAATCAATCGGCCCTGCCAGGGTTATGATCACATTATGTCAACTGCCTGAGGGAATTTCCCTCTCACAGATGATCAGCCCGTTACTGGACACAATGTATTATAGGTAGATACACTGAGGCATGTAGTAAAGTCTGGAGCAGTGGAAAATTAATCAAACTTGCCTTAATAATCATAGCGATCAATAATTTTCTAATTATTTCTTAATGAAAAAAATATAGTATTGTTATAACTGCATACAGCAATTTTGTAATGCCAAAAAAAATGTTTTGTAGGGCAGACTGAGTTTTAGATATTTGCAGATCTAGAACATTCAGTAGAATTCAAATCTCGATAGTCTGTTACTCGCACCTCAGGATTCCTGAGAGTCCAATCAAAATCCTGAAAGTCAAAATATGAAATTCACAGAAACTTGAGAGTTAACAATATAGATGGAAGATACACAGAAGCCCCATACATGTTTAAGGACTGTCATGGTTTCCCATCACACTGAGCTGGAATTGTTATTCTATGTCAGAACAAGAACAGGCAACACATAATTATATAAGGATTATAAGTTATGATATATTGGTAGGGTTTGTGTCTGTGTATACAACGTTGATAATTCTGTATAAACATCATAAACCTTTTAACAGTTATACATAAGTTACAGGTCTGATAAAATTGAAATTAACGACTCCTACAGATGTATATACCGGTAAACAGTACTCAGGGACGGAAAATATTGCATGTACGGTATGAACATTTGTTAGAAAATAAATATTTGAACAATAATTTTGTGCCCAACTACCTAGGTCTACATTCTAATGTTATATATGCTCAGGTATTAAGTTATTGTATTATGGTACATGGTTTATATATTTATCTATATATGACGGGGTAGAAAATAGAAGTTACCCCAAATTGGACCAAAGTTGTTTTCTTCTGACTTGAGATGTATAGCTATTTATTAACCCTGTACAGTGGAGATGGCTATAGACTAGTAGTATAGTGACATCAGTGGCATCATGCTATGAATGCCCTAAAGGTTGTTGTTGATGTACTGATTGACAGTAGTATTATCACACCCCTCACCTGTGTATTGTTATAATACAAATCTTTTTCAGCTGATGTCATATCAGATGACCTCATTATGGTCAGTTTGTTGACATTTCCCACCAAAGTAATTTGTCACAGGTGTACAGGTATATCGGTGATGAAATATTGTGTCATAAGAGGTACACTAGTTCTCTGTACATATATGAGGATGAGTAAGCTTAAGACTGACCTTGAATTCCAGGGACTGGTTATATTAAACATGCAGCTGTAGCTTTCAGTCCTCAACAATACACACTTTATACTTGTACATGTACCTGTAGTATATGCAACCCTCCCCCCTCCCTTCCCCACCTCCCCCCAGATTCTGTCTCACAAATTTGGTTTAAAAGTGTTTTTATAATCTGGAATCGATTGTTCATTCACAGTATCCACACCTATTGTTCAAACATGATAGAATTAAGACAGGGTGACAGTAAGAGGCAAATGAACCACTCTTCCTGGCTGTCATCTGTCCTGTGTCAACTTTTCCCTTAAACAACAGCATCTTAATTACCAAGGAGCCGGATATATTTTGGGCCTGTTGCATGCTTGGATGAAGGACAACCAGGTTTGTTCAGTTGATGCCCTTGATCAACTCTTGTTTCTAAAAAGGCCTGCTCTCATATGAATGAAAAGATATTCAGCTTAATCAAGTACATCAATGACAAAGATTAACTTTAAAGTTACATTAGTAGCAGGTGAGCGAAACAGGCCCATTTGGCCTCTTGTTATTTAGGAAAACAGAATCTGGATATTTATAGTTTAACTGTAGATTGGTTCATTAAGGAAACAACTCAAACAGGAATAACTGGATATATTGGATATATATACCAGCACTTATTAGTATTTTAATAATGGTAATTATGGATTTACTATAAATGAGGGACAAATAGGAATGGGGGATTTAACTGGCTCAATATAAACCTGGGCTGGTGGGCAGATGGTGAAAGTTTAAGGACGTGTTGCATTGCTCTGTGTAGGCTACACAGGCTTGGTAAATTCAGGAATTTTGCAGCATGCTGTATAATTTCTACTGACCTAAAGTTCATTGTCAATATGAATGTGATGTCAAATAAAGTTTCTTGTATCTTGTCACTTTGGAACGACAACATGGCTCAAGGTCACTAATTTATAAGGGGTGAGTTTAGTGTGGTCCATTGTCTGTTTGGATGCTTGATACCTGCACATTACTTGTATGTGGTCCATGTGACATGTGTCCCACTGCTCAGGCACATGGATGACACATGAGAGATTCCAGGTCTGTGTTAATTCTAGGCCACATACGGCACTGTGGAATATCTCTGTGACATCTACATACAATCACCTGCGAGGGAGTTACTGCAAGGCAAGAGAGCTTTTTCTTCCTGTTCTCCTCTAATTTCTCCGTCTTCTGATGTGATGCAGCTGTACAAGTCTGCTTGGTGCCCAATTGATAATTGATGCAAGCCATGTAGGCCATCCTGTATAAAGGTCCTTTCTCTTCAAAACCGGACTGATAACTGAAGGAATTCCTCCGAGGGGACTATGTCAGTGGTCCTCACAGAATGCCAGTGACTTTGCCACAGTCGGCCCTCAATATGCCCTCACTTTCCTGGTATACCTCTCTCCATGCATGTCCACAAAAATGACAGACTTTATGCATGTTGGCAGTACCAACACTGTTCCTTCCCAGCACAATTCCCATTTCATGTCAGCAGGATACCCAAGCGGACATGCTCTAGCGAACATGCTCTGGTGCGACATATTGGCCTGTGAGGTTCGATTCAAGCTAAGGCCAATCTACTTTCTCAAGCAGGTTAACTCAGGTTTTGCTTGGACCTCGTGTGACATATACCCAGAACAAGTTTTGAGTTCAAAACTTGGCAGCAGGCATCTCTGACTTCTGTACACATTTGTGGTAAAGTCCAAGCAAGATCCATGTGAGATACTGCCAGGTCCATGTGAGATACTGCCAGGTCCTTGTGAGATACTGCCAGGTCCATGTGAGATACTGCCAGGTCCTTGTGAGATACTGCCAGGTCCTTGTGAGATACTGCCAAGTCCTTGTGAGATACTGCCATGTCCTTGTGAGATACTGCCAGGTCCATGTGAGATACTGCCAGGTCCTTGTGAGATACTGCCAGGTTCATGTGAGATACTGCCAGGTCCTTGTGAGATACTGCCAGGTCCTTGTGAGATACTGCCAGGTCCATGTGAGATACTGCCAGGTCCATGTGAGATACTGCCAGGTCCATGTGAGATACTGCCAGGTCCTTGTGAGATACTGCCAGGTCCATGTGAGATACTGCCAGGTTCATGTGAGATACTGCCAGGTCCATGTGAGATACTGCCAGGTCCATGTGAGATACTGCCAGGTTCATGTGAGATACTGCCAGGTATTGTGAGATACTGCCAGGTCCATGTGAGATACTGCCAGGTTCATGTGAGATACTGCCAGGTCCATGTGAGATACTGCCAGGTCCCTGTGAGATACTGCCAGGTCCATGTGAGATACTGTCAGGTCCATGTGAGATACTGCCAGGTCCATGTGAGATACTGCCAGGTCCATGTGATATACTGCCAGGTCCATGTGAGATACTGCCAGGTCCATGTGAGATACTGCCAGGTCCATGTGAGATACTGCCAGGTCCATGTGAGATACTGCCAGGTCCTTGTGAGATACTGCCAGGTCCATGTGAGATACTGCCAGGTCCTTGCCATCTGTGGGTAGGTCTGGTTAGCAAAACATTGCCGCCTCCAATTTAGTGCGCTAGGCCTGCCAAGAAGGTTGTGAAATGGTCTTTTCATTTATTGTGAAATCTTAAATCATTGAAGATAGGTAATTACAAATATTGAATATGTTGTTCTGTATTTTACACTATGCCTAGCCACAAATCACGAGTGTTACAAAACACTGTTGACATTTTGCATAGAATTCTCTGGTGTAGTGGGAATCTGATAGATCTCCGTACATCTCCTAATTAGGATGTGTATTGGCCATAGTCAACGGTTAGTACTACAGTTGATGTATAGATATGTTTGTGATAGCTAACATTATAGACACCCAATTGTCATTATTACCAGCAAAATGATGAATCAGACAATCATCGTTATCTTGATCAGGTGAAGGAATGTTTCCTGTTTTGTTGGCTACATATTTTCAAAGCAGGTTTCTCATCATACCTGGCATCCTTTGTCAAGGTACATGTAATATTAAAGTACATAACATGTCCAACCTTTGATGTTGTTTCTACCATACATATGATGAGTCATGATAAAAAAAATGCTGATGCTTAATGAAAATATGAAACTGGTGTTACAGTTTTTGTACTTGATGACAATATAGGGTTTAAGATAGAAATCATTACATGGAAATCATTCTTTCCGAATTTTAAATGTTTACCTGTGTATATATATGATGAGGAAATTCAATCAGTCTTTTGTGGTTAACTTCAATGTGGTTCTCATTAGTTTTGACAACTGATATTTATACAGGTGACACTGGTCTCTGGATTAGGGGAGGCTTTTATTTTATAAAGAGTTTTCTGGATGACTCAGGTATTCTTTTGTACAGGAATGGTTGCAAAAGCTTCGTAAGGTGATTGGAAAACTGTGTCAAGTAAACATTTCATTCCATATATGTATGTAGGGGTCGCGGTGGCCGAGTGGTTAAGGTGTCCCGACACTTTATCACTAGCCCTCCAGTTCTGGGTTGCGAGTTCGAAACCTACGTGGGAGCAGTTGCCAGGTACTGACCGTAGGCCGTTGGTTTTTTCTCCGGGTACTCCGGCTTTCCTCGTCCTCCAAAACCCTGGCACGTCCTTAAATGACCCTGGCTGTGTTTAGGACGTTAAACAAAAACAAACCAAACCATTATGTATGTACGTACCATGGTACAGTTTACTTTAGAAGCTTCCGATGAGCATTAGGAAGCTGTTTGGAGTCAGTTCGGATTGTGGAAACATTTTGTGAATTAAAACAAGATGTTCAAAGTTTTCATTAGCTAATTAATTTGTAAAATATACAAGATTGTAGATGTTCAGTGGCGATTTGTTTTTATTATCAATAAGCAGTTGATCCAATATGAACCATTTCCCATCACTACTGGTATATAGCAAACTAAACATATTTGGGCTGTTCAGAAATCAAAATGTCCAACATACAGCCATCTTTTTACAAGTTAGAGATTGTTGGTGCTCTTTCTCAAACATTGCTGAAAGGATCTAAATGAAATTTCATATGAATTTTTCCTGTGATGCCTTGTTACGTATACGAAAATTACAGGAAAATTTTGGTTTGATTGGAAACCAAGATAGCTAGATAGATTACTTTTAGTCGTTAGTTGTTATGCATATTACAATTTGGGGCCACTATGAGATGAAGATGGCTGACAGTTTGAAATGACCAAGTCTTTCGGGAGTTCCACAACAACATTAATGATAGCAAAGTTTTAAAAATTCAATACATGAAATGTTAACATAAACACTTTTCTAAGATATAAACTGTTCAATGAACACATTGGTTAGATACGAAACTGTAACAAAAATTAACACTCTCATTAGATACGAAACTGTAAGATGAACACTTTTGTTAGATACAAAACTGTAACAAAAATTAACACTCTTATTATATAGGAAACTGTAACATATGCATTAACACTCTCATTAGATACAAAACTATAAGATGAACACTTTCATTAGATGCAAAACTGTAACCTGAACACTTTCATAAGATGCAAAACTGTAACCTGAACACTTTTGTTTGATAAGAAACTGTAACATTAACACTCTTGTTAGATATGAAACTGTAAGATGAACAGTTTCTTTAGATATGAAACTGTAACCTGAACACTTTTGTTAGATATGAAACTGTAAGATGAACACTTTCTTTAGATATGAAACTGTAAGATGAACAGTTTCTTTAGATATGAAACTGTAAGATGAACAGTTTCTTTAGATATGAAACTGTAACCTGAACACTTTCTTTAGATACAAAACTGTAAGATGAACACTTTCGTTAGATATGAATTGTAAGATGAACACTTTCTTTAGATACAAAACTGAAAGATGAACACTTTCTTTAGATACAAATCTGTAAGATGAACACTCTCTTTAGATATGAAACTGTAAGATGAACACTTTTGTTAGATACAAAACTGTAAGATGAACAGTTTCTTTAGATATGAAACTGTAAGATGAACACTTTTGTTAGATACAAAACTGTAAGATGAACAGTTTCTTTAGATATGAAACTGTAAGATGAACACTTTCGTTAGATACAAAACTGTAAGATGAACACTTTCTTTAGATACGAATCTGTAAGATGAACATTTTTGTTAGATACAAAACTGTAAGATGAACACTTTTGTTATATATAAAACTGTAAGATGAACACTTTCTTTAGATACGAATCTGTAAGATGAACACTTTTGTTAGATACAAAACTGTAAGATGAACACTTTCTTTAGATACAAAACTGTAAGATGAACACTTTCTTTAGATACAAAACTGTAAGATGAACACTTTCTTTAGATACGAAACTGTAAGATGAACACTTTTGTTAGATATAAAACTGTAAGATGAACACTTTCGTTACCTTCTCTTTTACCACATAACTGTTCTACCATGTAATACAGCTATATCATAAGACACTGTAATAAACAATCATGGATATCTCATTTTGAATATATAAGAAGTTTGTTTGAAAACATTATTTCAGTACTTATCCTCAGTACAATAATGGTGGACTGACTTTTTCCGCTACTGAGACTATAACACCGGAGACATCACTCACAAAAAAATAAAAATTATTAATGCTCATTTGAATGTTTCTTTTACATGTGCCATTGTTTCTATAGTTAATTGGTTAACACTTAATGTTATATGATACACTTAATGTTATATGATACACTTATGTTATATGATACACTTAATGTTATATGATACACTTAATGTTATATGATACAGATAATGTTATATGATACACTTAATGTTATATGATACACTTAATGTTATATTATACAGTTAATGTTATATGATACACTTAATGTTATATGATACACTTAATGTTAAATAATACAGATAATGTTATATGATACACTTAATGTTATATGATACACTTAATGTTATACGATACACTTAATGTTATATGATACACTTAATGTTATATGATACACTTAATGTTATATGATACACTTAATGTTATACGATACACTTAATGTTATATGATACACTTAATGTTATACGATACACTTAATATTATATGATACAGTTAATGTTATACGATACACTTAATGTTATACGATACACTTAATGTTATACGATACACTTAATGTTATATGATACAGTTAATGTTATATGATACACTTAATGTTATATGATACACTTAATGTTAAATAATACAGATAATGTTATATGATACACTTAATGTTATATGATACACTTAATGTTATATGATACACTTAATGTTATATGATACACTTAATGTTATATGATACACTTAATGTTATATGATACACTTAATGGTATATGATACAGATAATGTTATATGATACACTTAATGGTATATGATACAGATAATGTTATATGATACACTTAATGTTATATGATACACTTAATGTTATATGATACACTTAATGTTATATGATACAGTTAATGTTATATGATACACTTAATGTTATATGATACAGATAATGTTATATGATACACTTAATGTTATATGATACACTTAATGTTATATGATACACTTAATGCTAAGATGCAATTTTTTTGTACACCCTTGCATATCTAATACAAAAAGTTCATCGGAGTGTGGAATGGCTGACAGTCATTAAGTACAGATACGACTTGTAAAACCACAAATATGAAGGGCATGTTCCAGTGTATAATGTCACACGGAGGAACATGTATGTGTGTAGTGTACAATTATAATCTCATTATAATCTCTCATGGAGGAACATGTATGAGATGGAATGATTTGATGGGCCATTAATCGTCAACAGTGAGGTACAGCAGGTAGATAATAGAATTTGTAATCAGCCTGAATCATCCCATTCCTTATGCAGAAACAAATTTCAATTCACTAGAAATTAACTTTATATCATCGTTGGATAATCATGGTTGATTATATTACACTCGTCAAGTGTAGGGTAGTGCAATCAACTGCGGGTATCGGACAATAAATTTATTTAAGACCAAGATTGCCATTTAATTTTCTAGTAAGGATGTATTCAGGGGAGCCGGCACTATTGCTATACCCCATGCATCAGCATTGTCTATGGAAACCTCAGTTAAAGTTTTATAAAAAATAAAAAGTGTTTATATCTAATATAAATATGAGCTAGGATACAGCTCACGTATTTGACATGTGTGTTCTTTGTGACAAGACCTTTCCGACTTTGACTGTGGCCTTTGACCTACTTAAAAAAAACTTGAACGTTGGCCGCTGCATGTTAAGCATATATGAGATAGGACTTTTATATTTGAAATGTGTTCCTTGTGACGAGGTTTGGTTTGGTTTGGTTTATTTTGTTTAACGTCCTATTAACATCTAAGGTCATTTAAGGACGTCCTCCCGTGCGTGCGACATGCATGCGTGTGTTGAATGCGTATGTGTGTTGTGGGAGGCTGCGGTATGTTCGTGTTAAGTCTCCTTGTGATAGGCCGGAACTTTTGCCGATTTATAGTGCTACCTCACTGAAGCATACTGCCGAAGACATCTAGCAGCACACCCCACCCGGTCACATTATACTGACAACGGGCGAACCAGTCGTCCCACTCCAAATATGCTGAGCGCTAAGCAGAAGTAGAAACTACCATTTTTAAAGACTGTGGTATGTCTCGGCCAGAGGACAGAACCCAAAGCCTTCCTCACAGGGGCGAACGCTCAACTAAAGGCTAAAAGTGAGGCATTGTCAAGGGAGACATTAGGAAGAAAAAAGTTGTTCAGAAAAGATAAGATCCCAAATTTAGTCGCCTTTTACGATCATGCAATGGGGGCAGCAGGTACAATTCTTACGCCCTACCTGCAGGGCAGACGAGGTCTTTTCCTTGGTACTAAATTTGTGTACCTACTGGCCTTGACTCTTACATTTGACCTACCTTCGTTGGGTTAACAATTGCAGAATTTAAACTTTTTGCGAATTGATTTTATTTTGAAACATATGGTGTTATTTACTAATTTTTTACAACATACATATGCAATATCTTAAAGATTTTAAGCAGAATAATTCATGAATTATAGAATATTTTAAAAAATGTACAGAATGAGACAGTGAGATACATTAGACTGAAGGTACAAGGAAAACGGGAATTTAAATAGTCGGTATGCTAAGTCAATGTTTAACATTCACATGGTAAAACCATCGCTACATGGTCACGTGTTAGGAAATAAGGCATTGCAATCTTTTGATTTAAAATAACTCTTTTCGAAAATTCTTTTTACATGGAGGAAGATAGTAGACTTGAACCTTACGTACTGCCCTGTATGTGATAATGATGTCGGTACTATGATCTGACTTCCTCAGGAGTGTAAATATAGAAAATCCTCTTTCACCTCCAAATATACAGTTTGTATGGACATTTTCATTTCAGGAAATGGCTGTGAATGCTTTTAACTGATAGCAATCTGGAAGGAAAATCAATTTTGTTATTCTTGAGGGGACTACCATGTGAAAGCAATAGAAATTCAGATCAACATATTTCATAACTAGATTTTGTGTACAGTTCTAAATGTTTGATAGTATACCTGTATATATTGTTGTTTTTAAAAGTATAGCTTTTGGTGGATAGATGTGGATAATTCTATAAAAAAAAACTATCTTTACATATAGTTAATGTATCTACTTATATACTAAAAAAGCAGCGTGGAACTTTGGTTAAAGTCACTTGTTTACATTAGTAATGTATAGAACTAGTACGTTATCAAACTTACGACTCCATATAAATTATACCTTAATATGATTATTAACCTAGGCCTCTGTAGAAATAGATTTGTTGATGAGTTGTGATCAAACCATTATTCAAGATCATTTTGGAACTCTTTGGGGAAAAAAGGATGAATTGTCCCAGTATTTAAGGTAGCCTTAAGCTACAAGGGAGAATGAAACTGTTGTAGGGTTAGATCATGCATCAGTCTTAGTGAACTAAATATATATGCATTGTTACAGCAAAAAAAAAAAAAAAAAAATCAAAATCAGAAGGAAGTCTTGCCATCCTGAAGCTGCACAACTGTGTACTTACAGTTAGAGGAAGGGATGTGTATTGACAATCACGAGATTTCCTTGTATACATAGTAAACTTTAGAGAATCCGGCTGTATGAATTACTTTATGTACAAATATACCTTTTTAGCTCTCAACATTGAAGTCTTATGGAGTTATAGCTCTACCCCTGGTGTAGGCATCATGGGTAGACAGCTTGGTTAAAGTCTTGTGGAGTTATAGCTCTACCCCTGGTGTAGGCATCATGGGTAGACAGCTTGGTTAAAGTCTTGTAGAGTTATAACTCTACCCTTGGTGTAGGCATCATCTGTAGACAGCTTGGTTAAAGTTTTATAAATCAGTCTTGTGTCATTGTTAATGAGGATACAGTACAGGTATAGGATGACATGGGTTTTTTCCCTTAAGACCTTTCAATTGGTTCTACATTAACAGACCTGATGACCTTGACAATGTGATTTGACCTACTTTTAAAAACTTCTACCTTTAATTGCAATTGGCTATACTATATTATGCTAACCATATGAGATTTGACATGTGTGTTCCTTGTAACAAGACCTTGGTACTTACATTTGTGGACCTAGCCTGCTGACCTTGACCATGACATTTGACCTATTTTTAACAAACTAATTCTGAATTTTAACCCACCTGGCGAGCTATGTTGTTGAGACATTGCATCAAATTTTCAGTCAGTTTTTTTCATCATAATCATGAAATTTTGTAGTAAATTTAAATTCTGTGAATGGCCAAGAAAACCTGAAAATACTGTTGCAATTTCAAATAGTTAAAGCATTTGAACACTTTTTTTCACTTTTTTTTTAATTACTGACTCTTATAGACACTTTGCACAACTTGGCCTATTTATCTATAAAAACATACAACAGTGTGGGAACGAGGAGGAAGCTATAAGACAGTGTATCAGGTTACCTATTTTCCCTACTTGGCAATTTAAGTGAAGTTAGATAATTATAAAGTGAACATGTATAATGATGTAATCAAACACTTGTAAACTTAGTGGACTGAGTTAAAGTGGTGAAACATCAGTGTTTACACATTCACGTAACATGGTTAATTTTAAATCTATAGTAGTAAGTCTGTATGTTATACGATTCCTTCACGAGGCTTTTCTCTGGATGTCTACTGACTGGAAACAACTGGACACTTACAAAACTAGTTTGTAATGAATTTTTGTTTAGTGTAAGCGGTTTGAACTTTTGTTTGTCCTGTTAGAGTACATATTGTTTAATGAGTGACGCAAGCTGAGATGATAATTGTATCTTTGTTGTGGTAAGCTAGAGTGCGTTAATATGATACACCAGGGAACGTATATCTCACAGGGAACAAAGACAATAACACAGACATCTCTATATTGTGTAACCAAGATTATATATACCGTATTTTACCAGGGTATAAGCCCATGCTCAGGGATAAGCACATAATACTTGTCATCATCATCTAAATTACCATTTTCAATTCTTTGAATTCACTGGAAAGGTCTACACATCTGCTTTGCTAATTATATACTCACTACTGTAAGACCTACTAATTTAAACCCTAATCTTTATCACAGCTGAAGGAATTGTCTCTGTTTGACTTTGAATTTAAATTTCAAAGTGCTACTCCTTATACTTTACTAATTATATGTAAATTTAAGAAAATTTACAGTTAAAGAAAATTGCTGTATGGTTAAAGAAAATTGCTAGATAGAATTAGAAAAAAAAAAAAAAAAAAAAAAAAAACCAAAAACAGAATATTTAATAGAATTGGATTGATCATTGTAAAATATGGAAATGTTAATTCATGCTTTTTTCTTACAGTTCTATATATTTTTTGTCTTCCACAGGCTGTCTGAGCTCTTCAAAACTATCGTATCACATGACAGAAAACGGAGGAGGTCAAGCTGCAGCATTAGAGCCATACTAAGAAATCTTAACTCAGTGCTGTGTGGGACATGACTCCTGGTGGCCCCCACTGGATGTTGATCAAGGCCCTGATGAATTTGCAGATTCTGAAGACAACTTACTCCTCCGAAGAGAAACAACTTATGGATATATATATCAAAAATTCATATTGCTGAATTACTTAAAAAAAAAAATAGTGTCAATATCATCATGGAACTTTTCACTGCTAACCTGAAATCAAAATTGTTAATTCTTAATGTAGTCCTTGTCGAAGTTACTTGTTGAATTCTTGTGGATAAGGGAGGTAAGTTTCATTGACTGGAAGTTATTATTTGTCAAGAGAGATAACATCCATTGACTGGAACTTATTATTTGTCAAGGGAGATAACTTTCATTGACTGGAAGTTAGTATTTGTCAAGGGAGGTAACTTTCATTGACTGGAACTTATTATTTGTCAAGGGAGATAACTTTCATTGACTGGAAGTTATTATTTGTCAAGGGAGATAACTTTCACTGACTGGAAGTTATTATTTGTCAAGGGAGATAACTTTCATTGAATGGAGGTTATTGTTTGACAAGGGACATAACTTCTATTGACTGAAAGTTACTGTTTTAGAGATGTTGAAATGTAAAAAGAACACATGCATTCTATAATGATATTTTGATCATTATTCAAGATTTTATAGATCTGAAAGATGTTGAACCATTTCTTATTATCCAGTGTATTAACTCTGTAAGTGCACCGAAAATGTATATACAGAATGTTATATTTGTATTCTTTGTTATCAAGTAGGTAAATTATTTAGTAGCTTGTACATAACTCAATATCATAAGAGGAGATTTAACTGATCAACATATGCTAATTACTGTTCAAATGGAGAATATCTAAAACTCAAAATAACTCAATATGCAGAATTCAATGTTAAGTGTAAATTTGAAGCATTGCTACAAAACTGTTGTTATATACATACAGGTGTATGTACATGTATGAGATTTTCAGCCCTGAATTTACATCGCTAAATGGATATTGTGCAACTACGTTATTTTCATCATTGATATTTACATTAAGAACATGAATATGATATAATGTAATTGATGTTCAACATTTTGCTTTACATTTAGTGAGTTACTACTTACACTGACAGTCTGTATACAGTTGTTATATTGTATTATTGTTAAGTGAGACAAAATACCGTGACAGACAAGTCTTTGTTCTATACTTTCCTACATCATCAACAAATTAATTTGATTAAGCCAATCATGCTATAACATGCAGTTTCTAGTGTTAACAGATCATGGAAATATTAACTTGTTATTTCTATTGTAAATGCTGGTAGAAAACAAAAACCTTGCAGGCAGGAATTCAGATTTTATTCAAGGATTGTTTGGATCCAAATGTCTTTCCACGAATTTGGAATATGAATGAAATTCATGAAATATGTCAACTATGTCAGTTCTGGTATTTGGTCAACATTATGTTAAAAAGGAAGAGGAACTTTCAGAAAACATGAAGTTGATGTGTTTTAATTTTTTGTTATTATGGAAGTATGAAATCAATTGTTATCATTAATATTTAGAATGGAAGTTAACAGATTTATTTTGTAAGTGATTTTTGTTTATCATTATCAAACTTTTAGAGCGTTCATTTCAATGCTTAAATAAGAGTTCAAAACAAGATGGGCATATTTTGATAAAGTAAACCATGACTACTTCAGCTGTTGAGCGTTCTCTGGTTTCCTTCCCTTCTCCTGCATTCGGACAGTGGTGAATGTGAACTTAGTTTTCGAGGAGAAGGGTACTGACGAAGCAGAGAAACGTTGAACTGTGTAAGATCTGATGACTATCCCTGATAATTGATTGGATTCCGTTAATAGACTTGTCAGTGTGACTCCATCACTGGGGAGGACTTTGAATTATTTGACTGTGCCTGTTGTATAATGTAATGTATTGATGTTTTATGTAGCAAAGGTTGTCTGAAAAAGAAACAAGTTATATTTGGTGTTTAGTGCACTGAAACAGGGCCTATTTTATGACATACATACAAATTTCATATTTTATATTTTATTTTCTCTCTTGACTCCATCCATTTTACAGTAGACAAGGAATTGACACAAAGTCCCACCTAAGATTCAAATGTATATTGTATTGCAAATGTATACATATATATATGTATAGTACAGATATATGGATTTTGGGTTAGGGATTTGTGTCAAGTCCCTGTATTATTCTACATCAATAGAATCATTCTGTCAAAAATCCCCACCATGGACCAAACTCTTGACCTTTAATGTACTCGAAATAATTTCACTTGTAACTCATAATCACAGGAAGTCATCACAGTAGCCTTGAGGGGTCACGACATTGACCTTTTAGGGTCATTGTAATGACCTTCAATGCTTATCATAATGACCTTCAAGATTAATTGCTGAGAACTCATTAAACCTTACAAGGTCATCACTTTTGACCAATATTAAAGGTCATCTGTATAATGTGATGGGTCACTGCAATGTTGTTTATCCCTGATGTCCTCTAGGGGGCACTGCAATACCATATATGGTCATCCTTATTACTTTTAAGGGTCTTCACAATGATAAAAAGAACCAACTGTGTCTGCTTTGTCAATGACAATCACACATTTGTATATTTGTGTAAATGACACTCATTTCAAGCTCTAAAGCTACCAGGATCATTCAGCTGTATATTGCATTGTATTCAAGCTTTTCAGATACCATGATCAATCAGCTGTATGTTTTGTTGAGACCAATTTCTATCTTGTTCAAATTCACTGAAAAAAGTTTTAATGCTTTGACTTCACAAGTCTGTCAGTGTCAAAAATGAATGATGATTTAAATGTGTGTATCATACATGCTTATATAAAATCACCAACAGTTCAATAGACCACAGCTGTAAATATTGAAATACGTCTGTTTGTCCTTAGGAAGAGATAACATTGCTTTATTTGTAACATCCTGTACAGGGTATACATGAGATTTGTGTAAAGGATGGATGTATTGGATATTTACTGTGTCCCCAATAATGTTGTATCACTCTTTGTATTAATTGAATTATTTGGATTTAAAAACAGATGTTATTGAGATCTTACAAATGAAACTCAAACCAAGAAATAAAAAATAACCTTGCCTGGATATTTGATAGAAATTTTTATAGTGAAACCATAATTTAAGGAAATCTATTTGTCAATTTTACTAAAAGATGCTGCTTATGTTTTTACAGTTTGTTACACCAAACCTTAAAATGTTTTTCTTACACAACAGTTGTGGAGACAAAAAAAACAGTGTTTATGTTGGATTTCACTACTTGGTCATGTTTGAGAATGTAAATGTTAATATCTTAAATTAATAATTCAAATGAAATCAACTGTTGACAATAACAACTTGTGCAGCTAGCTGTACCCTGTGCTGTTTTATAGCAGGACCTGTACTGTTTTGTGATGATCTACATTGTAATCAGTAAGATGTATTTAACTGCTTGAATCTATCGTGTTTGGCACTGCTGACATTGTGCTTACTTTTGTTTGGTGAATATTGACTTGTGCTATTCTCATGCACATATACACTTGTTATATTGAGTAGCCAATCTGTGGCTGTATAGTAGTTATATTGAGTAGCCAATCTGTGGCTATATAGTAGTTATATTGAGTAGCCAATCTGTGGCTATATAGTAGCAATGTTGTGCTCTATACATGTTTTCTGCAGGCCAGATTGCTACCGTTGAGTCAGGGTTTAAACTGTCAAGAGTAGAAGAGTTATTTCCCCTTGAATGTTAATTTTTAGCGTGATTATCTCCCTTAGACAGGAGATTAAACAGTGTATTAAAAAACTACTCCTCAATGTAAAGTTGACATATACCTAATATTTTTATGTAAATTTTTAATCAAGAACTATTGTATACTTTGAAAATAAAAATAATTTTTTTCATACAATGGACTTGTTTTGGATGAATTGCTATATATGTAGATATATATATGTATATATATATTATATTTTATTCTCACATTCTATTGAGAATTTAGTTGTCAAAGCAACCCAGCATGTTCAATTAGACCAAATATGCTTCAAGAGGTTATATGATCCATTCAGTTATCGGGTGTCAGTAGATATTTCCCTTTTCTGGGTCAGTATATTTAAAACCTTATCAATATTATACAAATTTACATTTCGAAGAATATTATTTTAACATTTAGGCCATAGATTTATAACATTTGCTTATAAAGGTTTTTAGAAAGCCTAGTAAAAAAAACCCAGCAAAGACTTAATAAAAACCTGTGTATTAGAGGAAAATGTTCCATGTTAGGTTGGCATTTTATTGTGATTCACAGTAAGAGTAGATAACTCAAGAATGTTGTGCGTTGCCTGGCAACAGCAGATGGAATTCTGGTAGTCTGCTATTATAACCATTAATTTGTACAACACTTACAGATTGACACTAGTCCGTGATCCCAATCAATATAATACAACATTTTGTCTGCGACGAACAAGTCTACGCTGTTACTTTTCTGACTGACAGCGCCATCATAAACATCCATTTCTCAAAAAGTCCAACTTTAACCAAACTTTATGTATAGTTAGATCACATAGTGGACATCTCAAACAGCCTTTATGGAATATCATCTAGAAATAATTACCCAGTGACTCTGGAAATCAGGGATGCTAGGAATCTGGACTTCTAAGTTTTGTATTAGCCCGATTTTTCAAAAAGCATCAACCAAACTTGGAATACAGTTCCATTGTATGGACGTTTCAGTACAGCCTACAGCATATTTTAATTTTAATAGGTTGCTGTATATTTGGGTTAAAAGCCTTAGATTTTGTGAAATTGGAATAAATCATTTAATATATCAGATGTACTTTCTTCTCACTTTTCAGAAAGTGATATTTTGTGGTAAAAATGACAAACATCGGTGAAATTTGAGAATGATTGATTTTGCAAAATTTGATATTTGTTTTGCAATGTATATTTTCACTTTTAAATGCATACAGGGTGATTCCATTCTATCAGTGGGAGGATTTCTTGGTTGTTTTTGCTTAAAATATTGCAATTTTTGTAAATTTTGGAATCTGATTAAAACTTATGAACTAGACTGACAAAGTGGGAAAGACGAGTTATATAATTCATATAAACAAAATGCCAAATTTTGAAACTCGCAAAATATAACAATTCAAATTTCATATCCTGATTGACGGATAATGTGGCCACCAAAAATCACACCACACAGTAATGGAGAACTGATTATGTGATCGAAATATAAAGAAAATTACAAATTATTGTTGTAAGTGTTTGTAAAACTAGAAAAGAAAATTGTTTGCCTTATATATTCACCAGTATGGACTGGAAATCGCATAGACACATTCTAAAGAAAGTTTAATATGCATGACTGTCATGACATAGTACATACTAGTGTTGTTTGATTAATTCAACCGACGATTAATGTTTTTTCCCTCTGACTTTAACTAATTGTTAATGATTTTCTGTGATCAAACACAGTTTAATTATGACATAAGAACTTTGGGGAGTTATAAATATTTACAGCACTGTGACAGACCAGTAAAACCTAAGTTAACCTTCAAATGAGTAAAACATTTCTAAGCACGCTAACTGTATTTAACCCATTATGGTGAATGCTTTCTTTTTCTTTTCCTGAACTATCAACTATCAATCAGCGATCATTTGAGAAATTTTGATGATCTATTTGAACTTTTAAAGAGATTCGCAACACTAGTATATACACATATTTGTCAGAAATATATAAGTTTATGCAGTTTAAAAGTGTATACAAATGAATGATGGAGTCAGGGTATTAACTTTTGTAAGGATGACCTTGTTTCTGTTTGGAGGATGAACCATTCAGGCCAATATAAATATTAATAAGTTGAATTGTCTATAACCATTTATAAATTGTGATATTTTATCCAGAGTTTGCAATTATCAAAGTTCAATGGAGAAAGAATATAATTTTTGTTACAAATGTATGTTTTGTATCAACTTTATATATCACCAATACATTGTAGCTCTAACATATTGTTTTGTATTCACACGAATAAGGCGTAGCTTCATATATGTTGATTTTTATGTTACCTTAAATAGCAACACATGTATCAAACCCTGAAATGTAGCAAATTGATGAACCAATTTTCTGACCAGACTTTTTCTTTTCTGAATTGTGAGGCATTTAGTTCATGTCTCGGTTAATATGTATGATGTTTGATTACTTTGTATGGTACTTCAATTTTCCTCGTCCTCATATGGCCCTGGCTGTTACAAGGACGTTACACCCCTGAAAACAAACAAGTTTTTGTTCTTATATTGAAGACACACAAAAAACCCATCATGCTATCTTGCAAAATTTACCAAAAACTATTTTAGAGTTATCTCCCTTGGAGGTGAATTTACCGAGAACTTTTTAATACAAAAACTATCAATTTTAAAGACATATTGAGTGGTAGTGCTTGGACATAGAAATAGTTCTTTATAATTAGCTCCTGGGTTCAAAATGTGGCAGAGGTGTTTATGTTTTTATTACAACAAAAATGTAATATAATTTTGTCCCCATTACCCGGGGTAAAACTGCTATCTTTTACTTAGGAGAGGAAATGCAGATGAAACTTAAAGTCAGCTGTCAGGTAACTACATTTTTATAGTCACATATTGCAGCATGGTTTTAACGTCGGGTCTCAGTAAAAATGTCTGTGTTTTTAATTAAGATAAAGCGAGAATTGAATTTCAAATACATAAATTACAAACATTGAAAACATGTCAAAGTGAATTTAAGTGCCAAATAGATTATCAGCATTACTAGAACGTTTGATCAATTATAGATAAGCTATATTGGAGATTATTGCTGTAAACTGTAAAACGTCACAAATGAAAGACATAAAAGCGTAAAACGTCACAAAAAAGACATATTATCTACGATGTTTACTCACAAAAACAGAATTTGTTTTAATTGATAACTATACAATGTGCAATGAAAAGCATATGAAAGTTATGGTATGTTTAATATTTCGCGAGAAATGTGATTTTTTAATGTTGGAAATCGATAGTTAATCATTATAGTGTATTGACTATACGACAGTAATGAGTTGCCAGGAAACAATCGTCAGGGTATCACTGATTACTATTACAATGAAAACAAAACAATGTCAGGTATTTTTAACATCATTTATTCACTTGCGAGAATTTCACGTGGATGTCGTAGATCCTATGACTTTCAAGATTTTTTGTTTCTTTAAAGGGCTATGTTTTCTCCAATGTATAATTGTGAATAGTGAACTTAGTTATAGATTCCTCAGAAAAAGTTGACGGATGTTAGAAAATCTCACTTTGAAACATACCAGGCGAAATGATAACTACCCCTAGGTAGAAGGACAGCGAGTTTTGTGGGGTTCTTCACCTCGGAGTACACTTGTTTGAGAACTAATCACATTATACCTCACTGATTAAACTTTCACAAACAAGCCATAAGTGACTTCAAAGTCTGTCCAAAAGAAAAACCACCGCCCTAAATATATTGTAAAATATATTGTAATTTAGAATATACTCATTGCTTTTATATGTATGTCAAAAAATGATGAGATGCTGGTACTGCTATAGATCACCCTATTATCACATGTAGCACGTGTGGTAATACCTTACAATAGACGTGTGGTCCAGATCTTATTTTACAGCTTGTAGAGCTGAGACACGGAGTAGTTGGAACCCAGTTTTCAACATATTTTATTGACTGATGTTATATCAATATAGGATTGGACATCAGGCAGAGCCTATATAAGTCCTCTCCTTACATAAAACAGGTAAACAAACTTAAACATATTTACATACAACCAATATGGATTATACAATAAGAAGGGAGATATCTTCTTAATTTGTTCTGATTTCTACATCATTGGAAGAAAGTAACTTCTTAAAAGATGATGAGTAAATTATTGTGAAATGTATAAGTATCGCTATTTGGTCAAATTGAGTTGGAACCCAGTTGTAACAGAGCGCATTATTAATTAAATTCCAATCACTGCCTCCGCTAGGGATCGAATCCAGGACCTCTGGCTTACTAGTCTTACGCTCAACCGATCGAGCTAACTAGAAGATCTCTCTAGGTGAGCGGTATATTGCGGCTAGTGTTTACCAGGGTTACATAGTTTTCTTTCTTATTTGAATGGTGTTGCCTTGATGTAGGTCAAGTCAAACAGCACCTAATTTAGGTCTGATGAGAGAGGCGGTCGAAAGCCAACGTATGGTTTTGTTGAAATGTGATTTCAGTCAGGCAGCCTGTCCATGTTAGCTATGTAATCGTAATGAATGATTTGAATGACAAAACAAGAAGTCGTTTGTTTCAACGACTCAGAAAGGAGTGTATTGAAGTTTTGTTATATCAGAAATGTCTGGGGAAATGTAATTAAAAAACACAAGCTATAAGTTGTACTTTATTGGTGAAGAATCTTGATGGAAACTTTTGTTGGCATGTTTTATACTTTCTGACATTTGTAAACAATATTTTATGTAAATAGTGCTGATTTTGTGAAACAAATAATCAGCAATAATTTTAACAGGCACAACATTAAGTAGATTTTATAAATATTCCAACTTGTTGATGTAAACACATTTTATTATGTATGCAAAGCATGTTTAAGTTAACCTCCAGAGGGACGTCTTTAAAGCTTATAAAAGGGGCATTACATTGACGGCCATGACAAAACTTGGCCAAAATATTGAGATTGATGGGAAATGATTGTAGCGTTCACCTTTTTCTGAAATAATATCAAAACTAGATTTTCGAAGGTTCTACAAAGTATGTTCTAATTTGTTTCTGTTAACACATTATCAATTGAACAGACATTAACATAATTAAGTTACAAATATTTCAATTTTTTCATTTCTATACGTAGTCTCCATATGTAATGTCAAGTAATCTCTTCAGTCAGAAAATTGATTGACAGAGTTACATACTTGACTGGAAGCTAATGCTCAAACTAGCAATGTTATGTTTCTCTGCCAACACACAGACATTTCTAAGAAAGTTGAAGAATTGTATTTTATTTATTGTGAGAAATACATCGTTGTCTTATATATGTTTTGCTACTCAGGACTTGTACGCTTTGATCTGATCGAATGTTCATCGTCACAACTATATATGGATTTGTATGCTTTCGTAAGGTTCGCGATTTGATATTCATTATACTTCTGTAATAAAAATGATTTAATTGTAACAGAGTACGTTTGAGAAGGTTTATTATCATTACGTGTGGTAAGCATTATTGTTTTAGCAGGAGAATTGTATATATTAATATATACCTAGCAGGATAATTGTATATATTAATATATACCTAGCAGGATAATTGTATATATTAATATATACCTAGCAGGAGAATTGTATATATTAATATATACCTGGCAGGAGAATTGTATATATTAATATATACCTAGCTAGGATAATTGTATGTATTAATATATACATAGCAGGATGATTGTATATATTAATATATACCTGGAATCTTTCACGAGTTTGAATGGTGGTCACACATTTTGTGTACATTGTTATATATACAGATGAAATTGTGTAGTATAAATATTTGTATTATTGTAAATGTAACAATACTATCAATTCAAAATGAATTTGAAATATATCGGAAAACGGTTCAGCTTTTGTGTACAAGAATGTTGAATTGTGAAAATGTCATTTGTGCACGAATCATCAATAATACATACTGTTGGATGTATCATATAGTTTTGTGTTCTTTTAAAACTGCCATGATCCTTCTAAACGCATTCAACACCTCAAAAAGCTGACGTGACTAGTGTATTGATAGGGAGTGATTGTATACAATAATAGCCTGAGAACTCCAGACAGCACATGATAACTCTGTTTTGAGATGAGACTCCTGACTTTAATTATTCTAGCATATTATTTATGTGTTTTCTGTTAAGATTACACAATGTTAAATACATGTAATACAAAATTGATTTGGAAATCGACTTTATAATTTATCGTATTATATATAAGACGGCATACTCTGACCTGATCGTATTCAGATAACACTGTTGTTCCTGGTTTAAAATTCTCGGAAAACTATAGGAATTCCCCTTTTAATTTTACCGCTGATCTGATACGTAGTACAAATAAAGTAACACGACGTTATGTCATTGATCACATGAATATACAGGTAAAACCCCCAAGTTGGATTGCTGGTCATACTGATGAAAAGGTGTAGTATAAATATCTATGTTACTGTGAAAATGTAACAATACTACCAATTCAAACTTAATTTGAAATTTGTAAAAAACGGTTCAGCTTTTGTTTATCTTGCATACAAGAATGTTGAAATGTGAAAAAGTCATTTGTGGACGAATCGTAAATAATATAGTTTTGTGTTCTTTAAGCTGCCATGGTCCTTTTAAATGTATTCAACAAGCATTAGGTGATACTTCTCTCGTGACCGAGTTTACATAATCAGTAAATTGCTATTGTTAGATTTGATCTAATCTCAAACTCCTGTAAATTTCCGCTATACCAAGAACTCCTTTTAACCGAACGCCACCGAATTATGAGTTGTCCTTTTCTATATCTGTATAACGTTTAAATATAATGTATTGTGTTAATCTAAACACTTCACAAAATTATGTCATCTGGAATAAAATAAAAATTGATTTAAGATAAAGTGATAAAATTATCTTACCTGTTGATATAAGGAAACATGTACTGACCTACTTAGAACATGTTGATTCATAAAAAAATTTTTTTTGCTGTATAACTATTAACGGTTAACCTGAAGTCGACAGTTGTAATTCTGCACATTTGTAAACAGTACTACCTATCATTTTTGTCTATGCAGAGTTTATTAAATGTCAGCGGTAGACAGTCTGTCATACTCAACTGACATTGTCAACACTATACAGTTTGATTGCTGGAAAGTGGAAGCAATGTACTGGTTTGAATTAGACGGACTACTCTCAAGGCATTGTCAACTTGACTATGTAATTTAATGACGCTGATCTTGTCCAATTTATTTCCACATATAAAGCAATGCGTTATGATTTCTGATTAAAATTGCGCTCGTAAAGTATAGAATCCATATAACAAGATACTTGATATGCATCGTGTTTTTAAAAAAAAAATCTTAACTATTAATACACTCACGTCATTTCCCGGAACCAGTGCACTGATAAAATATTTCGGGTATAAAACACCCGTCGTCACAACGGTTTTAAAACTTTAAAAGCTATGGATCGAATCAAAATATCACTGCAAGAACCTTTGCGCGGCGGCAGTGCTGAAAGCATTAGAATATCAAAGCGTGGTGGCAATCATTTTTGTGTTTGCGTTGCTATTGCCGTATCGATAGCCATCCTGGTACTTGAAATTTGGTGTCTTGTGCAGATTCTTTTCTCTATCAAACATCTCAAACAGAACGGAGAGTCAGTAAACGAATCTCACTATAATAGCTACTCATCGACAAGTTCCGACATCGTCCAAGTGCCTTGTAACCGATCAGCACCATGTAACCTACTGTCTGGGCCGAGGAACACTGCTGAATTGTTGAAACTGGTACGTATGCACTTGGAACAATGATTAAAGTTCTCATTGTTATATCCACTGAATAACGCATTTCGTATGTGTCGGTAGGTATAACAATGTTAGATTTGTCACTAGGTATATAACAATGTTATACGGTATTAGATTTGTCACTAGGTACAATGTTAAATGGTGTTATATTTGTCACTAGGTACAATGTTATATGGTGTTAGATTTGTCACTAGGTATATAACAATGTTATATGGTGTTAGATTTGTCACTAGGTATATAACAATGTTATATGGTGTTAGATTTGTCACTAGGTACAATGTTATATGGTGTTAGATTTGTCACTAGGTATATAACAATGTTATATGGTGTTAGATTTGTCACTAGGTATATAACAATGTTATATGGTGTTAGATTTGTCACTAGGTATATAACAATGTTATATGGTGTTAGATTTGTCACTAGGTATATAACAATGTTATATTGTGTTAGATTTTTCACTAGGTACAATGTTATATGGTGTTAGATTTGTCACTAGGTATATAACAATGTTATATTGTGTTAGATTTTTCACTAGGTATATAACAATGTTATATGGTGTTAAATTTGTCACTAGGTATATAACAATGTTATATGGTGTTAGATTTGTCACTAGGTACAATGTTATATGGTGTTAGATTTGTCACTAGGTATATAACAATGTTATATGGTGTTAAGTTTGTCACTAGGTATATAACAATGTTATATGGTGTTAGATTTGTCACTAGGTATATAACAATGTTATATGGTGTTATATTTGTCACTAGGTATATAACAATGTTATATGGTGTTAGATTTGTCACTAGGTACAATGTTATATGGTGTTAGATTTGTCATAGGTACAATGTTATATGGTGTTAGATTTGTCACTAGGTTTATAACAATGTTATATGGTGTTAGATTTGTCACTAGGTATATAACAATGTTATATGGTGTTAGATTTGTCACTAGGTACAATGTTATATGGTGTTAGATTTGTCACTAGGTATATAACAATGTTATATGGTGTTAGATTTGTCACTAGGTATATAACAATGTTATATGGTGTTAGATTTGTCACTAGGTATATTACAATGTTATATGGTGTTAGATTTGTCACTAGGTATATAACAATGTTATATGGTGTTAGATTTGTCACTAGGTACAATGTTATATGGTGTTAGATTTGTCATAGGTACAATGTTATATGGTGTTAGATTTGTCACTAGGTTTATAACAATGTTATATGGTGTTAGATTTGTCACTAGGTATATAACAATGTTATATGGTGTTAGATTTGTCACTAGGTTTATAACAATGTTATATGGTGTTAGATTTGTCACTAGGTTTATAACAATGTTATATGGTGTTAGATTTGTCACTAGGTATATAACAATGTTATATGGTGTTAGATTTGTCACTAGGTATATAACAATGTTATATGGTGTTAGATTTGTCACTAGGTATATAACAATGTTATATGGTGTTAGATTTGCCACTAGGTATATAACAATGTTATATGGTGTTATATTTGCCACTAGGTTTCTAACGATACAGAATTAGATTAGAAATTGTCCATCTTCTTCAGATGCTTGGAGTACGTCGTCAGACACAAGTGAGAAAGAAGAAGAGCCGGAATCATCTGAAACAAACATTAAACGTCCACTTTACCCTCAATCAAAGTCATAATCAATCTCTTATTTGGACTCATTCCTTACATGGTAGGGAATACGAGAGTGACGGAACTGTCACAATAACAGAGAACGCTACATATGGATTGTATAACACATTTACGTTACAATCTCCCCGGCATGGTGGTGATGAAGTGGTAGAGATTCAGCATCAAATCAACCTTGAACGCCCCTCAGAACATTATTCACCTGATGCGCTTCTGAAGGAGACTATCAAATTGAGTCCCTCTCCTCAATCTTACGTGGAACATGGGTTCTTTGAGTTCGTGTATTTGCACGAAGGCGATCGAATTTACCCTGTTTTATCAAACACATCATATATCTATAACGCGAGACACTCAAGCTCCTGGGGACTGTTTCAGATCACTTAGATAATGTGGTTGGTTTGACAGTTTCCCTCCGAGGATGACAGGCATCAGAGTTTGATTCGACAGTTTCTTTCCAGAAGATAACAGACATCAGTGTTAGGTTCGACAGTTTCTTTCCAGAAGATGACAGACATCAGTGTTAGGTTCGACAGTTTCTCTCCAGAAGATGACAGCATCAGTGTTTGGTTCGACAGTTTCTCTCCAGAAGATGACATGCACTGGTGTTTGGTTCGACAGTTTCCCCTCCGCGGATGACAGGCATCAGTGTTTGGTTCGACAGTTTCCCCTCCAAGGATGACAGAATCAGTGTTTGGTTCGACAGTTTCCCCTCCAAGGATGACAGACATCAGTGTTTGGGTCGACAGTTTCCCCTCGAAGGATGACAGAATCAGTGTTTGGTTCGACAGTTTCCCCTCCAGAAGATAACAGGCATCAGTGTTTGGTTCGACAGTTTCCCCTCCAAGGATGACAGACATCAGTGTTTGGTTCGACAGTTTCCCCTCCAAGGATGACAGGCATCAGTGTTTGGTTCGACAGTTTCCCCTCCAAGGATGACAGGCATCAGTGTTTGGTTCGACAGTTTCCCCTCCAGAAGATGACAGACATCAGTGTTTGGTTCGACAGTTTCCCCTCCAAGGATGACAGAATCAGTCTTTGGTTCGACAGTTTCCCCTTCGAGGATGACAGGCATCAGTGTTTGGTTCGACAGTTTCCCCTCCGAGGATGACAGGCATCAGTGTTTGGTTCGACAGTTTCCCCTCCAAGGATGACAGGCATCAGTGTTTGGTTCGACAGTTTCCTCTCCGAGGATGACAGGCTTCAGTGTTTGGTTCGACAGTTTCCCCTCCAAGGATGACAGACATCAGTGTTTGGTTCGACAGTTTCCCCCCCAAGGATGACAGAATCAGTGTTTGGTTCGACAGTTTCCCCTCCAAGGATGACAGAATCAGTGTTTGGTTCGACAGTTTCCCCTCCATGGATGACAGGCTTCAGTGTTTGGTTCGACAGTTTCCCCTCCAAGGATGACAGAATCAGTGTTTGGTTCGACAGTTTCCCCTCCAAGGATGACAGGCATCAGTGTTTGTTTCGACAGTTTCCCCTCCAAGGATGACAGAATCAGTGTTTGGTTCGACAGTTTCCCCTCCAAGGATGACAGAATCAGTGTTTGGTTCGACAGTTTCCCCTCCAAGGATGACAGACATCAGTGTTTGGTTCGACAGTTTCCCCTCCAAGGATGACAGACATCAGTGTTTGGTTCGACAGTTTCCCCTCCAAGGATGACAGACATCAGTGTTTGGTTCGACAGTTTCACCTCCAGAAGATAACAGGCATCAGTGTTAGGTTCGACAGTTTCCCCTCCAAGGATGACAGGCTTCAGTGTTTGGGTCGACAGTTTCCCCTCGAAGGATGACAGAATAAGTGTTTGGTTCGACAGTTTCCCCTCCAGAAGATGACAGAATCAGTGTTTGGTTCGACAGTTTTCCCTCCAAGGATGACAGACATCAGTGTTTGGTTCGACAATTTCCCCTCCAAGGATGACAGAATCAGTGTTTGGTTCGACAGTTTCCCCTTCGAGGATGACAGGCATCAGTGTTTGGTTCGACAGTTTCCCCTCCGAGGATGACAGACATCAGTGTTTGGTTCAACAGTTTCCCCTCCAAGGATGACAGACATCAGTGTTTGGTTCGACAGTTTCCTCTCCAGAAGATGACAGACATCAGTGTTTGGTTCGACAGTTTCCCTCCAGAAGATAACAGGCATCAGTGTTTGGTTCGACAGTTTCCCCTCCAAGGATGACAGGCTTCAGTGTTTGGTTCGAAAGTTTCCCCCTCCAAGGATGACAGAATCGGTGTTTGGTTCGACAGTTTCCTCTCCAGAAGATGACAGGCTTCAGTGTTAGGTTCGACAGTTTCTAGCCAGAAGATGACAGGCATCAGTGTTAGGTTCGACAGTTTCTCGCCATAAGATGACAGGCTTCAGTGTTTGGTTCGACAGTTTCCCCTCCAGAAGATGACAGGCATCAGTGTTAGGTTCGACAGTTTCTCTCCAGAAGATGACAGGCATTGGTATTTGATTCGACAGTTTCCCCTCCGAGGATGACAGGCATCAGTGTTCGATTCGACAGTTTCCCTCAAGAAGATGACGATCATCAGTATTTGGTTCGACAATATATTCTTCTCCCCTGAAGATGGCAGTGCTTTTAGTTGGAAGTTCTCTTATTTTTTTGGATGTAAATTATATTGATGCAATGACTTGTTATATTTGCTTTCCTTATGGTTTTGTTTCTCCTTTGTTTCTCTGATGTTTTTCAGGGCGAGAGTTTGTATATGTAAAACACTTTATAGATGATTGAATAAATTGTTTTGAAAATGAAATGAAAGTGACTGGATTTTGTATTGAGTTTCGGTTCAGAACAGTGTCTTAAGTAATACCAACAGATTTCAGGAGTTGGGCTAGGCACGAGGGGGGGGGGGGGGGGGGGGGATGATATAACTTCGTCTCAGGTGACCTAAAATGTGTTTCGTTTATTCGGACTTTCGATTTATTTGTTATTTGAGGTTTTAAGATTTATTCCACTACAATAGTACACTTTTATTTTTCTCAATTTCTCTGTACATGTAAATGTGGAGGATATTAAGGATAATCTATATAGCAGAATAATGTTGAATTTCAAAAACGAGTAAATATCTAAATATTTGCACAAAAATAGCCATGTACATGTAATATACCAATATGTTTGTTTGGACATGTAGTTTCTAAAAATCACCAATAATTTGCTGTAGGTTTTTTTTTGTTTTTGTTTAACGTCCTATTGACAGCCAGGGTCATTTAAGGACGTGCCAGGTTTTGGTGGTGGAGGATAGCCGGAGTACTCGGAGAAAAACCACCGGCCTACGGTCAGTACCTGGCAACTGCCCCACGTAGGTTTCGAACTCGCAACCCAGAGGTGGAGGGCTAGTGATAAAGTGTCGGGACACCTTAACCACTCGGCCACCGCGGCCCCCTGTAGATGCTATCAGTTTTTTTATACAGTTACTTTGTGGTAAGATGTAGCATGGAATGATTCCTAAGTTACGCAAATGACCAAACCTGAAAAATAGTCAAGCTGTTATGCTTACAAGTGTCTATAGGACAAGGTAGGAGCATATTTTTGATCGGATTTTACTTGATGTAAGTATTTTGTTTTGAACTTGAAAGGCAAATGGCTGCTGTGGATAATATTACACAAACATGGTATATAGGAAGGCATTTCGATCAATAAAAATGTTCCTATATCATACTTTTAAGACATCTGATCGTAGTAAGGACCCTTTTAAGTCAAATTGTTTGTGGCCTTTTTCAGCAATGTGCATATTTTATCCCAAGCTTTACGGTTAATTTTTTAACGTCAGGATGCCTTTGGCACCTGCCGTTATAGTCGTGGTGGGTAAATTTTGTTAGTCACACTTTTGTTTCCGGCTAACAGCTTCTCTTTTCTGTGATCCACAATGATATACATCCGCAGCCTAATATAGTTCCTATTTTAACAGCAATTATTGACACGATTTAACCGATTGTTCCCGTGTTTACTGCAATTATTTAAAATGAAATATGAATGTTTGGTTTAGACTATTTTAGATTATAAATATAAACATTTTCGTCATCAGTATATGCAATTTTGTTGGCGAAGGATTACGTAGTTTTGTCTCAATCCTGCCTTGAAAACGAAAGTAAAAAAATCAGTTTGATCGTCGTGGAAATTTACATGCATTCACAGAGAAACTATCCACATGTCTAAGACTCATATGTTCATCCTTTCTCCTACAATCTCCGTTCGTGCCTAATGCCAGAAAACACACAAACACTTGAATAAATTGCAAAAGGGGCGACCGACCCGCGTACTAGTTTATTAATTACCATGAAATACATACATTTCACAATGCAATCTTTTACACTAACGATGTACACAGCCAAAACAAGTTATATTATTTCCATCACAATACCCCTACAAAAAATACGATGACCATGAAAGCACTCAACATCGCACCGACTCTCGGTAGGCAATGTATGTACACTACCTACATTGTGTATATACACACAAATGTATTTCTGAAGACAGTCACGAACTGTCACGCCCGCGACGTTGTGTGCTAATCCAATAAACCTTTCTGCAATAAAAGCAGATTTAACAACAAAACAAAATTTGTATCGAAAATTTTAACGAACGCTGACCGTGTATACGCCTAAAAGGTCGTCGCCTGAATGACACAACCGCGAACACGCACGTGCTTCGCAGGTAACATATAGCGCCACCTAGCGGCCCGCTCTACTATAGGAGAAATTAATTTCGTTCTTATTCCGCCTAGTCAAACGAAAGAAATTACATTTCTCCTACAATCTCCGTTCGTGCCTAATGCCAGAAAACACACAAACACTTGAATAAATTGCAAACGGGGCGACCGACCCGCGTACTGAATACCAAAGAACGGGAACAGTATATTGTCATATACCTAAATTCCTGGAAACTAACAATCTCTCCTCAAGGGAATCATTTACATAACAGTCTTTCGCATTCTCCGATTTCCATCTGCCGTGCCTCTTAAATATTCTGTCTGCCACTTTTAAATTAGCCGCGCTTGTTGCTCCGCCGGACCGTAAACTGTGTAAACCATATTTACTGATATCAGATACGAAAGGAGAGTACATTTGAATAAATAACTCGCGCATCCGCGTGTATGACAGAGGTTTGTTCTCATCGCGCAAAATAAAACCATTGCTGGTCTTAGTAATAGATCGAAACACATACAATGTACCGATCTGAACCAAGTATTAACTCCGCGATATCAATATACCTCTCCAGATTGGATACCGGACATAACTTAGTATACGTCCTAGCTATTACAACATGGTCACCGTCCCTATAAATATCAGTCTTGCTCTGACGAATTGAAATAGTCATATGACTTTCAGAAAATTCAATGTCGCACATACGTATGCTAAGTAATTCTGATACGCGTAAAAAACCTGCATAGGCTATCAAACAACCACAAATTGTACGCTGCGAAAATAAATCTTTGTCACTGTAATTCGCAGAATACATAGATTCTAACAGTTCTGGAGTAATAGGGTCCTTCCTATTCCTCGGTGTAGACAAACGCCTCTTTGCTCCCTCGAGAATGTTCCTCACTAATAATGAATCAGTGGGAGAATCCCTCCCAATGATAGATGCGCCCATTTTAAACTATAATAGGCTTGCATAACCGGGCTTGACGTCGCACTATGCTGGACTAAACACGCGAGATAGAGAGCAACATGGATGGCCCTAGCCGGAAAACACTCCACCTCAGATAACCCTTTTTTCATGGCCCAGTCCTTCCAACGTACGAATCCCTGGTAATACCCTTTCGTTGTGCTACTGGCTTTACTTTCGGCCAAAAGTTGAGGGAGGAGACTGACGTATCCGACTAAGGCCCCAGGCAGCTCTGCTATTTCCCGCTTGAAAGCCTGCGAAAATATGTTTAAACAAAACAAAAATACTAAATTAAAATGTCAGCAGTAAGTTGCTTATTTACATATAGTATCACATCCAAAACGCCCCTATCAAAAAACCACCACCAGGATTTCACGTACTATTATGGAGTACGACCATCGTAAACAGTTATAGGTTAATACATTTAGCATTGTTAAAATTTAACCTCAGAGCAATCATCTTGAAAGGAAGATCAATCCTTCCGAACACAGACTTATTCCCTCTTCCCATAGAGTAGGATTCTTTGTTAGTGGGTAAGTATATAAATTCCACCACCTCTGGTATAAAGCCACCACCACTTGGACATAAAAATGGCCAAAAACTGGCTGACCTCCAAAGAGGTACCACCATGGTCCCATATGCGCCACACTGCTGCAAATAACTAAGGACACGATGCACTATGCATACTGGTGGAACATACCACCCGTTTACACCTTGCCAATCGGCTGTAAACGCATCCATACCGGACGACCCCACATTCCAATACCTTGAAAAATACACAGGTAACTTGTTATTGTTATCGCTGGCGAACCAGTCTATCTCGTGGGGTCCCCAAAGGGAATCTAAAAACTGAAAAATATCACTGGAAACACCCCAATCATCACAATCGACAATACGACTTATGAAATCTGCCTTTTCATTCTCGTTTCTCGGAACCCACTCGATATCATTTGATATACAATTTCTTAAACAGGTGTAAAATATAGATAATGCAACCTTCTGCAAGTCGGCCCTCATGCTGCCCTTGTTTACAATAGATACAACATTCTTATTGTCCGTGTACCATCTGACCCGTCTACCCCGAAAGACGTGCAACAATGACGTCATGACCCTGTCCACAGTGGACAGTTCTCGCCAAGTAGAACTCCTACCGGCTTTAACCTCGGACCACATACCGTGTGAAGTACCCATAGGGGTATTCATGACGTACCCGCCGTATCCTGTATGACTCGCGTCGCTAAAAACAATAGATTGACAGGAATTATCATTAATGAACTTTTCCCCATTAATTTCGCTAACAGATTTGTCCCAAAACTTGAGTTGTTCAACGCTTTGACCCGACAACACTATGTCGACGTTCCACGAAGGGGACAAAGCCACGTCCATACTCAAACATTTTGTCATTATGTAGACAACGTTACCCAAGATATATGACATAGAAATGATCTGTCCAACAACAGAAGACACCTTTTTAACCCTCACAACTCCTCTCTCCTCTATATCTGTTATTACCCCTGAAATACTTGAACGTAACTTTGTCAATCTGACATCGGGAACTTTTAAAATACCCAAAACAGTGTCAATATAATTCCCGAGGAAAACTAATTGTCTGACAGGCAACCAAGTAGACTTCTCTGGTTTCGGCACAAACCCGCTCAAAATCAAATCATTCTTGACCTGACTGGATATAGAAGCACACACTGTCTCATCTCTATGAGTACCTAACCCATCATCTAAATACATAAGAACTTCTTTGCCCTCGGATCTCCACTTCTTAATCAAAGGCCTGGTTAGCTTTGTGAAAATGTAACAAGCCGAGCTAAGACCAAACGGAAGTACTTTGAATTTAAAAAATTGCACCTTGCCCCCCAAACGCCAGGAAAACCCTAAAAATTTTGTATGGCGCTCAAAAATATCAACATGATGGTATGCGGAATGAATATCAAACTTAAAGCAAAAACTATCTTTCTTGATGAATTGCATGGCTACCCTGATATCCTCAAACTTCACACTGGTCTTCCATAAATGATGGTTTACATGCCTTAAGGGTAATGCACATAGCAAATTCTGCCAAAATGCCTTGCTAAAACTATAAGGAAATAAATAATGTTTTAAAAAAATCCATGATGAAAACTGAAATCCCATATATTAACACCTTATAATACAAGAATGATTCCCAAAATGTTTAGGTTATGTGACATTTTGAGGGTAAAAACTCAAAAAAATATGCATTTCTGGAAAAGTTTTAAGGCTCTCAAAATATGGTAAATAAATAAAGCATCTTTTTTGAATAATAAAGTCATATCTATAATGAAGTTCGTGCCAGCCCGTTTATATAAAAAAAATTGGCCAGTATCCACAACACAGCACAAACTTTTTTGTGTGTCAAAGATTTGAGTCGTGTTGTAGTCGGTATTTCCAAATTTGTACCCTCAATTTACAGTACTAATCGAGGCCGATCACAGGCCATACCATCTTAATTATGCATTGAACATGAAATTTAAACCTTAAACTTGTTATTCGTGGGTCACATTGTTGGATTGCATCTATTCGATCACTTTTGTGGCCTGTTCTTGAAAAGCCGTAATTACGTTGTTCCACTTCCTGTGCGGCATCTTGTCGCGCAATAATATATAGTTGTATTTTAGTAGAAATGTGGATTAAAGTGTTGTTGTACTTATTTGTTATATGATTTTGATTCATCATATTCCAAACCATTGAAATGTTTATATGTGGTGAAATGTCAGTGTGATTTAGATATAAATAACAATTCAATTTCATAAATTTTCTTATAGCGGAACTACTTCCGGAATTGTGTGTCCGGTTGTGCTTCGGCTATTGATACATCAACACGACGAGTAAACATGAGGTTTCTTACAAAACCACGATATTAATCAACGATGCAGTATTTATGAATATATATAGGTAAGTAAAATGTAACCTTATCCATTACTGCAAACATCCGATCGTTTGTTTTTAATGTTATATGAAGGAATACAGGTAAGGTTTTGACATTGTGACATGCGGGTGTTACTTGACAGTACCGCATATTCAGATATGTTTATAGTGTGCAATATTGCTTCCAAAAATAATATAAATACAAATTCAACATTTATATAATATATAATTGCTATAGAATAGTCATGAGTTGCTAGTATGTTTTTTATCAATTAATACAAACCAAACGAAGAATGTACGGAGTGCCATAAGTGACACGTGTAATATCAACACTGATGAAGTTCGTGTAATGTTTGGTGTACATGTGAAGACTACAGGTTTTGTATGTTTGTGGGATGGTATGATACACTTTTATAAGAAAAGGAATGGCAAACAAATCCAAAAAACACAACAAAACGCCATTTGGTAAAGCAACAGGAAAATATTCCATTCAAAGAAAATGGAAAAGAACAAAATACTATACAGTAAAAGCTAACTGTGACAGAAGACCAGTATATAAGGGCCAAACATATAGATACAAAAACAAATTGACAATATTCAGAGACAGATTACTAAAGCATTACAACATCAGGGCTAAAACAAAGAACAATGCGGTGAAAAAAACATATTTCAATCATGATTTCCAAGACTTGTATAGCATACACAAGGTACTGGTGGATTCAGAGGATGGTGGGTTCAAATACAGAATCAAACGGGTCAGTTCAACTGAATATGATGGGTACAGATTGGTCAGTCTGAACCAATTTCAAGATTTTCTGGCAACAACTACCTTGCACTCGATGCATTGTAATGGTCTTCGTGTTTTGAATAAAGTATGTCCAAATGTACCTCCTTTGAAACTGATACGTGAAATTAGAAGCAATGGGTTGGCAAGTATTATCCTCACAGAGTGCCAAGGATGCAAACAGACATTTAAATTTCAATCAAGTGCACAGTTACCATTGTCTAATAATACCATGAATACTAGTAGTAAACATTATGATATTAATGTCCGTGCAGTATGGGGAACGATGGTGACGGGAGGTGGTCTTTCTCAATTAAATGAGTTCTTGGGAACAGTAAATGCACCAGGAATGTCACAGAGCACATTCACTACTATCGAACAGGAGATAGGAGATTTATGGGGTGAAATTCTGCAAAAGGAAATGCTTGAGGCGGGTGCAGAAGAAAGACGCATTGCCATTGAGAAGGGAAATTATGACGATGGAATACCTTGCATATCAGTGGTTGCTGATGGAGGCTGGAGCAAGCGCTCCCACAAACATAGTTACAATGCCCTGGGTGGGGTTGCAGTTATCATTGGCGCAGAGACGGGAAAGTTGCTCCATATTGGAGTCAGGAATAAACATTGTTACCTCTGTAATAGAGCAGACACCACCCATACACATCCACCTCCTCATAGATGTTTTTGTAATTGGAAAGAGAGTTCACAGGCAATGGAGGCTGACATAATTGTTGATGGTTTTTTAAAAGCAGAAAAGGTCCATGGAGTAAGGTATACGAGACTCATAGCTGATGGTGATTCATCTGTTTACGCTAAAATCCAGGAGAAAGTGCCAGTGTGGGGACACCATGTTGCGAAGATAGAATGCGCGAACCATGTTTGCAAATGCTTGCGAACAAATCTTGAAAAACTGGTTGCTGATAATCAGTACTACAAAGGTAAAGGAAAGCTATCGAAGACAGCAAGAATGAGAATTGCAAGTTGTGTTAGAAGTGCCATTCGAATGCGATCCAAAGAAACAAATAAAGCAGAAGCTGTACGCAAACTTCAAAAAGATATACACAATTCAGTCCATCATGTATTTGGAAACCACATTAATTGCAGTGACTTTTGTAAGGCCAGGGATTGTAATAATGTGTCTCTACAATCAAACATAGAAGTTAGTAGCAACAACGTTGACAATACAGCAGAAGAAACAATACCAGATGTTCTAGAAGAAGTCACTGATATATGGGCAGAAACATTGAATGCCAATGAGGAAGAACTGTCCAGAGGGGATTGCAATATATTAGAGACATTGGATTCGATGATGCTTAAGGATATCAGCAACATATTGGAAAGAGTAGCTGCCAAATCATCAAGATTACTTGGAAACACAACTACAAATCTAGCTGAATCTTGGATGGCGATAAGGGCAAAATTCGATGGAGGCAAGCTCTACAATAGGTGCAATCGTGGATCCTGGCACTCTAGATGCTATGGTGGAGCATTACGAAAAAATTATGGTCCACAGTGGTCACCAAAGGTCTGGCAAGAAACAACCTCAACCAAAGCTGGCAAGCATTTTGAAAGGCTTTATAATACCAGGCAGACAGCACTTCTTCAAACAAAGAAAGGCCAGAATAAGCCAGAGCGAAAAGCAAGAAGATGGAAGAGGAAAATGGAAAGTACGAAGAAAGCTGAATGTAAGAAAGCACGGAAAGAGTATGGCGAAGATTCATTAGAGGCAGTACCTGATCTTTCATCAGACAGGCTGACAGAGTTGCAAACCACGTACTTCAAGACCCACATTGACCTTGAAGATAGTAAGATGAAGTCAATTGAACGTGTCACAAGAAAGCAGTCGGCATCAGCTGTATGGCAAAAAGAAAGGAAGAAGCGTATAACATCTTCAAATTTCGGTGCTGTTGTCAAACGCAATCCCAAAATCAATGTGAAGAACCTAGTTAAAAAAATGCTCTACAGTCCATTCAAAGGAAATCTTTACACCAGACATGGCATCCAGGCGGAACAGATGTCCATAAAAGAATACATTTGTAAAAAGAAGGAAGAACATGTTGAAGTAACCGTGGAACAAGTAGGTCTCTCTATAGATTTTGACAATAAATTCCTTGCGACAAGTCCTGATGGAAAGGTCAATGAAAAAAATGGTGAAACTGGACTTCTAGAAATTAAAAATCTGCTCCAAAACAAACCCTTGAACTTGTATGAAGCCGCAAGTACTGTAAATGGTTTCTGTTTACAATTGATAGACAACAAATTACATTTAAAGCAGTCTCATGATTACTACTACCAAATACAGGGGCAGATGAACATAACCAATTTACCATGGACAGATTTTGTGGTTAGAACAGAAAAACCATATCAACTGTTTCTAGAACGGATCTATAGAGACCAAAATCTGTGGATAGAGAAGATGGTACCGAAACTGGATGCATTTTATCACAAAGCAATGTTGCCAGAACTAGCTGCACCAACAAATAACACTCTTATGGGGATACGAGAACCAGGCATTTGGGTATGTTAACTATGGACCCATACGTATACACACACATTTGGTGATGTGCTCATTTATGTATCCATAAAATATGTGTGTGGTAACACTTGTGGTACAAATTATTTTCTAGCAATATAACCAAAAAAATACCAAAATTCAATACAAATATGTAATATATTATAGATGTAAAACATATGAAATATAGTAATAAAACAATGATAAATGGATTCAACATATGTAATTAATGTTTATATTATATTTGTTCTTGCAGTTTACTCCTTCACAAACTACAAGGACAGTCACACAGAGAACAAGAAAGACTGAAGGACAGAAAGTGAAAGCTGCAAATCAAAATCCATCAGCTTATGGCAACAGTGATATTCCTACAACTTCAAGGCAGGGGTAATTAATTTCTAATAGTCTATTAGCAGTCTAATAGTTATAATATAATATAATATTATGTTTTATCTGCTAACTTCTATACGTTATACAAAAACGAAACTCTCTAGTGGTTGTGTTTTTGTTGATATTTGTCGGGGAATGAGATGAACTTTATATACAATCTCGTTATGTAATTCTTTAAAGAATAACACTCGCTAAAGGTAGTGTATTTTTTTTTTAAGAGTATACCTAACTCCATTGTATATTATACAAATATCTTATGGCTTAACATGCTCTTGTCCAGAATATTGAACCCAAGGTGGTTGTAATCAACAAGTGTTATATTGCACAAGGCCTTATTGTTTATTACACCCACCGAGGGGAAATATCTTGGACCAGAGCACACTAAGCCATAAGATATTTGTTTTATTACATAGAGCTTAATGTATTCAATATAATATCAGTTCTTGTTGAGATTTTTTAAACATCAGATTTTAAACAACTTTTGATAGGGAAGAAACCATAAAACTTTTACGAGGTGTACTTGCTTATGCATATTCTTGCTGTATGTAGCTTTTATATGGTCGAAACAAAAAAGATAGACTCCCGTCGAATAAAATATCGTAAACATCAACGTCATGACTAAAGTGTTATGACGGGATTGCGCATGAGTTGTAGGACGTCACTGTGCAATATAACTTTTCTAAGCGTTCAATATAACAAGTTATATTGAACTGTTGACAAGATTGTTGAAATTATGACATTACATCAAATATAGATTAATGTAATTCAACTATGTAATAAAACCCGATATTACACTAAAACTTAGTAATATCCTATATATACGACATTATTAACATTAAAATACATCATCAGTAATTATAAATGCTTTGCTTACTTTTCATAATTTTTTAATTTTCTTGTACTTCACAAACTACAAGGACAGTCACACAAAGAACAAAAAAGACTGAAGGACAGAAAGTGAAAGCAAGTCAGAATCCATCATCTTATGGCAACGGTGATAAAACGAATATTCCTACAACTTCAAGGTATATAAATTATAAACCAATATTGCACTAACACTTATTGAATATCCTATATATATATGACATTATTAACAGAAAAATACATCGTCAGTAATTATGAATGCTTTACTTACTTTCCATTGTTGTTAATTATTTTATGGAACAATTTTCTCGCAGTTGTACAGTATTTCTTATTGTTACAGATCTCAAAGACTGCACCGAACCAAATTTGTCGGGAGACGAATATCCCATGAATGGGTAGAAGATGAGGGACACCGTAAATGGTATGATGGGACTGTGATGGGTGTGGAATCTGGGAAGGATGGTAGCCCTGATGCTGTTTACGAAGTGATGTATGATGGAGATGAAGAGCTATACAGCATAGATCATCTGCATACAGATTTTCAGTCAGCATCTGTTAAATTTATAGACCTCATGTGGTAAGTATCCTTGTGTAAATGCATATAACTTTTTGTTGTGGTCATTGACAAGTAGTTGAAGTACTTCATTTTCATTCAAACATACAATTTGTTGATTTGAAATATCAGTATGATAGTTACTATGAAAGTATTTTCTAAAATATTCCTATATGTATATATTAAACAAGATTGCACCTATGTGCCACCATACATTCCTTTGAAAGTAGTTCCAATAAGAGTTGCCTCCCTTTAAACAATTACAAATGGCTTCTGTTTATGGTGTGACTTGAAATAAAAGCTTCTTATTTTGTAAGATTTATAATAACAAACTATTTTCTATTGCTCCCACTAACTGCTTTAATACATCAAAAATGTTTTTTTCCCCTTTCTTTGCAGAATTCAGTTATTTTGAAGAAAATTAGAAACTTTTACAGAAAACAGTTTATGGCAGGTATTTCTTTATTGCATTAGTACTGACAGTTATGCCATATACACCAATAGAAAGATAATAATTAGACGAACATTTTCATATATCACATTCTGTACTTTTACACTGATATTATATAATACAGTTTTTAAAAACTCAACCAGTTTCTGCAGTATTCATTACCCTTAAATCTAAAATGAGACGTTTCTTTCCATTACTCTGAACAGAAACCGTTAAGGGGTTGACAACGTAGGGCATTTCCTTACAAACGACTACAAGGTCCCTAGCTATCAAATCTCCAATGGCTTCCTCAACGAAACTCACATGCTCCATAGCTGACCGATTATTACGTAAGAATACAGAAGTAGGGGTTGAATATAAAGGTATCTTATACCCGATTTTTATAGTGTCAAGAATAAAATCGCTACAACCAATGCTCTTCCAGAACTCTAAACGATCACACAAACGCCCCTTTACTCTTATATTGACTTGACCTAACTCATATTCGTAATAATCGTCAGTAAGGAAAATGTCATTATACTCATCTTTCAACAGTTCATTCTTTCCCGATGGCTGGGACACCTTTTCCTTGATTAGGACACTCGTTCCTCCAATGCTGGAAAGATCCACAGCCGTAGCATGCTCCCGATGACCGGCCTCGTCGTTGTCCGTATGCGTGCGCGTGTGTGCCGCCGCCTGTACCGCCGAACTGGAACATAGGGACTCCACTGAACCAAGGCTCTTGGCCTTGGGGTCCACGAAAGGGCTGCTGAAAATTAGGAAAATTACCACGCATGCACACAGCGCCGCTGGACTTGCCATAGCCCGTAGACTTCTTTCCTTGTATTTTCCCTTTCTTCTTTTTAATAGCTCGGTTTTCTGCTCTGTTGATTTTTCCCTCGTCGTCGGAATCACTGGCAATGGGATTGTTTTCGTATTGCCTAACTGTTTCCCAACCTCCATCACTAGAGTCAGCAATTTTGATATGTTTGTTCCTTTTTGAAATTTTATCTTGCAGACTAGTCACCAACTCGCGTGCGTAGTCTCCTTTGTTGTTGTCAAGCGCCCAACTTAACTGACCAATGTCTTCGGAAAGTTCCGAATTAAATCCGTGCTGGACCTTGTTACCCTCAAATTTCCACTTGAATGAATTTTCTACCTTTAACTTTTTCACCTGTGTTGCCACGTTTACAGCAGAACCTTTCACTTCGGCTTTGAGCTCACCTATCTCATGACGCAAACTGTTATTTATAATGTTAATATTGTTCCCTTGCTCTTTTACAGCATTCCAAATATCTGAAAGACTAACGTGGTCTTGTCTCTGTAGCTCCTCAGTATCCGCCATGAATGAATTTTAACGAACGCTGACCGTGTATACGCCTAAAAGGTCGTCGCCCGAATGACACAACCGCGAACACGCACGTGCTTCGCAGGTAGCATATAGCGCCACCTAGCGGCCCGCTCTACTATAGGAGAAATTAATTTCGTTCTTATTCCGCCTAGTCAAACGAAAGAAATTACATGAGTTCATGTGTAGGAACAGTTCATATCAGCCAAAAACCAACCGTGTTTACGTAGTAAAATGTTAACAATTTTATAAATAGGTTTGCAGCCAAACTATTCAGCTGGAACGTGACTGATCACGTGATCATCACTTATCGGCCAAAATGGCGGTTATGTCTAATGTAACTAAACCATTTGTATGTCGCTAGAATACGCAAGAAATATCACCAGGAATTGAAGGCAAGTTGTAACAAACTACATTGCCGTCTTTCATGATGATTTTTATTAAATAAGATTATTTAAGATTTGTTTATTTGAAAAAAAATCGAACGATATGCACTGGCGTCTTAATTGTTTGTCAAAACTGTAGGCCTAATGTCTCGTCGGACAGCGTGACCAACAGCGCGACCGCAGTTTGCTATTGGAGGTAAACTATTTTCATTTTCGGTTTTATTAGAGGTCATAAAATAGATGTTTGTTAGGCCTGATTGATATCTTATAATATAAATTAAAAACACCTTAGGCTGTGTACATCATTTAACTGTTAATAGACCGATTTGTCCTTCAGTTAATTTTTTTCAAAGTTTACAAGCAGCTTTACTGACTAAGAAGTTTATCAATAATCTTCCACAAACATTAAAGAAATATGTATGGGAAAGAACTATACTCAGCTATTGGAAAGTTTTCAGCAGATAAATATGTTTTAAGTTTTCTTAAATATATATAGAATAGGAATAACCAGATTAAGACATTTCATCTGATGCAAATGTAGCTGTCTAACTATAAAATCCAATTTGAAAGGGCCTGTTTCCAAAATTGCCCCTTCTCTGATTCAAATTTCCTGTTGGTGGTGCATTGCCCATGCCGTTGTGGTCACAAATCTATAAAGTATAAAGATTTAGGTCACTTGGTTTGTTTTTTATGGCTCCTCAAAGTTGTACCTTTCAGAAGCTGTCTAAGTGTTGATAAAATGTGCATGTTATGTAAAATATTAATGCAAATCTAATCAAATGATGGTCACCGTAAAGACTACATTCATGGCATGATTGTGACAAAAAATCATGTTTCCATCGCGCCATTTGGCTGTTTTATGGAAGAAACAATCTCAAAAATGCCATTTTCGATGATAACATTTTAGACACAAAAACTGTGTTTTTTAGAGAATACACCCTTTTATGGGCGTTGGATGCAAACCAATTTTTATCCTATTAAACAGTACGTAATATGCTATTGATGAGAGGAAAAATCATCAACATGTAAGTGGTGGAACATTTTCAAATCTTGGGTTGAATTAGCCTATGGTTGAATTGCCGATTTTCGACTTTCTTTAGATAGTTAACAAAAGCACGAGAGTATTTGCTCGGTATGTTGAGAATATGTACACAGATATGAAAAAAAGTGATTTTGTGATGGAAATTTGCATCCAAAACTATATATCGGGAGAAAATTGCAATTTTATGGCATTTTTCTTCATGATTGTGTCTCTGCAAGTGCATTTTCACCCGAGAAAATTTTTGTTTTATGTTTTATGAATAAACACGATGTTTTGGAAATATTTATCAAAAGAAATTTATACTATGTTGCGAATTACAATTTCGAGATAACCTTCTTTTATTTACAACCTTATGTCTTTGATGCTCAAAATGACAACTTTATAAAAATACATTTTCACTGACATTATGAAATCTGGGTGTCGGAAAGGTGTAAAATTATTCTTCGGAAAAGAAAAAACCTGTAGTTGAGCTAGATAAGAAATTATACGGGAGAATTAACATTACTGGAAACAGGCCCTTTCTTATTTTATGCTCTCAGACCTGACGTTTCTCAGGGCCTGTGGTCCTTTGATTTCTTCTAAAAGCAGTCTTCGTGCCATTTCTAGAGTTCTTTATAGTATATAATAAGAACATTTTTGATGTTTAAAATACCTCCTTATATGCCATAGTTGTGTGATATCATTCACGACCGCCATTTAGTTTAAATTGTATTTTATTTGTGATTCAATACAACATGTAGTACAGCAACATAAATGAAAATACATGTAGTCGGATTCAGAAACAAGTACAGTGTACTTATATTAATCTGTCTCCATAAGTTGTAACATATTGGCAAAATGACGGTACTGACAAAGTGGACTACATTAATTAATACAGGTAGCGAGGGGGTGCGGGGGAGGGGAGGAAAGCGTGTGGGGTTGAGTAGAGGAGACTGTTACATGGATTTACCGATAGGATTATTTTGTTAATATATTTATATATATATATATTTGCACATGTATTAATCGAAATAATTGTATTACAACCTTACAACCTTATATCGGTAACCAGGTCTGTGGTATGGAATCGTATGGTGTTTTCGGTACGTATAGATATTGCGCATATAAAAAGCACACATTATAAGAATGTGATGTTAGACGTGTACCAGTGACTCTAGAATCTTTTAGAGTATATAATAAATGTTTGAACAATATCAAAGATATTTTTTCGTTATACTGGTCTGGCATATCAGGGTTACCATATGATAAAATGTTAACATTGTAGTCGGGAGGTAAGTTTCTAAAACATTGAATTCTTATGTGCTGGTAGTTTGGACAGTGAAGAAGGAAGTGCTCTGTAGCTTTCGTCAGATAATTTGCATGGACACAGGGGACTGTTAACTAGATTGCGTATATATAAATGACTGTTCAGAGAACTACAATGCATCCTGAGTCGTGCGTGGTGAATCTGACTGTGTCTAGTTTTACAACGATAGTAATATAGGGGTACGGTTTCAGTGCCAGCATTGAGGATTTTTTTAAGATTAATAATAGAGGGGTTAGTTTTTATGACCTCAGGGGAGTGCGTTTCACAGAACAACAGAAGAGGGAAGGAAAGAGTCTTTGAAGAGATTAGTTCGGCAGGGAATTAATTTGAAGGAGTCGGCTCTTCTTGTGTTGTAGGAGTGGATATTGGAGTGGCGAGCTGGAAGCAAGTTTGTTAAGTAGGAAGGACATTGGTCACGAACCATCTGATGAAATTTAATAATTTTATGTTTTCTTTTTCTGTTAACAAGAGTATCTAACCAGACTCTAAATATAGGCGGTCGTGACTTGTAAGTTTTGTAGCCCCGGTAATGATCCTAGCAGCTTCAAGTTGTATACTTTCCAATAATTTACTTCGGCCTGATGTTATATTGTCCCAGACAATGTCTCCATATTCTAGTAAAGGTCTAATAAATGAACAGTATAAAGTTTGAAGGGATTTCCGATCAATGCTAAATTTGAGATTTCTAAGGACAGCTAGTTTTTTTAGAGGCTTTACTTATAATGTGCTGTAAATGATCAGTCCAGTTTCCGTTAGCTGAGAGTGTGATACCTAGATGTGTGTGTGAAGTGACTTCCGTAAGTATGGTATTATTCATGAATAGGGAGGGGTGGATCGGTTTGTTAGTTTTTTTGCTTACGGTCATTGTTAAGAGTTTTAGAAGGGTTAAAGTTAACAAGCCATGTTTTAGACCATTCGTTAATTTTACTAAGGTTATCATTTAACAGGTTAGTCATTTATGAAAATTAAGAAAAGCAGTGGGCCTAGGATTGAACCTTGTGGAACACCCGCTGTAAGATAGAATTAATTTGGATTGTTAACCGTTGATAACTACACTTTGGCAACGATTACGTAAATAATTTGAGAACCATAAAAAGAGATTTCCAGTTATTCCGAAAGATTTTAGTTTGGATAGTAGGCCTAGATTTCCAGTTATTCCGAAAGATTTTAATTTGGATAGTAGGCCTTGATACAAAACCCGGTCAAACGCCTTGCTTATGTCACAGAATAGCAATCTGATTTCGTTACCCTTATCAAGATTAGAGAAAATATCGTGGGAAATTGATAGAAGTTGATTGATGGTAGAATCACCAGATCTGAAGCCAGATTTGTACGGGGTTAGAAGTGATTTATCGATAAGGAAATTGTAGACATATTTATACACACATCTTTCCATTAATTTGCCAATAATAGACAATAAAGATATTGGACGGTAGTTACTGATAACAGAGGGGTCATCTTTTTTTAAAAACAGGTGTGACATGTGCTTTTTTCCAGGGAGACGGAAATGTAGATGAGGTAAGTGAAAGGTTAAACAATAGTTGTAGAGGGTAACTTAAAATATCGGCGGCTTCCTTTATCAATCGCCTTTCTGGTGTTTAGTACGATGGCCGATATCAGCCTGGCAAAAACAGTTACTAAAAGAGAAATGTGTACACCACCAACATGATGTTGGCAAAAAACTGTTATTAAAATGGAAATTTGTCACCAATATGATTTTTGTCATTGACAAAAAACTGTTACTAAAAGAGAAATTTGCCCAAACACTGTTTTCTGTCAATGACAAAAAACTGTTACTAAAAGAGAAATTTGCCCAAACACTGTTTTCTGTCAATGACAAAAAACTGTTACTAAAAGAGAAATTTGCCCAAACATTGTTTTCTGTCAATGACAAAAAACTGTTACTAAAAGAGAAATATGACCAAACATTGTTTTTGTCACTGACAATTATTTTCGTTAGGTGAATAAAAGAAAATACTTAAATATCTAACAAGTACCCAGTGAGAAGAAGCAGATGTCGCTTGGGGTTACATTGTAATTTGGCTGGGGTGGACCAGAATGTGATTCTTCATCTTTAATTGAAGATATGTTTAGAATATATATTTTGCTTTGATATTTTCCCATACAAATATAGCATAATGTACAAAGTATCAGTTACTCCTATTCCCGTGTATGACTCATGTATGTATTTCCTTATTATTTGGGTACGAATTCCACACATGTGTAAGGAAACACTGGGGCTCGTTGACGATAGATTATACGATATTTTTTTCTATATAATGTAAGGTTATTCTATCTCCACAATCGAGTGCATTGCGTCGATAACGTCTTGTCGAGAGATAACAATGTTAGCAAGGGTGTGCTTAATACTCTGTACGTTAAGTCGAACAAACGCGTACTTAGCTTCATTAAACAATGTTGTAAAATTGGACGAACATGAAGAGATGGATGATAAATCGGACTCGGACTCTTGGGGCCCAGGATTACATTCAATATCGCCACAGAGAAGGAGCAGCAGCTTGATTAGTAGAAAAGAGATACATAAGTTAGAAGAAGGAGATATAACAGTCTTTACTACATTTGGAACATGTCTGAAACTGTAATAGAAGTAATGTTTCAGTTTATTTGCAACTCGTAGCGTGTGAATTAGGAATCGTAATACTTGTAACATAACTAGTAGATATAAAATGTCGATAATTACAGACCTGGTGATGTAAGTGGAAAAGCATGATGGGGAATAAGCGCTATTATAGAAAAGACCTATCCGGACACAATACAAAATATGGCACGACCGCCATTTGCATTTCAAGGTCAAAATAAAAACGGTGTTTATACATATAAGTCAAATCTGGTCAAACCAATGCTCCCTTTTTGCTCCCTTTTTGTGCTTTAGACAATTGTGCATGGCAAAGTTTGTGTAATATATACGATACAAATAAGCTTATTATCTCCCCCTGAAATATGCAGTTTTCGTATGTACAAACGACTTAACAAATTACATGCCAACAGCAAGTCCCATGGTTTGCCATGATATACACTAAAAGTTCATCAAGTTATTTCTGTTAAATTGCACCATAGTAGGAATTCATAGGCTTGTAAACTATCACTGTTTTGACCGGATTCGCTGTTTAGATGCACTTTGATATCGATTGCCTTGAACAGCGGTGACATGTGTCCGAAAAAAGTCTGATCTTAATGTCAACGGGAATGATAAAAAAAAAATACTACACAAGAAAATATCAATTGATATAGAGAAAGTAATGAATGATTGCTGGTAAGGTAATACAAGTGTACAGGTATTTACATTGTTGTCATAGTAACGTAGTCAACAATATAACTCTTCCTGGTAAAGCAGTGTGTCTTTCTTAATCATGCATACAAGTCATTTGAGGAAATTATCAATCAAGACGTGTTTAAACAAGTGATAGATGCTAATTAACATCTAGTCTAATTTTGTTTTCATGGGTTTTAGAAAATTCCGCTATACTCCCTTAGTTTACTCGACAGAGTAAACAGGCAATTGTTTTAAAGATTTCATTCCAGATATCTGCATAGAAACATTCACACCTCTCGCATTCTAATTTGCACATCTTCCATCGAATAGTAGATCTAGTTACATATGTATGCGTCCACCCACGTGTATACCTGTATACATGTACATGTACATCAATTATGTTACATGTACTTAGCTCTATCTCACCTAGGATTATCACAATTAAATAATCACAACATCTCGACCCCACTATCAATACTCTCAATTTATATCCATATACTTACTCATACGCTCACCTTAAAACTCAAATACTCAGAAATTTAAATGATGGCGAAAATAACCCCCTATAGCATAAAGAGCATACTGTTTTAATTGATGTAAATGTGACTCGATAGTTCAGTCGTTAGGGCAGTAAACAATTTGTCGCTCCCTACTCGGGGCGGTTTGTGTTTCTTGTGGACACTGATACCTACACGGATCGTCTCGTGCTTTAATTGTGTCTTTGGGCAAGGCACTTAAGGTCAATTCACGAGGTGAAGATGTCTGTGGTTAGATCCTAGTCGGGACCGTTTGCGTTTTTCAGGAAGCTAAAGCTGTGCTGTTGTGATCCTTACTCCGATTGCTCTGGATAACATGCGACGAGCCTCCCATGTATTGTTAAAAGAGAGGTAGCTATCAGCTACTACAAGAAGACTCCGCCTCAAGCGCGACAAACTTTCCCAAACAAATTTGAGTCAATATCCAACATGCGATCGGGAAGAAATAGGGTGTATTTCAATAATTATTCATAAAACAATTATTTATCCAGTCACACATTTTGTATAATCATGCTCTGTTTTGTTATTGTATAGTTTAATCTTCATGTTTCATGTATAATGAATCAAAATTGCTACGCCTTATTAGACCGTGAATGACTATGTAATGTTTCAGTATGATTTAAGACGAAATTAATCTCTTTCAAGAAATGGAAAACTGTAATATATTTAATGATTGAACGATGGCCGATAGCAGCCGGCATATTTATTTTTATAGAAAATAAAAGTCATGTCACTTTTCAGCTAAAAAGTGTCGGACATAGTTTTATTTTATAAAGAATTATTTGACATGACACTTTTCAGGTAAAAAGTGTCGGACAAATTTTTATTTTATGAACAAATATTTGTCATGTCACTTTTCAGCTAAAAAGTGTCGGACATATTTTTATGTTATAAAAAAATATTTGACATGACACTTTTCAGCTAAAAAGTCAAATATTTTTTTAGACAAATTTTTATTTTCATTTTCAGTTGAAATCCATGTTTGTTCTAAAAAAAAAAAAAGCTGTGACATTTCTCCATACGTCAAATTTAGATTTGAGTATTCCAATAACAAGGCATTATCTGAAACGGAAAAATAACATTATTTTAAGAGTAAATACGTACATTTATGTGAATCAACCGTTAATGTCATGAGGAATTGAAACTGTTATACTACGAGTATGTCTTCTATAAATATTGATTCTAACACGCGTGTATACATGCAATCAGTTTTGTTATGAATTATGACTAAAAAGTATATAAATTTTATATTGAAACATATGCTTCTGTGTTTAGTTTTTAGTTTTTATTGATGCGAAAGTTGTGAAAGATAATGAAATAATACTTACACGTATGTATTCACTGCTGAAATGACGCTGGTAGAAAAATAGCGTGTGCTTAGCTACTTTACGTTATACAGGTGTTAGAGGCATGCTAGGAATTTTTGATAGCCGTGGGAAAAGAATACAATTGAAAATAAAAATAAAAAGGACCTGTTGCAGGATGGCCCACGAAGGAATTCTTTGTAAAACATTTTATTTTGATAAAAGATGTCAAAATACACATGGAATGGCCTATTATTTTTAATTTTTATTTTTGGTGCGATTACAGCGCCACCTTTTACTGATTTCGATTGAAAATTTTACCAAGAGATTTCAAATGCCGCTAGTATCTTAATGAAAAAATATTTTCTGCCTGACCATAAACACACTCTACCAAAATGAACTATTTTTTAATATTGTATGCCCGACTTGTGAATTTATTTTGCATAATTTACATAATAGATGAAAATGGGTGGCAGACAGGGATACTTTTTTCGTCATTTTGATTTCAGTAATTCAGAAAAATATCAACAGATGTATCTAAAACCCCGAGTGCAGACAGTGAAAGTGTTTTAAAACATCTTTGATATCCTTGTGAAACATTACAAAAATATCAAGATAGTAGGTCCCTGGCAAGTAAGAGAAATATCATGTTTATCTCCCCTACCCCCCAAAATCACAAAAACCGGGGAAAATATTCAATGACCGCTAACACCTAAGTGAGAACATATTTTTTACCAAAGATGGACTATAATAAACCTGAATGAACTAGCTTTGAGTATCATATGCCCGACTTGTGAATTTATTTTGCAGAATTCACAATATACATGAAAAAGGTGGCAGACAGGGATACTTTTTTCGTCATTTTGTTTTTAGTAATTCAGAAAAATATCAACAGATGTATCTAAAACCCCGAGTGCAGACAGTGAAAGTGTTTTAAAAACATCTTTGATATCCTTGTGAAACATTACAAAAATATCAAGATAGTAGGTCCCTGGCAAGTAAGAGAAATATCATGTTTATCTCCCCTACCCCCAAAAATCAACAAAACCCGGACAAGAAATTCAAAAGCTACTAGTGCCTTAATGAGAGATTATTTGTTCTCAAAGCATGACTTTCTTCAGCCAAAATGAACTAGTTTTGAAGAAAATATGACAAAATTATGATTTTCTTTTGCATAATTTATGTTTTATTTGAAACTTTTCTTCGTTAAATCTGTGGAATGACTAAAAACGATTCTAGTACATGTATTAAACCCCGAGTACAATTTTTCTACGTGTTTCAAACATTTCTGTCGTGTCATTGTGACAAAATATGATAGCATGAACAAAGTAAATGACTTTCCAGTGAGAGTTTTCACTAGTTATTTATTTATATGTTTACTTTATATAGTACAAGAGTTCTTAGTGTTGTATAAAATATGTAGGCATTCCATATGCATATTTGTCTTTTATTCTGATACATACTGGTGAAAATTTCAATAATTAGTTGCAATCATCATAAAAAGAAAAACAATTTCACTGCCTTTCATAACACATATGTTTCAACACCTCTATTGTCGGGATACTCAAAGTGTATTTAAATTCTAATTTTGTTCCTTGCGTTTTGACAAGCAATCTCTGTGTTTCTACTGTACGAATGAAACAGAAGATCAGTTATTGGATCTTGATTAATGTTCCTTAAAACATTGAGACGAAAATATGTTTTATATGATATAGTTGTGTGGCCATTTTTCGTCCAATCCTTTAACAGAATGTGTAGAGGGAATTATACATTTTACAAAAAAAGAAATTTAAATGTAATTTCATGTATCACTTACATGGTGAAAAACTGATAGGGTGATGTCAAACCATTGACGAATACCGAATTGGTTGTAATACTATAAAGGGTAATGGATTGTACTTTATGTAGTAGAACAGTATCACTACTGCCTTATCACAATACCTTATTCGCAATGGAAGCTAAATGCATTGGTTTAAACTGCAAAACCTCATTGAAATACAAATATGCAGTTGGCGATATTCTCGATATGTACAAGAATGGATGAAACCCCTGTTGGAAGCTGATGGTATTGCAACAACTGATGTTGGGGAGGCAAAGATGTGCCCATACTAGATATTTAAGGAAGCGTCCAAGGTCAGTGCCCATGGTAGATGACTCAAATACATATGAGTCTAAGAAGAGCAACTGCAATCCTGTTGAGGAAGAAAGTGTCTCAATCTGTCCTACGGTTGATGACCTCTTTTTCACTCCATCCTCTCACAGGAAATGTTGCCTTTGCCTTTCATATACTGAACAAACTGCCACAATTCCTGAAAAGGCTAGGTTCCAATTGATCTTGTTTCACAGGATATGGGTCTCTAAGTCTGCGAGATCATGCGCAGGCCACTTTATTGGGAAAGACTTGGATCCTAATTTTCCAATTACTGCTGCTGGAAGGGGAAAGTTGTCACTCTATCTTCCAAATAAACATGAAGAGGTGATCAATGATCTTCTGAGATTATCGTACCGACTTGGTAGTGGGAAGACATTCTTTTCCTTCAATCTGAAAAATATGGATGACCAAGACTGTCTGGCTTGGACTGGGTGGAACATGGAGCAGCTGCAAGAGCTTCATAGCCAATGTGCACATCTAATATCTTCCCAGTGTTTGTCAACAGAAGATTGTCTCCTCTTGTTTTGGGTCAAACTCAAAACGGACATATCCTATACACAGTTGGCATCCCTATTCAACCTGCATAAATCCAGTGTCAGTAGAATATTCCACAATGTTGCTCAATCTCTCGAGGCGACAGTTGTTCCCTTGTATCTGGGATCTGAACATATTTCTAGAGAAAACGCCATCAACCATAACACTGCATTCACCAAGACTTTCTTTATTGATAATGTCACAGTTGATTTAGATGGAACGTACATCTATATTGGAAAGAGTGGCGATCACTAGTTTCAAAGAAAAAGTTACTGCGGGCAGAAAAAAAGAAACTATATTAAATGTATGAGTGTAGTTTTCCCAGATGGATACATCTTGGACACGGTTGGGCCATTTTTTGGGAGTGAAAATGACGCCAAAATAACCAAGAAAATCCTTGACGGAATTGAAAGCCTGAATCCTCTCCTGCAGCCAGAGGACCATATCATCATAGATCGTGGATTCAGGGATATTCTGAAAGACATCTCTGAAGTGGGATATGGACATCACATGCCATCCTTTCTCCAGCCAGGAAAGAGCAAGCATGATTCTCTTGAAGCCAACACTGATAGATGCATCACAAAAGCGAAATGGGTTGTTGAGAGCTATCACGCAAGATTTAAGAAATTTAAATTCTTTCAGACAGAACTCTCATCTAATCACTTCATTGACATCATTGCAACACTCGTAAAGGTTGTAACCGCTTCCCGGAACTTCCTCCGTGGTTCTATATATGAACCTTCTTCTGAACAGGTGCTGAAAGACAGGGCAATGGCTGAACAAATGAAAGGGTTATCAGTTGAGGTTAATGAGCTTGCACAAAGGGTGAAGAATGAACCGGAGTTATCCAAACGTGCCCAATCTCACTGGCAAAAGCTTGAGGCGACTGATGTTACCTTTCCAAAACTCTCTGATGATTACTTGGAAACATTGGCGTGTGGAACATACCAGCTGAAGTTGGCAAACGGTTATATAACCGAGCATCTCAGTGATGACGGAGACTATGAGGTCATGGGTATACCAGCACTCCGATGACCTATTACGCTGTCAGCTAAGGTCACGTCATAGATCACAAACGAAATATAACATCTGGATTTTATATCATGATGCACCAAATCCGATACAGGCATACTACTGCACGTGTCCTTCTGGTCAGAGGACGGTAGGCATGTGTGCACACACCGCAAGTGTCCTCTACTACCTCTGAGTTTATAAGTATTCTTCGACCAATCTAAGGAAATCCAGTTTTAAAGAATACATGCTATAGACAGAATTTGATGGGAAACCTTCAATAAACAAAGAACACACAAAACAAATAACAGATCAATGAAAAATTCAAAAACAACAAACATTTGTTATTTGCGGATCCAGTACATATATTTGACCATATTGTCGTGATTACTTACTAGACCCTATGAATATAAATATATATGCAATATGTGTTGTTGATCCAAAGGTCTAGATTTGAATTACCTGTCGTAATTGTACTATGCGAACTCTTTATATATAATATATATGTATATATACACAAAGGTGTCTCTATATTCCAAATCATTCGGCTACTTGGCTTTGGACGAGGAAAAGGGAATACATATCACTACTCAACTCGCCATCTTTGCTACAGTTCAAATCATATGTTTTGCCTTCAAAAATAATAATTCTGAGCACCACCAACATGAAATTTAACCTATACTGACGTTATCTTTTTATCATACTGCTTTTTAGTAAAATGGGTATGGTGTTCATGGTGTTTGTAAAGAGAAGAGAGGTATAATGTGGTGTGCAATGTGTACATTGTTTGCATTTGTACTTAAAAGTGAACGGAGATATATCATAGACACCTGATATCTGATGTTAAGAACGCGTACATAATAAAATAATTCATAAATCAACAAAACATCATTCAAGAGGCACTTTATATGCAATAAAAGTAGACATTTTCACTCGAAACTGTAGCATGAGAAAAATACCGTATTGACTCTCAGTACTTCCAGTACTTTGATATACTCAAAAAAATAGGGGTAATGCATCTTTGAATTGAAAAATGGCTCAGTGGCCAGGGGTTTAGCTATACAAAATTTTGGCATTTGTTTATATGATTGGTAAAGATGTTTTTAAAAGTAAAAAGTTGTCTGCACTCAAATACGAACATTGTTGAATAAATGGATTTTAGTATAGGTCTAATTCGCAAAAAGAGCTGTCTTTATATTTTGAATTGTTCTCACATAAAAATGAAATACACTTTTTATATAGTTGTTACGTGTTCGTAAGTGCACAAGATCAGGCTTCAAAAAGAGAGTATAGTTGTCAACATTTTGTCTGAATTTATACATTTTTTTAGCTGTTATTGACAGGTCATGCTGCCATCTGGTATATGTTATTGACTGAAGCGCCACCTGTTGGCCAAATGAGAAAATGGTTTCCAAATGTCGAAAAGTTATGAGGAATTGATCATATTTGATGAATCAATCATTTTTAATGAAAAAGCTCTGTGGGCCAAAATCACTATATAGCTGCAACAGGTCCTTTGTCTAAAAAAATATTTGACATGACACTTTTCAGCTAAAAAGTGTCGTGTCAAATAATTTTTTATAAAATGAAAATTTGTCCGACACTTTTTAGCTGAAAAGTGTCATGTCAAATATTTTTTTATAAAATAAAAATATGTCCGACACTTTTTAGCTGAAAAGTGACATGACGTTTATTTCATATAAAAATAAATATGCCGGCTGCTATCGGCCATCGTATGATTGTGATAGTTATTGTCAATTCTATTTATTAATGGAAAATCCGGATATTCAGTTTGTATTAGCCAAAACGGTGTTTTTAATATTGCGTAGAAGAAGACGATTTGCAAACAAATCTTGAAACTGTTCCTTTTAAAATAATTGTAAATACTGTATTTTATAACTAGGTCATTTATGTACAGTGTGACATACACTATATGTGAGCTAATATTTTAATACACTTAAGATATGTTTATCTATTTCATTGTAACTTTTATCAGTATTAATTGTCAGGATCCCAATGGCGGGGGTTGTGTGATCTGCCGGTAGGGATTGGCCCTGTACTGCACCATTGGTGCATGATACCTATACTATTTGTGAGGTGAATCGGGGTTTCAGTCCATGCTTTCGCCATGAGCCGCGGAAAAGCACGCTGCGTGCTCTGCTTGTCAAAATGTCGAATATAAGTCCCAAAGTAAGTGGTTCAATGACAGATTGATTTGTTTACATGTTTAATAGATTGATTGATTTGGTTATATGTCAACTTTAAGTGCAAAGATTCAGGAAAGTCGAAAATGCGTTGATGAAAAGTTTAGTGTAACAGTTGTTATGGTTTGGAAGTAATTTCGTCCATATGTTGTATTATGTACCGAAATGTCCTGATCATGTCACAGATTTCGAAGTGTATTTTGTTCAGTGAAAGAGTTATTATCTCGTCATGTATATTCTCAGATCAAATCGTTACAGTCTAACTATACAGAATAATTAATCTAGTCATGATTTGTGCCCTTTATAGGTCTATTTGTATGAGTCGAGTCATATCAACTTACACATTCTTGTATGTTTATTTACAGCTGGGAATACTGTTATGCTATAGGTAATTCCTGTCATTGTACATGGTCATCTTTACAGAGATCATCAGGATGTAAGTGTAACTAATATTGTATAATTTGTTAAATAGCAAGGATACTTATGTCACATAAGAAATGATAATATTTTCATGAGAAAACAAGTGTTACTGTCTAAGACTATTTTTAACCTTTCAAGTATTGTATCACTTTAAGTAAGGGAGATAACCCAATTCTGAATTTGTCAAAACTATAGAAATGATCATTTCTCTTAATGTGTAGAGTTTCATGTGTTTCTTATCAAATTGGTGAAATGTTAATTGACCATAATGTGCATTCATGCATTATTGCTGATATTTCTAGTCATATCACTAGCGAACAATTCTAGCTTATCTGAATTTCATATTGAGTTTGATTATGATCCATTGTATAGTGTAATCTTAGTAGCCTTGTATTGAGGTATGTTTGATTTGTATGTTGTAGTTTTACGGGATCAATAAAGAGATTGGATCTTAGTTAGCTGTCTGTAGTTGATGGCAGAACAGTAAAAATCCTGATCTCTACGATGGCGAGTAAAGACGAGCTTTACCCACAAGCTTTAGAGGCAGCGGAAGGTCACCCTCAACGCATTAGGAACCTTACTCCAAAGGCCGCAGAAGCTTTCGATGATAGGATTCAAACCTTTCAAAGGAACCTTAGTATAGACTGGGAGGCAGTTAAACAGTGTCTTGATTTTGGGGCCACATGTGAGGAGGCAGCACTTGGTGAGGCAGAGAAGAACTTGTGTCTTTCCTATGGTAAATTTAGGCTTACCTCAATAGCATACAGAAATTATCTTGGCATGTTTAAAACTGATGCAAGTATCACATTATGGTCTTCCCATACTGAGGTAGAAGGAAACTATGACGACCAGGTCAAGAGTGTCCTCAATGAGATTGTTAGAAGGAGACAGGACTTATTAGAGAGACGGTCCCATACCTCTGGTAAGACTTCTATTTCAAGTGTCAAGGCTCTTGAGGCAAGAGCTGTTGCGGAGAAAGCCAGGGTTAGAGCTGAGTACAAGAGGAAGGAGGCTTTAATACATAAGGAACAGGCCGAAATAGCTGAACGAGAGGCATGTGCACAGGCTGAGTCTGAACGAAGAAAAAGGTTCTTAGAGGTGGACCTAGCATTAGTAAAGGAAGAAAGTGCATGCGCAGAGGCAAACGCTGAAGCTGAGGTCTATGAGGAACTTGACACTATCGACCAATGGCCATCAAAAGCGCCCCCAGATAGGACAAGAGATTATGTGACATCACAGATCAACCTCAAGAAGGATGTGCTATCCTCCGATCATCATTCGTTATCTCCAGTTCCTTCTCAGGTGGTTCAAGGTGAATCATTGAATTATATGGCAACTCCCTACTGTCCTAAGGGTAACTTCGAAGCTACGCCCAGTCTTGGATCTAAAAGTCCTCGTCAGGACCCAGTAACTACTGAAACAAGACACTGGGAACCCCAGACTCCTTACAGGGACTTTGCTCAATTCCTAATCAAGAAGGACCTTATCATAAAAAGGTTAACTAACTTCGATGACGCACCAGAGACGTACATCTCTTGGAAGGCTACCTTCAAGGCGGTGATGGCTGAGGCTGGAGTGAATGCAGTTGAAGAGTTAGACTTGATGGTTAAGTGGTTGGGACCCACGTCTTCAAAACATGCTCTCAGTGTCAAGACCACCAAGGCAACAGACCCTGAGCTTGGGCGAAGGATACTGTGGAAAAGACTAGACGAACAATATGGAAGCCCAGAAGTAATTGAAGCAGCAATTCGTCAAAAATTAGAAAAATTTCCGAAGCTTACGCCAAGAGATAGCAAACGGCTGTACGAGTTGCTCGACATATTATCAGAAATACAAGCCTGTAAGGAGAATGAAAAATATTCCACGTCCTTTGCATACTATGATTCTGCAGTTGGAATAGGAATGATTGTCCCTAAACTACCCACTAGGCTACAAATGAAGTGGGTGGACAGAGCGGCGGGATACAAACGAGCACATGGGTCTACCTTTCCCCCCTTTTCCTTCTTCATCAACTTCATAAACGACATGGCAACAGTCATGAACGATCCAGGATTGTTGATCAACACTACTGAACCTCAGAGTGGGAGCACCTGGAAGCACCAAGAGCACAAATCGAAACCAGATAGTCACATTCGGGTGAAGAAGACGGAGGTACAAAGTCACACCGATAAACCAGCAAGTGTATGTTCTGTACATCCACAGTCCAGTACACACACCATCGACCAGTGCAAGGACTTTAAAGCACGCACCCTGGAGGAAAGAAAACAATACATTAGACAAAACAAGTTGTGTTTCAGATGTATCGGTCCTGACCATACAGCACGAAATTGTAAAGCCAATGTGAAGTGCGGCGAATGTGGAAGCGCGAAGCATTTGACTGTCCTTCATGACATAAGAGGCTACACAGTGGACCAGAATATCACCAAGGACCCTCATGGCGGGGAGCCATTGCGCAGCGTGAATTCGAAATGCACAACAGTGTGCGGGTCTGGTATTAGTGGAAGGTCATGCGCAAAGACTTTGCTAGTAGATGTTTATCCTGTTGGTGAACCAGAGAAGGCGGTCTCCGTTTACGCCATGCTGGATGATCAGAGCAACTGTACATTGGCAAGCCCTCAATTGTTGGATGCATTGAACACGACTTGTAAGGAGATACGCTATACCCTTACATCTTGCGCAGGAAAGTGGCAATCATCAGGCCGAAGAGCTACAGGGTTTACAGTAAGGTCAGCGGACGGCTCAGGGAGTGTTTATCTTCCTAATATTATCGAATGCGACAATATCCCTATGGAGAGCTCCGAGATTCCTACACCAGAGATTGTCCAACAGGTAGAACACCTGAGACATATTGCTAAAGAGATTCCTAAGTACAGACCGTCATGCATTATGGGATTGCTGATAGGACGAGACGTGCCAGAGGCACATCATGTACATCAACAAATAGTTTCACCAAAAAAGGCACCCTTTGCTCAGAAGACTATTTTGGGATGGGTAGTTGTCGGAGAAATGTGTCTCGGTAAAGTACACATACCTGATGGGGTCAAGGTTTTAAAGACCAACGTCATGAATGGTCATAGATCGATATTTCCTCCTTGTGAACAGAGTCTGTGCCTCAAATATGATACCCTGTTTGATAAGACTAGCGATGACGAGAAGATTGGTTGGTCGATTGAGGACCGACAGTTCTGCGATTTGATGGAGAAAGAGTGCTCTCGTGACGAGAATGGCTTTTGGGTGGCACCGCTTCCATTCAGAACTCCTCGACAGGAAATGCCCAACAACAGGAAGATGGCGTGGAAAAGGGCTAATATTTTGGACTTAAGCCTTAAGAAAAATCCGACTAAGCGATGTCACTTTGTCACATTTATGGAGAAAGTATTGGCCTCAGGAGCAGCTGAAGTTGCCCCTACACCAGACGGCGAAGTCTGGTATCTGCCCATCTTCGGGGTATACAATCCAAAAAAGCCACGAAAGATAAGGGGTGTGTTTGACTCCTCAGCAGAGTTCGAAGGTGTCTCACTTAACAGCATCTTGATGACCGGTCCTAACCTAACCAACAGTCTTCTTGGAATACTACTCCGTTTTCGGAAGGATACATATGCAGTGTCAGGTGATATAGAACAAATGTTCTACAGGTTCCTGGTCGCCGAGAAAGATCGAAACTTTTTAAGATTTCTGTGGTATCGGGATAACGATCCAGACAAAGAAATCATCGACTACAGAATGAAAGCTCATGTCTTCGGCAACAGCCCATCTCCAGCGGTCGCCACTTTTGGGCTTCGCAAAGCCGTCGAGAACGCTGATCCTGAGGTTAGAGAGTTTGTAACCAAAGACTTTTACGTTGATGACGCTCTTACATCACGTCCGTCTGTAGAGGATGTCGTTAGTGTCGTAAGGAGAACACAAAAGGTCTTGTTGGAGAACGGGAACATCAGACTTCATAAAATAATCTCAAACAGTAAGGAGGTTATGAACGGATTTGATTTGGAGGACAGAGGTGAAGGTCTCAAACCACTAGATATGGAAAAGGATCTGCTCCCCATACAGCGGAGTTAAGATACGTCCTGGGACCTGAACAAGGATCAGTTTTGTTTTTACGTGCAACTAAGAGATACGCCAGTGACGAGGAGAGGGATGCTATCTGCACTGAACAGTGTCTTCGATCCAATCGGATTCTTGGCGCCATTCACTATACAAGGTCGTATACTTTGGAGGGAGCTCACAGCAGGGAGCGGTTGGGATGAACCCCTTTCAGAGTCCCATGTTCAGAAGTGGGATGGATGGATGACGACCATGAATGAGCTCAACTCGTTTGGTATTGGGCGCATGTTTGTACCGCTATCAGTCAGCACAGCTGAGGATGTAGAGCTACACATTTTTGCAGATGCAAGTACAGCAGCTATTTCTGCAGTTGGATATGTCCGAATGGAAGCATGCGGCACAGCTCATATAGGGTTCGCGATGGGGAAAGCGAAGTTAGCCCCTAGCCAGAGTCACACAGTCCCACGTCTGGAGCTGTGTGCAGCGGTATTGGTAGTGGATGTGGGTGCAACATTGAGTGAAGCTTTGGGCATTCCACTTGACAGTTTACACTACTACAGCGACTCAAAGGTTGTACTTGGTTATTTGAGCAACACTACACGCCGATTCTACACTTATGTTGCCAACCGTGTTCAGAAAGTTCTCCAGACTTCCAGAGCAGACCAATGGTCATATATCCCTACACATGACAACCCAGCTGACCAGGCCACTAGGTGTTCCATGACTGCAAAGAACTTTGACATGAGCCTGTGGATAAAAGGGCCCCAAAGACTGCAGAGGGTCCAAGGTGAAAACCCTAAGGACGGGTATTTGTGTTTTCCGTTGATCGACCCAGAGGGCGATGCTGAAATACGCTCCGATGTGAAAAGCTTCAAGCTTTCAATGAAACCATATCAAGGATTTGGAACGGCCCGGTTCGAGAGGTTTTCTCGATGGGAAAATTTAGTGAGGGCGATAATGTTCTTAAAGAATTTCGCTCGACGTCTCGCTGGTTCCGTCAAAGGCTCAGACTCTCATCGACAAATCAAGGACACAGATTTACACATTTGTACTGAGAAACAGATTATCAAACAAGTCCAACAGGAAGTCTTTTGCAAGGAAATCGATTGTCTACTCAAAGGTAAAGCCCTTTGCAAGGACAGTTCAATTCAAAGTCTCAGTCCCTTCATCGATGAAGATTGTGTCTTAAGAGTTGGGGGACGTTTAAACAACTCTGATCTCGATATTCTCCAGAGGAACCCTGTATTGATACCTAAGCATCACATAGCTGTGTTGTTGATTCGGCATTATCATGAGAAGGTCCTACATCAAGGACGCCATCTCACTGAAGGTGCTATACGTAGTGCGGGATATTGGATCATCGGAATGAAACGCTTAGTATCATCAGTCATCCACAAGTGTGTTAAATGTCGACGGCTAAGAGGAACCCTGGGTTGCCAGAAGATGTCAGAGTTACCGATCGATCGTTTAACTCCAGGACCTCCGTTTACATCTGTCGGGATGGATTGTTTTGGACCCTGGCAAGTGACAACACGACGTACCAGGGGCGGTCAGGCTGACTCTAAACGCTGGGCCGTACTTTTTACTTGTCTTACTACAAGAGCCGTCCATATTGAAGTTATTGAGCAAATGAGTTCATCTGCCTTTATCAACGCCTTACGACGTTTCACAGCGATTCGAGGAAAAGTGAAAATTTACAGATCTGACCGAGGGTCCAACTTCATTGGGTCGGTTGAGGATCTCGGAATCAACGTTGAAAGTGATGGAGTGAAGCAATATCTATCCAGTGATGGTTCTACATGGAAATTCAATGCTCCACATTCCTCCCATATGGGAGGAGTGTGGGAGCGAATGATTGGTGTCACAAGAAGGATTCTCGATTCCTTATTGATGAACATACCTGGTGGAGGTCTCACACATGAAGTGTTAACAATCTTCTTAGCGGAAGCCTCCGCAGTGATCAATTCACGACCGCTTACACCAGTTTCATCAGATCTGGACAATCCCTACCCGTTGAGCCCTTCTGTGTTACTAACACAAAAAAGCGATTCGATTGTCGACATTGTGATTCCCACTGATGTTAAGAACATGTATCGAGCGCAGTGGAAACGAGTCCAAATTTTGGCTGAAATATTCTGGAGAAGATGGAAATCAGAATTTCTTCAGACATTGCAATGTCGCCGCAAGTGGACATCGGATGAAAGAAGTCTGCATTCCGACGACGTGGTTCTACTCCGGGACAAGGAAGTGGCAAGGAACTATTGGCTTCTGGGTGTGGTAACGAGGACCATTACCAGTGAGGATGGGAAAATACGTAAAGCAGAAGTACGTGTCATAACCCAGAGTGGTAAACCGACTACCTATACGCGTCCGGTAAACGAGATGGTGGTCCTGATTCCTTTTGAGGATTCCAAATAGACAGTTCGAACTTTCTTGAAACTTACATGTATAATAAGATGAATTGATATGTTATTAAGTATGTGTAGTGTGAACATTTTATCCTGATTCTGGTAATCTTTTACCAGGACGGGGAGTGTACTGCACCATTGGTGCATGATACCTATACTATTTGTGAGGTGAATCGGGAGTTACCTCCCCTATCGGTTTCAGTCCATGCTTTCGCCATGAGCCGCGGAAAAGCACGCTGCGTGCTCTGCTTGTCAAAATGTCGAATATAAGTCCCAAAGTAAGTGGTTCAATGACAGATTGATTTGTTTACATGTTTAATAGATTGATTGATTTGGTTATATGTCAACTTTAAGTGCAAAGATTCAGGAAAGTCGAAAATGCGTTGATGAAAAGTTTAGTGTAACAGTTGTTATGGTTTGGAAGTAATTTCGTCCATATGTTGTATTATGTACCGAAATGTCCTGATCATGTCACAGATTTCGAAGTGTATTTTGTTCAGTGAAAGAGTTATTATCTCGTCATGTATATTCTCAGATCAAAGCGTTACAGTCTAACTATACAGAATAATTAATTTAGTCATGATGCATGCCCATTATAGGTCTATTTGTATGAGTCGAGTCATATCAACTTACACATTCTTGTATGTTTATTTACAGCTGGGAATACTGTTATGCTATAGGTAATTCCTGTCATTGTACATGGTCATCTTTACAGAGATCATCAGGATGTAAGTGTAACTAATATTGTATAATTTGTTAAATAGCAAGGATACTTATGTCACATAAGAAATGATAATATTTTCATGAGAAAACAAGTGTTACTGTCTAAGACTATTTTAACCTTTCAAGTATTGTATCACTTTAAGTAAGGGAGATAACCCAATTCTGAATTTGTCAAAACTATAGAAATTATCATTTCTCTTAATGTGTAGAGTTTCATGTGTTTCTTATCAAATTGGTGAAATGTTAATTGACCATAATGTGCATTCATGCATTATTGCTGATATTTCTAGTCATATCACTAGCGAACAATTCTAGCTTATCTGAATTTCATATTGAGTTTGATTATGATCCATTGTATAGTGTAATCTTAGTAGCCTTGTATTGAGGTATGTTTGATTTGTATGTTGTAGTTTTACGGGATCAATAAAGAGATTGGATCTTAGTTAGCTGTCTGTAGTTTATGGCAGAACAGGCCCAACCACTCTAGTATATCTCCCGCCGTTGGGTCCAAGTACATTCTGATTACATACTTATTTTTAGTCTTCCTTATTATACTATTTTTAGAAATTGGAACACATTTATATGATCTATAGTGTGTAATAAGCCACCAAGTGGCTGGATGTTTATATTGGTTTTTAAGTTATTGTGCCTCAAATACATATTTTATGGTGTAATGTATTAACATGTGACACCTAAATAAACTATGATTGATTGATTGATTGTTTTAAGTATTTTTTCCGGTCTGCTAATGAGCGTATACGAAGCAAAACGGTCGAGGGTTTTATTTGATTGAGAGCCAATTGCTATTGAAAATCACAACATAGGCCATTACAGAGTTGAAGATCCCCAAAAGAAATTCTTAAAAAATACATCACATGGAAATTTCCTCATGTCTGAAATACTATATTGTACATGAATACAAACAATATCACGAAATAAAGTTTTTGAAGGGCTATATTTAGATATTACGTTACAAAGAAGATACGCTGTGAAACCAGGAACAAGGAAGTACGTTTCAAAAGAATATTTGTTAACATAGTAAAAGAAATGCTACTAAAACATTCCATGAACTGTGATAGGTGATACTTTTGTTTATTCCGTAACTATAGGAGATCTGAACAATAAGTGGTTTTTTTGCTTGTACTTGTTATCAACCTTCATACATTAGGGGAAATAATGTGTCATGTTAAAATTTCAGGAAGAATAATGACCAAATGTGTAAATTTGAAAACCCCCGATATCCCGATACGTCATTGCAATCATACCTTGACGAACACGTTTTAACAAATACGAATTGGGTAGTATTCTTTTATGTATACAGAATTCTCATATTTTGACTTACGTTGAAGCGTTTTATAATTTAGATTTAGTAGTAAACATTTTATATGTGTAATCTATTTGTCATGTTAGTCTATTTATAGATTTCCGTATTTATATGAGGTCAGATTAGATCTACAGCACTGTATACAGATAAGGAGTGTATGTTTTATTTAATACATTACCGACGGTTGTAAAATGGATATCAACAAATTCGAGGAGACGAATACTCCGTTAAATCCTGGTTCCAGTAAACGTGTTACAGTACAGACAATCAGACTACGACTAATTCTGTACAGGGTCGGCACCTGTGTCGGGGTATCTCTGCTCCTAGCTGAGGTATGTCTAATGGTGTTTACAGGGTTACATCTGGTGGGTAACTACAGGACGAACCAGAGGGATGGCTCCTTCCAGGGACCTGACGCCGTGACGTTTGTGAAGTGTAACCGATCTTCACCCTGTCCAGTGATAAGACAGGAGAGCTATGTAACACTATTGAAACTGGTAAGTTGTTGTTCTCTAAGGTCCAAAGTTCTATCCGACGGAATCGTATATAGCAACGAAAATAATCAATATGTTATCGTGAGAAATTTCAAATATTTATTTACAATAGATATATAATGTATACGTTTAGAGCAATACACCTTGTAGTTATGTCATACTAAAACCTCGACAGAACTTCCCCACGGAATTCCAACCCGAACTGACACGATATTGTTTCTATGAGAACAGTTGATTCAATATTGAATATAAAACCAAATGAAATCACTCATGTTATCCCACTAGTGCCTAATCCCTGAAAAACTTTGTTAGAAATTATAACTTGAATATTCATTGTCAACTTACAGTAAAGGTGATTGATAAGGGGTTTTTTTCTCGAAAAATCACAATTGTTGCCTTTTAGGAATGTTGCTGATATGCAACTACATCGACTTGTTTAATGTCTGACCAACTTTTCACACAAAACAAACAACATTGAACTAGATTTCGGAAAATTGTGGAAAGTTAATGCGACAGGCAAAACATTTGAACAGTTATAGTTAGAATAACGCTTTTGTAATGGGTGAGGTTGACCCTTTGTAATGGTTGAGGTTGACCTTTTGTTATGGTTAAGGTTGTACTTTTGTAATGGTTGAGGTTGACCTTTTGTAATGGTTGAGGTTGACCTTTTGTTATGGTTGAGGTTGACCTTTTGTTATGGTTGAGGTTGACCTTTTATAATGGGTGAGGTTGACCTTTAATAATGGACTAGGTTGTACTTTTGTAATGGTTGAGGTTGACCTTTTGTAATGGGTGAGGTTGACCTTTTGTTATGGTTGAGGTTGACCTTTTATAATGGGTGAGGTTGACCTTTAATAATGGACTAGGTTGTACTTTTGTAATGGTTGAGGTTGACCTTTTGTAATGGGTGACGTGCTTTTGCAATGAATATGATTGACCTTTTGTAATGGTTGAGGTTTACCTTTTGTATTGGATGAAGTTGTACTTTGTAATGGTTGAGGTTGTACTTTTCAATACTTGTTGTATATGTTATTGTATACAGATGTTCGGCATGAAACAACAGCACGACATCAGAACACATATCAAACAACAGAGAGGCTATTTACGTAACTATTGTCAGCACTTTACCATTTCCGGCTGTACAGGAGGCCCCTTAAGGTGGATTCCTGACTTCCATGGACGTCGAGAGGACAGCAATGGATCGGTCACCATCAGGACAAATGGAACTTACGGAATGTATAACATATTTACATTGAGTAGTCTACACAAAATCTACAGTGATGAGGTTAAAATCATACACCGAATTCATCTCGATACACCCGAAAGACACTCAAGCAATGAATCGGTTTTATTTGAGAATGACATCGTGTTACACACTCAGAGAAAATCTTATGAGTCAAGCATCTTTTTCGACTTCGTGTATTTACGTGAAGGTGATCGTGTCTACCCAACAATATCGAATACGTCTTTTCTTTATGGAATGCAAAAAGCGAGCAGGTGGGGTGTGTTTCAGGTGAATTAAGAATTTGATACTACACAAGCAATATTGATTACGTAATACTTTTGCACTAAATCTTTAGAAAGAAGGATCTAATGTTAAAGACACGTACTCTTTCATTTTCTTGAAGTTTTTAAAACTTCCATGCAGGTATTTCCAGGAATCATTTAATTTCAAATAATTTATTATACAATGTATTATGTTGTTTACGTCTATATGAAAGTGAAAGTACATATATATACTGGTAATACCGATAGACTTATCTCATTTATCAGATAAGCTGACCGACTAGTTTTTATTTCATGTGAGGCTGATATCATCGAAGAGCTTATCAATGTCCTTCACCTTCCTTTTTGAGTTAGGGGTATATATTGATGACGTTTGTTCAAGTATTAAACTGCTTTCCGTATCGGGTCATAGGCATATGAACGCCAACTGTATTACAGGACAATATAACATGAACCGGGCAGTTTAGTACTGATATTTATCGTATCGGGTCATAGGCATATGAACGCCAACTGTATTACAGGACAATATAACATGAACCGGGCAGTTTAGTACTGATATTTATCGTATCGGGTCATAGGCATATGAACGCCAACTGTATTACAGGACAATATAACATGAACCGGGCAGATTAGTACTGATATTTCAACTTAAACACCACTTAAATTATCACGATCAGAAATCAATAGCATACTTTAGAATGCATACTTGTATACAAACATTGAATATTTGCGTAAAATGCATTTCACAAGTTGAAAAATTGGGGAAGTTGACTTGAATCGAGAGAGTTTATGAGCGAGAGAAATATGTAGGAATTATTTTTTTTTTAAATATGTATGAGAATCTGGTAAATATGTGTGTAATAGTGAAAAACAATCTGAAAACTAAAAAGTAATAAGATAAGAGAGACTTAGTTAAAAATACATAGTATCAGTTCTAGAGTCAACACAAGACCAATCCTCATCATTATTAAAAACTCATATATAATCTTCAAAATGTGCCCGTGTTTTATGTTTTAAGTCCACTGAATCTCTCACTAACTACTTACAAGGTGTCTTTACTATCTCTTTTGTAAACTGTTTTATTTGAGTGCTTGCTATTCATGATTACGTATCGAGAGAACAGAGAGCAGCGTTCTTGGTTTGTTGTATGGGTGACAGGGGAGGTAATCCTGTTATATAATATTCGTAACACTTGTTGATCTCGGTGTATTGAAAGTAACTGTCTTGTCTTGATGTCATATTGTGCATATCTAAATATTGTTAGGTTTCATTGTCCATTCTAATTAAATATAGGGCATATGGATTTTTTTTTTTTTTTTTATAATGAATAAGTTCTTCAGGTAAATTTTCTAATTGATGAATATCTTTGTATATCTTCGATGAAGCTGTTAATCATTGATTTTTATATCATTATTACCATATTTTTGAGTAAACTATTAATGAAACGATGTTACAGCTATAGAAAAGTCTTAATCACTTAGGTTGTTGATTCAAAGCTTTTCTCAGTATAGAATTAAAACAGATTGACATGCGTTACATATATGACAAATGAAGGATATAAAATTCCTAAATCGTGGTGTAACATCAACGTGGTGTTTTTATATTGATAAAAAAAACAACAAAACAACAACAAACAAGAGGCACATCGGCCTTAACTGTCACCTAAGATTTGAAATATTTCAGTAAATCTATTTGACCCTTTTTGTCCGACCCGTCAGTCTAAGGGGTCAGTCAGGGCCAGCATGTGCAAACCATTGAGCTGTCATCCCATGCTGATAATGTTACAAAGTGAGAATGAATTCCAATAGAAATCCAACAAATCATAGTCAAAAATGTGACTTCCTTATATAAACTATAGTAAAGTTTATTCCCTCCCCAGGGGCAAACGTGTGACCCAAGGGTAATGAAAGTCACAATCTGGTAAAGCACCTTAAGACCCTTCCATCTTTGAAGAGTATTTGATTCTACCTTATTTGGGTCTTGAGAAGAAGATTTTTGAAATTTCAGTCACTTTGAACCGTTTCAGCCCCACCTATCAGCCCCTGGGAGTCAATCAGGGCCAACATGTGCATACCATCAAACTGTCATCCCATGCTGATAATGTTAACCAAGTTAGAATGAATTCCAATAGAAATCCAACAAATAATAGTCAGAAATGTGACTTCCCTTTATAAACTATAGTAAAGTTCCCCCTCCCCAGGGGCAAATGTGAGATCCCAGGGTCATGCAATTCACAATTTTCGTACAGCACCTTAAGACCCTTCCTACTATGAAGAGTGTTTGATTTCATCTTATCTGAGAGTAGAGAAGAAGGTTTTTGAAGTTTGTCAATTTGACCCTTTTTGGCCCCGTCCCTCAAGCCCCTGGGGGGGGGGGGGGGGGGGGTAGGGAACCATATAATTTTAGTTGACTTTAGCCATAGAAGCTCCCTGCCAAATTTTATTGAATTTGGTTCAGTGGTTTTGGAGAAGAAGTTGAAAATGTAAATTGTTTACGGACGCACGACGCACGACGACGGACAAAAGGCGATTAGAAAAGGTTACTTGAGACTTCGTCTCGGGTGACCTAAAAGCAAACAAATAAACAAAAACAAAAAACAATTTGATTCATCTATTTGAATATTTTTATTAAATATCTATATACTGTATGATCTACGATACTTGCATACAAAACATGTGTCCATTTTTCCAGGGAAGCGATTCTCAACATGAAGAGATGAATTAAAAATAAATCTTTTAATTGTTTTGATTTTATTGTCATTATTGTAATTAAGGAGACAATAATAATTACCTATCGATTTTTAACATACAAAAAACGCATTTCTCTCGATATAAGGAGAGGATGTTTTTGTAAGGAAATATCGTAGATCCTGTGCACATGCTTTTCCACTGATAAATACACACAGGCCATTTTATTGAACATTTTCTTCCTATTGGTACTATCATAACAAGAGTAAGATTTTTTACCACCGCAGTGAAGATAATAGTGTAGATGAAATGACTTACGACCCGCGCCACATCACCGGTCATTTGTCTGATATAGGTGACAGATTGTAGTCACAAAAATATCATGCTTAAGAATCAAATACTGTATGTTTGTGATAGTGAGTCTAATTATTGATATACGTTAGGGCACGGGTAAAGTTTTATGATAACGAATGTGATTGTTATATAAATATGTATACTAAGTATATGCTAGAACCTGTTTAACTAAAATTATTTAATAATGAAAAGTATTTCAACGCTAAGATGCTTTCATTATTAAAGATTTAAGCAATTTACAATGGTCTATAGCTAATCATTTAACAAACAAAAAAAATATTTAAAAGAACAAAAAATCTTATATCTAAATGATTTTCAAATCAATGTGCTAATATATATTTCATATTACAATAGTTTATTGCAGAATAACAAAATAATGAATATTGTCAACAACCTACAAAATGTACTAGATTGAAAACTATAATACAATACTGATTAAGCTGATTAGTTTTTATCTAACGAAGTTATAACAGTTGCTTTGGTATGCAATTTGGCGTCAAAATCATGTTATTGGCTCCTCAATTCATTTCAGTAATGTTACGAATAGTGAACCTAGTGTATCTACTATGACACTAATATTACATCTACTAATCCCATTAAAAGACATTGCGATCATATAACATTACATACTGGGTGTCACTTAATCCGATCACAATAACTCCAAATGGAAGCAACATTTTCAATATTCATTTGTAAGAATGAAAGCCCTAAGATCAACCAATAATTTGCCGTCTAATACATACACTAATTAACTATATTCCATTTAAGTGATTGACAGGTGTCGTAATGGTTGTGTGGTACCGAAATATAGTTTAATGAACTTTAATGAAACAGAGAATGATATCGAACAAAAATTACTATGCATTACATATGTTTAGCCTAATCGTAGTACAGAAATAGACAATACTTTACGGTTATAACACACCCCTTTATACAATCATCGTTTTAGTGTTTACACTGTTAACGCATTGACTGCCTACCTGGATAGTTTATCTGGATGTCATGGCTCACACTTTGACCGCATGACCTTCATTGGAAATTATTTTCCACAGAGGGTATTGCTGATAGACGGAAAATGAGAATTATTGTTCCTTAACAATGATCTTTGTTCCTGTTTTTCCCTAAGTACATCGGATCTGATTTAACTCATTACTGCGTTATTTTACTCTTCCGCTGGTCCGACACGCACAGGATTCGTCCGCCAAATCAGCAGTGCTAGATACATACCTATCTACGGTATTATTTAGAAGGCAGCCTCATATGCATACGTACAATGTACCCCGGATACCAAATGATATGGTTAAGTATGCTCCTCCAGAGACCGGAGCCCGGTCTGTTTCAAACATCTTTAGGAATATCTGGTTCGCTTGTGATACCATTACCAGATCGGAGCGTCATCGTGATGTTGGCCAAGTCCGGATTATAAATTGCAAATGTTGGCCAGAGAGCTTTGCTGGTATCCACATTTCGAAACCTGAAAATGCACTTCTTTGATTTTGCGTCAACCAAATACAAATGTCGATTTTCAGTATCGAGAAGAAAGCCATACACTCCTCTGTAGGTTGTTCCGGGGCTCTTTCCGTCGGTAAGAGAAGAGTGGAACAGTTTCGCGTTGTTATGCCAAGCATGTAGACAGATGGATTCACAGATAGAACATCGGCGGGCACAGATCACCCAGGCGTGAGGATGGCAGTCTATAGTGTAGTGTTTGTCTATGTGTGCTTTCCTTGATAGACCAATCTCAAACATCAGTTCCTGACGGAGCTGTCTTTTGATGAACAGATATATCTCTACCTCGAAATACTGGTGACCTGTTTTGCCGAGTGGACGGGTACTAATGGTGCCTCTGTAGTTAACGAAGGCGTGGTCTGCCACCCTTGACGACGACCGACGGGCCTTCTGGTTCGTTAATATCTGGTTATCCTTGGAAACCGCATTTTGAGAATTGCATCTTGAGCTGTCGAAGCTGATGTCTGGGACTGGAAGACAAAATCACAGATTATTTTGCCAATAGTTCAATAATACTGATACAATCTGTGAGGCTAGTTTATTGAATTATTTAAATTAAAATTTATCATGCGTGATGTCAATAAAAACAGGAATAGAACCATACAAGAGAAAAGCAAATATTATATAGATATAAAATGGCATGAAATAGGAAGACATTTTTATTGTTTTTAAGTGTATTCCTGAATGTTTTACTGATGATTATCCTAGGTAATTTTAAGAAATTTTATTAACTTTAAAAAGGCTGTTGTTGCGTTAAAGTTGTGATAAACAGCGAGGAATTACGTGTTTAAGCCTCACTGGGATTGACATATTATGATCGAGTTCAATTCTTAGATCGATTAACCCAGGATATCCGTCATGTCTCTTCATAAACCACATCGCGATTCCCTATAAATAAGATTCCTGTGAATTACTCTCCCAGTTCCTAAGTTTTTAAATTGTACTCTATTTACTGTTTTTTTTTTTATCTCTCGGTGCAATAACTGATCTGTATCATAATTAGAGATCTGACAATTTTCGTTAGAAGAAACTCGTCTCTGAAATTTAATTTGTTCCCGATGAATTGGTCCTACCTTATCTGTTCCGGTGACTTGTTGAATCGCACATTCATGTTATGTATTTTGTGCAAGCATTTCACTATCGACTGATTCAAAACATGCAACCTCTTTATTGCTATCTGAGATTTCGCCGCATATCAACTTCAACCAACTCAACCAGCAAGGCCATTTTTGTGTCGCCTATTTCTCGGGAATGACGAGCCAGCCGGAAGTATTATATTTTTATTTTTTAAGGATCGAATGTAAAAATAATCGGAGGTTTCACTTATCAATTTCAAATTAGAAAATCCAAGACTAAATAAAGTATTCGACGGCCGAGGACCATTTCTTATCAACCCTGGAGCTCGAGGTGATCGACTTTCCCAATGTCGCATCAACTAATATATATAAGAGTTACCTCCCCTGGCACAAACCAGGAAGCAGGCGTAATAATTTGCACAGTAAATAGTTCGGAATACTCAGGGATAAAACAAGTCATTGTGTACGATTAAAGCTGTTGTTCTACAATTTATTTTATTTCAGCAAATGTCTTCAAACATATAAAAGCGTAAATCATATCACTTAATCACAAACAAATACCTCGCGGAAGGAGAAAATATTGTCTATTGTGTTGTTAGCGTTTTTCGGGAAAAAAATATTTCTGGACCCATGCTGAACTCATCTGGATTTTTCTTTGAAATAAGCGACATTTTTTATTCCCCGAGAGTTCCGAATGAATTTGTTCAGCACCTAATCTATTTTCTTTTTTGCTTCATCATTGCAAATACAAATAATAGAACAAAACGATTTGCGGAATATCAAAGTATCGAAATTAGAGTTTCTTAAGTCAACATTTACCAAATATATGTTGTCAGAAAGACAAGATTGAGTAATCGTCTTCTTTTTTTAAAATTTATTCCTGTCATAAATCAATTTCTGTAAAATATATATATATATATATATCTTAGATACACGTGCTTATTCTAAAAATCGAGATTAGAAATTCCAACCAAAAATGTTAAAAGCATAGGTTTCCCCGTGTCAAAATCGTAGAATCCCAAGTCTAGTGGTAAACACTACATGTCCCTGATTTAACACCTAATACAGTACCGTTCTCACAATGAGGGATAGGTGTGTAGATGTTGGCTGTTAAGTTGTATTTAGGAGAGACCATGCAATCAAGAAATCTGCTAAAAATATCAGGCTTCCCCAGCACATTTGGATGTTGATGTCTTAAAAGTTTGGCATGTTTGCGAAGTGTTTCATGAATAACCAGAAGCAAAAACCGAAACCTGAAGATCAAAACGTAGGTGTTGATGATGACACATGGCAGAACATCCCATATTTATCCATAGAGGATCATTTTTATGACCAGACTTTCCACGCTAAATGCACACTATGTACGAAGAGTTTCAAACGAAACTCGACCATTTGCCCAGACGCGAAAACACTTACTCATATTGTATCACCATCTGTGGTGTCTTTGGTCTTCACGTATTTGTTCCCATCATCATATGGGGAAAGATCTTAACTCTAACGTTGAAATTCGCACTGATGTAAGAGAAAGATTTATGTTCTTTTTGAGATATCACATCTGCTATCAAAGCAGGATTCTTCCTTTACTCTGTGTTTCTCCTCTCCGGATGATACAGATTGTAAAGCAGGGCTAGGTTGGACATGAACACAGTTTATAGAAATTCTTTCACATTGTTCGTCCACTGTTGACACCCGTTGTTACACTACAAACCACGAGAATGCACTTCTGTTATTCTGGGTAAAAGTGAAGGTGGACATATCATGGAAAGAGTGTTCAACTCGTTTTGCCATGTCAGTAAATGTAAAGCATTAGACATAACTATGTTCCATTGCTCCATTTGGACGTGAACATCTTACAAGAAAACATTCTGGAGCACAACACAGAGTTCTCCGAAGCATTATTTTTCATTCGGGCGACTGTCATACTTGAAGATATATATATATATATTCCTAAGAGTTCTGATCACAATCTCCAGAGAATCTCCAACTGTTGCTAGAAGAGGGGAACTATCAGAAGTTCATGAGCATAGCCCTGTCTGATGGTTACATTCTGGATAGTCTCTCCTGGCTGGAGAAAGTTGACAATGTCGATGTTGATCGAGGGTTTATCGATGTTTTGCCAGATTTGGAATCTGGAGATTAGTACGATGTCAGATCCACTCGAGGCCATAAGAACAGTGTAAAGTACAGTGATTGAATCCAGCATGACAGCTCAGATAAAATTAATCCCATACAGGGTTAGTATTACTAGTGTCCTACATGTTTGGATTTTAATGCCTATTTGTAAACGTAGGATAAAGAAGGCTACCAATAGCACATACAAGCTATCGTATTTGCTTCTTGGGCCATTTTGAAAACCCACCTTTAAATGATATAGAATATATTTTCGTTTAAGACTGTGAAATCTTTTTTTTACAAATCTCTGTCTTAATGACACTCTACAAGGTACCAAATTGAATATCCCACCTGTGGTTATATGTCACCATTGACGTACACCAAGTCAACATGCAATTCAAAGAGATTATTTGCACATGAGAGATTTATATTTCGCGAAATTGAATCTTCAAAGTACTACTGGGGAGCCATTGACCAAAAGGGTTATTGATCTCTAACCGGTTATGATATTGTAATTTCACAACGCTATCTAATATACAGACATTGACTATGGAATACAGTGTATATATTGTGGGGTAATCTTATTTTACAATCAAACTATTATTCTGAATCAGAATTTCTTCAGTTGTAGTCTTTTAAAGTATCGTTTCTATTACATGGAATGTGCTAATTAATTAATGTATTCACCTGGTAAAATTTTACATCATTACATGGAACTACTGTTACCGTACATATTTAGCAGTATTCGTATTTTAGCATATTATATTATATATATCGGGCTGAAATCATTCCGCTACGGTTAATTTCCCATAGGGGTCGACCTAAAGAATATCTCTTTTTTCAGACAAGTGATCGGCTACTTGCTTTGTATTATCAACGTTCATGCATTCGGTCATTCAAAGCACTGCAATTAAGTTATTATCCCTTTGCTGGAGTTACTACTTACTAAATTAATCATTACGCTAATTACGCTTCTGTTACATTGCACTAATTCGTAATTGCGCGAATCTGTGTTAACGCGGTCAGAACTAAGAACTTTACAGTAAAGGCCATATATATTTTAATATTGTAACATCATAAGTTTTATTACTAAATATAAATAATATTGTCTTTGTAAATTTAGATACCTCATTAAAATACTCATATCACAATTGATTTATAGCCACCTGTACTTACAGAATAGTTCCGGTTCCTTTTGTGATATTGATCTCTCGGAAATCGTACTTTCTTTTCCGTCCACTGATCGGGCTGGAATAGTGACCATATAATACAAATTAACAATTCATTAATTTCCATACTTGACATCACATATGTATTTGTCCATGTTATACATTATATAAATATCTTTCCATGCTTGACATTACATATATATTTGTCCATGCTTGACATTACATAAATATTTGCCCATGCTTGACATTACATAAATATATTTCTATACTTGATATTATTTGAAAATCTTTCCATGCTACACATTATTTAAATATCTTTCCATGCTTGACATTACATAAATATTTGCCGATGTTTGACATTACATATATATATTTTAATGCTTGACATTATTGTAAATATCTTTCCGTGACTGACATACTTGTAAATATCTTTCCGTGACTGACATACTTGTAAATATATTTCCATGACTGACATACTTGTAAAAATAATAAGTTTATACTCACGCGTTTCGAGTTCAGAGAAATCCAAAGACAGGTCGTCGGATTTTTGTACATAGAATGTGTATCCTTTTATATTGAGATTTTCATCACAGATCGCAATTTTGGCTGTGTGTTCTCCCGGTATACATGGTTTATATAGAGCTTTGTACCAACCATCTGTTTTGACACAGTCTTTAACCTCGGCATCCGAGGTCTTGCCTTTAGGGTCAAAGATGGTTACAGCAATTTTGACCCCGCTCTCTCTGAGAAGTACATTTTGTTTGTCATACAGTGTGATTATTAACACTGTATCCTCTTTACCGACACAAATGTCCTTTGTTTCCACTTTTGTGTTTGGAAGAAACGCTGTCGTAGCTATTACGTCATCAACATCTGGAATGGATTTCAGGAAATCATCGGCAGTGCTACGTGGTACGAATTTCGGAGCCGACGTGATAGGGGATGTGGTCTTTGTGACATCTTTCTGTGACAAGTTGTTGACTCTTTGTAACACCGGATCCTTGATCACTAAGAACTCTGCTGCATCACTGTACGTCAGATGGTCCTCGGCATACTTACACGCCTGGTTTACACGTTTACGTTCTTCTTGTATACTGATAATTTGGCTATTCATATTAGCTTCATTGTTTTCACGTGCAGTTTGAAGTCGGGCCTTCAGTTCCATTTTTCGCTTCTCGAGTGCAAGAAAACAAGACTGAAAATAAAGCTCAAATTCTTCCTCAACTTTGCTGTCTTTCTTTTTCACTTTGTCCCTCTCTTCTTCGAGTCTGCCCATCTTTTGCTCGATTGCATTCGACTGGTGCCTCAGGTGAATGAGATATCCCTCTAAAAGCCGTTTGTTTTCTACGTAAACATCATTGATGTCTCTGATAACGTGTCCCTCACTTTCGGGATGGTCATTCTCTATACAAACCCTACATATGGGTTGATTACAATTTGTTTTGGCACAGAAATGACCGAGTGTATGACCTTCATGACCCAGTAATTGACATGTTGGCTTGGTGTGAAACGATTCCAGAGGTGACGTTCGGAGTTTCTCTAGACTTATTACTTTGTGTGTCTTGGTGAGTTTAGTTTTCTGGTGAGCCTGGCTGCATTCCAGACACAGGAACTCTTCACATTCTCTACAGCGTCCTGAAGCTAATCCCGAACATTGGTCACAGTTAAACTCATTTGGCCGCTGTTTTATTCTATACAAGTCCACCATATGTTTTTTCGAAGTGTCAACTGGGAATTTTGAAATATCTCTACTGTCATACTTGAACGATTCTTGGCAATCTGGACACAATATTTTGGAATGTTTTAAAGATTTCTTTAAACAGGAAGAACAGCAAGAATGGAGACAAGGCAATACATGTGGAATACGTTCATAGTTGTCGAAGACCTTTTTACAGGACACACATCTTACAGCCATCTCCATATCGGACCGTGACACTGAGGCTGGATTCGTCACGTTCAAGACTGACCCCCGCCTTATTGTTTGCTGGTGAGATGTCTGCAATGAAAATGGAGCATACGTTAAATCACATTTAAAACTAAACAAAATCAAAACGAATTACTTGATTAATCAGTTTTGTTAAAAAGTAAAGAGACGAGTTACCTGGTATAAAAAGAATGTAAAATAAAACATGTTAACGTTCTCTCAACTTGAGACAAATTATGTGTATTATCATGCATGAAAGATGTTTTCTTACGGCGTTAAGGCACTCAATATGGATGAACAATCTTACGGATTTTTTTACAGTAAATTTGGATGAACAATCTTACGGATTTCAGATATTCAATATGGATAAACAACCGAACTGACTTGTATCTGATAGTTTGTTTTTTTCCCTGAAATTTTCAGAATGGGAAGAACACAGTTACACATCCGAATGTTCATTTTTGTTCGAACGTTACAGATGAAAATCAAAGCAAGTAGCCTTTGGCCTCCCAAATGATAGCATCCACCTTTTGACAAAACAATTCTTATTTAACTCCTGACTTATGCGAGTTTTTTTCTGTAGTATCACTTACGGTGTGTCCCACACGCTATTGCGTGTGTGTTAATACAAAATGTCGACTTCGTTTAAATTAGCTAAACAAATCTCCTCGGACGAACATAACAACAATCTGCCCATGTTGCTAGACTCAATTAACATCAATGTAGGGTATCCTAGTAGGTAAATAAGCTTATCTAGACCCGTGAATGAACAATCCTGGGTATATTGTGTAGCTCCGAAAACAATTAGGGGAACATTACTGTTTACAAAAGTACCTGGTTTTCTTTTACGTCAAATATATGATTACATTCCAGCTTAGGTAAGTAATTCATGAGATATAAAATGTATCGTTCAATCCTTTGAATAAATCATGCCATATATCTTTAAAATGTCCACATCTACTATGTGCCTATTTTATCTAATCTGTCCGTCTAGTACTTCAGCCTAAGTCTACTGCATACCCGGATATATTCTACATGTACATGTTTATAATTCTGAGGTAATGGTGTTTGAATACCTTAATCAAACGATTATGTTTTACTACATTTTACTAAATTTAACTGACTTTTAAGTAAGCAATGCCGGAACTATCAAATTATACGACGCTATGATGTTCGGTATTTGCATTAATTAAATGGCATTTGCTAATCTGGAAAGCATTACGCTAACCTTATATTACTCCACTGAGGGAAGAAAAGTAAAACCATTCAATACAAAACGCTAGATAAGGTAGAAATAAATACCGCACATCATACAGCTGTTTTATCATTTTATTGCCAGTGATGTCTAGGAATATCAGTCAAACCATACAGCTGTGTCGTCCTCCGTTCTTCTAGGACTCGTCAGTGATGTTCGGGACATCATACAAGTGTTCCGTCCTTCTAGGACTCGTCAGTGATATTAGGGACACCTTGTATCTGTCCCGTCCTTCTAGGACTCCTCAGTGATGTTAGGGACATCTTACATCTGTTCCGTCCTTCTAGGACTCGTCAGTGATGTTAGGGACATCTTACAGCTGTTTCGTCCTTCTTAGACTCGTCAGTGATGTTAGGGACATCTTACATCTGTTCCGTCCTTCTAGGACTCGTCATTGATGTTAGGGACATCTTATATCTGCTCCGTCCTTCTAGGACTCGTCAGTGATGTTAGGGACACCTTATACATTTATTGTATCTGTTCCGTTCTTCTAGGACTCGTCAGTGATGTCAGGGACACCAGTGATGTTAGGGACATCTTACAGCTGTTTCGTTCTCCTGGGATTGTCAGTGATGTAAGAGACTTCATATAGCTGTTTCATTCTTCTAGGTCTCGTCATATAGTTAAGGACATCATACAGCTGTTTAGCCCTTCGTGGACGGTCTTTGAAGAGAAGTGTGTAGATTGTCGATACCTAAGTAAAGGAGGCGGTGAAGGAAACTCAACCTAGTATTTATTGTATATAATGCATATATAAAATATCGTGCCCCTATCCGAACGGAGTCTCTGAAATCATAATTACACCTCTAATGAAAAGACAATGTTAACTTTGATGTTGGATATAAAACATTTGTCTGCCAGGTTACAATCTATACCTGTCTCGTCTTTTTGCAAACCTTCATTGGACACCTAAACTATACGTGATTACAAAATCACGACCTTTAACAAGTTGTGCACTACTTCTTTTTAGTCAAAAGGTTTAACACATCGCAGTGTGTTACTAAGTGACAGTCGCCAATAATACGGTAAACAAAGAACAATGTTTGCCAATCGCTTAATTGAGCATGCTACGTTTCCAAGTGATATGAAGTGTAGTAGATCCGTTAAGTATCGTATATCTGAAAACGTTAAATGATTTCAAGAGTTAATGTTGACTTGGTGAAAACAACTGTCAAATTATTTATCAGTCAATCATCTGGTCCAATGGTTTTCCAATAAATACAACTTTATGATAATCTTAATTACTATGTAGCTGTCCATGTATGAGTGTCCGGATATCAGTACAAATAGTTTATCATGTATGGTTTGTCAGGATGTTAGTCAGTGTAGCTGTATATGAGGTGTCCAGATGTTAGTCAATGTAGCTGTATATCGGGTGTCCAGATGTTAGTCCATGTAGCTGTATATGAGGTGTCCAGATGTTAGTCCATGTAGCTGTATATGGGGTGTCCAGATGTTAGTCCATGTAGCTGTATATGAGGTGTCCAGATGTTAGTCAGTGTAGCTGTATATGAGGTGTCCAGATGTTAGTCTATGTAGCTGTATATGGGGTGTCCAGATGTTAGTCCATGTAGCTGTATATGGGGTGTCCAGATGTTAGTCTATGTAGCTGTATATGAGGTGTCCAGATGTTAGTCCATGTAGCTGTATATGAGGTGTCCAGATGTTAGTCCATGTAGCTGTATATGAGGTGTCCAGATGTTAGTCCATGTAGCTGTATATGAGGTGTCCAGATGTTAGTCCATGTAGCTGTATATGAGGTGTCCAGATGTTAGTCCATGTAGCTGTATATGAGGTGTCCAGATGTTAGTCCATGTAGCTGTATATGAGGTGTCCAGATGTTAGTCATGTAGCTGTATATGAGGTGTCCAGATGTTAGTCCATGTAGCTGTATATGAGGTGTCCAGATGTTAGTCCATGTAACTGTTATGGGTGTCCATGTTAGTCCATGTACTGTATATGAGGTGTCCAGATGTTAGTCCATGTAGCTGTATATGAGGTGTCCAGATGTTAGTCATGTAGCTGTATATGAGGTGTCCAGATGTTAGTCCATGTAGCTGTATATGAGGTGTCCAGATGTTAGTCATGTAGCTGTATATGAGGTGTCCAGATGTTAGTCAGTGTAGCTGTATATGAGGTGTCCAGATGTTAGTCCATGTAGCTGTATATGAGGTGTCCAGATGTTAGTCCATGTAGCTGTATATGAGGTGTCCAGATGTTAGTCAGTGTAGCTGTATATGAGGTGTCCAGATGTTAGTCAGTGTAGCTGTATATGAGGTGTCCAGATGTTAGTCAGTGTAGCTGTATATGGGGTGTCCAGATGTTAGTCCATGTAGCTGTATATGAGGTGTCCAGATGTTAGTCCATGTAGCTGTATATGAGGTGTCCAGATGTTAGTCCATGTAGCTGTATATGAGGTGTCCAGATGTTAGTCCATGTAGCTGTATATGAGGTGTCCAGATGTTAGTCATGTAGCTGTATATGAGGTGTCCAGATGTTAGTCCATGTAGCTGTATATGAGGTGTCCAGATGTTAGTCCATGTAGCTGTATATGAGGTGTCCAGATGTTAGTCAGTGTAGCTGTATATGAGGTGTCCAGATGTTAGTCCATGTAGCTGTATATGAGGTGTCCAGATGTTAGTCAGTGTAGCTGTATATGAGGTGTCCAGATGTTAGTCCATGTAGCTGTATATGAGGTGTCCAGATGTTAGTCCATGTAGCTGTATATGAGGTGTCCAGATGTTAGTCCATGTAGCTGTATATGAGGTGTCCAGATGTTAGTCCATGTAGCTGTATATGAGGTGTCCAGATGTTAGTCCATGTAGCTGTATATGAGGTGTCCAGATGTTAGTCAGTGTAGCTGTATATGAGGTGTCCAGATGTTAGTCCATGTAGCTGTATATGAGGTGTCCAGATGTTAGTCAGTGTAGCTGTATATGAGGTGTCCAGATGTTAGTACATGTAGCTGTATATGAGGTGTCCAGATGTTAGTCCATGTAGCTGTATATGAGGTGTCCAGATGTTAGTCAGTGTAGCTGTATATGAGGTGTCCAGATGTTAGTCCATGTAGCTGTATATGGGGTGTCCAGATGTTAGTCCATGTAGCTGTATATGAGGTGTCCAGATGTTAGTCCATGTAGCTGTATATGAGGTGTCCAGATGTTAGTCAGTGTAGCTGTATATGAGGTGTCCAGATGTTAGTCAGTGTAGCTGTATATGAGGTGTCCAGATGTTAGTCAGTGTAGCTGTATATGAGGTGTCCAGATGTTAGTCAGTGTAGCTGTATATGAGGTGTCCAGATGTTAGTCCATGTAGCTGTATATGAGGTGTCCAGATGTTAGTCAGTGTAGCTGTATATGAGGTGTCCAGATGTTAGTCAGTGTAGCTGTATATGAGGTGTCCAGATGTTAGTCAGTGTAGCTGTATATGAGGTGTCCAGATGTTAGTCCATGTAGCTGTATATGAGGTGTCCAGATGTTAGTCAGTGTAGCTGTATATGAGGTGTCCAGATGTTAGTCCATGTAACTGTATATGAGGTGTCCAGATGTTAGTCAGTGTAGCTGTATATGAGGTGTCCAGATGTTAGTCAGTGTAGCTGTATATGAGGTGTCCAGATGTTAGTCCATGTAGCTGTATATGAGGTGTCCAGATGTTAGTCCATGTAGCTGTATATGAGGTGTCCAGATGTTAGTCAGTGTAGCTGTATATGAGGTGTCCAGATGTTAGTCAGTGTAACTGTATATGAGGTGTCCAGATGTTAGTCAGTGTAACTGTATATGAGGTGTCCAGATGTTAGTCAGTGTAGCTGTATATGAGGTGTCCAGATGTTAGTCAGTGTAGCTGTATATGAGGTGTCCAGATGTTAGTCCATGTAGCTGTATATGAGGTGTCCAGATGTTAGTCCATGTAGCTGTATATGAGGTGTCCAGATGTTAGTCCATGTAGCTGTATATGAGGTGTCCAGATGTTAGTCAGTGTAGCTGTATATGAGGTGTCCAGATGTTAGTCAGTGTAACTGTATATGAGGTGTCCAGATGTTAGTCAGTGTAGCTGTATATGAGGTGTCCAGATGTTAGTCAGTGTAGCTGTATATGAGGTGTCCAGATGTTAGTCAGTGTAACTGTATATGAGGTGTCCAGATGTTAGTCCATGTAGCTGTATATGAGGTGTCCAGATGTTAGTCAGTGTAGCTGTATATGAGGGTGTCCAGATGTTAGTCCATGTAACTGTATATGAGGTGTCCAGATGTTAGTCCATGTAACTGTATATGAGGTGTCCAGATGTTAGTCAGTGTAGCTGTATATGAGGTGTCCAGATGTTAGTCCATGTAACTGTATATGAGGTGTCCAGATGTTAGTCCATGTAGCTGTATATGAGGTGTCCAGATGTTAGTCAATGTAGCTGTATATGAGGGTGTCCAGATGTTAGTCAGTGTAGCTGTATATGAGGTGTCCAGATGTTAGTCCATGTAGCTGTATATGAGGTGTCCAGATGTTAGTCAGTGTAGCTGTATATGAGGTGTCCAGATGTTAGTCCATGTAGCTGTATATGGGGTGTCCAGATGTTAGTCAGTGTAGCTGTATATGAGGTGTCCAGATGTTAGTCCATGTAGCTGTATATGAGGTGTCCAGATGTTAGTCAGTGTAGCTGTATATGAGGTGTCCAGATGTTAGTCAGTGTAGCTGTATATGAGGTGTCCAGATGTTAGTCCATGTAGCTGTATATGAGGTGTCCAGATGTTAGTCCATGTAGCTGTATATGAGGTGTCCAGATGTTAGTCCATGTAGCTGTATATGAGGTGTCCAGATGTTAGTCAGTGTAGCTGTATATGAGGTGTCCAGATGTTAGTACATGTAGCTGTATATGAGGTGTCCAGATGTTAGTCAGTGTAGCTGTATATGAGGTGTCCAGATGTTAGTCCATGTAGCTGTATATGAGGTGTCCAGATGTTAGTCCATGTAGCTGTATATGAGGTGTCCAGATGTTAGTCCATGTAGCTGTATATGAGGTGTCCAGATGTTAGTCAGTGTAGCTGTATATGAGGTGTCCAGATGTTAGTCCATGTAGCTGTATATGAGGTGTCCAGATGTTAGTCAGTGTAGCTGTATATGAGGTGTCCAGATGTTAGTCAGTGTAGCTGTATATGAGGTGTCCAGATGTTAGTCAGTGTAGCTGTATATGAGGTGTCCAGATGTTAGTCCATGTAGCTGTATATGAGGTGTCCAGATGTTAGTCAGTGTAGCTGTATATGAGGTGTCCAGATGTTAGTCCATGTAGCTGTATATGAGGTGTCCAGATGTTAGTCCAGTGTAGCTGTATATGGGGTGTCCAGATGTTAGTCAGTGTAGCTGTATATGAGGTGTCCAGATGTTAGTCAGTGTAACTGTATATGAGGTGTCCAGATGTTAGTCCATGTAGCTGTATATGAGGTGTCCAGATGTTAGTCCATGTAGCTGTATATGAGGTGTCCAGATGTTAGTCAGTGTAGCTGTATATGAGGTGTCCAGATGTTAGTCAGTGTAGCTGTATATGAGGTGTCCAGATGTTAGTCAGTGTAGCTGTATATGAGGTGTCCAGATGTTAGTCCATGTAGCTGTATATGAGGTGTCCAGATGTTAGTCAGTGTAGCTGTATATGAGGTGTCCAGATGTTAGTCCATGTAACTGTATATGAGGTGTCCAGATGTTAGTCATGTAGCTGTATATGAGGTGTCCAGATGTTAGTCAGTGTAGCTGTATATGAGGTGTCCAGATGTTAGTCCGTGTAGCTGTATATGAGGTGTCCAGATGTTAGTCCATGTAGCTGTATATGAGGTGTCCAGATGTTAGTACATGTAGCTGTATATGAGGTGTCCAGATGTTAGTCAGTGTAGCTGTATATGAGGTGTCCAGATGTTAGTCCATGTAGCTGTATATGAGGTGTCCAGATGTTAGTCAGTGTAGCTGTATATGAGGTGTCCAGATGTTAGTCAGTGTAGCTGTATATGAGGTGTCCAGATGTTAGTCCATGTAGCTGTATATGAGGTGTCCAGATGTTAGTCCATGTAGCTGTATATGAGGTGTCCAGATGTTAGTCCATGTAGCTGTATATGAGGTGTCCAGATGTTAGTCAGTGTAACTGTATATGAGGTGTCCAGATGTTAGTCAGTGTAGCTGTATATGAGGTGTCCAGATGTTAGTCCATGTAGCTGTATATGAGGTGTCCAGATGTTAGTCCATGTAGCTGTATATGAGGTGTCCAGATGTTAGTCCATGTAGCTGTATATGAGGTGTCCAGATGTTAGTCCATGTAGCTGTATATGAGGTGTCCAGATGTTAGTCCATGTAGCTGTATATGAGGTGTCCAGATGTTAGTCAGTGTAGCTGTATATGAGGTGTCCAGATGTTAGTCAGTGTAGCTGTATATGAGGTGTCCAGATGTTAGTCCATGTAGCTGTATATGAGGTGTCCAGATGTTAGTCCATGTAGCTGTATATGAGGTGTCCAGATGTTAGTCCATGTAGCTGTATATGAGGTGTCCAGATGTTAGTCAGTGTAGCTGTATATGAGGTGTCCAGATGTTAGTCCATGTAGCTGTATATGAGGTGTCCAGATGTTAGTCCATGTAGCTGTATATGAGGTGTCCAGATGTTAGTCCATGTAGCTGTATATGAGGTGTCCAGATGTTAGTCCATGTAGCTGTATATGAGGTGTCCAGATGTTAGTCAGTGTAGCTGTATATGAGGTGTCCAGATGTTAGTCATGTAGCTGTATATGAGGTGTCCAGATGTTAGTCAGTGTAGCTGTATATGAGGTGTCCAGATGTTAGTCAGTGTAGCTGTATATGAGGTGTCCAGATGTTAGTCAGTGTAGCTGTATATGAGGTGTCCAGATGTTAGTCAGTGTAGCTGTATATGAGGTGTCCAGATGTTAGTCAGTGTAGCTGTATATGAGGTGTCCAGATGTTAGTCATGTAGCTGTATATGAGGTGTCCAGATGTTAGTCCATGTAGCTGTATATGAGGTGTCCAGATGTTAGTCAGTGTAGCTGTATATGAGGTGTCCAGATGTTAGTCAGTGTAGCTGTATATGAGGTGTCCAGATGTTAGTCCATGTAGCTGTATATGAGGTGTCCAGATGTTAGTCCATGTAGCTGTATATGAGGTGTCCAGATGTTAGTCCATGTAGCTGTATATGAGGTGTCCAGATGTTAGTCAGTGTAGCTGTATATGTGGTGTCCAGATGTTAGTCCATGTAGCTGTATATAAGGTGTCCAGATGTTAGTCAGTGTAGCTGTATATGAGGTGTCCAGATGTTAGTCCATGTAAGCTGTATATGAGGTGTCCAGATGTTAGTACTATGTAAGCTGTATATGAGGTGTCCAGATGTTAGTCAGTGTAGCTGTATATGAGGTGACCAGATGTTAGTCCATGTAGCTTGTATATGAGGTGTCCAGATGTTAGTCAGTGTAGCTGTATATGAGGTGTCCAGATGTTAGTCAGTGAGCTGTATATGTTGGTGTCCAGATGTTAGTCCATGTAGCTGTATATGAGGTGTCCAGATGTTAGTCAGTGTAGCTGTATATGAGGCGTCCAGATGTTAGTCAGTGTAGCTGTATATGTGGTGTCCAGATGTTAGTCAGTGTAGCTGTATATGAGGTGTCCAGATGTTAGTCCATGTAACTGTATATGTGGTGTCCAGATGTTAGTCAGTGTAGCTGTATATGAGGTGTCCAGATGTTAGTCCATGTAGCTGTATATGAGGTGTCCAGATGTTAGTCAGTGTAACTGTATATGTGGTGTCCAGATGTTAGTCCAGTGTAGCTGTATATGAGGTGTCCAGATGTTAGTCCATGTAGCTGTATATGAGGTGTCCAGATGTTAGTCAGTGTAACTGTATATGTGGTGTCCAGATGTTAGTCAGTGTAGCTGTATATGAGGTGTCCAGATGTTAGTCCATGTAGCTGTATATGAGGTGTCCAGATGTTAGTACATGTAACTGTATATGAGGTGTCCAGATGTTAGTCAGTGTAGCTGTATATGAGGTGTCCAGATGTTAGTCAGTGTAACTGTATATGAGGTGTCCAGATGTTAGTCAGTGTAGCTGTATATGAGGTGTCCAGATGTTAGTCAGTGTAACTGTATATGAGGTGTCCAGATGTTAGTCAGTGTAACTGTATATGTGGTGTCCAGATGTTAGTCCATGTAGCTGTATATGTGGTGTCCAGATGTTAGTCAGTGTAACTATATATGAGGTGTCCAGATGTTAGTCCATGTAACTGTATATGAGGTGTCCAGATGTTAGTCAGTGTAACTGTATATGAGGTGTCCAGATGTTAGTCCATGTAACTGTATATGAGGTGTCCAGATGTTAGTCCATGTAACTGTATATGAGGTGTCCAGATGTTAGTCCATGTAACTGTATATGAGGTGTCCAGATGTTAGTCAGTGTAGCTGTATATGTGGTGTCCAGATGTTAGTCAGTGTAGCTGTATATGAGGTGTCCAGATGTTAGTCAGTGTAACTGTATATGAGGTGTCCAGATGTTAGTCAGTGTAGCTGTATATGAGGTGTCCAGATGTTAGTCAGTGTAACTGTATATGGGGTGTCCAGATGTTAGTCAGTGTAACTGTATATGAGGTGTCCAGATGTTAGTCAGTGTAACTGTATATGTGGTGTCCAGATGTTAGTCCATGTAGCTGTATATGTGGTGTCCAGATGTTAGTCAGTGTAACTGTATATGAGGTGTCCAGATGTTAGTCCATGTAACTGTATATGTGGTGTCCAGATGTTAGTCCATGTAGCTGTATATGTGGTGTCCAGATGTTAGTCAGTGTAACTGTATATGAGGTGTCCAGATGTTAGTCAGTGTAGCTGTATATGTGGTGTCCAGATGTTAGTCCATGTAGCTGTATATGTGGTGTCCAGATGTTAGTCAGTGTAGCTATATATGAGGTGTCCAGATGTTAGTCCATGTAACTGTATATGAGGTGTCCAGATGTTAGTCAGTGTAACTGTATATGAGGTGTCCAGATGTTAGTCCATGTAACTGTATATGGGGTGTCCAGATGTTAGTCCATGTAGCTGTATATGAGGGTGTCCAGATGTTAGTCAGTGTAACTGTATATGAGGTGTCCAGATGTTAGTCAATGTAACTGTATATGTGGTGTCCAGATGTTAGTCCATGTAACTGTATATGAGGTGTCCAGATGTTAGTCCATGTAACTGTATATGAGGTGTCCAGATGTTAGTCCATGTAACTGTATATGAGGTGTCCAGATGTTAGTCAATGTAGCTGTATATGAGGTGTCCAGATGTTAGTCAGTGTAACTGTATATGTGGTGTCCAGATGTTAGTCAGTGTAGCTGTATATGAGGTGTCCAGATGTTAGTCCATGTAACTGTATATGAGGTGTCCAGATGTTAGTCAATGTAACTGTATATGAGGTGTCCAGATGTTAGTCAGTGTAGCTGTATATGTGGTGTCCAGATGTTAGTCCATGTAGCTGTATATGAGGTGTCCAGATGTTAGTCAGTGTAGCTGTATATGAGGTGTCCAGATGTTAGTCAGTGTAGCTGTATATGTGGTGTCCAGATGTTAGTCCATGTAGCTGTATATGAGGTGTCCAGATGTTAGTCAGTGTAACTGTATATGAGGTGTCCAGATGTTAGTCCATGTAGCTGTATATGAGGTGTCCAGATGTTAGTCCATGTAGCTGTATATGAGGTGTCCAGATGTTAGTCCATGTAGCTGTATATGGGGTGTCCAGATGTTAGTCAGTGTAACTGTATATGAGGGTGTCCAGATGTTAGTCCATGTAGCTGTATATAAGGTGTCCAGATGTTAGTCAGTGTAACTGTATATGAGGTGTCCAGATGTTAGTCCATGTAGCTGTATATGAGGTGTCCAGATGTTAGTCCATGTAGCTGTATATGAGGTGTCCAGATGTTAGTCCATGTAACTGTATATGAGGTGTCCAGATGTTAGTCAGTGTAGCTGTATATGAGGTGTCCAGATGTTAGTCAGTGTAGCTGTATATGTGGTGTCCAGATGTTAGTCCATGTAGCTGTATATGAGGTGTCCAGATGTTAGTCCATGTAACTGTATATGAGGTGTCCAGATGTTAGTCAGTGTAGCTGTATATGGGGTGTCCAGATGTTAGTCAGTGTAGATGTATATGAGGTGTCCAGATGTTAGTCCATGTAGCTGTATATGAGGTGTCCAGATGTTAGTCCGTGTAGCTGTATATGAGGTGTCCAGATGTTAGTCAGTGTAGCTGTATATGAGGTGTCCAGATGTTAGTCCATGTAGCTGTATATTAGGTGTCCAGATGTTAGTCAGTGTAGCTGTATATGAGGTGTCCAGATGTTAGTCTATGTAGCTGTATATGTGGTGTCCAGATGTTAGTCAGTGTAACTGTATATGAGGTGTCCAGATGTTAGTACATGTAACTGTATATGAGGTGTCCAGATGTTAGTCAGTGTAGCTGTATATGAGGTGTCCAGATGTTAGTCAGTGTAGCTGTATATGTGGTGTCCAGATGTTAGTCCATGTAGCTGTATATGTGGTGTCCAGATGTTAGTCCATGTAGCTGTATATGAGGTGTCCAGATGTTAGTCAGTGTAACTGTATATGAGGTGTCCAGATGTTAGTCAGTGTAGCTGTATATGAGGTGTCCAGATGTTAGTCAGTGTAACTGTATATGAGGTGTCCAGATGTTAGTCCATGTAGCTGTATATGAGGTGTCCAGATGTTAGTCCATGTAACTGTATATGAGGTGTCCAGATGTTAGTCCATGTAGCTGTATATGAGGTGTCCAGATGTTAGTCAGTGTAACTGTATATGAGGTGTCCAGATGTTAGTCCATGTAGCTGTATATGAGGTGTCCAGATGTTAGTCCATGTAACTGTATATGAGGTGTCCAGATGTTAGTCCATGTAGCTGTATATGAGGTGTCCAGATGTTAGTCAGTGTAGCTGTATGTGAGGTGTCCAGATGTTTTCCATCAAAACATGTGTAACAATAAAAGTCAAAACAAACAAGCAATACAAATCAATCAATTAATTAAAATTAATTCAAACAAATTACTGCGTCAACAAAGTACAGAATAAACAAACAAACAAAACTTTATTGTTACAACACAGTACATAACAAACAAACAGACGAGGTGTTAGTTATATAAAGCATTGTCTGGTAAGTATGTATAAATGACATCGTACATAGTAATATATATATCAACATACCGGTCTAGTGTACCCAGGATTAAATCGATCTTTGATCAATAACACCTAAGAGATACGCGGCGACGTTAACGTTAATAATACATGTGACACAGAAATATGTCGCGTTTATATTAAACAATTTTCTTCGTTCCACTGATTATATCAATACTTTCTACCATACTTCATTTCCTTAATTAACAACAAGCTAATAAGGAAATATATGACCATAACTCTAGTCAGGAGAGATTCACACCCTCAAAAACTCCGACGACGACCACGAGGATAAAACGACGTTCCAGGAGGTTGTTTCTACCAGGGACGAACATGTATGTACGCCTCTCTGTCTACCAGGGACGAACATGTATGTACCCCTCTGTTTCTACCAGGGACGAACATGTATGTACGCCTCTCTGTCTACCAGGGACGAACATGTATGTACGCCTCTGTGTCTACCAGGGACGAACATGTATGTACGCCTCTCTGTCTACCAGGGACGAACATGTATGTACGCCTCTGTGTCTACCAGGGACGAACATGTATGTACGCCTCTGTTTCTACAAGGGACGAACATGTATGTACGCCTCTGTATCTACCAGGGGCGAACATGTATGTACGCCTCTGTTTCTACAAGGGACGAACATGTATGTACGCCTCTGTATCTACCAGGGGCGAACATGTATGTACGCCTCTGTTTCTACAAGGGACGAACATGTATGTACCCCTCTGTATCTACCAGGGACGAACATGTATGTACGCCTCTGTATCTACCAGGGGCGAACATGTATGTACGCCTCTGTTTCTACAAGGGACGAACATGTATGTACTCCTCTGTATCTACCAGGGACGAACATGTATGTACGCCTCTGTGTCTACCAGGGACGAACATGTATGTACGCCTCTGTATCTACAAGGGACGAACATGTATGTACGCCCCTGTATCTACCAGGGACGAACATGTATGTACCCCTCTGTATCTACCAGGGACGAACACGTATGTACGCCCCTGTATCTACCAGGGACGAACATGTATGTACGCCCCTGTATCTACCAGGGACGAACACGTATGTACGGCTCTGTATCTACCAGGGACGAACATGTATGTACGCCCCTGTATCTACCAGGGACGAACATGTATGTACCCCTCTGTATCTACCAGGGACGAACATGTATGTACGCCCCTGTATCTACCAGGGACGAACATGTATGTACGCCCCTGTATCTACCAGGGACGAACATGTATGTACGCCCCTGTATCTACCAGGGACGAACATGTATGTACCCCTCTGTATCTACCAGGGACGAACATGTATGTACGCCCCTGTATCTACCAGGGACGAACATGTATGTACGCCTCTGTATCTACCAGGGACGAACATGTATGTACCCCTCTGTATCTACCAGGGACGAACATGTATGTACGCCTCTGTATCTACCAGGGACGAACATGTATGTACGCCTCTGTATCTACCAGGGACGAACATGTATGCACCCCTCTGTATCTACCAGGGACGAACATGTATGTACGCCTCTGTATCTACCAGGGACGAACATGTATGTACGCCTCTGTATCTACCAGGGACGAACATGTATGTACGCCCCTGTATCTACCAGGGACGAACATGTATGTACGCCTCTGTGTCTACCAGGGACGAACATGTATGTACGCCCCTGTATCTACCAGGGACGAACATGTATGTACGCCTCTGTATCTACCAGGGACGAACATGTATGTACCCCTCTGTATCTACCAGGGACGAACATGTATGTACCCCTCTGTATCTTCCTAGTGCTCAAAATTAGAAATGGGACAATTATTACGAAACAACCAGGGCTATTAACGATTATCAGAAATACAAATCATTCTCAATTACACGTTACTATTGTAAAACTGGCAGTTTATGTAGATAAAGTGCCCAGTCTCATTATAACAATACCTAGAGGATAAAAGTATCTAAATGACATTTCTTCCTTAACCCCTTAACGCCCAGGATTTTTTAATGGAACTGAAAAAAAATCCGACATTTTGGTTCATCATGATTTTTCACCCTTTTGCGTCAACATTTTTGGTAAACAACCCATATATATTTAGAAACTTGAGAATATGACCTTTTCAAATTAAGTAATAAAATTGTTTTTTTTTGCATTATTGACGTTACCATGGTTACCAAAATTTGTGATTTTATGAAAAAAATACTTATTTCATATGTTTATACATTTTAAGCTGATGAGAGTGAATTAAGTGCTGATATATAAAATTAATAACATATCAAGACTCTTGAGGAATGAGGATAAACACAAATAAATGTAGCATTTTCTATTTTTTGCAGTTGTTGTCATGGTTACTGACTGAAAATAAAAGCAGTGATTTTTGTAAAAGTTTTTATTTCCGTTTTCTCTGCCTAGACTGTAAGAAATTTGGTTTTATATTACAGGTATAATTGTTTAGTCAGCAGTCTATATATGTATTAAAACTTGTAAAGAGGACCTATCCAGATTTTATGACAAAACTTTTATTTTTTGCATTTAAAACGTTACCATGGCAACCAGAAGTGAAAATACGTAAAAGTGCAATATTTTACTTAGAAAAACATCCACATGTGCTCCCATCTGATTAAAAATGTAAAACCGTTTGTAGCTTAGACTGCTGTATTAGGATTATAAATGTTAATCATAAATCATACTTTATAATTAGGTTGTTGTTTTCATGGTTTTAATGTTAATAATTAATCTTTCAAAAAATCTTTCAAAAGTTATATTTAGTTATATTTATTCCTTTCCTATTTCATAATTTTTGTCAACAGCTAACATGTCGACAAATCATGATATTGAAGCTGATTTTATCAATGCGAATTTTACCATTATGTAGAAAATGTAAAATCGTAATTTCTCTCTTCAACTGTATTTACATACTGTATCCATTTTTAGTTGCCATGGCTACCAATTTAGCAACTGACCATTTTGATATTTCATATCTACTTCACTTGTTGTTTCTAGTTTTCAATACCTATCATAATTAGACACTTGTTCACAGAGATAGGATGAAGGTCATAATAACTAGCATCTGGTATAACTAGTATACCAAAAACAGATTATACTGATAAACATTAAAATTATTGAAGGCATGCAAATCAAATGGTTATAACCATCTTTGCTCATATCATTCTGTGTGTGAATGTCTTCCTGGTAGAGAAGTTCTAGACTTAATTCACAGACAAAAGACATGTAGAAATATATAGACAAGTGAATAAAGTCCAAGTTCCCCAAAGGAACATGTGATATTGATGAAATTTTCAGTATGAATAATCCAGTTTAGCAGACAAACAAGTTGATTGATATAAACACTTAAACTTGCTTGGCTACATGTTGGTTATGGATTATGAATGTCAACGGCGTTACGGGCCACCGTCGATCAGATCATTACAGGTCACGGACCAACGCCGATCAGATCATAACAGGTAGGGTATCAATTATTAATGGATTGTAATCATATTAAAACGAATTTAAGCCTAATTGTAATGCAATATGTTTTAATTGCCTGGAAACCGATGTTGTATAGTCGTTAATATACAAACATAATATATCGGGTCAAGGTAAGATTACGTCACTAGCCGTACAGTATCTGATGATAAAGTGATCAAACATGTTATTTCGGCTATTTATTTGTGGTGAAATATCCATTCCCTGTAACCAAGCCAATCTTAATGTGTATAAAACGTTATCAAAAAGTAAATTAAAATAGTATATTAAAATGAATTACAAATTTATGAATGATTTAGTGACATGATAGCAAAATAAATAAACTTCGCTGTCCCAAACTTGACTGCCTTTAAACTTTAGAGAGGGTTGTCAATCTTTTAACATAGGTCTTGGACCCATTAAACTAAAGAGAGGGTTGTCTATCTAAACTATAGATGGGGGTTATCAGTCTTACAACGAAGGTCTTGGACCAATTAAACTATAGAGGGGGTTATCAGTCTTACAACGAAGGTCTTGGACCAATTAAACTATAGAGGGGGTTATCAATCTTTCAACGAAGGTCTTGGACCAATTAAGCTATAGAGGGAGTTATCAGTCTTACAACGAAGGTCTTGGACCAATTAAACTATAGAGGGGGTTATCAATCTTTTAATGGAGGTCTTGGACCCATTAAACTATAGAGTGAGGTTATCAATCTTTCAACGGAGGTCTTGGACCCATTAAACTATAGAGTGGGTTATCAATTTTTCACGGAAGGTCTTGACCTTTTAACCTAAAGAGGAAGTAATCAATCTTAAAACGAAACCTTCTGACTGTTAGGTGAGATTTCTTGTGAAACATGGTCCGGGGTATGGTATACTGAAAAGGCAAATATCCAAAAGGCACATGTGTAGAGTTTGAAAATGGACAAACCCCGCCATTGCCATACTAAGACCGTCACTCTAGATCTGTACCTAAGGGTTCGCTGCTGTGAGGAACACAATGGGTTCTGTGGTAGAGTACATGGTGCCGCATGCTTGATGATCAGTACTGAAAGTTATACATGGAGGGTAGCATAGCCCATTAGTGTCGGAACACTGAACCAGGAGAGCTGTCCTACCAATGGGACTGTGGTATTACATATTTTAGCGAAATGACACTATGAAATAGTAATTAAGACGGTCATGTGAGATTAGGCACGACCCTTAATGTTCTGAAAATGTGGATAGGATGTTAAACGATTATATTATAAACAGTCAGGTGTTACAACTGTACGTGGTAATATAACACACGACCTTGCCATGTTGTTCTGACAAGGGTGTTATACCTGGACGTGGTAATATAACACACGACCTTGTCATGTTGTTCTGACAAGGGTGTTATACCTGGACGTGGTAATATAACACACGACCTTGTCATGTTGTCCTGACAAGGGTGTTATACCCGGACGTGGTAATATAACACACGACCTTGTCATGTTGTTCTGACAAGGGTGTTATACCCGGACGTGGTAATATAACACACGACCTTGTCATGTTGTTCTGACAAGGGTGTTATACCTGGACGTGGTAATATAACACACGACCTTGTCATGTTGTTCTGACAAGGGTGTTATACCCGGACGTGGTAATATAACACACGACATTGTCATGTTGGTCTGACAAGGGTGTTATACCCGGACGTGGTAATATAACACACGACATTGTCATGTTGGTCTGACAAGGGTGTTATACCCGGACGTGGTAATATAACACACGACCTTGTCATGTTGGTCTGACAAGGGTGTTATACCCGGACGTGGTAATATAACACACGACCTTGTCATGTTGTTCTGACATTGGTGTTATACCCGGACGTGGTCATATAACACACGACCTTGTCATGGTGTTCTGACCGTGGTAATATAACACACGACCTTGTCATGGTGTTCTGACCGTGGTAATATAACACACGACCTTGTCATGGTGTTCTGACCGTGGTAATATAACACACGACCTTGTTATGTTGTTCTGACCGTGGTAATATAACACACGACCTTGTCATGTTGTTCTGACAAGGGAGATAACCAGAGGAAGATATGGATCACAGTGAGGAGTAGAAAGGTATTGACCCAATGGAAACATGTTCCGCCCTCGAAGTTCCTTAACGCAATCAAATGTCTTACCTCAATTTGTTTTGATATGGAAGCATCGCAGACTTTAAGATAAGTTTATTAACGATTTTTCCTTGAATCAAATAATCAGGTGCTTCCCTGTGGACATTTTGAGTCAATTAATTTCTTTCAGAAAATGACCGTCTATGAAACCTTGTCAGGTCATTATCGGTTACTAGTGCGACTCCCGAAATAGAATATTAAAACAAATCCTAATTTAACAGGCAGGAGTCCACATCGGAAGAAATATGTATTAGGTCAAGGTCCAAATCTCCAAATTGTCATTCTCCAAATCTGCTCTGATAACTACATAATGTACTTACTTCTTCAACTTCATATTCTGTTTTGGTAATTAGCATACCGGTAGTATATTAAGATGTCCTGTCCTAACAACTAAGTTTACCATGGTTACTTATCAAGTGTATGCAGTATATCATGTTGATATTCTGATACCATGTATAGTATATACATGTATAGATATCGTCACAATGCATGTTTATATAGACATAAAACATATAAATACGCGTATAGAGAGCAAGTCGCAATGTCTGTGACATATATTTAATGTGACATTGCGACATTGTAGCAGGAAAAAGAAGAAATAAGAAAAAAAATATCTTTGTTTAAAACTGACTTACCATGATGCCGCTCACCGGGTATCAGACCAAACACGTACTCCGTACCGCGCCAGCCAGTTATGATATGTGTCAATGCTTGCTACGGTCTTATTTATACAGGTATCTTATCAAATACACTTACTTTTGGACTAAATACATTTAAATGATATACATCACTAAATTCGATTTTGTCAATAAGAAAATTGGTTTTAAAATGCAGGTTAAGACGTGAAATTGTACTTTAAAAATAAACATGTTATTCATGCATGAGTGTACAGATATATGTAGGTGTGTCGTTACCTAGACTCGTCAACGTGCTAGTAAAATATATATTGTGAGAATCAATACCATAGCTCATACTTGAAGGATTCATACTGATGGATATCGACACGTCCGGGTTATATTAACTGAAACGGGGGTATTGTATCGAAGTTTTACAGTAACAAGGGTATTGTATCGAAGTTTTACAGTAACGAGGGCATTATATCGAGGTTTTACAGTAACGAGGGCATTATATCGAGGTTTCACAGTAACGAGGACATTATATCGAGGTTTTACAGTAACGAGGGCATTATATCGAGGTTTTACAGTAACGAGGTCATTATATCGAGGTTTTACAGTAACGAGGACATTATATCGAGGTTTTACAGTAATGAGGACATTATATCGAGGTTTTACAGTAACGAGGGCATTATATCGAGGTTGTACAGTAACGAGGGTATTATATCGAGGTTTTACAGTAACGAGGACATTATATCGAGGTTTCACAGTAACGAGGACATTATATCGAGGTTTTACAGTAGTGAGGGCATTATATTGAGGTTTTGCAATAACGAGGGCATTATATCGAAGTTTACAATAACGAGGGCATTATATTGAGGTTTTACAGTAAGAGGGCATTATATTGAGGTTTTACAGTAAGAGGGCATTATATCGAGGTTTTACAGTAACGAGGACATTATATCGAGGTTTTACAGTAACGAGGATATTATATCGAGGTTTTAAAGTAACGAGGGCATTGTATCGAGGTTTTACAGTAAGAGGGCATTATATCGAGGTTTTACAGTAACGAGGACATTATATCGAGGTTTTACAGTAACGAGGACATTATATCGAGGTTTTACAGTAACTAGGGCATTATATCGAGGTTTTACAGTAAGAGGGCATTATATCGAGGTTTTACAGTAACGAGGGCATTATATCGAGGTTTTACAGTAACGAGGACATTATATCGAGGTTTTACAGTAACGAGGGCATTATATCGAGGTTTTACAGTAACAAGGACATTATATCGAGGTTTTACAGTAACGAGGACATTATATCGAGGTTTTACAGTAACGAGGACATTATATCGAGGTTTTACAGTAACGAGGGCATTATATCGAGGTTTTACAGTAACGAGGGCATTATATCGATATTTTACAGTAACGAGGGCATTATATCGAGGTTTTACAGTAACGAGGACATTATATAGAGGTTTTACAGTAACGAGGGCATTATATCGAGGTCTTACAGTAACGAGGGCATTATATCGAGGTTTTACAGTAACGAGGGCATTATATCGAGATTTTACAGTAACGAGGGCATTATATCGAGGTTTTACAGTAACGAGGACATTATATCGAGGTTTTACAGTAACAAGGACATTATATCAAGGTTTTACAGTAACGAGGGCATTATATCGAGGTTTTACAGTAACGATGGCATTATATCGAGGTTTTAAAGTAACGAGGACATTATATCGTGGTTTTACAGTAACGAGGGCATTATATCGATGTTTTACAGTAACGAGGGCATTATATCGAGGTTTTAAAGTAACGAGGGCATTATATCGAGGTTTTACAGTAAGGAGGACATTATATCGAGGTTTTACAGTAACGAGGGCATTATATGGAGGTTTTACAGTAAGGAGGACATTATATCGAGGTTTTACAGTACCGAGGGCATTATATGGAGGTTTTAAAGTAACGAGGGCATTATATCGAGGTTTTACAGTAACGAGGGCATTATATCGAGGTTTTACAGTAACGAGGGCATTATATCGAGGTTTTACAGTTTTGGTTTGGTTTGTTTTGTTTAACGTCCTTTTAACAGCCAGGGTCATTTAAGGACGTGCCAGGTTTTGGAGGTGGAGGAAAGCCGGAGTACCCGGAGAAAAACCACCGGGCTACGGTCAGTACCTGGAAACTGTCCCGCGTAGGTTTCGTTTTACAGTTACGAGGGCATTATATCGAGGTTTTAAAGAAACACTTTGCGATTGCAGATGGAAAGGTCCTCATAAGCAGTTATGAATTCCTTGTTGAAAAAAAAATAGATTTTACAGAAATACGTGAAAGACATACATCAAGCTATGAAGTGTTTGCACTTAATGTATTTTTCAGTTGGTTTGATAAAATAGCGTGGCAATATTTCAAACTTTTGTAAATGGAGAGAAAAACAGTCGAAGACCATGCATTTTCTAATCATCAAGCAAAATCGATCAGTTAATATAGCTGCGATTTAAGAGAAAATTAATCAAGCATTTCAAACAATACTTACCTTACCAGAACATTCCACACAATACTTACTACAACATGCCCAGGCTAGGTATTTTGATCCAGATGACTTCAGCACTGAGGAAGCATATTTAATCCTAAGACTTGGGACAGCCTGTTTAAAACGAACTTTGAATCGAAATCTCGAATGTTATCTTCCTGCTCAAACATTTGGAGTAAATACCACGTGAAATGGTTTAAAGCAGTCTTCTTTGTTTGCGTGATAAGCAAGATAGAATAAAGTTATAGTATTTATAACGTCAATGTATCTCAGAAATATTCAGCAATAAACCAAAATAAATGGGAGTACTCATAAATAATCATGGAGGCTTAATTGGGTCTCCTCTTAATTAACAGAACATTATTAAAATCGCTAGTAGGACACATGGGTGAGAATTTAATAGGACGTACAAGAATGATAAAACTTCGTTAGTTCCACAATTCATTAAACCAGCTATCAACCGGAGAAAAAAACTTAACATGTCTTTTCGAAGATGGTCGTGATGCTCATATGTAGGATTTCGGACTGTCCCGAAAGAAATCAACATTTCAGGCAAGTTTTAGCTGGAAGCTACTGATAAAACTTAAGAAGTTTAAAATACAGTACTGATGTTGTTCTGAATTTAACTGAGACTTCACAATCTTGTGTACAAATGGCCGCCGCTGCTGCCAGTGTTAAAGTTTAATAGCAACACTTTGAATTTGCCGACTTCCTTTTCTTAACGTCCCACCAATTTTCGGTTCCATGCCACAAGTCGAAGTGTTGGATTTCGGACCAACCCAGTAAAATTTGATCATGGCCATTTCAGGCAATAATTGCACTTTCTTATTGGCATACTGATTGAGATGTGAATGGAAGTGTAACCATATTCGTGGTTTTTGAAAAGAAAACTAAAATTTAAAAAGCCTACCGGCACAGCTGACTGCAGACGGCGGGCATTGAATTAGATATATTTCAATTTAAAATACATGTAGATCTCTATTCTAAATTCTCTCATCATCATCATCATCATCATCATCATCATTTGACACCATCACTATATAAGCTAACAGCTTTGACATCTCGAAAAGACCAATTTTATCTGATTTTAACAGAAACAATCAAAACGATATTATTGTTTGGTGTTAAATGACCCTAGTTGTCGCTGGGCCGTAAAACTCAAACAAACAAACAAACAAACATCTCGAGCTCTCACTTTATATTTTTCAGGCCACCCGTCGGGGGCCTCGCGATCGACACCGGATGCGGAAATGCTATATCGCTCTATTCCAAAAATGGCGACTGGGTGCTTCCAGAAACTCATCACATAGGTGTCTATTTGTCTGTTTTGGAACGCATACATACAGGTAATTAAACTAAGCTTCTTTTGATTAAGTCGTGGTATTTTGACGCTGTTCACGTAAACTGTTACTCAAGAGACAAAGGAGATTTAAGACTATTCATGTCGGCTTGTTTCAGCTGTGTTTACTGTATCTGTTTCTCACATCTTTGACAGGTCGGGTCATCAGCAGGTCTAAGGGTTCATCGCCCTGTATTTGATTTCATTCGTGAATGTGTGTTTGTTACATCGACATGTCCTTCATTTATATCTAATTAACAGTTTGTAATGAAATAGATCACCATATTAATTGTTGCTAAAACCTTATAAATAGCACTAGAACCTATACAGTACTGTATATATATGTCACCTGTTTTGACGGACTTGCTTCCTCACATCACACAATAAGTCTGTATACTAAAAAAAGTTATCTGTTACAGACCTCATTCTAAGAATAGAAAAGTTTTTATCTATGATCTAAAACATTAATCAAATCTATTACACTTTTAACAGCGAAATATTGATTTATTGAAAATTACTCATTCTAAAAATTTTAAAAATTAGAAATCTTGAAATTTTTATTTTCACTGGTGAAAAATTTCACTTTTTCTGATATGACCAATCAAAACACTGCTTACAAACAACAGTGGTGAATATTAAAAGCTGATCTGGTATATTTTGCTATAAAAATGTAATAACAGAATATTTAACAATATTATCAGTAATACCAGATATATTTCACGTGTGGCTAATATTTTGATATTTTTCACTTGTGCTTATGGTGCTTCACACTCATGATACATATGAAAATATTAGCCCCACTTGTGAAATATATTTGGTATTACTGAAGACATTGTTAGATATTGTCCAATGTTATTGTGACAATAATAAAAAGGTTTTTGATCGTGTATGTTATTTGTATTTGTAGTAAATTTGTACTCCTCTTTGTGATTGGAATATGGACCTTGCCATGTGTTCATGACAAGTAATCTCATTGTGAAATATCTTATATGAAATAATTAATTGTCGACTTCAGATTCCACCTATCCCTGATTTACAGACCTACCTGGCTTATACAATAATGAATATTCACCTCAGCAATCAGGGATAAACCTTACCTAAAGCTCATAAAATGTATATCATAATCCAGTTGGAACAATCTATACTGTATATATATATATATATATGTATATCTATTAATCAATCATTTTTGAAGGAATTTTGAACTTTATTGTTCTGGTTTAAATTGTCTGAACCTGACTCGATCACTGTAGTTGACTAGTTGTACATACAATGTATTCTATAAGTCAGAGAAAAGATATACCCTGTCCTTATTGGGCCTCAAACTACTGACATCTTGCTCTCAAGTGGACATCCTGACCCCCCACTAGTTGTATTGGCTAAAAGGAAATTCTTGCTAGCCTGAACAAGTAAGGTGACCTATACTCTCCACTACTCCGGCTCCTTCACAGCCTTTGCTCCCAAACTTATAAGACAAATTAACCAAAACCAAGGTTCTTTACAGCTCTGAGAAAGCCTCAATATTCTATGGCTTATAACATTACCTTTGGAGTGGTCAACGGCACCAAATCTGTTGTAGGAATTGAAGGAGTAACGAAAGGAATATTCACACTGGCCTGAGTTAGTAAGGTGACCTAGCCTATACTTGGACACTTTTACAATATACCCCTAACCCAAAGCAAAGCTTGTAAAGATACAGGATTCTGGTCAGTTGGAACACAGGATTAACAGTTTCTGCAGTGAATTGTCTTTTACTGAATACTAGCTAGGGCCATCATTATGATCTTACTAGGTGTTTTACTGTTTCTACCTAGTATAAGTGCACTGTATATGTACTTACAAAAAAGGGGGGGGTATACTTCTTCATTTCAGCACCTTTATGTAGTAAAAAAAAACAAAAAACGGGGGTTATACTTCTTCATTTTAGCACCTTTATGTAGTAAAAAAAATACAGAGTCTTTGGTTATTGAGACATCAGTGAGGCGAGGAATTTTTATTAGATGGCCATGGTGTACCCATTTTCTTCTCCTGAAAAAGTTTGGGGTGTACTTATAGAGGCTGCAGGTGTTCTTATTACATCAAATATCGGTATATAAATACAAACCTTTTTGACATTTGCTATCATATTGAGGGAAGTATAGATTGAAAGTTACATGCATGAGGTTCAAAAGAATGAAACTTCCAGTCACTTAACTAAATATAATGCTGAGGAATCTACAGTACAAATATAGAATCCAGACTACATTCAACATTTACTGTCTAACAGAGATATTCTCATTTTCGGTACAGAATGTTATGTGTATCTGTATTTAATATAACTCAATGGTGATTATTATTTATCTGGCTGGTATAGGTTGGTGTTTGTTTACATAAGTTGGCCATACACATCCTGCAGGGTGACTGACATGTAATGTGTAAGACTGGGGTAATCAGCTATGCATTCGATGTTTATGGAGAGTAGCTAGGAACAAATTAATTCAATCCTGTAGCTTTGTTAGCTTTAAAACTGGAAAATCATTATTTCAATCCTGTAGCTTTGTCAGCTTTAAAACTGGAAAATCATTATTTTAAAGATTTCAATTCTATAGGAATACTTTTAAACTAATCAAAGAGATTGCAGTATTTATTTTTGTAATTTCTACGTACATGCAATTCTGTTTTATATTTTATTCATTTGGTTTTTGAAAAATGCTTTCCCAATAGAATTTGTTTATTTTGAACATACATGTATTTGATCTGGCAGGCATGGATAAAATATACATTGTACAATTGAATTATTTGTAAATAGAGTGACTTGTCAGCTCCTAACAACTCCATCAACTTAAAAGGTTGTCATGTATTTCATCTTCAAGGAAGTCTGATATCATTTTATATTTAGATCTTTCAAGATGTATTTTTTATACATGAAATTTTAAATGTATATATATACAGAAAGTTTCCTCATCTTTGGTGTAATGATCACAAGCCTTCGAAACTGAAGAGTAAATGTCATGTGTTCTTTTTTCTTCCTGTCTGAAGTTTAAAGTTATATACATACACAACAATAACCCTCTCTCACGCACAAACACAAACATGATTAATATAACACGACTCAAATTGTAGGGTCTTTTTTGGCAGGCTGTTGTTTATTTCATGAAACTGATTACATAAGGCAGCTTATAAAAAATGAGCCAATTTACAAGATGTGTTTTACCTAACGTTACTGCTTTCAAAGGCTTCTTTAGATGAACTGATCATGCTGATGTTTTCCTTCGCAAGGAATTTTGCAAAATTGTGGTAGAATGTTAGATTTGATGGTGAAAAATTCTGCATAACCTGTAAAAAAAAATTTCATATAAAAAAAGATTGAATTTCACATTGCAAAGAAAATTTAAGATTACCAGCAATGTGTATGCATAAATATATTTATATCACATGAGCCATTTTATATGTTTATCTAAAATTGAATATAAGTGTTTCTTACATATTAGTGTAATCTGTTCTGAGCCTAATTATGTTCTCCCTTTTAGATTTGAAAAGTCAACACAACATTGTTGAATATTCATATATCAATTAATCATTAAATCATTTTATTGGGGTTGTACATATTTATTAGTTATTAAATTATTTTATTGGTACATATATTGATTGATAACTAGCTGCCATTACCAATCTTTAAAATTTGTGAAAACAACCCAGAAAAGCCAGAAACACTATCAAGTTTTGACTGACTTCGTTCTTTGGGCGTTGACCTCTTACAAGATAACAGCTTTTGATATATTGTTATGGGTTACAAATGTTTGTTATGAAAATAGAAACAGCATGCATTTTTGTAAGATCTTAGCCCTAAAGTCTAAACAAACTTGATGAGAAAACCACCAACACTCGTCTCAAACTCCCCAATTAGCTATAGCATTACAGCATGATCAGGGGCCCCTCATAGGGAATTCAAACTTGTACATCGCAAACTCCCCAATTATTCCTCCCTTCCCCCATCATTATGCACTAATGTTTACATCTAGCTAGAGACCGATGTTTATGTTTGAACTTAATCTGATTTTTGAATAGACCTCTATTTATATAATAACCAGATGATAAATATATACCGGTATATATATACATATGTATATATGTTATTGTAATATACCTGTTGTCTATAATGCCCTGATGTTTATGAATATTAATTAGGTCATGAATGTATCCATATAATGAATAAAAATGTCTTGTCACTTTTGTCAAGAGTTCAACAAATCAACTTGTCTAACTTGATGAATATTCATAGAGAGTAAATGATGATTTATTATGATTATTCATTAAGTAATTAAAATACATTTTTATTAGCTTTTGTACCAATCAACAAAAACATTTTGGTTAACTGAAACCTATTATTCAGCTGTGTGAAATATGATTCTCAGTTTCATGTAAGTATCAAATTTAAATTGTGTACATCATCTTACATACAGTACATTTGTATTTGTTTGTAAACATATAGTAAATTGACATAAACCCCAGGTATGATTTTTCAAACATTTGATCTATTATTTGGTTTAATTCCATCATGTAAATTTCAATAATTAAAATATTTATTATGAAAATTGACATTATAATTACAACAATGGATTTTACAATTGAAGGACATCACATAGATTTTAATTTTTAAAAGCATGTTTTATTTTGTAGTTTAAATATATATATATTCTAACTACATAATATAATAATATATGTAGGTATCGTTCAGTCTTGTAGGGCTGTATACATTCCCGCATCTGAAATAACAAACTTTTACTGGAAATTTTCTTGGAAATAAGATAACTTTGACAAGAAAATTTCTTATCATAGAAAAAATAGGACCCAGGTATAATTACAATTAATTTAAATGAAACTTAACACAGCAGCATGATCTTGATTTTCTGAAAGAGGTTTATTTTCTGAATAATGAATATATACAATGTATATAAGGTTAATTATAAATGAGCTGTAACATAATATAGTTGATCATGACTGTCCATTAATACTATTATCTTTGGCTGGGTTGTCAGACTTTTTATAGTATATACTCATTGTACTCATGGTCCTATATTAAATACACCAGTATATAGTTACAAGTTTATCCATGTGTTATAATATATCTTTTTCCTGAACCTGATGTTTTTTAAATGCATTAAACAATGCTTGTGCACTTTTGTGACATCACTGATTGTTGACATACATGTAAGGATTTTGTTCTCATCATGTTTGTCCCGAAACCATATAAATTTACTTAGGGTTGGATATAAAGAGTAGATTCTGTCTCTCTATATATAGGATGAGAATTGCTGTAGAGGGCATTTACATGGCTGCACATCAAACCCCCTAATGTCAGATCACAGTTACTCGCCTAACAGGTACTGTACTCACCTCACAGGTACTGATCACCTCACAGGTACTCACCTCAGATGTACTGTACTCGCCTAACAGGTACTGTACTCATGATCACCTCACATGTACTCGCCTCACAGATACTGTACTCACCTCAAATGTACTCGCCTCACAGGTACTGTACTCACCTCACAGGTACTCACCTCACAGGTACTCATCTCACAGGTACTGTACTCGCCTTACAGGTCCTCACCTCACAGGTACTGTACTCACCTCACAGGTACTGTACTCACCTCACAGGTACTGTACTCACCTCACATGTACTGTACTCACCTCACAGGTACTGTACTCACCTCACAGGTACTCACCTCACAGGTACTCAACTCACAGGTACTCGCCTCACAGGTATTCCCCTCACAGGTACTGTACTCACCTCACAGGTACTCACCTCACAGGTACTGTACTCACCTCACAGGTACTGTACTCACCTCACAGGTACTGTACTCACCTCACAGGTACTCACATCATAGGTACACACCTCACAGGTACTTACCTCACAGGTACTCACATCACAGGAACTCGCCTCACAGGTAATCACCTCACAGGTATACTCCCCTCACAGGTATTCCCCTCACAGGTACTGTATTCACCTCACAGGTACTGTACTCGCCTTACAGGTATTCACCTCACAGGTACTGTACTCACCTCACAGGTACTGTACTCACCTCACAGGTACTCACCTCACAGGTACTCGCCTCACAGGTATTCCCCTCACAGGTACTGTACTCACCTCACAGGTACTGTACTCACCTCACAGGTACTCACATCATAGGTACACACCTCACAGGTACTTACCTCACAGGTACTCACCTCACAGGTACTCACATCACAGGAACTCGCCTCACAGGTAATCACCTCACAGGTACTCACCTCACATGTACTGTACTCACCTCACATGTACTGTACTCACCTCACAGGTACTCACCTCACAGGTACTCACTCACAGGTACTCGCCTCACAGGTATTCCCCTCACAGGTACTGTACTCACCTCACAGGTACTGTACTCACCTCACAGGTACTCACATCATAGGTACACACCTCACAGGTACTTACCTCACAGGTACTCACATCACAGGAACTCGCCTCACAGGTAATCACCTCACAGGTAATGTACTCACCTCACAGGTACTGTACTCACCTCACAGGTACTCACCTCACAGGTATTCCCCTCACATCCTGGTACTGTACTCACCTCACAGGTACTCGCCTCACAGGTACTCGCCTCACAGGTACTCGCCTCACAGGTACTCACCTCACAGGTACTGTACTCACCTCACAGGTACATGTCTCAAAGGTATATTTGCCTGTCAGTACAATCTATTTATCGTCTTCGATTCCCTGTCAATACACCCAATATATTGCCTTGTCTGACAATAAATCTGATATATATATCTTGTCTGTCAATACCCCCAATACATCGCCTATAGTCTGTCAATACCCCCACGCTCCCGACTCGTGTTGGTTTGTATTTCTCGGGAAGCTGATAAAACTTAATGGCCAATCTGTGCTTTGTTGTGACTCCTTTGGTAGACACTTTACCCTAATTACTCTGAATGGTTTATCACAGGCGTCTCGTTTGTTGTTAGTGAGGTAGTCACCAACTACTACACTGGACACCACCTCAATATGACTCTGGCTGTTCACGGGGTGATAAACCCAACAGACAACCAAACAAAGACATGTAAGGCCAGTACTGGTGAGCAGATTAATTTTGTTATAGCCATGTGAATTTCCTAATTGGTTCTTAAGTTAATTATGAAATGAGTTGCTGACAATCTGGTTATCTATAAAACCCATGTCAGAGATATATGTGTGGTTATGGGGGCTTTCTGAGCTTCATTAATATGTAAATTTACTGAATCTTCAAACAGTTCTAAATTAATAGTCATATATAGCTGCCAGTAGTTTATACGTCAAAAATTGACATGCTAACAGTTCCCACCAAATGTTCTACATCTCCTAGTGTACATGTTTGTAGCTCCGTACTACATGTTTACTTGTATGTGTAAAAAATGTAAATAAATTGCCTGTGGGTAATTTCACACGAGCTGTTTGAATTTATCTGTATCGCTAATGTGTTATCGGGATTGAGAACCATCAGTGTTATATGGGGAAATTAAATTTGAAACACACATGTGAAGCTACGATCTTCTGTAATGTGCTTGATTTTATTTGATACCATCCCACAATTACGTAAGTGTATTTATACCAACACTGTAATCGTTTGTTCCTCTGATGCAGTAAACAAAAAACTTAGCTTCTGTTTTGCCATTGGATTGAATTTATTCTTGTCATTTTGTAGACAGTAAACTAGGTGTACTTTCTATTTGTCTGACTGAGTCATGTTACACTGGAAACAGCGTATTTTGAAGGCTTAGGGCGGTTGTTATGCCTACAGGCTTGGTTTTTGCTGTATCATACCTTGACACTAAACCAGGATGCAAATTGAGATTGTAGGCCTATACATTATACAAATGTTAAATTTCTATGGAAATACTAATATTACATGGTAAGTATAATACACATATACAGATTAACAATAACAGAAATTACACTCATATGTAATGTACAGTATGTAAATATACATGGATGTATACAGTAACGTACTTCACTGCTATTTTTTTTACATCATTAAAAACTTAATGTTCATTTGCATTACTGAATTTAATATAATTTGGTCAATTTGATGAAAAATGTTCATGGCTGGATAATATTCAACAAATGATTCTCATATTGTTTATAAGATGTAGTCAACTTTTTTATCAAATCTTAACATAGTAGTGCTAATTAACGAATGACATCAGTAAATAACATTTGAAGAGAAATAATGAAATCAGTAACAGGCTATTTCACAGCCAACAGCTGCAGCACTGGATTAAAATGTGTCAAAATAATTTAAATTGGTTAAAAAATGATATTGAAACAGTAAACTAATTAGAATGAAATTATTGGCATGTATTCCTATGGGAAAATAGCATACCTCGAAACAGGAAAAGATAGGTCACAAAAGTTATATGCATTGTTGGGACATCCTTATAACCACACTTTGATTTGTGTACCTGGGACATCCTTATATGGACACTTTGGTTTGTGTACCTGGGACATCCTTATATGGACACTTTGATTTGTGTACCTGGGACATCCTTATATGGACACTTTGATTTGTGTACCTGGGGCATCCTTATATGGACACTTTGGTTTGTGTACCTTGGACATCCTTATATGGACACTTTGGTTTGTGTACCTGGGACATCCTTATATGGACATTTTGGTTTGTGTACCTGGGACATCCTTATATGGACACTTTGGTTTGTGTACCTTGGACATCCTTATATGGACACTTTGGTTTGTGTACCTGGGACATCCTGTATATGGACACTTTGGTTTGTGTACCTGGGACATCCTTATATGGACACTTTGGTTTGTGTACCTGGGACATCCTTATATGGACACTTTGGTTTGTGTACCTGGGACATCCTTATATGGACACTTTGGTTCGTGTACCTGGGACATCCTTATATGGACACTTTGGTTTGTGTACCTGGGACATCCTTATATGGACACTTTGTTTTGTGTACCTGGGACATCCTTCTATGGACTCTTTGGTTTGTGTACCTGGGACATCCTTATATGAACACTTTGGTGTGTGTACCTGGGACATCCTTATATGGACACTTTGTTTTGTGTACCTGGGACATCCTTATATGGACACTTTGGTTTGTGTACCTGGGACATCCTTCTATGGACTCTTTGGTTTGTGTACCTGGGACATCCTTATATGAACACTTTGGTGTGTGTACCTGGGGCATCCTTACATGGACACTTTGGTTTGTGTACCTGGGACATCCTTACATGGACACTTTGGTTTGTGTACCTTAGACATTCTTACATGGACACTTTGGCTTGTGTACCTGGGACATCCTTATATGGACACTTTGGTTTGTGTACCTGGGACATCCTTATATGGACACTTTGGTTTGTGTACCTGGGACATCCTTATATGGACACTTTGGTTTGTGTACCTGGGACATCCTTATATGACACTTTGTTTTGTGTACCTGGGACATCCTTATATGGACACTTTGGTTTGTGTACCTGGGACATCCTTATATGGACACTTTGGTTTGTGTACCTGGGACATCCTTAAAATGGACACTTTGGTTTGTGTACCTGGGACATCCTATATATGGACACTTTGGTTCGTGTACCTGGGACATCCTTATATGGACTCTTTGGTTTGTGTACCTGGGACATCCTTATATGGACACTTTGTTTTGTGTACCTGGGACATCCTATATATGGACACTTTGGTTTGTGTCCCTGGGACATCCTTATATGGACACTTTGGTTTGTGTACCTGGGACATCCTTATATGGACACTTTGGTTTGTATACCTGGGACATCCTTACATGGACACTTCGGTTTGTGTACCTGCGACATCCTTATATGGACTCTTTGGTTTGTGTACCTGGGACATCCTTATATGGACACTTTGGTTTGTGTACCTGGGACATCCTTACATGGACACTTTGGTTTGTGTACCTGGGACATCCTTACATGGACACTTCGGTTTGTGTACCTTGGACATCCTATATATGGACACTTTGTTTTGTGTTACTGGGACATCCTTATATGGACACTCCTTATATGGACACTTTGGTTTGTGTACCTGGGACATCCTATATGGACACTTTGGTTTGTGTACCTGGGACATCCTTATATGGACACTTTGGTTTGTGTACCTGGGACATCCTTACATGGACACTTTGGTTTGTGTACCTGGGACATCCTTATATGGACACTTTGGTTTGTGTACCTGGGACATCCTATATATGGACACTTTGGTTTGTGTACCTGGGACATCCTTACATGGACACTTTGGTTTGTGTACCTGGGACATCCTTACATGGACACTTTGGTTTGTGTACCTGGGACATCCTTATATGGACACTTTGGTTTGTGTACCTGGGACATCCTTATATGGACACTTCGGTTTGTGTACCTGGGACATCCTTATATGAACACTTTGGTTTGTGTACCTGGGACATCCTTATATGGACACTTCGGTTTGTGTACCTTGGACATCCTTATATGGACACTTTGGTTTGTGTACCTGGGACATCCTTATATGGACACTTTGGTTTGTGTACCTGGGACATCCTATATATGGACACTTTGGTTCGTGTACCTGGGACATCCTTTTATGGACTCTTTGGTTTGTGTACCTGGGACATCCTATATGGACACTTTGGTTTGTGTACCTGGGACATCCTATATGGACACTTTGGTTTGTGTACCTGGGACATCCTTATATGGACACTTTGGTTTGTGTACCTGGGACATCCTTATATGGACACTTTGGTTTGTGTACCTTGGACATCCTTATATGGACACTTTGGTTTGTGTACCTGGGACATCCTTACATGGACACTTTGATTTGTGTACCTGGGACATTCTTACATGGACACTTTGGTTTGTGTACCTGGGACATCCTTATATGACACTTTGTTTTGTGTACCTTGGACATCCTTATATGGACACTTTGGTTTGTGTACCTGGGACATCCTTATATGGACACTTTGGTTTGTGTACCTGGGACATCCTTATATGACACTTTGTTTTGTGTACCTGGGACATCCTTATATGGACACTTTGGTTTGTGTACCTGGGACATCCTTATATGGACACTTTGGTTTGTGTACCTGGGACATCCTTAAAATGGACACTTTGGTTTGTGTACCTGGGACATCCTATATATGGACACTTTGGTTCGTGTACCTGGGACATCCTTATATGGACTCTTTGGTTTGTGTACCTGGGACATCCTTATATGGACACTTTGTTTTGTGTACCTGGGACATCCTATATATGGACACTTTGGTTTGTGTCCCTGGGACATCCTTATATGGACACTTTGGTTTGTGTACCTGGGACATCCTTATATGGACACTTTGGTTTGTATACCTGGGACATCCTTACATGGACACTTCGGTTTGTGTACCTGCGACATCCTTATATGGACTCTTTGGTTTGTGTACCTGGGACATCCTTATATGGACACTTTGGTTTGTGTACCTGGGACATCCTTACATGGACACTTTGGTTTGTGTACCTGGGACATCCTTACATGGACACTTCGGTTTGTGTACCTTGGACATCCTATATATGGACACTTTGTTTTGTGTTACTGGGACATCCTTATATGGACACTCCTTATATGGACACTTTGGTTTGTGTACCTGGGACATCCTATATGGACACTTTGGTTTGTGTACCTGGGACATCCTTATATGGACACTTTGGTTTGTGTACCTGGGACATCCTTACATGGACACTTTGGTTTGTGTACCTGGGACATCCTTATATGGACACTTTGGTTTGTGTACCTGGGACATCCTATATATGGACACTTTGGTTTGTGTACCTGGGACATCCTTACATGGACACTTTGGTTTGTGTACCTGGGACATCCTTACATGGACACTTTGGTTTGTGTACCTGGGACATCCTTATATGGACACTTTGGTTTGTGTACCTGGGACATCCTTATATGGACACTTTGGTTTGTGTACCTGGGACATCCTTATATGAACACTTTGGTTTGTGTACCTGGGACATCCTTATATGGACACTTCGGTTTGTGTACCTTGGACATCCTTATATGGACACTTTGGTTTGTGTACCTGGGACATCCTTATATGGACACTTTGGTTTGTGTACCTGGGACATCCTATATATGGACACTTTGGTTCGTGTACCTGGGACATCCTTTTATGGACTCTTTGGTTTGTGTACCTGGGACATCCTATATGGACACTTTGGTTTGTGTACCTGGGACATCCTATATGGACACTTTGGTTTGTGTACCTGGGACATCCTTATATGGACACTTTGGTTTGTGTACCTGGGACATCCTTATATGGACACTTTGGTTTGTGTACCTTGGACATCCTTATATGGACACTTTGGTTTGTGTACCTGGGACATCCTTACATGGACACTTTGATTTGTGTACCTGGGACATTCTTACATGGACACTTTGGTTTGTGTACCTGGGACATCCTTATATGACACTTTGTTTTGTGTACCTTGGACATCCTTATATGGACACTTTGGTTTGTGTACCTGGGACATCCTTATATGGACACTTTGGTTTGTATACCTGGGACATCCTTACATGGACACTTCGGTTTGTGTACCTGCGACATCCTTATATGGACTCTTTGGTTTGTGTACCTGGGACATCCTTATATGGACACTTTGGTTTGTGTACCTGGGACATCCTTACATGGACACTTTGGTTTGTGTACCTGGGATATCCTTACATGGACACTTCGGTTTGTGTACCTTGGACATCCTATATATGGACACTTTGTTTTGTGTTACTGGGACATCCTTATATGGACACTCCTTATATGGACACTTTGGTTTGTGTACCTGGGACATTCTATATGGACACTTTGGTTTGTGTACCTGGGACATCCTTATATGGACACTTTGGTTTGTGTACCTGGGACATCCTTACATGGACACTTTGGTTTGTGTACCTGGGACATCCTTATATGGACACTTTGGTTTGTGTACCTGGGACATCCTTATATGGACACTTTGGTTTGTGTACCTGGGACATCCTTACATGGACACTTTGGTTTGTGTACCTGGGACATCCTTACATGGACACTTTGGTTTGTGTACCTGCGACATCCTTATATGGACACTTCGGTTTGTGTACCTTGGACATCCTATATGGACACTTTGGTTTGTGTACCTTGGACATCCTATATGGACACTTTGTTTTGTGTACCTTGGACATCCTATATGGACACTTTGGTTTGTGTACCTGGGACATCCTATATGGACACTTTAATAGAAACTTGTTGGTTTTTGTTGTACGGAATTTCATTCATCAAATTTTTACATACTGATGTTAAAATTAATCAGTTCACAAACCTGATAGACTGTGTGTACATAATTAATGAAATATTTATACTTTGAATGAAACAGTCCAATTCCTTAACCAGGTGAACTTATACACTAGTATGTACACCTGTAGTTATTGAAACAGCTGATCTGTACTGTATCAGAATCGAATTAAAAATCTGACCATTTAAACCCTAAATCATGTTTACTGTTATTCATCCACATCAATGGTGGTCATCGGTCACCATAAACTTGACCGATTAGTCCATTAACCATGCAGGTAAATAAGGAAATTAACATATTTAGAACCTGAGTGGTATTGATGTTGGACAATGGTCAGCAGAATTAGTCCGAGGTTTGACAGGACAGTTGTATGTAGATGTGGTACGGGAAGTTGTAACAGACATACCTGTAATGACCTCTTACCTACGAGTAGGATTAGAACGAATCAGGAGGGAAATTTACGTATCTGCAACATAGGACACAGTTTATACAGGTATGACTGCCATGTGATTTAGGCAGGCACTCATAATGAACAGGTATTTATAAATGTTATTTAGGGAGTTTTATTATGGTAAAGATATGGTGGCTTTTTACGGTTGTTGTAGACAGTTGGTCCTTATAGATAGGTGGTCATATTACAAATTATTTTAATGTTAGACTCATAGACACCAGTAGGTGGAGTCATATAATTAGTGGTAAACCAGTAATTATAACTAACTAAATTCAACAGGTGGAGTCATGTAATTAGTGGTAAACCAGTAATTATAACTAACTAAATTCAACAGGTGGAGTCATGTAATTAGTGGTAAACCAGTAATTATAACTAACTAAATTCAACAGGTGGAGTCATGTAATTAGTGGTAAACCAGTAATTATAATTAACTAAATTCAACAGGTGGAGTCATGTGATTATCGGTAAACCAGTAATTATGACTAACTAAATTTGAAAACACTGACTAAGTTGCTGTGGTGAGACAAAACCTAGCTATAGGTGTAAAGCACAAGCTAACTAAGTAAATCTATTTTATTATTAGAATATAATAAGCATTGAGCCTTCGTGCAATATACAAACCACATAAAACCTATTTGTTTATATACATTTTCACCATTTCTGAAAAAATGTTCTAAATGGTTCTTGATTATATATACATTTGTAATTTATAATGAAATGATAAGCTTCAAGAAATAAAAATAAAAACATGGTCATATTCAATTTTGATAATTTTGAGATTGTCCATAAACGAAACAGTATACACAATGCTTGAATCAGTAAAGAGCCTTGTAAATGGCTTGAATGTTTTTCATTTAATATATGTTAAATATTTTTACTTTCCATTTATTAGGTAAGGAGAACATGGATAATTTCACATATTCTTATCGTTTATTGTCATAAATTACAACACCATGAAGGTTTGTATAGACTTTTTTTGTCGACTTTCTAGCTGTTGGAGGTTAGATCATATCATGGTTACCCTGAATCACGAGATAAATACCTCTATCTAGTACCAAATCACAGCTATCACTGTTTAGGGACCAATTAACCGTCTTGTCATGGTCAATTGGTTTTCATGGTCAGAGAATTTCATTAAAAGCTGTTCACTCTCAGGTTAAGTCATATTTAAATATTAGGTTGTTGGACCGGGGACCTTTTATTGTCGGACAATTGCCTTTCACTATACATTTGAACATTTCCAGTTTGGTATCTGAACCATTAGTGTTAGATCTAGACTTGGTGTACACACATACACACCAAAACCTAGTGAATCATTTCAATGTGAATGTAGAATTTAGAAGACAGAAACATACTGTAAAAAGGTAAGAAACATTTCAGTTTCATTGATCGACAACCAATTGTACCCTGTATATTTGACTTTTAAGATATTTCTTTGAAGCTATAGGGACATTCTTAGATACATTAAACACATAAATGGAATCAAATTTTACTGAATGGAAATAGAATACTCACAGTCTTTTATTGCTGTAGAAAAATTAAAACAATTAACAGAAATTAAACTTAAATTGTTTTTAATGTAGAAAACGCTAAAATTAAAGTTATTGCAAATATATATTGCAGACTTATAGTACATCTTGTTATGTTTCAAGTGATAAAGAGAATGTTTATACCTACGGTATACGTTGTGTTTCCTTAAGCTTGTCACCATGTTTAAGTGTACTGGCTATCCTAAATGTTCAACTGTATATATAACATTTTTTCTAGCTCATCAGAATTCTCACATCCTGTCTAATTCAGCAATGATGTTTATAATTCCAATTCTTACAAAATTCACTAAATAAGATGTTTATATTCCAATATTCTCTCTATAATTCCATTTGATTTCAGAACATTATCAAATAAGACTTGTATGTTCCAGTATTCTCTCTAATCTGACCATATGTCATGTTGTACAGGGTGTCAGATTAAACAGGTTAACCACATGTGTCCCACATTATGTCCTATTAGACAGGTTCTTTCATGTCGGGTCCCACAGTGTCAAACTTAAGACATGTTATAGTCGGGCAATATCTTTGTGATCCTTAGGGTGTAAAAATTGACTCGTGATGCTCTGAGAGTATTTTAAAAGAACAGTTCACAGATCTAGGTTTTCTGTGATGGAGGTATATTCGATTTTGTTCCACTGTTTCAGGTGATATTCGTCTAACGTTCGAGCTCAGGGCTCTATATTCGTAGAGGATGGAGGTATATTTGATTTTGTTCCACTGTTTCAGGTGATATTCGACTAACGTTTGAGCTCAGAGCTCTATATTCATAGAGACGTGGCCGAGGTACATGTCTATTGTGGGTCTGCGTGTGGCTGGTCTGTGTATCATCTGGATGAACATCATACACTTAGTTACCTCTCAGCGTGAAGCCTCGCCCACCCTCAAACGCCTTCAGGAAGAATGCTCACCACCCGGTAGCTCAAAATGTCCAGTCAAAGTCTCAAAAACGGAGCTCAAAGAGAGGCTGACGCCCACTCAATACCGAGTCACCCAGCAACGCGGGACGGAAAGGTACTGTATGCAAATGAGAAGTTATTTCATTTATTTTGTCATAACGACCTTTGAAATTATGGAATAATTGTAATTGAAATACTGAATTTATTGAATTTTGTTTGTTATATATTTTTCATTTATGGACATTTGTAGAGATCACTGTTTGGTTTTATGAACCTTAGAAAACAGATAGTGACCTTGACTTTAGTCATAGTCAAAATCAGTGTTTCCCGGTTCATATACTGGTAACTACATTCACTTAAGCAAAGCTATATAAAACAGAATGTAACAGGAAGTGTTAAGAATAAAGTGATGGTGAACTGGGTAAGTGTTTCAAGATATTATAACACCAACTCGATATTTTATGAAACCTGGCACATCCTTCAATGACCCTGGCTGTTAATAGTACTTTAAACAAAACAAACCACAACAATGTTATGAAAATTTGTCACTATCTGCCAACTGCAGCTATGCATGTAAAGATATGTAAGAAAAATAATTGAAAAAAAACCCCATCAATTTTCACAAGCTGCAGATATGGTTCAAATGTGGTATGATATAGAGAACTACACGAAATAAAAACATGAAGTTAATAATTTTGATTTGCATGTTAAATACAATACACCAGGACCTACTTTTTCAGCCCACCATCATCAGATGGTGGGCTATTCAAAATGCCCTGCGTCCGTCCGTCTGTCCCTCCGTCCGTCCCTCCGTTAACAATTCTTGTTATCGCTATTTCTCAGAAATTACTGAAGGAATCTTTCTCAAATTTCATTTGTAGGTTCCCCTTGGTGCCTAGTTATCCATATCGCATTTTGAGACCAATCGGAAAACAACATGGCTGACAGGCAGCCATCTTTGATTTTGACAATTGAAGTTTGTTATCGCTATTTCTCAGAAAGTACTGAAAAGATTTTTCTCAAATTTCATATGTAGGTTGCCCTTGGTCTCTAGTTATGCATATTGCATTTTGAGACCAGTCGGAAAACAACATGGCCGACAGGTAGCCATCTTGGATTTTGACAATTGAAGTTTGTTATCACCATTTCTCAGAAAGTACAGAAGGAATCTTTCTCAAATTTCATATGTGGGTTGCCCTTGGTCTCTAGTTATGCATATTGCATTTTGGGACCAGTCGGAAAACAACATGGCCGACAGGCAGCCATCTTGGATTTTGACAATTGAAGTTTGTTATCACTATTTCTCAGAAAGTGCAGAAGGGATCTTTCTCAAATTTCATATTTAGGTTGCCCTTTGTCCCTAGTTATGCATATTGCATTTTGGGACCAGTCGGAAAACAACATGGCCGACAGGCAGCCATCTTTGATTTTGACAATTGAAGTTTGTTATTGCTATTTCTCAGAAAGTACTGAAGGGATCTTTCTCAAATTTCATATGTAGGTTGCCCTTCGTCCCTAGTTATGCATATTTTCATTTTGGGACCAGTCGGAAAACAACATGGCCGACAGGCAGCCATCTTTGATTTTGACAATTGAAATTTGTTATTGCTATTTCTCAGAAAGTACTGAAGGGATCTTTCTCAAATTTCATATGTAGGTTCCCCTTGGTCCTTTATTATGCATAAAACATTTTCGGACCAGTCAGAAAACAACATGGCCGACAGGCAGCCATCTTTGATTTTGACAATTGAAGTTTGTTATTGCTATTTCTCAGAAAGTACTGAAGGGATCTTTCTCAAATTTCATATGTAAGTTCCCCTTGGTCCTTTATTATGCATAAAACATTTTCGGACCAGTCAGAAAACAACATGGCTGACAGGCAGCCATCTTGGATTTTGACAATTGAAGTTTGTTATCGCTATTTCTCAGAAAGTGCAGAAGGGATCTTTCTCAAATTTCATATGTAGGTTCCCCTTGGTCCCTTATAATGCATAATACATTGTCGGACCAGTTGGAAAACAGCATGGCCAACAGACAGTCATTATTGCTAAATCTCAGATTTCATATACATTTTTTGTATAGGTTCCCCTTGTTTGAAAAGTACTGGAGGGATGTTTCTCAATTCACACAGATAAGTAAAAGGAAGGGAAATTGGGAGAAGAGATCAATCTGACATGGAACCTATAAAGATCATTCAATGGTGGGCGCCAAGATCCCTCCCTATGGGGTGGGGATTCAAAATTGTATGAATGATGGGGCTGACCCCCAAGGGGCCGGAGGGGTGGGGCCAAAATTAGTCAATTTGTTTAAACAACTTCTTCTCTGAAACTAAGCAATGGATATTGCTCTCATTTGTATGGTAGCATGGTTATGCGGTGGGGATTCAAAATTGTACAAATGTTGGGGTTGACCCGGGCCGCCAGGGGGCTGAGGGGTGGGGCCAAAAGGGGTCAATTTGGCTAAATTGATTTAAACAACTTATTCTCTGAAACTTAGCAATGGTTTGACTGGTAGCATCCTATTGGGGTAGGGATTCAAAATTGTATAAAGGAAGGAGCTGACCCCCAGGGGGCAGAGGGCAGGGTCAAAAGGGGTCAATTGGTCTAAACAAGATCTTCTCTGAAACTAAGCAATGAATATCACTCACATTTGTGTGGTAGCATCCCTATGGGGTTGCGCCAAAAGTCAATTTCATTTCATGAATTAATGCACTTTTTGGCATTTTTAGTATTAAAATAAAACCAATGTACATGTACCCATATAAAATGCTTATGATATATATTGACATAGCAATACCAGTGCCAATATATACTGAAGCATCATTCTTGTTTCATATCTCATGAAACCAGGTGAGCGATACAGGCCCTCTGGGCCTCTTGTATATATAAAAAGCTTTGTATGTATTTATATATATAAAAAGCTTCGTATGTATTTATATATATAAAAAGCTTCGTATGTATTTATATATATAAAGAGCTTCGTATGTATTTATATATATAAAGAGCTTCGTATGTATTTATATATATAAAAAGCTTCGTATGTATTTATATATATAAAGAGCTTCGTATGTATTTATATATATAAAGAGCTTCCTGTTTGTTCATTGTTGTAAAAACTTTGAGATCGAGGGATGAACAGTTTAAACCTGTTATACCAGTTGTGAAGACAGATTTCCTACAGAACAGTGTCCTGGACACAGTTCAGGCTTGATTGAACAAATCAAAAGGCTAAAAATAAATGATGTACTCCACCCGTCATTGTTAAAGAGGTGACAGTTTGTTATTTGATACAGATACACCAGGAGTATAGATAGAACAGTGTTTTATTGGTTTTCACTCCTGAAATGTTCACACATTTAAACAATATATACAGCTGATGTCAGTCAGCTTGCTGTTACTGTGTTATACGTGTGTTAAATATAAGCATAGGACCTATGATATTTCCTCAAAAAAGTCACCTGTTTTGATTTAAAAAACAATTTATGATAAAAAAATAATGCATGAGACTGTTTTTGACCTTGAATATTTATGTATTTATCTTAAGCTGACTCACTTCTATTGCAGTTTAGTAAAATTGCTTATAAATGTAATTCCATTAATTGTCCTGCGTTCCACTTCATTCTGTGAGTCAAAGACTATATACTGGCCCCTGGGTTTATTACAGGATATATGTACATGTGGTACATATACCAGGTACTGCCAACTGATTCAAATCACTTGCATAATTGGATAACAAACTTTTGATTAAGGACTTAATTTTGAGTTGCTCACATATTTAGCTTATCAGATAAAGTTTGAGTCACTAATACATGTATCTTTAGCTTATCAGATAAATTTTGAGTCACTTATATCTTTAGCTTATCAGATAAAGTTTGAGTCACTAATATCTTTAGCTTATCAGATAAATTTGAGTCACAAAAGCTTATCAGATAAATTTGAGTCACAAAAGCTTATCAGATAAATTTGAGTCACAAAAGCTTGTCAGATAAATTTGAGTCACAAAAGCTTATCAGATAAATTTGAGTTACTAATACGTGTATCTTTAGCTTATCAGATAAATTTGAGTCACGAACATCTTTAGCTAATCAGATAAAGTTTGAGTCACTAATTATAACATCTTAAGGTTATAGGATTAAAAATTAGTCTCTAACATCTAGGTTAAGTCTCAAGTTTGAGTCACTACTTTTTCATGATTAAGGCTGAAGTTTGAGACATTTGCATTCTAAGATTAAAGACTGAAGTTTGAGACATTCGCATCTTAAGATAAAAGACTAGTTTTAGGCACTCTCATCATTATCATTAGGATAAATAAAGCCTCAATTTTGAGTCAATCTTTTCTTTATTTTTATGAAGACTAAACTTTAAGTCACTAACATCTTTGGATTGAGGCTAAAATTGAGTCACTAACGTCTAGATTAAGACTAAAATTGAGTCACTCACATCTTTAGATTAAGACTAAAATTGAGTCACTCACATCTTTAAATTAAGACTAAAATTGAGTCACTAACATCTTTAGATTAAGACTAAAATTGAGTCACTCACATCTTGAGATTAAAGAATATTCACATCTTTAAGGACTTTTTGTTGTACATTTCAGAGCGTTCTCGGGAAAGTACTATAAACACAGCGATGAGGGGCTTTATCACTGTGTTGTATGTGGGAACCCGCTATTCGACTCCGACACCAAGTTCGACTCCAAGTCAGGATGGCCCTCTTTCTCTGATGTCTCCAAGAGTGACAGCGTGAAATTGATGACAGACATGTCACAAGGTATATACCTATAGTCTGTATTACGTGGGACCCAGCAAAGATACATTAGAAAATATGTAGGAAGGGTATGGATGTGAATACTTAAGTTGATACTTTGTAATGATGATTAGCTTTTCCGATTCTCATTTATTGTATCCTAGCTATAGGCTCCCTATTCTGAAATGAGGCTGGGGCAGAATACAGGCCCTATTCTCACGGTGTATGGTGTCCATTTTTCCTGTTGAAGACATTAAAACTCCAAAATCTGGTATTTTTTATGTGGTGACATGTGAAATCCATCAATCTACGAGTCTCGTTCTTCTTCCTTATCTGACATTTTTACTGCAAATAAAACTCCTAATTTCCACCAAGTGAAAATTTCACAAAATGATACAGGGGGTGTTCAGGGGATGGGGATGGGGGAGTGGGGGCTATATATAGGTATGTGTTGAGACTGTCCTGTAGCCTTCTGTCCTTCCACTCTACAACTGTATATCTTAAGCTAAAGGTAGAGTCATGTAGGTGGTAAACCAGTAACTAACTAGTCAACTAAAGACTGACTAATAGTCAGTTAGATTAAACCTATAGTAACAGGAGGAGTCATGTAGGTGGTAAACCAGTAACTAACTATAGTCAACAAAACACTGACTAATAGTCCGTTAGATTAAACCTATAGTAACAGGAGGAGTCATGTAGGTGGTAAACCAGTAACTAACTATAGTCAACAAAACACTGACTAATAGTCCGTTAGATTAAACCTAGCAACAGGAGGAGTCATGTAGGTGGTAAACCAGTAACTAACTATAGTCAACAAAACACTGACTAATAGTCCGTTAGATTAAACCTAGCAACAGGAGGAGTCATGTAGGTGGTAAACCAGTAACTAACTATAGTCAACAAAACACTGACTAATAGTCCGTTAGATTAAACCTAGCAACAGGAGGAGTCATGTAGGTGGTAAACCAGTAACTAACTATAGTCAACAAAACACTGACTAATAGTCCGTTAGATTAAACCTAGCAACAGGAGGAGTCATGTAGGTGGTAAACCAGTAACTAACTAGTCAACTAAAGACTGAGACATTCTGCCTAGAATAAGTTTCTGCACAAATTCATTATCCGTGCATTTTTTTTTTTTTTTACATATTTTCAGATTTGGTGGAAGGCAGTAATTTGCTTGATTCTCCTGTTTTAATGTATTTGTTACAAGAAGAAAACAATATTAAACTAAAATAAAAGTGTTGAAAATTCCTGTTAAGTACCACTGAATCAGTTGATAAAACTCTATAGAACTGTGTCCCTGTCTTTGCTATAGGTATGGAGAGAGTCGAGGTCATGTGTGCTAGGTGTGGGGCCCATCTAGGTCATGTGTTCAATGATGGTCCAACAGAAACTGGCCTCCGTTACTGTATAAACTCTGCCTCCCTCGACTTTTCGCCCTCCAGCAAGTCTCGGAAGGCTGACGCTTATAAACCAGAGCTCTGATATCACAGTGAAGACTCAAATTAATCTTATTTAAAATAAGTCACTGAACAAGTAAAATTGATAATGGAGTACTGTTGTCCTTATGAAATTTAAATAAAGATGAATGTAATGGTATAAAGTTTTTGTTATTCATAGCCAAGAGATATTGTATTTAACCACCTAGCTATATATTTCATCACTTATTACGGATACCCCTTCCAGTGTTGGCACTACAACATATATGAAGGGAGATAACTCCAATTTGAAATGGAGCACCAGAAGTGTCAGATGTTCCACTTGTAAAATGATGTGAACACTTTTCTTTAAATGTTCTATTTTTACAGAAACACTTTTCTTAAATGTTCTATTTTTACAAAAAAATATGGTTTACTTCAAGTGAGGACCTATAAAAACGCATAATTAACTCATCATAGACAATAGGAGGAAGGGAAAAATCACGACTCAGGACTGATTACAATGTACAAATGTAAATGCAAATCACGATTTCTAACATTCAATTTCTAACATTCTAGGAATTGTTAAATTTTCATTAAAAAAAAATAGTATTTAGTTTTTATAGAAAATTTGATTTTCTTTCAATGAGAGAATTGTTTAGGGTATGATTCCAGACCGGGCACAGCGAACAAATATTTATCCAAACAGTGTTGTCTGCTTATACCTCCACTTTAGAGAGCAGTATATTTTTACTTGGAGAACATGTCTGCAACTGGGGACTTCAATTTTCTTCCTTTCATAAATTATGAAAAATGTTACAGACACCTTTGTGAAATGGACTTTTACATATAATTAAGAAGTTAAAAAGTTTTGCCAACATTTTCATAAATATTAATGAAAATTGGAAAGTTTGAAAGTTTTATGAAATGGTACCTAGGACTGCCTTCCATGATGGTTTGATCATTGTCATTATAACGTGGTGACTGAGGGAAATGTTGTACTACACAGCCAAGTTATGTTGTTTCAGTATGATCGCACTGTAAAGTGGCCCTAATGGCCTCACCATGTGTGAGAATATGAGATCTTGGCATTAGTATTGGACAAATAAACCGGCTGACAAAATTACTGGTACCTTTTGTATGGGAGGTTCCTGTGAGGGACACCCAAGAGAATTGATCAAGCTTTGTTGTACAGTACATGATAGATATTTTTATCTTGACACAGGTCAGCGGCGGATCGAGGCTATGTGTAGCAAGTGTGGTGCTCACCTGGGGCATGTGTTCGACGACGGACCAAAACCAATGTGTGTCCGTTACTGTGTAAACTCGGCCTCCCTGGACTTCAAAAAACACACAACTGTTTGACCCACGTGGTCCAAATGTCTGACCACTGTATGCTCCAACAATCTCACATGTTTTCTTCAGGGATGTAATGTCACTTCATTGAATGTCCATTTCAGAATGGTTCAGTTGAATTGAAAAAGAAGCAAATTTCAGTATTTGTATAAAGTACTAGATTTCTGGGGAGTACTTTACATTGAAGATTTGGTTTTGTTTCATCACCTATAGTTTAAGTGCAGTGTCCAAATTGTCATTCGGCCAATTTATTAAACTATGAGCACACCTAGTCAGTTTCAGTGTCCTTGAGAAAATCTTTAAAGTTTGAATTGTGTAATGAAATTTCAATTTCAGAAAAATGATAAATACTAATGTAATTAGTGCTATTGTTTAAACATTTCTTTAGTTAATGTGAGTGTTCAGCGTTAAAATCCCCTGGTGTATTGCAGAGGTGATGTTTTGTCCTAAGGATACAAATATGGCTTTAAATTATTTATGTGATTTCATGTCCAATTTAAAAGTATAGTAATGAGGAGTGTAAAAATTATGCAATAATGGCACAGATGTCTGTGTGTAGCATTACAGTTGTTTAATGTCCAGACAGCTGTATGTCTAATGGATCTGGTACTGTGGCAATGATGATAAAGTAAACAGTTGACAATTATATATCTACTATAAAGAATTTTAGATATGGTTACTTATATAAAACAGATGGCCACTTAAAATGGGTTGAGAAGAATAAATTTATGATATGTGATTTTAAATGTGATTTCTAAACACAGCTGGTACGAAAGTGGTCTCTGTATGGACCTGTATGTATGTAAAGGTCGACCATCAATTAGGGATCTGTTACGTATTTAACGGATAGAACTGCTCACTGTTACGTATTAAATGGATAGAACTGCTCACTGTAAATGTAATGGTTTTTAGGTTGATCACCTCGTGGATACAGTAGATGGAGGATGTATTAAGGACTTGTGATAAGGGAGAGGTCAACTGTGTTACAGTGTAACAATGGGTGCTAAGTTGTACTGTATGTACAGTGTAAGTAGTGTAGAGGTATTGTAGTAATTACTGTCATTGTGGACTTCAAAAACTTAATTTGTTGTCATTAATTAAAAAAATATTAGTTACATTGTAATAAAGTAAAGTTAATTAGTTGCCATTAATTGAAAATATTAGTTACATTGCAATTAAAGTAAAGTTAATTTGTTGCCATAGATTAAAGATATTAGTTAAATTGTAATTAAAGGGGCATTCCTTCATTTGAATAAAGTTTTGGTCGAACAAACTAAACTTACTGGCAAATACGTATTTTTTCCAAATATTAAAAGTTATAATCTTTACATTAATAAGGCAGTTTTACTCTCAAGATAAACCAATAGAAATTGTGAATCTTTCTGATGTGCAAACGAAGGTATCCCCCTTTAATATTTTAGTAACAATGTGATTATATATTAGTTATAATGTAATTAATACATTAGTTACATTGTTATTAGTGTATTATTAACAATGTAATACAATAATGTAAATATTTTAATGTAATATGTGTTACTGCATTAGTTACAATGTAATTTAATATGTTAGTTACAGTAGTTACATTGTAATTATTGTATTTGTTACGATGTAATTATTACTTACAATTAATCAGATATATAAGATGGATGTATTTAGTAGTTACAATGTAATCAATACATCTGTTACATTTGTGTTACAATGTAATCATTGTATTGATGTTGTATTGATGTGAAGTTAGTGAGTAGTTAATGAAATGAGATGTGTAATGAGTGATATTGCTCTGACTGATGCCACATCACTAACACTGTAATGTACCTGTGTATACAGTTTAAACTGTACAGATCTGTAGTACGGCTTTATTGACAGAGTTTAGTTTACAAATCTGTGTTACAACTCTATTGACAGATTGTAGTTTAAACTACAGATCTGTAGTACAACTCTATTGACAGATTTTAGATTAAACGACAGATCTGTAGTACAACTCTATTGACAGATTTTAGTTTAAACGACAGATCTGTGTTACAACTCTATTGACAGATTTTAGTTTAAACGACAGATCTGTGTTACAACTCTATTGACAGATTTTAGATTAAACGACAGATCTGTAGTACAACTCTATTGACAGATTTTAGTTTAAACGACAGATCTGTAGTACAAGTCTATTGACAGATTTTAGTTTAAACTACAGATCTGTAGTACAAGTCTATTGACAGATTTTACTTTAAACGACAGATCTGTAGTACAACTATATTGACAGATTTTACTTTAAACGACAGATTTGTAGTACAACTCTATTGACGGATTCTCCAGTGTTATAAGAATATATTTATTCAGAATTCAGTTTATGAATAAGTGATAAAAGATATTTTTATATTTGAATTTTTCACTCTTGAAATCCAAATTGATAAGATAGGGTATACACTTTTTTTTTTTTTTTTTTTTCCATGTCTTCAACATCTGAATATTTTGCATGGTGGTATCATTTAGATTATGTTGTTTAAATCATTAATTAATCATTGATTATTTCATTTGTATATTTTTTTCTCTTTTACTGTAAAAAAATGGGAGAATTCTTTAAAACCCGATGTCTCATTAAAATTTGTGCCATACACGATATCTTTATATACCGTTATGTATAAGGTTTGTGATTCTATGTTGATAATACAAGGTTTCAGCCTTAATAATGATTATTTTCCTACATAGGCAGTGGTCCGTGATTTACGTGTGGTGTTCTCTCAATTCTCTTTATGCAAGTGTTAGAAACGACACATGTACTTACTATCAAAGATTTCTTGTAATGATAATAAAGACATCTTTAATTATAAAAGCACATCATGTCATAATTAATCATGGGATTCTGCACAAAGAAATGAGGATTACTTTGATAATTTCACTCTACCTGGAGTGAACCTTTGTGTTAGGGAGTGCAACTCCAAACTATCACAAGCCATCAAATATGAGGTGTCTCATCGAACATTTCTCAAGACTTTTCACTGTCTGATTTCAACATCTTCAAACTAAATTTTATTTTTAAAACATGTTTTTTGCTATCTTACTTTACAATAAACTTAAAGTAGATCTCCAACACAGATATATGGGGAGAAATCTTGTGTCATAGGAAACTTCAGATAAATATCATTTTCTGTATTTTTAACTTTCATTATATGTATTTTCTGACGTTTGGATCTTTACTATTTTTACAAAGACTTTGCCTATAATCTTGCATGTGCAATAGAAAAGAGAGAAATTTATTTTTTTATTATTGATTATGACATACTAGTTATCTTCGTAAAATGTGCAATAATTAGGGTTACAAATTAGTTTTAGAATGACGATAAGTATGCTATATTTAGAACAAGGAATAGAGATGTTGTCTGTTTTACTTATAGCAGTTATGATTGTTTATAAAAACGATTTGGATTTATCTTAAAAATTGTTTTGATAGTTTTATGATTTGTTTTCCCAGGTGCCGTACTTCATTCGAATAGAAAATATAGAATTAAATTTTTTTAAATTAAATAATTAAATTTAATAGAAAATATATGTTTAAGAATATTTTATCGTTTCATATCTTTTTCCTGAACTTTTTAATAATATTTTTTAATTCATAATGTATAGAAAACTAAAATTCTGCTGATTTTATAAAACACTTTTCTATGGAATTATACATTGTGTTAAATTTGTCTTTAAAGTGGCAGGTCTTATTGTCTCTATACATGTATACTAGATAATACCTCCCACACAGTTTTTTACATAAAATCATTTTAAATCTGATTGGACATCTGATCTGACTGTGCTGCCACCTTGAGGCTGTCGGTGAATTCATGTGGGTTTATCTTTGTGATTTGCCCGAAATACTGGCGAGAAATAACCAACATACTGATGCATGTTGAGATGTAGATCTAATGATGAGTGTGCCTTTTATTCACATCAGCATTTGTATTATGATCATCATTGTACTTCCTTATAGCTTGTAGTACTAGTGGTATTTATGTAGAATCATAATTCCCTTTCAAAACCTTATAAAAATTGATGATAAAAGAAAGCTGGGCATTTTCAGTGGCATGTGGATGATTGTTCACAGAATATTTCCGTACTTTTTTTTAAATACACTTTCAAATGTAAAGAAATTCAATTCATGTTTGTATTTTTTGTTTTTCTCAATTTTACAAGGGGAATAACTCTTGTCCCCTTTTAGACTAGTCGTAACTTTTAGCTATATGTCTTCAGTATAGTTAGTTAGTTATATATATGTATATACTATTATATTAAACCTCCACCTCTTTATGCACCGTTTGATAATTGCCTCTCGATCTCGCTTGCTTTTGATCAAGGATATATGTATATATACTCACTACTGTGAAAATGGGAATTTTTTGTTGATGAACGTGTTCAAAATCTGATTCAGACTGGTAATTTTTAACTTTCGTGCTGATAATACAACACATAATAAATTGTATGTCAATATGCATGAATGTTTTAATTATTACAAGTCAGCAGATTGAAATATTTTCTTCCTAACGCAAAAAGTTTCTATAGTTACAATAGCAAGTTTTATTTCTATTTTTTGTTTTTTTCTTCGTTTTTTGTGGAAATATTTCTATTTTTTTGTTTTTGTTTTCTCACTGTTTGTTGTGGACATATTGTACATATCATATATCTATATATCATAGTCTTTTCTATTTAAACTAAATCTTATTTTTACGTAGATTTTTTTAATTTTTGATTTCATCATAGTTTTTTTTATTTAAATTTTCCTTCATTACTTCACAAGTGTAAGAAATCATGTTTTAACATACAGCTTCAAAATATAACTTTGTACAGTAGATTTTACTGAACACTTGTCTAATAAATTAATTATTTGTAAATTAGATTGGTCAAGTTCTTATCAGTATTTCATTAAAAGGGAAAAATGGGAAAAAATACTGTTAACTTCTAAGACTTTTTCCGTATGCTCTATAAATAAGCTGTATAGATGTTCCTTTTGCTCTCAGAATTAGCTTTATAGACTTTACTTTGATTTCAATACTAAGCAAATGGTAATAAAAACTGACACTACTTATAAGACTTTTTGCCAGATAATATTCTATTTCTCACAAGTACAGCAATGTACAACAATCTGTTTCTCACAAGTACAGAAATCTATTTCTCGCTATGCTTCTTGGTGATGGAAAAACTGAATTAGTAGCATAACTGTGATACATTATTTAATGTTTTATTTTATAGAATAGTGCTTTGTTTTGTGAAGTACTTTGACACAAATGTTTATGAAGCCTTCTGCCATTATGTATTCTTTAGCTGTATATAAAGGTAGTGCAGTCTAACAAAATAAACAACCACGCTGCTATGCAAGTTTGAACCTTTGCTGACAGGTGTGGTGCGAGTTCTGTCCCTTGTTTCTCTGTGTTCTGTGAGAATCTAACTTGTTTATGTCAGATTTGTTTGTGGTTCTGTCGTAATTGGCTGTCTGTTTTACAGATACAGGACTTGGTTCACCACTATTATCAGCCTGAGTCTGTTATTGATTTAAGGAAGTCGGACTCAATTGGTGCATTCTGTCTGTAGCAATGAATTATTTTTACTCAACTTTCGCAGATTACCAGTATCTTTTGGAAAGCAACATTGTTAGGAGCTCTGATCGTAGAAAATTCAGATATCGATGATAATGTTTTCATCTGAATTATAAAGTTCTGATGTTAATTAGAAAGTTATTATCTTAATTAAAGTTATTAATTAGACATTTCTTGTCTTTATTAAACAATTCTGATCTTTATTATAGAGTTATCATATGTTCTTGCATGTATTTAGAAATTGATGATCGCGATAAAACCAAGTTCCGAACTGAATTATATAGTTCTGATAATTCAAAAACTAAATTGCGGGTATTCTTTTTTTATTTAAATTGACACTGAATGCTATTATGAAATATTATCTATGCAGTCAATAGTCTTGTACAGACCTTATAACTTCGGATGTATTAGTCATCATCTATTTAACTTTTACTGATTTAACACATTAAAATAAATACCAATAGGAACAACATATCGTGATTACTTCTACTATTGTCATCGTTTTAGTTAGAGTTGTCTCCCCTCGACTGCTACAGTCCTCTACCTAATACAGTGCACATTGACTACATTGAGTAACCCTTAAATTGTTTGACGAAGAATGGCATTGTTTTAATTTAATGCATATCATTTTTTTTTCATAATTTGGATTTGTGTTGTGTTTGTTCGCTTGCCATACGTTTGTGTTATATCTAGTAAACAATGATATTAATTGTCCTAGTTAATGCATGCATGCCTATGTTGATAAACGTTGTTTGTCCTATCAGGGGATGTCATCTGTACTGCTCATACTAACACTGTAATATAACGAGTATGTAACTCTGCCGTTATTATCACATTTCCTAACCCGTATTACTTTAAACCAGTACAAATCCGTGTTCCTTTGTAGTTATCTTTATACTCCTGGAGGTAGTTATAAACATTTTTTTGTCTGGCTATATTTTATCCCAGTTTAAACATCTTTAGTGTTTCTTTTCCTTGTCTGATTCTAACTCTTTATGTTACTGTTCGAACCCTACTGTTCTACTGTTTGAGCTGGTAATCTGTTTCGTTGCATTCTTGTGCAGTTCATTCAATCTTTCTTTTCATAAATTCAATTGCAAGTTGTATATAAAGAGGGATGTAGTCATGAATTGAACTGGGTTTACACTGTACACCATTAATGTAAGGTGTGATAGGAATTTGGGTACAGTTCATAGACCAATGAATTCAGTCTATGTGTACAGATAAAGATTGGAGTGAAGTTCACAGAGTAATGATTGAAAGGCAGTTCATAAACTGATGAATTTAAGTCTATGCCCTTTATAAACCATCTGTCAAATTAATTAAAATGTATTTCTTATGCTAACGAATTGAATGACATACAGAGGAGGTGTACAGAATAGGTATGATGTAATCTTACGTCTTACTTGTATTAATGAGTGTGTGATTAATCTGATCTTAATAATAACCAGCAGTGACCGTCATCTGACGGTTTCTGATTCTCGGCTTAATTCGAATGCAAACATCAATTAAAACTTGTTCAAAATGCAGCTTCTGTTTAGTTTTTTTTGTCTCTTTTAGAAAAAGTCAGTCGTTTTAAATGGGATAGCAATCGAGCTGTCGGTTAGAACGCTGGTCACCTAACCTCACGTGAAGGTCCGAGATGTGTGACTCGACGACCGGTGTCTGTTTGTGATTCCTAGTGCGGGTTAAGAACCGAGCAGGTCTGTGCTGTCCGTGGTTGTGGCCTTGGCCAAGACAACAAGGAGACCCCACCTCAGAATGGTTATTCACAGGGAGAAAGCCACAGTTAACAGCCGTTTTTGACAGTGAATCGTTATTATAGAAGTGTATGTTGATACGGTATTTGTTGTCCATTTCTTTCCTATCACGTACTTGACCTTGTAGTCAATACCATATCTGTTCTGTAAAACGCCCAGTGGGTAATTCCAAATCCCTGGGTCAAGGAGGCTTACTTTAGGACAAATTGATATGAGTGGGCCTATCACTAAGTACTAAAATAATAATTATTTCAATATCATTGGGTTTCATTGTGTCGAAAAATGCTTTAAATCTAACAGACACTGAATCATACTATTTGCGGAGTACTGTACAGTAGTTTGCTTCGGCTAAAAATGACTGATCTTCATTCATAAGATGGGTCAAATGTTCTAATGGGATGAATTAGATCCAATAGATTAATTTGGTCGACGTTTAAAGTCGATGAGATCATACGTGAAGCCTAACGGACACTTAGAAATATTAGTCTGGTTAAAATGTATATATTTAGTTTAAAGAAACGCAAACACAAGGCTCCATATTTGGCTAATGGCTTAAAGAGATGAAGAACTATCGACTTTACTCAAATATTCTGACCTTGACCCATAATCGGTTATTTATACACGGATACTATGGCTGAGACTCCTGGTATTTAATCTGTGACGTAAAGGGTGTCTGGGCCGCTGTCTTTAGAATATCAAAGTTAGAAATAAAAATAATTCTCAATGATATATCTGATTCTTAGCTCCAAACTAGGGGGAGATAATCTAACATTATAATTCAGCTGAAGAAATCTTTACACTTTAGATTTGCCGAGACGGCATAATTCCTTGTTGTTGATACACACACAAAAATAAAACATTGAAGGTTTTTTCTAATAATATTTTTTATGTATTGACTTCTTCGTTGTACATGCGTCATCTACTTCGATAGTCGACTTACAAATTGCATAATATCTCCTTTTAAGCTCAATATTTCTACATGTATAACGGCCGAAATTATTTGACGTATGAAATGGATTTAGCGTTCGATGGTGATTGATTTAGCTATACTAAGTCAAATTATTCGATAACCCCCCGACGAAAGATCGTTTGAAGGAAACATTCTTTTTGTGATGTACATAGAGATAGTCACATATTTTAGTATTTCAATTTAGAGATCATATTTCAAAACACAGGGGTCATCATCCCGCTAAATATCATGTGCCATATCTACGTATATTTGTGACTTCATACGGCAATATAAATAGCCAGGTGTACTAGACAATAAACACAATAGATTCTGTACCAATCTGGTGCCTGTATTAAACTATTAAATCCTGTTAAAGTATTCGAAACATGCATCGCCTACCTGAATCTTTTTTATTTTTTATTTTTGGTAACTAAGCTACCATACAGGTGAGCTCAATTTTCCTTCGTGACTAATTATTTTTTCGCACCTGTGGCAGTTAATACTTACCTGTTAACATACCTGAGCATTGTAACACCTGCGGAGAACAGGGGGACAATACGGTGAAAAATGATAACATTCCTAAAAGTCGATTTTGAAGAAGTATTTTTTGTGTGATTTAAGCCGTGTTTAATTCAGAACTGATTCATGGGCGTATACACATGTCGATATCGGGTATGTACTTGTAGACGCGCGCGTGATCGTCCGATACATCAACAGAGATGACCTAATTGAAAAGAACATTTTCAGCAGCATGCTTTTAGGTTTCGGCTAAATAGGTTTACATACAACTATATAAGCACTGTTCACCCAGTAGGTAGTCGGCTTACCCGTGACCCTTCAAGTCGATGGAAATTTCCAATTTTCTAGCTATTTGGTCATCACCAGATGTCCGGTCTAAAGGCATTTCTATTTCTCTGTATCTGATATAAAATAAAGAAAACTATACACCTTTTACTATTTTGAGACACAAGTTTTAACAGGTAGGTTATACTAGTTCTTCAATTCAACTCTCTGATATTGACCGAGTTTACACCAGATGTTTTTTAAAAGATTAACTTCCAATTACTATAATAAATAATTTCCTGAAGAACAGAAACCTATTAATTTTCTCCGGTTGACCTCACGGATGAACCACATAGATAGCTACATGTTCCCTTCAGTCACCATGAAATTCCGACACGGTGATGGACACGCTGTATTTAACTTTGGAGTTTTAACATGAATTGTTAAACACACAATGGGTACTTGTCAACTTATAGCTGTCAATTAAGTGTGAACCGAGTGATCTAATATCTCGATCCTCAAAGTTTAACGAGATAATTAGAGACTATTAACCATCATATACTGGTATTTAGTGTATGTAATGACCACGATACGGAGTACTTTTAGTCAGATTAAATAAACAGTGTTTAACATAAAAACGGCTATAGACAAACTAACCATACAGAAATGTTTATTTATTTTTTCAAGCTCGTAACGTTTTATACGCAGATGAATTAAAGGAGACGAGTTAACCTCTCACTGGCTTCTCATAATGGTGTCAAATGTCAGAGGCTGGATATTGTACCGCAGGGTATCAATTGATCCTGTACTCATTTTCGGAACTTGGGAGGTTGGTTGACCTAGTTATGAGAAGTTGCCGAATCTTGTCACGAAAGATGGTCATTATGTACCCCGTTGTCTCCACCATCTCGTCCCGACCATCTCGCCCCTAGACATACATACAGGTTTGTGTAAATATTAGCATTCCGCCCGATATCATAATATACAATTAGGACTCAATTTAGACATGATTTACAATATTAGGTAAAACCGTGTTGATTAAGTTGGTTTATTGCCATACTTAATATGATTTGAAATGGTCTGATCTTAGGCAGGAATATCACAACACAAGTGTACGAATTTGGCTCAGCAATCCTCGTGGTGGGCAAACTCTTACACCAGGGCTGCGCTGAACAGACTTATTTTTGTAATTTTCTCACATACGACCAAACTAATTCTAGTCGTAATTAGTATCAATCTCTTTTTTCCGCCAAAAAACAAAACTCTTGGGGCTGAGACGGGGAATTCTCTTCACAACAATTGCATGACGTCACGGACGGAAACAACACAATGCTTCACATAGAAATCCACTATTATGACGTCATAGCGCGTGGCAACTTTCATTTTCTACCCGTGGGTAATTACTAGAATGTATGTATTTCAACTTATCTGTCTCAACTTGAGGGTGACTCTTAGGGTGATAACACGAGGCCTTCCCTAGCAATATAGTTCATTGTTATGTTCTTTAAAATTCTTGTAAAAATTCGATTCCATTAATGAGGTATACTTTGACGAATAAAATACACATGATGGATTACATTTAGACCTTTTAATAACAATACTTGGTGATTACTTTACATTTTGGTTTATTTATTTAATTAGTTAGTTAGTTTAACGTCATATTAACAGTCAGGGTCATTTAAGGACGTGCCAGGTTTTTGAGGTGGAGGAAAGCCGGAGTACCCGGCGAAAAACCACCGGCCTACGGTCCGTACCTTGCCCCACGTAGGTTTCGAACTCGCAACCCAGAGGTGGAGGGCTAGTGATGAAGTGTCGGGACACCTTAACCACTCGATAACCGCGATGTTGCTAATATAAATCCTTTAACATTTTATTCAGAGTAAAAAAGAAAAGTACATTTGACCTAGATCAGTTGATTTCCATTGAGGGACTGAAGTACGTGCACTTGTTACGTCAAACGGCTGGATGGACAGTAAAAGGGAAGTGATCCACCTAGTCGGGTCTCTCCATTGTCACCTCGAGGTAGGTGGTATGGCGGTACTTCCTCTCGCCTTACGGTGGTACGGTACGGACACAACATCTAGGTTTACGGACCGGGATCGCATTACGGCCCCGGGAACCGAAACTGTCACTATGACGAAACCCGGGGGAGGGGCCAAGGGGTACCAGGTACTACCACTGAACAGGATGCGACGAGAAGATATCTGATATATGTTATTTACATATATATCTGTAAAAAGAAAGATAAACAAATAAATTGGGGCAAAATGCATTTTTTCTACACAATGTCAAACATACGGTAAGAGATGTTTCTGCCGTTCAAGTACATTGAATAATGATAAATGTTGCGAATGAAGTAGGCTATAGCGGCATATTAAAACTCAGGCTAGTACTTGTACAATATAAATTGTTATATGGTAGTATATAAGTTGGTATATAAGTTGGTATATAAGTTGAATTTTTCAAACTCTCAGTATCTATCTACCAGATATGCACTCGGAAGCACAGACAGTCTTTTATTTCCAGAAAATTTTACAACAGTTGCTCCATTAAACAAGGTATGTTAGGGATAGTAAAACAAGCTGAAAGCTTATATTAATTCCTCTCTCCCATAAATATACATTGATTTCATCTTGTTTGATTAAAATAGTGTGTTCTTTCTGAAACTACAACAGATTGTGTCATCTTATTCATTGAAGATGTATATTTTATTTTCTAGCTCTCATTGTATACTTTATTTTCTAACTCTCATACACAAATACGAAACGAACCTCTACCTGTAATCTTACCTCATTTAAAACAGTCACGTGATGTAGGTAAACGATACATCTGGTGACAGGTATCTCCGCTTGGTGTGGGTAACATAGAGTTGTAGAACTTGTTACCCAAGTTGGCTTCAAACAGAACTTGACGGACAGATACTTGTGTGGTCACTTTCACCACACCCCAACGATCTTGGTGTATTTTCTGTTAAGTCTACGGGTATTATTTCAACTTATCTAGATCAAAGTGTTTCTGTTTGTCTGCTTACTTGTCAAAGAATGCGGATGAGCTGAGTCGCCAACGCAATTTATTTTCATCATTTTTAAACGGATTTTATTTTGGATATTTTTGTTTGATAAAAAATATGTTTCCTCGTGTTTTGTTTCAATTGTCGAATAGTACAAAGTACAAATCGTGTAAATAAACTTTGAGGAGAAGAAGAAGAAGAAGAAGAAGAAGAAGAACTCATAGCATGCACATTTACAGCAATCATATTGATAACAAGGGTACCCATACCTACACATTGTCCAGTTTGTCTAGAGACGAAATACTGACCAGTTATCCTTCAGTGTAGCAATATTTCAAAATACATGATAGCGAAAAGGATGTGGACCTTCATCGTTTATATTGGATTCTTAAACTTCATCAACGTTTTATTGCTGGTTCGATTTATTGTTCATCTAAACCTTTATCTAGACTTTTACTACGAAAGGCAGGGCTACAGTCCTGTTAGGATACCGTTTAATGATGAAATTGATGGATCTGTAGAAAAGACAAAACAAAAACAAAAACAAAAACAAAACACGAAATATCTCTTTTAGCAAAACGTTTTATTTCTAGACTCTTCACAATTATATTCCCGATACCAAACCCAAGGAAGCCATCGTTCTCATGCGACGAGAGCTTTCTTTTCCAAGGTTACCGAACTACGTTATACGCTACAGCACTTACACGACTAGGGCCATTGACAATACACCGATGAAATCATGAGAATTAATGAATTTCTGATCGACAACATCTTTATTGAGTTTGGTGATCAATTCTTCTAATGGACCTTTGGTATGCCACTAGGAACACATTGTACCACTCAATTGTGCGACTTGGATTTGTTTTCATACCAAGCTGATTATATTTAAGAAATAATTAACGATGATTCGTGTATTGTTGCAGGATATACAACGAGGACGAGGATATTTTAGAATTAAATTAATAACGAAGGCTACAGGACGAATTAATGGCTGACTATTAGATACATAACATTGTAACAGCCATGACTCGCGAGCGTGTATTATTGACACGAGCATGTATTATTGGAAAATAATACATGGTTTTAAACCAATCAAAACTGGCGTTACATGGTAGAATACAGAGCTTATCATGACAGGAAAACTTTCAACATTAGGTATATCGAAAATGTGTAGTTATTAGATATTAAAAAAAAAGAAAGAAAATTACATGTTATCAATAACACTACAGACTCTTAAAATTGTATGATGTGGTGTACTACAAATGTATCTATATATAATACACACGTCTCGTAGGACGAGTGTTATACTGTAACAATATCATGTTAGGACGAGTAGTATATGTGTAATAATGAAATAATACCATTGTAGGACGTGTAATATATGTGTAATACAGTAATAATATCATTGTAGGACGTGTAATATATGTGTAATACTGTAATAATATAATGTTAGGACGAGTAATATATGTGTAATAATGAAATAATACCATTGTAGGACGTGTAATAAATGTGTAATAGTATCATGTTATGACCTGTAATACATGTGTAATAGTATATGTGTGAATGTGATGCTGTGTTTTTAATACCATTGTAATACTGTTTACCACTGAAGGATGAGTGTTATTATATGGACATTACGTTATGTAAGTTGTTATAACAAGGTGTGATAGTACGTATGAACAGTGTAATGTTGTATTTATCATTGTATGAACAGTGTAATGTTGTTATATCATTGTATGAGCAGTGTAATGTTGTATTTATCATTGTATGAACAGTGTAATGTTGAGTTGATCATTGTATGAGCAGTGTAATGTTGTATTATCATTGTATGAACATTGTAATGTTGAGTTTATGATTGTATGAACAGTGTAATGTTGTTATATCATTGTATGAACAGTGTAATGTTGAGTTTATCATTGTATACACAGTGTAATGTTGAGTTTATCTTGTATGAAAAGTGTAATGTTGTATTTATCATTGTATGAGCAGTGTAATGTTGAGTTTATCTGAGGAACGGGCCGGTCTGTGGTGTCGTGGGGCGGTCTGTGGTGTCGTGGGGCGGTCTGTGGTGTCGTGGGGCGGTCTGTGGTGTCGTGGGCCGGTCTGTGGTGCCGAGGGGCGGTCTGTGGTGTCGTTGGGCGGTCTGTGGTGTCGTGGGGCGGTCTGTGGTGTCGTGGGGCGGTCTGTGGTGTCGTGGGGCGGTCTGTGGTGTCGTGGGGCGGTCTGTGGTGTCGTGGGCCGGTCTTTGGTTTCGTGGGCCGGTCTGTGGTGTCGTGGGCCGGTCTGTGCTGTCGTGGGCCGGTCTGTGCTGTCGTGGGCCGGTCTGTGCTGTCGTGGGCCGGTCTGTGGTGTCGTGGGGCGGTCTGTGGTGTCGTGGGCCGGTCTTTGGTTTCGTGGACCGGTCTGTGGTGTCGTGGGCCGGTCTGTGCTGTCGTGGACCGGTCTGTGCTGTCGTGGGCCGGTGTGTGCTGTCGTGGGCCGGTCTGTGTGTGTGGGCGTCGTCTGCCGTGGGCCGGTCTGTTCTGTCGTGGGCCGGTCTGTGGTGTCGTGGGCCGGTCTGTGCTGTCGTGGCCGGTCTGTGCTGTCGTGGGCCGGTCTGTGGTGTCGTGGGCCGGTCTGTGGTGTCGTGGGCCGGTCTGTGCTGTCGTGGGCCGGTCTGTGGTGTCTGGGCCGGTCTGTGGTGTCGTGGGCCGGTCTGTGCTGTCGTGGGCCGGTCTGTGCTGTCGTGGGCCGGTCTGTGGTGTCGTGGGCCGGTATGTGCTGTCGTGGGCCGGTCTGTGCTGTCGTGGGCCGGTCTGTGCTGTCGTGGACCGGTCTGTGGTGTCGTGGGCCGGTCTGTGGTGTCGTGGGCCGGTCTGTGGTGTCGTGGGCCGGTCTGTGCTGTCGTGGACCGGTCTGTGCTGTCGTGGGCCGGTCTGTGTTGTCGTTGACCGTTCTGTGGTCTCGTGGGCCGGCCTGTGCTGTCATGGACCGGTCTGTGGTGTCGTGGGCCGGTCTGTGCTGTCGTGGGCCGGTATGTGGTGTCGTGGGCCGGTCTGTGGTGTCGTGGGCCGGTCTGTGGTGTCGTGGGCCGGTCTGTGGTGTCGTGGGCCGGTCTGTGGTGTCGTGGGCAGGTGTTTGCTGTCGTGGGCCGGTCTGTGCAGTCGTGGACCGGTCTGTGCTGTCGTTGGCCGGTCTGTGCTGTCGTGTAACGGTCTGTGGTGTCGTGGGCCGGTCTGTGGTGTCGTGGGCCGGTCTGTGGTGTCGTGGGCAGGTCTGTGCTGTCGTGGGTCGGTCTGTGCTGTCGTGGGCCGGTATGTTCTGTCGTGGGCCGGTCTGTGCTGTCGTGGGCCGGTCTGTTCTGCCGTGGGCCGGTCTGTTCTGTCGTGGGCCGGTCTGTGCTGTCGTGGGCCGGTATGTGCTCGTGGGCAGGTCTGTGCTGTCGTGGGTCGGTCTGTGCTGTCGTGGGCCGGTATGTGCTGTCGTGGGCCGGTCTGTGCTGTCGTGGGCCGGTCTGTGCTGTCGTGGGCCGGTATGTGCTCGTGGACCGGTCTGTGCTGTCGTGGGCCGGTCTGTGCTGTTGGTGGCCGGTCTGTTCTTTCGGGGCAGGTCTGTGGTGTCGTGGGCCGGTCTGTGGTTTCGTGGGCCGGTCTGTGCTGTCGTGGACCGGTCTGTGGTGTCTTGGACCGGTCTGTGGTGTCGTCGGCCGGTCTGTGCTGTCGTGGGCCGGTATGTGCTGTCGTGGACCGGTCTGTGCTGTCTTGGGCCGGTCTGTGCTGTCACGGGCCGGTCTGTGCTGTCTTGGTTGTATCCAGGGGAAAGAAACTTTACCTCTCGATGGCATGCGATATTCCTCCCATATGTTGTTCAGGGAGGTAGCTACCAACTACTACAAGGAGACCCCGTCTCAAAAGGACCATAGCTGTTCACGGGACAATAAAGACAAAAGACAAATCACAAATCATTGTATTATTGAACCTTATGTTGACCTCTTGTTACACACAATATAGTGTGTCTGAGTGATAATATGTCTGAACAGCAGCCGCTTACCTCGATCTTTACTTACAACATGCAGCTATAGACATCTAACAAGTAAGCTGTATGCTAAAGTTGTATATGGTATTTCTTCCACTCGAGTTAGTAATTTTTCGAAAGTTTTAGCGAGCGCTTTTGTGTTTCTAGCACAATAGAAAAGTTCTTTTTACAATATCAAATTGGGTGTAAGGATATGACCTGAAAGGAATGAATAGGCCAAACTAATAATTTCGAAAATATATAGATATATTACAATTTATTACAAATCATAACAAATAATAGGCAAGTTTATTCTTTTCAAAGGAAAAATTGGAAACAAAGATCTATGAATTTTGTTTTTTAATATGACAAATGCAACTTCGAACTTCTTCTGGCGAGTTATCACTTCTGGGACTATGTGAAGCGGCCTTCAAGTGTTATCCAATCAAAACGCATTGAACCACGTGATTTAAAAATAGTCCCGGTCAAAGGTCATCGTGCCAACCAATCAAAGCACATTTAGATTTTATTATTCATCAGTTGTAATGTATCTCATGCCTTGGACGTTGAGTAACACCCACCTTTTGTGGTAGAGGTGATTATTTCCGGATGGTTAATAAAGTAACATCTCCTCTTCCCTTGTATACGCCATTCTTATACATGACAACGGATATAGGTACTCTTTAAGGATGAACCGTGGACGTTGCTACTTTATTAAGTCTGCAAAAAATGTTTTATAATACTAATACTAATACCTAACAACTTAATTACAGAGTGGGACTTGTCTGTCAAAGTCTTGAGAGCGGAATGAAGACAAAATCAGTTGCTCTTTTTATGTAAGAATATGGGAAAAACTATAAAGATATACATGTACATAGTTTTTATATACTAGTACATGTAGTATATCATGTAATACATCACTTCATATAAAGTATCGAATAACAAGCTATTCACAAATAGCTCATTACTGTCAAAATAAATAAAGCAAATTCCCGCCATAGGGTATGATACAACAATACGTCATGAAGTACAACACAAGATGTTGTTTTTTAGTGCATGCCGCCTAAATCTGTATATTGTACTGACTCGTATCGGCGCCTTCCGCCAGATGTCAGCATTGCCGCCGAGGTGTCAGACCACCAAAAGGCTCGGGGAGTCAGTAAGGTGGCCTGCAAATGACTTCCCGTAATTTGAAACAAATTCCAAATGTAAATTAAACAACGATTCCGTAACACGCTATCTTGTTTACTTCTGGAGAGTAAATAATGTATAACCCAGGCGCCATTTCCGTGTTTAATTAGACTGATATGAAAGCATGTCAAATTCTGACTAATGAATGATTAAAAACAGTTCTGATAGTACAAACTGTGTATTTATGAGTGGCTGTAATGATCAAAATAGTTTTCGCTATTACATTGATATTTCAGTTCGGAAGCCTTCGTAGATAACACATGTATTGACTTGTTAATCACCCACGAACGGGTTAATTAGCATGGAAGTCAATATTGAATTTAGACAATCTCTGTTACATTATTTTGGAGCCAGAATCACCAAATAAATGTCTGATTTGAATTAAACTAAACGAAAATAATATCTTATTATCTAATTAAAGTTTAACACACTATTTTTTTCGACTGGATGAAAATCTAACAGAAGTTTTGAAACAGTTATGGTTTAAAGGAGACGGAGAATGTTAATTTATTTAATTCGGAGCAGATGTTTCAGTCTTTGTATTGATCGAGTTCCGTCGAATTCTATCATAAACAAGATGTTTATCAAATTAGGCAGCATTTTCTACGTCTCCGTATTAGCCACATACACAGCACTCAATCACAGCGCCAATGTGTTTATACAAATCGATGGGAATTATTACCAAAGATATTAATCGATCAAGATCTTTTCTGAAAATAAATATTTATACAAATAGTACCATATGTGCTGATAATTGGGTTTAGTGTATCGCAGTTGTGTCTTTAAAGGACGGGACTTTGTTTCCGATTTCTTTTTAGGGTTGACCGATTATGAATTTTCGGTGACCAATATTTTAAGCGGAACCGGAAGTTATTGAACTAATTACACCGGAAGTAAGACCAGGGTGAGGTTTTCTGCATCAGCAGTGTTTTTATTTAACGTTTTCTTTGATGGAAGGAGTTTTATGTAGTTAACAAGTTATTGTTTCCCGTATACAAGTGACGTGTGATAAGTTGTCCGTAATGTTCCGGAACTACACCTGACACGGACATATCCGTTTTTTATCATCAATTTTATAGACCCGCGCCTGAAAATTTTATAGACAAGCGTTTGTTAATTTTAAAGACAAGCGTCTGTCAATTCATTAATAATTTATAGCAAGTTTCAATATACCACTTTTACCATTTCGTGGGTTGCATGAAGTACAAAATAGGTACCATTTCGAAAGATGCAGCTTAATTTCACACACCTGATTAAGAATAACACTATACATCGTTGTAAGACACCTGATAAAGAATACCCATGTATATATCGGTGTAAGACACCTGATAAAGAATACCCATGTATATATCGGTGTAAGACACCTGATAAAGAATACCCATGTATATATTGATGTAAGACACCTGATAAAGAATACCCATGTATATATCGGTGTAAGACACTTGATAAAGAATACCCATGTATATATTGATGTAAGACACCTGATAAAGAATACCCATGTATATATCGGTGTAAGACACCTGATAAAGAATACCCGTGTATATATCTGTGTAAGACACATGATAAAGAATACCCATGTATATATCGGTGTAAGACAAGTGATAAAGAATACCCATGTATATATCGGTGTAAGACACCTGATAAAGAATACCCATGTATATATTGATGTAAGACACGTGATAAAGAATACCCATGTATATATCGGTGTAAGACACGTGATAAAGAATACCCATGTATATATTGATGTAAGACACGTGATAAAGAATACCCATGTATATATCGGTGTAAGACACCTGATAAAGAATACCCATGTATATATCGGTGTAAGACACCTGATAAAGAATACCCATGTATATATCGGTGTAAGACACCTGATAAAGAATACCCATGTATATATTCGGCCTAAGCTAGATCAAAGTTTAAAAAAATTGACATGTTTCTAAGATAACATATGATTTTAGTAAACAGTTTGACAGCTAATAATAAACCACACACAGCCAGTAAAAACTGAAAGGTTATTTTCCTCTTAAAACTCCTTCAAATTAAATTTCAAGCGTACTTATAATAGTTAGAATGTTGAATCATGTAAACAATGAATGGGTAGGACGAACAAATTGGCGTTTGTGAAAATAACATTTAAAAGTCGCTTTACTTATTATATTAGAATTTCAGTGACGTATATGACTTTGGGTGGAAATTAGTTATCTTTACTAAGTAATGTCAGAACGTATGTCAAGTAACACCGAGTTTGACTCTGATGGCTTGAAATAACGCCGACAACGACACCATATTGACACGACTTGGGGACTATTTGTCGATCGCGCATCCATCAGCCGCACCAAAGGGATACCAAAGGAATAAACTGGAATCGGATGTTCTTTTAACATTTTTTAAAATTTCGGGTTCATATTTCTACTCAGTTCAGTTTATATATAACCAAAGATGAATTTCTTAAAATTGAATAGAGTTAAGTAACACCTGGATTTAAGTTAAGATACTAATTAAAAGGGAAATAACGATATTGCAGCACCTTTATAAACATATAAACAACATAGTGATAGAAGCATGGAAGGAATGTCTGTGTCTGAAAATCATGATCAACGGTACCAAATCGCCTACCGAACATATACATACATCCATACATGTATATGGAGATTCGTGTACCAACTCGTTTTATTTATTTATTGTTTCTCAAGAAAGCCCGTGATCATCTATTTTCATACATTCTGATATACACGAAGAAGTTGCATTCATGCCGCTTTGAAACGCAAACGGTTCTGTGTTATGATATGTCTCCTGACTCGCATACCATTTTGATGACGTTGTAAAGTATAGTACTTTAGGACCACAAACAGCTATAGGTCGTGCAGTATAGTCATGACCGCTTCAAATCCTGAAACATGGAACATATTTGGCCGTGACGTAACTACTAACAGTTGATTTATGTGTTGTATGATATTGTATCTCATAAATTTGCCGATATGAAATCTATTTCTGATGTTCCATCTGACTCCCCGGCGAGGAGGACACTAGATCGATGACCCACATTCGGGAATCATTTTTATGTTCAAATAAAATTCCGATAAGACTTCTCCACTGACACGATAGCCATGTAACCCTGTTACAACTGAAATATTCCCAGCATCATCGCTTCGCTGTTGTTTGATTTCACAGGCATATTTTAATCAAATTAAAATCAAATGTATATTTCAAATCTTCCCTGTTTCGTCCTTTTTTTCCCATTAGGACTACACGAGGTTCGAGGGCAAAGAGAAATCGCGTTATTATTGGAATGTAATGGAGTGTGACGTTTATCCTGATGTTGTCGGCTCTGTGTTCGGTATTGTTTGACATTTCACAAAGGATAAATCTAAATTATAACAAGGAAATTAATCATCGTAAAACCAACACCAATGTGATAGTTTTTAGATACTATTTTTAAAGCGTTCGTCCAGCTTCCCAACAAGGTATACATTTTGTCTACATTGACCTATCAATTTATTTTCATTGGCATGTTTTAGTAAATACACGGGTGAAATGGACAATTTGAACATTAAACAAAACTGATAATTTGAAATGTTATGATTGATACGGTGGCTCAACAATATACACACGTAGCATACGTACATACTACAACACAGGAGCGAATCAGAGTATTTAACTTGGGATACGACAATCCTATACATTCAAAATTACAGAAACTGAAAAGAAAAAAATAGTTGAAGGAAAGTTTAAACTAGAATAACCGAAACGAGAAATTTGGTCAAAGACTCGAAAAGTATTGAATAGCAGGCGTCGACCCTTTTTATTGCATTCGAATATACGTTCGCCATTTCTAAATTGTAATCAATAGAATAAATTACTGGTTAGTAAGTCTGTGACAATTACTTTGTTGGATATTTTATCCTAAATTTATTTTTCACGTTTTATTATTAAAAGATTGGTTTCCTAGCTGTCTACCTGAAACCTATCTGGAATTGGAATTGGGCGAGTTGTCGCTCTGGCGCTCCTGCAAATGCCACAACGTCAGCCGGCCGAAATCGACACCATATATTCGTGATCTTTTCCCCCACCCGGACAGCTAGCCTAGATATGTGTACTAAATTAAGGTGAATCAAAGTGATCTCTCACCGCAGGTACCACAGACATTGACAGGTAAATATATGCACGTGTCTAGTCCAGGTGTGGGTAACTTAGACACGGACTAACCATTATCGACAATGGAGCTTATCGGCGCTGCCTGGACTGTCACTCTGATCGCCATTATATCCACTGTCCTGCTCTGATTTGAATGTTGTTTTGTAAACGGCTCGGTCAGTCTAACACACAGGTCAAGTGTAGGGTTCAGTGACCAGTAGGGGAAATCAGAGGGCGGCCAACTATTGACACTAAAGTACACTTAACACATACACGGAGAACCGTTATAATTCTAATTAAATACTTTGTCCATTTCGTTCTATTGACAGTTCAAGTGGACTAACAACGAGTATTATCTATTACTGGTCTCTCAGTTCCTGTTAACCGTTTGAGCCGTGATGTGGCCTCCGTTAAGTGTTTACAAAAGTATTACATATGGTACAAAACACAAAGTGGCAATAGATAAAATAGATAAATGATAGTGCATTTCCGTAAACAAATTGGACTGGTCGTTGTAGATAGCCCTAGTCCTTGTGGTCTTCGGAATATTCACGTTCTCTGTTTCTACGTGTGCATTTTCTGTGTAGCAAGATTAAAGTTAGTTTTTAGAGTGAAACCGCAAACTAATTACCTGCTCGCAATTTAGACTATTGCATCACGAAACTAAAAAAAAACCCAGACTCATTGGAAGCCTCTGTCAGAAACTTCGTCAAAGAATTTGATCGAATGCATTTAAATTTCAAGATAATTAAAAAAAAAATAACCCGTAGGTCATTGGTCTACTACTATACCGTGATGGACGAGTAAATAGTTTTTAGTATCATCAGACTGCATCTTAATAGGTGATTTGGACATACACCAAGAACATGTACAGCTTACCACTGACCGATCGTTAGAACTTTGGTCACTGACCAACCGTTCTAATGACCGGCCAACCATCGCCACCAGTGGTCAGCAACTGTCTGAACCTACAATACGGAAGTTGTGGCTACCTTACTCTGACTTAGACACTTGCTATTAAGGGTGTATGCTACCTTGCTGTAACATGCAGACTTAAAAGATGTATGCTACCTTACTGTGACATGTAGACTGAATGATGGATTCTGCCTTGCAGTGGCATGGAGACTTAGGGATGTATCCTACCTTACTGTGACATGTAGACTTAAGGATGTATGCTACCTTACTGTGACGTTAAAACTTAAAGGTTTATGCTAACTTACTGTCACATGTACAACGTATCTACTTAGGATTCACCATTAAGATCTTGTTTAAATTCTTTATATTTTGAAGCATGTTCTGGCAGTTCATGATTGTGTTTGCCACTGTTTCGCGGATGACATTGAAGTCGATAAACAAGGTCAATTCGACGGTAGGAATTTGATGTTGGCAATATAATGTTACTTTTAGATGGTGTTTAGTGTACTTGTTTTAAACAGACGCATTACCCAAAGGACATTTAATGTGTAAGTGACGGAGAACTAGTATAACATCGAGACAGTAAGTTCTATTTTCTTCACAGTCACTAAAATGTTTTCTCTCCTATTGATTTAAGAAAACGGCTACACAAGCAGAAAATGAACGCTGACAAAGGTAGTCAATGTCTTTTATGGGTGGCATTAAAATTAGAATCGTCGAAGGCCACACTTAGTTTCCGTATAAAAGTATCCCAAGTGTGTCGTCCTTTGTCTCCAGTATTTATGAGAACAGATATATGCATGCTAGTCATTTTATGTTTAGCCTTGGCAAAGTCCTTTGACTTTCCCTTTTACATATTTATATTCATCACACAATCGGCCTGCTATCCTGCGTTAGCGTAATATATCCTGACGCGTTTTGCATGGGCTGTGACATTTATGTCATAATATTTGCTCGAAATCTGATATGAATTTTATCGTTAAGATAAGTGTCAGGTATTTGGTGATATATATTTATAATCAATTTATACATTCTGTTTTGTCTTTATTGTAGCCCATATAAAAGGCAATGTCACTATGACGTACATGGAGTGTGTACCTTTGTACCTGTATGTTAATGCACGATACGTGTTGTTAGTGTGTTGTTATTCTTACTAGAAATATAATGTCCCTATTTGATGTTCTGATTAATATCGATCTTTATGTATAAGTATCAGGTAATGTGAGACTATTATCTCGCGTGTATTGATAGTAGTTTGTCTAACGACTGTGCGTTGTTTGTATGTGATGTGAGAGTAGAGATCTATAGCTTATTCTTTTATTGTATGTTTCAGAATGTTTTATTTTAAACATCTTCAATAGATATGAAGAACGAACTCTCCGGCTTTGCCATGTAATATACATTATACACCCGGTACATTAACACAATGCTAAGAGGCAGTTGCCACCGTACGCCTATCAAACTAATTTTTTTTTTCTGTTTAGTTTTCAAAATTGATCAAATTGGTAAGGTAATGTAAATATAAGTATTGAACAGTCACGGTTTCCCATGTTGTATTCGCCCATCATACACATGTTGCCGCCATATCGACTTTAACATCATTAAAGCCACTGTTCATTGCTTAAAAGTTTACATTTTGTGTTGCATTTGCCTATATGTCGTTAGTAAACCAAATTGTATTCATGAGACTGTATACTACAATTTACAGTGATTCGGTCAGAGTAGGAATACAGCCCCAGGTGTTGCAGGTCAAAACAATGACCGCCAGTTACTTTCGGCGTGGAGAGCTTTTGAATGCTAGCATTTATAATCCACAACAAAATAATAAAGCAACTTCACAAGTTATGAGAGTAATATTTTATAATTAAAACAAAATGTAGTCAACACAAAATAACTATAAGCGCCATTCTTGATCTAGGAATTATCAAATTGTCAAGTCAATGTCGTCACACTCACAGGGGCTCGTTTCCGAATTTTCAGAAATGCAAGACACGACATTAAACATTAACATTAAAAGTCCAGTATCTATATAAAAAAACTTGTGAAAAATCGGGAGTATCGACATGGTTTCTGGTTGTGTCTGGTTGTGTATGTAAATTGAATTTTAGTTGTGTGGTTATTCACTGATGTCAAAGGCCTACCTTACAAAATCGAGCCCCTGTGAAGTTGAAAATCGTCTGCTAAGATGTGACTGGTTAGACTTGAATCTGTTTCGAACGAAATACAAATGTATCCTTGGAATCGTTTTCACCTACTGTCAAGACGACTTTTATTTAAAATTCAAGAACTGATATTCTTCTGAAAATAACGTAGATCCAGTCGATAGAAACTTAGGTGTTTCCGAGGAATCGAGTCTATCCTGTGCAATACACGTTCAAAACCGCATCACTTCTAAATGCTAACCGTATAGCATTGCGCCGAAAAACGGCTTGGATTTTAATCAATCAGAAATTATGCAATTGTGAATAATTTGACGATATCTAGAAACGTATATGAAATAGAAAATAAAGTCAAATTTGTGCAAAACCATTCTATGTGTTTGCTATTGATAACGACACAAGGGACTATATCATTCCTTCTGGACATTTCGGCTGTTCCGGTATTTGAACTAGATGACGTCAGTGATAGGGTAAGCGGCAAATTCAAACGCGTCATAATCTACAGTAAATACAAAATCTTTATGAATGTAAATATAAGCATTGAACTGTTACCAAATGGTAGTATACAGTCGATATGAATACAATTATAACAGGAGACATTCTATTTATCGGTCACCCAAATTGTATTCATATCGACTGTATACTACAATTTGGTTCCCGTCCTTTACTCCCTCTGCTACCGATATGGCCCTTTGTCTCTGTATGACCACGTCCAATCCCGCCCTCTTACACATAGGGACTTGGCATCAATTTAGTCCCCATAGTCCGTATATGGTACAGATCTTGGGGCTGGGAATTGGTGTCATCTCCTTTCTCATCCTTCCACTCTCCGTCCCGCTCTATTCCTTCTTTTCTTTCCTGTCGTCCCAACGTTCCACGAGTTACATTATTTCTCTATTTTCCAAAGCGTTCTCTCTTCTCTTTGAATAGTTTGGTTTGGTTTATTCTGTCCTATCAACAGCCAGGGTCATTTAAGGACGTGTCAGGTTTTGGAGGTGGAGGAAAGCCGGATTACCCGGAGAAAAACAACCGGCCTACGGTCAGTACCTGGCAACTGCCTCACGTAGGTTTCGAACTCGCAACCCAGAGGTGGAGGGCTAGTGATAAAGTGTCGGGACACCTTAACCACTCGGCCACTGCGGCCCATTCTCTTTGAATAGGTTATATGCTTTGGTTGTGTGGGTGTCGTACAATCTACAAAAACTGTAGTATAGTTGACATGTGTTGATATTTTAAACATGAAATGTTAAAACCCACTGAACTTTAAATGGCGTTAAACTTCGGGATGGCTGTGTATACTATTTATAGATACAGTGAAATTAACAGTGCCATACTTTCTCCTAACTGTTGAATCAACATGCAGCGACTTGGAAACTGATCAAATAAAGATTGTTTTAATTCAATTTAAATTGAATTCATATATTTATGTTGATTAAGCCTGACCGAGTAAGAAAACATGAAGTGTTCGGTCCACGTGGTTTTTTCCTAAGCGCTTATTTTCAGCCCAAAGAACTGTGGAGCGTTACTATGGGGCGCCGTTTTACTATTTATTCCCATTTGGTGATATCACCTATTCAATCAGTGATATCACCTATTCAATCAGTGATATCACCTATTCGAATAGGTGATATCACCAATTCATTTTTCAAATACGTGATATCACCTATTCGAATAGGTGATATCACCCATTCGAATAGGTGATATCACTTAATGAAACGAATAGGTGATATCACCAATTCGAATAGGTGATATCACCAATTCGAATAGGTGATATCACTCATTCGAATAGGTGATATCACCTATTCGAATAGGTGATGTCACTCATTCGAATAGGTGATATCACCAAATGGGAATAAATAGTAAAACGGCGCCCCATACGTTACTAGAGGAGCCAGAGCGGTCTATCGTTAAAAACATGTTTTCTGAACTTTCAACTTTTCAACTTTATTTATCTAATTCTCTTTCAAAAAAAAAAAAAAAAATGATGTATGTGCACAAAACTCAAGATTTTAGAACTACAGAATGAGCCGATGTTTCATTTTCAGTGATTGGTAATCTTAAATGACGTCATGTCTGTTCTAATGACGTCTCGTCTGTTTTGATGACGTCACGTCTGTTGTAATGACGTCACGTCAGTTTTAGCGTTACAATGGTCTCTGTCAGACGCAGTACCCTACTCCCATTATTGTTTTCTATAATTATAAACATTCACATCTATTGAGTAGTTACTTGCGTATCGGCTGATATTAAACCTTCATTTATTTATTGATTTGAAGAATAACATTAATCACGAGACTAGTTGTCTCGGTTAACAATCTCTTTCTAGGGTATATATAATCCAATACCCAACTAAAAAATGTCAATAATTGATTAACATTTATTTGGACTTTAACAGGTTTTTCGGAAAATTATACATGGTTCTGTTGTTATCTTACTATCTGATTTTATTTTCCAACATATTTCCTCGTCAACATTTACTTTTACACACTTTTAGACTTTCAGTTTCCATGTATTAAAATGAACAGACGTCTGCTGTATTTTTCTGTGTAATATCAGTTGGACCTAACACGCTGTTGCATTCATCATGATGTAATGAACCTCATAATGACTGCAGTTCATACAGCGTGGCGTTGTCTTCCTGTTGATGTCTTTGTTTAACTAATTGGCATTTTCCTGATAAACAGCATACGGTATATATGTATCTATAGACAAGATTACACCCTCCCGGCGCCGACACTTTCACTCCGGTCTCCTAAACTCTTTGAACCCTGGGAGACAAGTTAGATAATCTGCACAGGAAGGTTTATCAGGCACGTGGCGGACATCTTATTTATGTTATTATTTTTGACCTTTTTTTTTAGCGAAAGTACATACGCATTGAAAGTTTTTATTCAATACAGAAAAGCATTTAAAATTTCTCGTGCTCATATTCTCCAGCTATTAAGTTATCAGAACAAACATTGATCATACGAATACTTTTACTTAATGTAGGTTAGTGAGCGACAACATTGCTTAAAAAAGGGGGAATAGGAAATAAAATCAATGGTGCTTGAGTGGCCTATGCTTATGTTTTCTTGAATTTCTAATTTTAACAAAATGTAACCATTGATCAGTATAACAGTCTATAATACGATAAATGATTAAACAAGAAAGATTCCAACGATTATATTTTTAAAGATGAAGAAGAATAACACAACGTTTTCTGAAGGATTAGAATTTTTCATAATATCGCCCGCATTGTAAATCAAGGTTAAATACATGAAATCCAACATTCTCAAGGTGAGAACCGGTGTGGCAATTCGTTTGGTTTATTGGTTTATTTTGTTTAACGTCCTAAAGATTAACAGCCAGGGTCATTTAAGGACGTGCCTGGTTTTAAAGGTGGAGGAAGTCCGGAGTACCCGGAGAAAAAACACCGATCTACGGTCAGTACCAGGCAACTGCCCTACGAGGGGTTACGAACTCGCATCCCAGAGGTGGAGGGCTAGTGAAAGCATGTCGGGACATCTTAACCACTCGGCCACCGCGGCCCCCGGTGTGGAAATAGCAGATCCGCCAGGGATCATAAGGGAACACCAAATTTGCATATTTGAGTTATAGAAAGGGCAGTACTCCCTTGGTTTTGTAATTGGTTGATGACATGAAATTATCAGGGGTCAATTTCATGAATGTTCCTTAAGGAAATTCCTTACCTTAAAATTATCCGTAGGAAAACGTTACCGAATTAATGTTCTATTCATTAAGATTTCCCCCATAAATAGGGGTTATGTACGACCGATCGTTTTGATAGTTGATTTCGGGGTACATGAATGTATGCTCTTAGTTCCTTTATTGTGTGTTGTAACGTAGAATATTCATCTGCTTCACTCAAAACACTGTTTACCCCCGAGTCCACCTGCTGAACTCTCCACGTACTAACATCTATCTTTAACAAAGTCTGGTGCGACGTCGAGATCTGTGTGTAAAGATATTTATCATGTTATCCTAATATAGCACATGTTTAAGGCATTGTTAATGACGTTACTTACATACCATCTTCAGCTTGTTCCAAATTTAGAACAAGACAAGGTTTTCTTTCATGGGATCATAACAGACTGAGGGCTAATATTAAATAAACTGATTAAAGCATTTTAACATCAGCTTTACTGATCACTTTAGTTTTGATATTTACGAACTTAATAGCTGGGATTTTCCTTCGTCTGGTGCCAAGTTGTGATATTAAATGCTACATAATTACGCCGATTTCCTGTTGTTAAACACTTTTTATCATCAAACGAAGAAAATTAATATAAAAACTAAAACAATTGATCATATTTTAAGATTTTTAATATACCAAATTGTTTTTAATGATGGGAGCGACAATCTATGCTTTTGTGTTTCTCTATCAGTATAAAATTTCTGTCGCCAGCCGTGTGATATAATATAATGTAGTTCACAGGTCTTTAAGGCTGTATGACACCATTCCGGATACATTAGAGTAAACTACCATTGTGGAGTGGTTTAACAATGCCATATACTGTGGAGGTTATCATTCTTTGACTTTTTGTAGCGGACCAATAATCTTGATATATAACATAAATATATGGAATGTGCATTGTTTAGAAATTTGTGTCAAATCCCTGTGAATTCAACGCCCATCTTTAGCATTTGCTTAGGCGCTAGAATTATCTCCCTTGTCAAAATATCAGTTGACAACCCTGAAATCTATATGCCATTGAAATATCTGTAATCGTTTCATTACATTCTCGCATACATTTCATGCTGAAATATATTGAAATGTAAATTGCATGTACATGTATGACACCAAAGCCTGACAACAAAATCAAAACCAACCATATATTTAAATCTTAATATGTAACTGAATGTGTCCCAAGGCGTAGGGACTACAGTCCTCTGTAATAAAACTGTGTCCCAGGCGTAGGGACTACAGTCCTCTGTAATAAAACTGTGTCCCAAGGCGTAGGGACTACTGTCCTCTATAATAAAACTGTGTCCCAGGCGTAGGGACTACAGTTCTCTGTAATAAAACTGTGTCCCAGGCGTAGGGACTACAGTCCTCTGTAATAAAACTGTGTCCCAGGCGTAGGGACCACAGTCCTCTGTAATAAAACTGTGTCCCAGGCGTAGGGACCACAGTCCTCTGTAATAAAACTGTGTCCCAGGCGTAGGGACTACAGTCCTCTGTAATAAAACTGTGTCCCAAGGCGTAGGGACTACTGTCCTCTATAATAAAACTGTGTCCCAGGCGTAGGGACTACTGTCCTCTATAATAAAACTGTGTCCCAAGGCGTAGGGACTACTGTCCTCTATAATAAAACTGTGTCCCAGGCGTAGGGACTACTGTCCTCTATAATAAAACTGTGTCCCAGGCGTAGGGACTACAGTCCTCTGTAATAAAACTGTGTCCCAGGCGTAGGAACCACAGTCCTCTGTAATAAAACTGTGTCCCAGGCGTAGGGACTACAGTCCTCTGTAATAAAACTGTGTCCCAGGCGTAGGGACTACAGTCCTCTGTAATAAAACTGTGTCCCAGGCGAAGGGACTACAGTCCTCTGTAATAAAACTGTGTCCCAAGGCGTAGGGACTACAGTCCTTTGTAATAAAACTGTGTCCCAGGCGTAGGGACTACAGTCCTCTGTAATAAAACTGTGTCCCAGGCGTAGGGACTACAGTCCTCTATAATAAAACTGTTTCCCAGGCGTAGGGACTACAGTCCTTTGTAATAAAACTGTGTCCCAGGCGTAGGGACTACAGTCCTCTATAATAAAACTGTTTCCCAGGCGTAGGGACTACAGTCCTTTGTAATAAAACTGTGTCCCAGGCGTAGGGACTACAGTCCTCTGTAATAAAACTGTGTCCCAGGCGTAGGGACTACAGTCCTCTGTAATAAAACTGTGTCCAAAAGCGTAGGGACTACAGTCCTCTATAATAAACCTGTGTCCCAAGGCGTAGGGACTACAGTCCTCTGTAATAAAACTGTGTCCCAGGCGTAGGGACCACAGTCCTCTATAATAAAACTGTGTCCCAAGGCGTAGGGACTACAGTCCTCTGTAATAAAACTGTGTCCCAGGCGTAGGGACTACAGTCCTCTGTAATAAAACTGTGTCCCAGGCGTAGGGACTACAGTCCTCTGTAATAAAACTGTGTCCCAGGCGTAGGGACTACAGTCCTCTATAATAAAACTGTGTCCCAGGCGTAGGGACTACAGTCCTCTGTAATAAACCTGTGTCCCAAGGCGTAGGGACTACATGCCTCTATTATAAACCTGTGGTGTTATATTCTATTGGGTGTGTGTTTGAAACGTCAAGCTATTTTGTACATATGGTCTTTGTTACGTATTAACGGCATTTGGCGTTGCTCTAAGATCCTTGGTCTGAGTTATAGAATTTTAATTTTATGTGCTTTTTGCATGTTAGGCGTATGTATTGGTATCAGCTGTATATTGCACGATTAGCAAGAGGCGACTAAATTTGGGATCTCATTTCTCTTGAACGTCTCTCTTGACGTCTTGTCTATGGTTAAATGGTGAGCGCCAGATCGGCGTTCTTAAAAAAGTTGGTCGGCACGATACCCTGACATGATCATAGTGGAAATCACCTATTAGATGATATGAATACCTGGATCGCAATTTATTTACAAACATGGATGCAAATTACACAAATATTATAAATATTCATCACAGTACAACTACGACAATAAATTCAAATCTTTATCTTCGGATCACCAACACATAGTGTATGTGATACATTGCGCTAATTATTTGATATTTAACAAAGTAACACAACTGACGAAGGAAGGCAACTTTATGATTCGTGCCCTGACCAGGCATATATATGGCCATGCGTCCTAGACCCTGTTTTCTAGGCCAGCCGTCCTGTAGTCTGTATTCTATTCTAGGATTTGGTTTGTTTGGTTTGTTTTTGCTTAACGTTCTATTAACAGCCAGGGTCATTTAAGGACGTGCCAGGATTTGGAGGTGGAGGAAAGCCGGAGAACCTGGAGAAAAACCACCGGCCTACGGTCAGTACCTGGTAACTACCCCACGTAGGTTTCGAACTCGCAACCCAGAGGTGGAGGGCTAGTGATAAAGTGTCGGGACACCTTAACCACTCGGCCACCGCGGGAGTATACTAGGGAGTACAGAGGCAGCGTTTAGGACTAAATTCTCATGCTTGATAGTTTATGCTTGAATATTATTACATGAAAAAACGAAGAAGGCGTCAGAGTGTGAAGTTGTGAAACATTTCTCAAGTACATTATATAATATGATGAAAAGTTAACGACAGATAGCGTAGGGCGCTATGGAGAACTGGTCAGCACTCACACGGCTGAGTAAAAATACGCCCTGTTTTGGTCATTTGCCATAATTATCCTTCCGCAGAAAAAGTACCTTTGCACTTACAACTCACATTTTTTATATTTTCAGGGTTTCCCCAAGACCCATAATTACAGATAACAACCTACACTGTCTTTGATGTTGCCGAAAGCCATTTTACCCCTGTATTGTGACGTCACATTTTGTGAAATGGTATACAACATCTGTAAATCTAAACAAGAGTGTGCCAAACTGCATCTTTAGATCTAAGAGATCAACATGCCAAATTACAGCTGGTGTGAAAACATAGAACACCATTGTATCGGCAACGCCCAATAAACAGCGCCGGAAAACTAGACCGTCAAACAACTCTTTCTATTGGTTTTGACCTAGTCCCGGAAAAATAATGGTAACATTTCCGTTCGCTAGAAAAAGGCTTCCGGCCGCGCCTGCGCATTAAGTAGGTGTCTGTTTGGAACATGTGTGTGATCGTTTGTCCTTCGTTACGTCACAATAGAGGTAGACAAAGCACGAGCAGGAAGGTACTAATCATTGTATGACTTTTGAAGGTCAGTTCTGATAAATTATACATATACATGCACGCCTTTCTTTTTGTTTCCCTTTAAAAGTTCTTGACCTTACACAACCAACAAGGGATAGCGGAATTGGATGTTCCGTTATAGAATTCTGTGTTTGTTGCAATGAGATTTACCCTCGTAGACGAGGTCTGACCTGTAATGTTTTCTGTAAATCGTACGAAATCTCAATACAAAAGGTATATTGTATTGAGCGTCTTTCCATATATCATGATGTCCAGGACCTAGCTGTCCTTACTTTTTTGTTCATTTTCGATTTAAAATCTAAGTTAATATTCTACTCTATCAAACCTTTCGAAGCAAACTTGGTGCTGTCCCATACCATTCCTATGTAATTTAGAACATTCTGTTCGATTAAACAATATTCATTAAAACGTATTTTATTGACAAGTCACCAATAGGATCGGTAACAAGTTCGTACAACTTTAAAGTCTCAACAGAACAGTACACAGTTACTACATAACACTTCATATGAAATGATATTGACAAGTTACATTACGTTACCACCTAGTACTGATTATACACTTAATAATTTATGAGTTAAATATATATATTTGTTGTTGTTGTTATTTTCTTTGAATTTTGACCTTTTTATGGCGACTAGGTTAACATTCAAAATGAACCACGATTCTGGGGGAATTCCTGCCTACATCGTTGTACGCGGTGATTCATACTTGGTGGTTTTCCTCACCTGTCCTCCTCTGTTACTTGTGTATGTAGGTGGCCTTTGATAAGTATTTGATAACTTTTAATTTATCAGATTCACCTGGCATATTTGAAGAGTTACAAAACGATTTTTAGACCGAGACCCAGATGGCTTCGTGAGGCTCTAGAGGATGGCCGAGAATGCTGGGACATCGCTTCAGTTAGTTGCTGGTATGGTTATAACGAATACACCATCTGCTTTAAATAAGCTGAGATATAGAGTCATATTTATCATGAGCATGTGCTAGAATCAATGTTAGATGGAAATGGAAATTGTATCTATTGATATATGACACGGGACTAAAAAGTAAGCAGAAATTAATATAAAATTTTATATAAATATAATATAATATTGATAAAATTATGCAAATTACACGTCACGCTGAATTGGTTTTAAGCGATTGTTTTGAGAGGAAAGGATGGGAAAAAATCTTAAAACTGTAGATTTAATGCGCATGTATAAAATATGTAACACAAGCTTCCAGAGCCTCATGTCATTGTACTATTTGTAGAGCGCACACCATGAACACAGATAATTCCAAGGGTGGTCTACCACTCTGTGGGTCTGACAGATAATGGCCGTCTGTTTTACGTGACTATTACACGGTAGGGCCCAATCAGGTAGTATCACAGGGGCGTGTGTTCACAGATAATACGTATGACACAGGAATGTGTGTTCATGGATGAAACGTATGACACAGGGGCGTGTGTTCACGTATATGCCACAGGGGCGTGTGTTCATGGATAATACGTATGACACAGGGGCGTGTGTTCAGGGATGATACGTATGGCACAGGGGCGTGTGTTCACGTATATGCCACAGGGGCGTGTGTTCACATGTTTATGACACAGGGGCGTGTGTTCATGGTAATACATATGGCACAGGGGCGTATGTTCACATGTATTTGACACAGGGGCGCGTGTTCACAGATAATACGTATGACACAGGGGCGTGTGTTCATGGTAATACATATGGCACAGGGGCGTGTGTTCATGGTAATACATATGACACAGGGGCGTGTGTTCACAGGTAATACGTATAACACAGGGGCGTGTGTTCATGGTAATACATATAACACAGGGGCGTGTTTCATGGATAATACATATGACACAGGGCAATTAATCTAAAGTTGAAGTCATAAATATATGATATTTTTAATTAAATTTAAAAGTTAATTAGTATAAGTATAATGTGGTCAACGTGCAAATATTGCACGACGTATTCAGAAAAGCATAAAAAATATTTCAATTTCCGAAAGACCGTGATTCGTCGTGCTACAAGTCGTATGGTATTAACGATATCTCTGGCAGAATAGACTTCTAAAATTAAGCGATGTAGTTTTGAGATTTAAATACAAAGTCAAAATTTATAATCTTTTAAATGTCGAGTTAAATTATCTCTTTATTATAGATCGGGTTACAGTAAATTTGCCACAAACTGAAGTTTCCGAATGTCACACTTACCTGTCAATTGTAAAAACCGAATCTCGCACAATTAGTCGATAGTAACTTTATACGCTGTGAATATGCAACACATGCTTTCCGTCGTTTTGGTAGCCTGGTTCACTTCTGCGAAAGCTACGACCAGCGCAGACTGGCCGTAGCATTCGCAGCAAGAAAGCAGACTACGTTTCAGGAAGCCATTCAATCTTTCCCGTCATTAATTCGGAAACCTCTCGGAACTTTCCGTCATTTTTTCAAACCACTTAAGGCTTTCGGTCATTTTTGGAAACAACTTTGGCTTTTTTATCATGAAACATCCGTGTCTTTTCGTCCTTCGGGGTTTCTGTCATTTAGGAAATCACTCGGGTCTTTTGGTGATTTTTAGAAAAACCGCGGGTCTTTCACATATTTTGAGGAAACCTCTCACTCGGGACTTTCTGTAATGTTAGAAGATCACTTGAACCTTTCTGTCAATTTTAGGAAAGCGATCGGATCATTCCGTCATCTTAAGATACACTTTATGTCGTTTTCTAGCAAGCACTAAGGTATTTCCGTTTTTCTAGGAAACATGAAGTCCTTTCTATCGTTTTTACGAATTATTTCCTTGTGTGCTTTGTTACTTGTCAAGCACAGTAATACCCACAATATGGAGTGTTACAGATATTTATCGAAATAAATATTAAAATTCGTTAGTTTTTTTTTTTTTTATATTTTAGATGACAATTGCCCCCCTGCCCTAGGTCTATATCAATAGTATACTTGAATTTTTAGCATGGTTTGTCGTACATTACAAGCGTTTTAATGTATGCGTTATCACACGTGTGAGTAGAGGAAATTGTAAATATCTTCCGGTAATGCCGGAAAAGGTTTCCGGTCCGGGAAATTCCAGAAAGATAAAGTTTGTTATGTATTCATCATATATCTATCTTGATTATTATACATGATATATAGGATGTACATGTATTATCTCCCTAACCACAAAACCATTCATTGTCGAAGTTTTAACCACATACTGGTATACTTATATACATGTACATGACGTATCTGGTGATTCAACGTTGTAAAATATATTAAGGTTTTATGCAAATTATGTTGATAAAGATATCGGTTTGCGTTGTTATTGTGTTCTAACGACTGGAGTTTTTCCCTGAGCGTTAAATTGTGGAAAGTGGATTTCTCTATTATTGACCATGTTGCTTTGGTTGTAATGTACGATATCGCTTTCGCTATAGACATTTAGGGCATTAAGCTTGCCTGGTTCTCAGGGTCATAGCTATATTTATCGTTCTGTGGCGATCGTAGTCCGTTTTTCGTCCATCCGCCTGTACATCCGTCAACGTGCTCTTCAAAATTCTGAAGAAGTTTCGACAAAATAAACCACTCGCACTTTTTCCCCCTTTTGGCTTCATTCCATTCGGACTTGTCTTTTTTATTTGGCTACAGACTCTTCGAACCTGTTGCTTCAGCTACAGACTTTTATGACCGATATCCTGTCATCACTACATGTCTTTCGGACCTGTTGTTAATTTATGGATGGAAGCTTTTTGGACCAATAATTATACTAAATCTATACAGACTTTTCCTACGTTATGTTATTATGTTGTTATGTAATTTGTACGGACCATTCGCACCTCTTCATATTTTGTAGATACAGGCCTTTCGGACCTGTTATTATACCTGCTTTTCTGACCTGTTGTTGAACCTGCCTTTCGAACATGTTGTTGTACCTGCCTTTCGGAACTGTTGTTGTACATGCCTTTCGGGCCTGTTGTTGTACCTGCCTTTCGGGCCTGTTGTTGTACCTGCCTTTCGAACATGTTGTTGTACCTGCCTTTCGGGCCTGTTGTTGTACATGCCTTTCGGGCCTGTTGTTGTACCTGCCTTTCTGACCTGTTGTTGTACCTGCCTTTCTGACCTGTTGTTGAACCTGCATTTTCAACATGTTGTTGTACCTGCCTTTCGGGCCTATTGTTGTACCTGCCAGTCGGACCTGTTATTGTACCTGCCTTTCGGAACTGTTGTTATTGTTGTTTGCGTTGTTGTTGTACAGGCCTTTCGGACGTGTTGTTGTACAGGCCTTTCGGACGTGTTGTTGTACAGGCCTTTCGGACGTGTTGTTGTACAGGCCTTTCGGACCTGTTTTTGTATAGGCATTTCCGATTTTTTTTGTCCAACATTCCAATGTCGCTTCGCTTCATTATGTGTAATATTGGCACTTCATAAACCCGTCTTGTATCAGAGAAACACCTGCAGTCGATGGAGCTGGGGAAGAGGGAGAACGTTCCTGGGTTCTGCACGACTGCGACTAATCTGTAGATAACAAAGGCACGTGCTCTCCCTGTGGAGCTGTGGAGTTTGAATTCCACAATAGTCTTTAGATTATCCCAATCATCGTACGTCCATCGGTATGTGTGGATTCCGATTTCTTTGTTTTTAATAAATCGCTTGTGGTTTTGTTTAGAAAACAACATTTTAAAAAGACATCATGCAATTTGAGAGTAACAGAACGTTATATGATTAATTTAATGTATACATATATTATATACCCATTGAATATAATAAGAAGTCATTAACATGTTTTGCCTGAATAAAAAGATGTTAATAAAAAATGAAAAAAATAAAAGTAATTAATTGTCGCTGAAATTATACATTGTCAATAGGAACATAAAATCTGTAGTCATTTTGTAGAAAGTAACGGATTTATTTATTACGTACTCCAGAATTGTCCAACCTCTGTACTCGGTAAGTGTGTGGAAGCTTCAACAGGTAGAAAAATGTTACACATAATCATTAACATATCACAAATGATTTAAAATCTATAAAATATCATCCCGCGTCACGGTAAAGCCCTAAGTACAATAATAACATTCAGTACTTTAAACTCAAACATTCCATAATAACTCTCTTGTTAAAAAGCCGTAAAACATCATTATAAGCGAGACTTTATTATCAACGTTTCTTTGATCAGTGGAGGTATGAGTTGTAGGTGAGATGATGGATTAACAGGTTAGCGTGAGTTGTCGGTATATGTCTGTCTCCTGTGTCTATGTAGGTGTGATCATATCTCCAGTATTAGGTCCGCACCGTCTGGCTAACCGATTAGGGTTATTTTCGTAATGTTATCAATCACATTATATACACGATACACCGATACTGTCTGGTCATCTCAGAGGTAGACCAGTACAAACCAAGCATGTTAGGAACAATCAGCAAAATTATTATTAGTAAAAGAAACTACCGAGACAACCCCATCAGGTTAACCGGAAGTCGATCGTCCGCCATATTTTATTAAACAATCGATCGTTGATGCACTCCCACTGACGTATGTTGAGCAGTGCAGACAAACTGAAATCTAACCACGCAGCATCGCATGGCCGGACGAATGGACAGACCAATTGATCACTGACCAAATAACTGACGTACTGACTAACGGACGGACTGGGCTCAGACTGATCATAAGAAGTCACTGACCAAATAATAGATGGCCGGACGGACTGACCCCAGACTGATCACAGCAAGCCACTGACCAAATAAAGCTGACCACAAACACCAAAAAAGGAAAGTATTGTTATGGCGACTCTTAGTTCATATAGATCATTATCTGTATAAATAGAAAAAAATACTAGTGGTTCTTAACATGCCATAGTGAACTTTAACACACCAAAGGGCAAACAAAAAGATTTTACTGTTTGTGTACTTAAATTCAGTAGTCATTTTGCCGAGTCATACCAAGACGAATCACTTTACTTCTAAGCATGCGTTATACTATTGTAAGTGTCTCTAGACCCGATTCTCATATGTACCTGAATGTTGGGGGTTGTTGGGGGACCAACTCCTCATGTGACCCTAACTATTGGTGGAGTCTAGACCCCATCCTCATATGTACCTGACTGTTGGTGGAATCTAGACCCGTCCCCATACGGACCTTACTATTGGTGGGGTCTAGACCCCATCCTCATACGTACCTGACTATTGGTGTTTGACTAGACCCCATCCTCATACGGACCTTACTATTGGTGGAGTCTAGACCCCATCCCCATACGTACCTGACTATTGGTGGAGTCTAGACCCCATCCTCATACGTACCTGACTATTGGTGTAGTCTAGACCCCATCCTCATACGTACCTGACTATTGGTGGAGTCTAGACCCCATCCTCATATGTACCTGACTATTGGTGGAGTCTAGACCCCATCCTCATACGTACCTGACTATTGGTGTAGTCTAGATCCCATCCTGATACGTACCTGACTATTGGTGGGGTCTAGACCCCATCCTCATATGAACCTGACTATTGGTGTAGTCTAGACCCCATCCTAATACGTACCTGACTATTGGTGGGGTCTAGACCCCATCCTCATACGTACCTGACTATTGGTGGGGTCTAGACCCCATCCTCATACGTACCTGACTATTGGTGGAGTCTAGACCCCATCCTCATACGTACCTGACTATTGGTGGAGTCTAGACCCCATCCTCATACGTACCTGACTATTGGTGGAGTCTAGACCCCATCCTCATACGTACCTGACTATTGGTGGGGTCTAGACCCCATCCTCATACGTACCTGACTATTGGTGGAGTCTAGACCCCGTCCTCATACGTACCTGACTATTGGTGGGGTCTAGACCCCATCCTAATACGTACCTGACTATTGGTGGAGTCTAGACCCCATCCTCATACGTACCTGACTATTGGTGTTTGACAAGACCCCATCCTCATACGTACCTGACTATTGGTGGAGTCTAGACCCCATCCTCATACGTACCTGACAATTGGTGGAGTCTAGACCCCATCCTCATACGTATCTGACTATTGGTGTTTGACAAGACCCCATCCTCATACGTACCTGACTATTGGTGTAGTCTAGACCCCATCCTCATACGTACCTGACTATTGGTGTTTGACAAGACCCCATCCTCATACGTACCTGACTATTGGTGTAGTCTAGACCCCATCCTCATACGTACCTGACTATTGGTGTTTGACTAGACCCCATCCTCATACGTACCTGACTATTGGTGAAGTCTAGACCCCGTCCTCAAACGTACATGACTATTGGTGTTTGACTAGACCTCATCCTCATACGTACCTGACTATTGGTGGAGTCTAGACCCCATCCTCATACGTACCTGACTATTGGTGGAGTCTAGACCCCATCCTTATACGGACCTGACTATTGGTGGGGTCTAGACCCCATCCTCATACGTACCTGACTATTGGTGTTTGACTAGACCCCATCCTGATACGTACCTGACTATTGGTGGGGTCTAGACCCCATCCTGATACGGACCTGACTATTGGTGGGGTCTAGACCCCATCCTCATACGTAACTGACTATTGGTGGAGTCTAGACCCCATCCTCATACGTACCTGACTATTGGTGTAGTCTAGACCCCATCCTCATACGGACCTGACTATTGGTGTTTGACTAGACCCCATCCTCATACGGACCTGACTATTGGTGTTTGACTAGACCCCATCCTCATACGTACCTGACTATTGGTGTAGTCTAGACCCCATCCTCATACGGACCTGACTATTGGTGTTTGACTAGACCCCATCCTTATACGTACCTGACTATTGGTGGAGTCTAGACCCCATCCTCAAACGTACCTGACTATTGGTGTAGTCTAGACCCCATCCTAATACGTACCTGACTATTGGTGGAGTCTAGACCCCGTCCTCAAACGTACCTGACTATTGGTGTCGTCCTTAGACCCCGTCCTCATACGTACCTGACTATTGGTGGGGTCTAGACCCCATCCTCATGTGACCCTAACTATTGGTGGAGTCTAGGCCCCATCCTCATACGGACCTGACTATTGGTGGGGTCTAGACCCCATCCTCATACGTACCTGACTATTGGTGTTGACTAGACCCCATCCTGATACGTACCTGACTATTGGTGGAGTCTAGACCCCATCCTCATACGTACCTGACTATTGGTGTAGTCTAGATCCCATCCTGATACGTACCTGACTATTGGTGGGGTCTAGACCCCATCCTCATATGAACCTGACTATTGGTGTAGTCTAGACCCCATCCTAATACGTACCTGACTATTGGTGGGGTCTAGACCCCATCCTCATACGTACCTGACTATTGGTGGGGTCTAGACCCCATCCTCATACGTACCTGACTATTGGTGGAGTCTAGACCCCATCCTCATACGTACCTGACTATTGGTGGAGTCTAGACCCCATCCTCATACGTACCTGACTATTGGTGGGGTCTAGACCCCATCCTCATACGTATCTGACTATTGGTGGAGTCTAGACCCCGTCCTCATACGTACCTGACTATTGGTGGGGTCTAGACCCCATCTTCATACGTACCTGACTATTGGTGGGGTCTAGACCCCATCCTAATACGTACCTGACTATTGGTGGAGTCTAGACCCCATCCTCATACGTACCTGACTATTGGTGTTTGACAAGACCCCATCCTCATACGTACCTGACTATTGGTGGAGTCTAGACCCCATCCTCATACGTACCTGACAATTGGTGGAGTCTAGACCCCATCCTCATACGTATCTGACTATTGGTGTTTGACAAGACCCCATCCTCATACGTACCTGACTATTGGTGTAGTCTAGACCCCATCCTCATACGTACCTGACTATTGGTGTTTGACAAGACCCCATCCTCATACGTACCTGACTATTGGTGTAGTCTAGACCCCATCCTCATACGTACCTGACTATTGGTGGAGTCTAGACCCCATCCTCATACGTGCCTGACTATTGGTGGAGTCTAGACCCCATCCTCATACGTACCTGACTATTGGTGGGGTCTAGACCCCATCCTCATACGTACCTGACTATTGGTGGAGTCTAGATCCCATCCTCATACGTACCTGACTATTGGTGGGGTCTAGACCCCATCCCAATACGTACCTGACTATTGGTGGAGTCTAGACCCCATCCTCATACGTACCTGACTATTGGTGTTTGACAAGACCCCATCCTCATACGTACCTGACTATTGGTGGAGTCTAGACCCCATCCTCATACGTACCTGACAATTGGTGGAGTCTAGACCCCATCCTCATACGTATCTGACTATTGGTGTTTGACAAGACCCCATCCTCATACGTACCTGACTATTGGTGTAGTCTAGACCCCATCCTCATACGTACCTGACTATTGGTGTTTGACAAGACCCCATCCTCATACGTACCTGACTATTGGTGTAGTCTAGACCCCATCCTCATACGTACCTGACTATTGGTGTTTGACTAGACCCCATCCTCATACGTACCTGACTATTGGTGAAGTCTAGACCCCGTCCTCAAACGTACATGACTATTGGTGTTTGACTAGACCTCATCCTCATACGTACCTGACTATTGGTGGAGTCTAGACCCCATCATCATACGTACCTGACTATTGGTGGAGTCTAGACCCCATCCTTATACGGACCTGACTATTGGTGGGGTCTAGACCCCATCCTCATACGTACCTGACTATTGGTGTTTGACTAGACCCCATCCTGATACGTACCTGACTATTGGTGGGGTCTAGACCCCATCCTGATACGGACCTGACTATTGGTGGGGTCTAGACCCCATCCTCATATGAACCTGACTATTGGTGTAGTCTAGACCCCATCCTAATACGTACCTGACTATTGGTGGGGTCTAGACCCCATCCTCATACGTACCTGACTATTGGTGGGGTCTAGACCCCATCCTCATACGTACCTGACTATTGGTGGAGTCTAGACCCCATCCTCATACGTACCTGACTATTGGTGGAGTCTAGACCCCATCCTCATACGTACCTGACTATTGGTGGGGTCTAGACCCCATCCTCATACGTATCTGACTATTGGTGGAGTCTAGACCCCGTCCTCATACGTACCTGACTATTGGTGGGGTCTAGACCCCATCCTCATACGTACCTGACTATTGGTGGGGTCTAGACCCCATCCTAATACGTACCTGACTATTGGTGGAGTCTAGACCCCATCCTCATACGTACCTGACTATTGGTGTTTGACAAGACCCCATCCTCATACGTACCTGACTATTGGTGGAGTCTAGACCCCATCCTCATACGTACCTGACAATTGGTGGAGTCTAGACCCCATCCTCATACGTATCTGACTATTGGTGTTTGACAAGACCCCATCCTCATACGTACCTGACTATTGGTGTAGTCTAGACCCCATCCTCATACGTACCTGACTATTGGTGTTTGACAAGACCCCATCCTCATACGTACCTGACTATTGGTGTAGTCTAGACCCCATCCTCATACGTACCTGACTATTGGTGGAGTCTAGACCCCATCCTCATACGTACCTGACTATTGGTGGAGTCTAGACCCCATCCTCATACGTACCTGACTATTGGTGGGGTCTAGACCCCATCCTCATACGTACCTGACTATGGTGGAGTCTAGATCCCATCCTCATACGTACCTGACTATTGGTGGGGTCTAGACCCCATCCCAATACGTACCTGACTATTGGTGGAGTCTAGACCCCATCCTCATACGTACCTGACTATTGGTGTTTGACAAGACCCCATCCTCATACGTACCTGACTATTGGTGGAGTCTAGACCCCATCCTCATACGTACCTGACAATTGGTGGAGTCTAGACCCCATCCTCATACGTATCTGACTATTGGTGTTTGACAAGACCCCATCCTCATACGTACCTGACTATTGGTGTAGTCTAGACCCCATCCTCATACGTACCTGACTATTGGTGTTTGACAAGACCCCATCCTCATACGTACCTGACTATTGGTGTAGTCTAGACCCCATCCTCATACGTACCTGACTATTGGTGTTTGACTAGACCCCATCCTCATACGTACCTGACTATTGGTGAAGTCTAGACCCCGTCCTCAAACGTACATGACTATTGGTGTTTGACTAGACCTCATCCTCATACGTACCTGACTATTGGTGGAGTCTAGACCCCATCATCATACGTACCTGACTATTGGTGGAGTCTAGACCCCATCCTTATACGGACCTGACTATTGGTGGGGTCTAGACCCCATCCTCATACGTACCTGACTATTGGTGGAGTCTAGACCCCATCCTGATACGTACCTGACTATTGGTGGGGTCTAGACCCCATCCTGATACGGACCTGACTATTGGTGGGGTCTAGACCCCATCCTCATACGTACCTGACTATTGGTGGAGTCTAGACCCCATCCTCATACGTACCTGACTATTGGTGTAGTCTAGACCCCATCCTCATACGGACCTGACTATTGGTGTTTGACTAGACCCCATCCTCATACGGACCTGACTATTGGTGTTTGACTAGACCCCATCCTCATACGTACCTGACTATTGGTGTAGTCTAGACCCCATCCTCATACGGACCTGACTATTGGTGTTTGACTAGACCCCATCCTTATACGTACCTGACTATTGGTGGAGTCTAGACCCCATCCTCAAACGTACCTGACTATTGGTGAAGTCTAGACCCCATCCTAATACGTACCTGACTATTGGTGGAGTCTAGACCCCGTCCTCAAACGTACCTGACTATTGGTGAAGTCCTTAGACCCCGTCCTCATACGTACCTGACTATTGGTGGGGTCTAGACCCCATCCTCATGTGACCCTAACTATTGGTGGAGTCTAGGCCCCATCCTCATACGGACCTGACTATTGGTGGGGTCTAGACCCCATCCTCATACGTACCTGACTATTGGTGTTTGACTAGACCCCATCCTGATACGTACCTGACTATTAGTGGAGTCTAGACCCCATCCTCATACGTACCTGACTATTGGTGTAGTCTAGATCCCATCCTGATACGTACCTGACTATTGGTGGGGTCTAGACCCCATCCTCATATGAACCTGACTATTGGTGTAGTCTAGACCCCATCCTAATACGTACCTGACTATTGGTGGGGTCTAGACCCCATCCTCATACGTACCTGACTATTGGTGGGGTCTAGACCCCATCCTCATACGTACCTGACTATTGGTGGAGTCTAGACCCAATCCTCATACGTACCTGACTATTGGTGGAGTCTAAACCCCATCCTCATACGTACCTGACTATTGGTGGGGTCTAGACCCCATCCTCATACGTATCTGACTATTGGTGGAGTCTAGACCCCGTCCTCATACGTACCTGACTATTGGTGGGGTCTAGACCCCATCCTCATACGTACCTGACTATTGGTGGGGTCTAGACCCCATCCTAATACGTACCTGACTATTGGTGGAGTCTAGACCCCATCCTCATACGTACCTGACTATTGGTGTTTGACAAGACCCCATCCTCATACGTACCTGACTATTGGTGGAGTCTAGACCCCATCCTCATACGTACCTGACAATTGGTGGAGTCTAGACCCCATCCTCATACGTATCTGACTATTGGTGTTTGACAAGACCCCATCCTCATACGTACCTGACTATTGGTGTAGTCTAGACCCCATCCTCATACGTACCTGACTATTGGTGTTTGACAAGACCCCATCCTCATACGTACCTGACTATTGGTGTAGTCTACACCCCATCCTCATACGTACCTGACTATTGGTGTTTGACTAGACCCCATCCTCATACGTACCTGACTATTGGTGAAGTCTAGACCCCGTCCTCAAACGTACATGACTATTGGTGTTTGACTAGACCTCATCCTCATACGTACCTGACAATTGGTGGAGTCTAGACCCCATCATCATACGTACCTGACTATTGGTGGAGTCTAGACCCCATCCTTATACGGACCTGACTATTGGTGGGGTCTAGACCCCATCCTCATACGTACCTGACTATTGGTGTTTGACTAGACCCCATCCTGATACGTACCTGACTATTGGTGGGGTCTAGACCCCATCCTGATACGGACCTGACTATTGGTGGGGTCTAGACCCCATCCTCATACGTACCTGACTATTGGTGGAGTCTAGACCCCATCCTCATACGTACCTGACTATTGGTGTAGTCTAGACCCCATCCTCATACGGACCTGACTATTGGTGTTTGACTAGACCCCATCCTCATACGGACCTGACTATTGGTGTTTGACTAGACCCCATCCTCATACGTACCTGACTATTGGTGTAGTCTAGACCCCATCCTCATACGGACCTGACTATTGGTGTTTGACTAGACCCTATCCTTATACGTACCTGACTATTGGTGGAGTCTAGACCCCATCCTCATACGGACCTGACTATTGGTGTTTGACTAGACCCCATCCTCATACGGACCTGACTATTGGTGGAGTCTAGACCCCGTCCTCAAACGTACCTGACTATTGGTGAAGTCCTTAGACCCCGTCCTCATACGTACCTGACTATTGGTGGGGTCTAGACCCCATCCTCATGTGACCCTAACTATTGGTGGAGTCTAGGCCCCATCCTCATACGGACCTGACTATTGGTGGAGTCTAGACCCCATCCTCATGTGACCCTAACTATTGATGGAGTCTAGGCCCCATCCTCATACGGACCTGACTATTGGTGTTTGACTAGACCCCATCCTCATACGTACCTGACTATTGGTGTAGTCTAGACCCCATCATGATACGTACCTGACTATTGGTGGAGTCTAGACCCGTCCCCATACGGACCTGACTATTGGTGTTTGACTAGACCCCATCCTCATACGGACCTGACTATTGGTGGAGTCTAGACCCCATCCTCATACGTACCTGACTATTGGTTTAGTCTAGACCCCATCCTCATACGTACCTGACTATTGGTGTAGTCTAGACCCCATCCTCATACGGACCTGACTATTGGTGGAGTCTAGACCCGTCCCCATACGTACCTGACTATTGGTGGAGTCTAGACCCGTCCCCATACGGACCTGACTATTGGTGGAGTCTAGACCCCGTCCTCATACGTACCTGACTATTGGTGGGGTCTAGACCCCATCCTCATACGTACCTGACTATTGGTGGGGTCTAGACCCCATCCTAATACGTACCTGACTATTGGTGGAGTCTAGACCCCATCCTCATACGTACCTGACTATTGGTGTTTGACAAGACCCCATCCTCATACGTACCTGACTATTTGTGGAGTCTAGACCCCATCCTCATACGTACCTGACTATTGGTGTTTGACAAGACCCCATCCTCATACGTACCTGACTATTGGCGTAGTCTAGACCCCATCCTCATACGTACCTGACTATTGGTGTTTGACAAGACCCCATCCTCATACGTACCTGACTATTGGTGTAGTCTAGACCCCATCCTCATACGTACCTGACTATTGGTGTAGTCTAGACCCCATCCTCATACGGACCTGACTATTGGTGGAGTCTAGACCCGTCCCCATACGTACCTGACTATTGGTGGAGTCTAGACCCGTCCCCATACGGACCTGACTATTGGTGGAGTCTAGACCCCGTCCTCATACGTACCTGACTATTGGTGGGGTCTAGACCCCATCCTCATACGTACCTGACTATTGGTGGGGTCTAGACCCCATCCTAATACGTACCTGACTATTGGTGGAGTCTAGACCCCATCCTCATACGTACCTGACTATTGGTGTTTGACAAGACCCCATCCTCATACGTACCTGACTATTGGTGGAGTCTAGACCCCATCCTCATACGTACCTGACTATTGGTGTTTGACAAGACCCCATCCTCATACATACCTGACTATTGGTGTAGTCTAGACCCCATCCTCATACGTACCTGACTATTGGTGTTTGACAAGACCCCATCCTCATACGTACCTGACTATTGGTGTAGTCTAGACCCCATCCTCATACGTACCTGACTATTGGTGTTTGACTAGACCCCATCCTCATACGTACCTGACTATTGGTGAAGTCTAGACCCCGTCCTCAAACGTACATGACTATTGGTGTTTGACTAGACCCCATCCTCATACGTACCTGACTATTGGTGGAGTCTAGACCCCATCATCATACGTACCTGACTATTGGTGGAGTCTAGACCCCATCCTTATACGGACCTGACTATTGGTGGGGTCTAGACCCCATCCTCATACGTACCTGACTATTGGTGTTTGACTAGACCCCATCCTGATACGTACCTGACTATTGGTGGGGTCTAGACCCCATCCTGATACGGACCTGACTATTGGTGGGGTCTAGACCCCATCCTCATACGTACCTGACTATTGGTGGAGTCTAGACCCCATCCTCATACGTACCTGACTATTGGTGTAGTCTAGACCCCATCCTCATACGGACCTGACTATTGGTGTTTGACTAGACCCCATCCTCATACGGACCTGACTATTGGTGTTTGACTAGACCCCATCCTCATACGTACCTGACTATTGGTGTAGTCTAGACCCCATCCTCATACGGACCTGACTATTGGTGTTTGACTAGACCCCATCCTTATACGTACCTGACTATTGGTGGAGTCTAGACCCCATCCTCAAACGTACCTGACTATTGGTGTAGTCTAGACCCCATCCTAATACGTACCTGACTATTGGTGGAGTCTAGACCCCGTCCTCAAACGTACCTGACTATTGGTGAAGTCCTTAGACCCCGTCCTCATACGTACCTGACTATTAGTGGGGTCTAGACCCCATCCTCATGTGACCCTAACTATTGGTGGAGTCTAGGCCCCATCCTCATACGGACCTGACTATTGGTGGAGTCTAGACCCCATCCTCATGTGACCCTAACTATTGATGGAGTCTAGGCCCCATCCTGATACGGACCTGACTATTGGTGTTTGACTAGACCCCATCCTCATACGTACCTGACTATTGGTGTAGTCTAGACCCCATCATGATACGTACCTGACTATTGGTGGAGTCTAGACCCGTCCCCATACGGACCTGACTATTGGTGTTTGACTAGACCCCATCCTCATACGGACCTGACTATTGGTGTTTGACTAGACCCCATCCTCATACGGACCTGACTATTGGTGGAGTCTAGACCCCATCCTCATACGTACCTGACTATTGGTGGAGTCTAGACCTCATCCTCACGAGTACCTTTATGTAAGCCTTATGTGGAATGTGTTTACTACAACAGAACCAGAACCTCGTTATGGAAAACCCCTTGATATCCATATAGCATCATAATAAAGTTACATTGGATGATCAATCAGCTGTTTAGTTGATCTGGTGCTCCGAGCTATTTATGATGTATACTGCTAAATAAAGAAATTAAAAAGGAGTGAGTGAACTTAAAAATCCGGAAAGGTCACATGGTACAGCGCTTTTATTAGCTAATCATTCAAACTATTTATAGCCTCTAAAATAAAAAGTCAAACGTTCCGCTTCAGTATAGATTTAAACATAAACAGATCTATCACGCATTACATGGTACGTGTGTCTCTCATTGTGGGATTCTGCTTCAGAAAACGTTTTCATAAATAGCAGTGAAAATAATCATGAGTTTTACCTAGTACGAATACTCCTACCCGGCCTTTACCTTACACCTCGGTCGGGTATGAAAACGCCCGAGTGTTCGGCACCATTGTTCAGTCTGTATTGCTTTAACATGTTTGAAAGTACAGCATGCCCCAAAATTCACTAAGTTGTCATATCAACTCAATTTTCAGGATTTTTGGTAATACATATAAAGAATGTACATGTAAGATAGCCGTCATTTCCGGAAACGTAAAAAAAATGTGAAAATGACGCCTGGTCACGTGTAAATCATTTTTTAGTGTATTGAAAGCCACATACTCCCGAACAACCTAAAATTCTAGTTGCACACGTGTGTTAATGGCAATCCAAGATGCTCATTGACGCTCTCCGAACATTAAAATGACTGGTCTGGACGCTTGACCGGGGGAGTCCTTGAGACATCAGTGTGTAAAAATAATTTCCCGCATTTATAGCGAGATTTGTCACGGAGCCGAGAACGAGGCTATAACAACGTGCACTGCACATAAACTCCACGTGTACATGGCCGTTGTTTACATATCGAGCATACGTGAACTTTGCCTAACAATGCTTTCATTTAAACATATTAACAGAATAGTCGCGTAATACCCAGGTAATTGAACAAAATAAACAAACATAGTTTACATTTAAATACTTAATTTTGAAATATAGCAATATGCATACAACAAAACATCGATACAATCTTAGATCGGTGAAGTTGACAATGTTCAAAAGCTAACCAGCAATCCAATAGCCGTCCGGAAAAATCGGAATTCGAGTCTATTCCTTTTTCTTCTCTCGTTAAGTTCCAACGAATCATTTCCTTTCCTAAGAAAATACTCGGTTTTTGCCGATTCCACACACTTTTGTGTCTTTTTTTGGCAGAATCTGTCTGTGTTTTCGCAGTTCCCGCTTGCGGCGTTCCGCCATTTTGTATTGACTGTAAAACCCGCCGTTGCATTGTGGGACTAATTTTCAGAGAAACTTGGTCTGGCAGCCACAGTTATTATTTTTGGGGATTCCCAGTATACTTTCATAAATACACAGTTTCTTTCAGTTTCTGATTCACGATAATCTGTTAGGTATGTATCAAGTCTGAAAACTGTAAAAAGCTCAAAATGTAAATATTGGTGAGTATGTGGCTTTAATATGTTAACAAATTGTATCCTTGATTGGCCAGGGGAAATTTCCGTCGTCTTGAGCTACGACATCGCAGCTTCAGTTTTACCCAAAAGGCCATAGCAAAAGGTATTTGTGACCGATTTGCTGTATATGCCCTAGTTACACGCCCCTTACGTGACATGTTAGTTAAGTTTCCTGTTCTGCCTTCTCAAGAAAATAAAATGCTATTTACAGAACATCCTGATTACGGATTTATTACGCAAGTAAACCAAGCATGCTTACATGTACCTCACCTGTGTGGATTTACATTTTCTTTAGTTCGAGTCCATCTATACTAATACGCAACATACGGCCGGTAAGTCAATCAGTCAAGTCAACCAGTCAAGCTTCGGCCTTACCTTCCAAGATATATATGTTTGACAATGTATGCAATTTATAATATAATAAGATATTACATTTGTGATTATAATAGGATATTATGTTTGACAATGTATGTAACTGATTATAATAAGATATATGTTTGACAATGTATGTAACTAATTATTATACGATATTATGTTTGACAATGTATGTAACTGACTATAATCAGAGACCATTATACAAGGATACACAGAAATACTGTGATATACAGACGACCTTTAATCCAACAAGATCAATTTGTGATGACATTTGCTGTGGCTGGTGTTGCGAAGTTATACGTCATGCTATTAACATCTGTATGTTGTTTAAATCTGATTCATCGCGATATATTATCAACACCATTATCGCTCTTTTGTCAAATTGATTTAATGACAGAATCTACAAAGTTGATTGATTCATTAACTGTATAACTGATTGGATTTTTTTTTACTTTATAATGTATATATAATTATACTGTGCTGGTTGATATTGAGTAACTCTGCTAAGTACACATATCCTATGCTGATCTCCAATGAACATATTTCTTCCTTTCATAAGAAGCGTGTCACAAAATTTACGAGTTTCATTAATAGAAAATTAATACGGCTTTGGCGTCATAATCCAACTCTATTTTGATAAAATCTACTCGGACTCATTCCGCGAGAGTCAATTAGGTGAGTTGTAAAAATTCTTGAATGATTTTTAATTACAATATTTAAATCTTGAAAAAAAAAAATTAATTCCATTGATGGTTATAGAAATATTATCGAAGTCATTAAATTTCCTTTGAAGATACGCCGCCATTTTGACGCCTTACTATATAAGTTTGCGATAATTGAGAATTCAAATAGACAGATAATCAAATGAACTTATTTGGAAACTTGAAGGTCAGTGGGTACACAATTATCGTCACGTGACAGAAAACAACTGCTATGCACATACAGCAGCATAGGACTAGCTCACCGTCCTCGGTTAGGTAGACTGGCTAACAGACCTTAGGTTCTAGCTATCCCCTGCTGGTTTAAAATGTAGAATAATATATTCTTCAGACAATATTCAGCATGAGCGTATAGAATCAAAAAGTCTACAGACAGAGGCCAGTCTGAGCGTATATAATAATATATTCTACAGACAGAGGTCAGTCTGAGCGTATAGAATAATATATTCTACAGACAGAGGCCAATATTAGCGTAGAATAATATATTCTACAGACAGAGGTCAGTCTGAGCGTATATAATAATATATTCTACAGACAGAGGCCAGTCTGAGCGTATAGAATAAGATATTCTACAGACAGAGGCCAATATTAGCGTATAGAATAAGATATTCTACAGACAGAGGCCAATATTAGCGTAGAATAATATATTCTACAGACAGAGGCAAGTCTGAGCGTATAGAATAATATATTCTACAGACAGAGGCCAGTCTGAGCGTGTAGAATAATATATTCTACAGACAGAGGCCAATATTAGCGTATAGAATAAGATATTCTACAGACAGAGGCCAATATTAGCGTAGAATAATATATTCTACAGACAGAGGCAAGTCTGAGCGTATAGAATAATATATTCTACAGACAGAGGCCAGTCTGAGCGTGTAGAATAATATATTCTACAGACAGAGGCCAATATTAGCGTATAGAATAAGATATTCTACAGACAGAGGCCAATATTAGCGTAGAATAATATATTCTACAGACAGAGGCAAGTCTGAGCGCATAGAATAATATATTCTACAGACAGAGGCCAGTCTGAGCGTATAGAATAATATATTCTACAGACAGAGGCCAGTCTGAGCGTATAGAATAAGATATTCTACAGACAGAGGTCAGTCTGAGAATAATATATTCTACAGACAGAGGCCAGTCTAAGCGTATAGAATAATATATTCTACAGACAGAGGCCAATATTAGCGTAGAATAATATATTCTACAGACAGAGGTCAGTCTGAGCGTAGAATAATATATTCTACAGACAGAGGTCAGTCTGAGCGTATAGAATAATATATTCTACAGACAGAGGTCAGTCTGAGCGTAGAATAATATATTCTACAGACAGAGGTCAGTCTGAGCGTATAGAATAATATATTCTACAGACGGAGGCCAGTCTGAGCGTGTAGAATAATATATTCTACAGACAGAGGCAAGTCTGAGCGTATAGAATAATATATTCTACAGACAGAGGCCAGCCTCAGCGTATAGAATAAGATATTCTACAGACAGAGGTCAGTCTGAGCGTATATAATAATATATTCTACAGACAGAGGCCAGTCTGAGCGTATAGAATAATATATTCTACAGACAGAGGCCAGTCTGGGCGTATAGAATAAGATATTCTACAGACAGAGGTCAGTCTGAGAATAATATATTCTACAGACAGAGGCCAGTCTAAGCGTATAGAATAATATATTCTACAGACAGAGGCCAATATTAGCGTAGAATAATATATTCTACAGACAGAGGTCAGTCTGAGCGTAGAATAATATATTATACAGACAGAGGTCAGTCTGAGCGTATATAATAATATATTCTACAGACAGAGGCCAATATTAGTGTAGAATAATATATTCTACAGACAGAGGTCAGTCTGAGCGTAGAATAATATATTCTACAGACAGAGGTCAGTCTGAGCGTATAGAATAATATATTCTACAGACGGAGGCCAGTCTGAGCGTGTAGAATAATATACAATGTATTCTACAGACAGAGGCAAGTCTGAGCGTATAGAATAATATATTCTACAGACAGAGGCCAGTCTAAGCGTATAGAATAATATATTCTACAGACAGAGGTCAGTCTGAGAATAATATATTCTACAGACAGAGGCCAGTCTGGGTGTATAGAATAATATATTCTACAGACTGAGGCTAGTCTGAGCGTATAGAATAATATATTCTACAGACAGAGGCCAGTCTAAGCGTATAGAATAATATATTCTACAGACAGAGGTCAGTCTGAGCGTATAGAATAATATATTCTACAGACAGAGGTCAGTCTAAGCGTATAGAATAATATATTCTACAGACAGAGGCCGATATTAGCGTATAGAATAATATATTCTACAGCAGAGGCCAGTCTGAGCGTATAGAATAATATATTCTACAGACAGAGGTCAGTCTGAGCGTATAGAATAATATATTCTACAGACAGAGGCCGATATTAGCGTATAGAATAATATATTCTACAGCAGAGGCCAGTCTGAGCGTATAGAATAATATATTCTACAGACAGAGGCCAGCCTCAGCGTATAGAATACTATATTCTACAGACAGAGGCCAGTATGACCATAGTATACGATATCCTTGGCTGATCCAGCCGTTACATTTAAGTACATTGTACGATTTTACCAGACGACTTCAATTGTACTTGGTTCCAGTTTTGTACAGTATGATGACGTCACGCTATGCAATTTTCCTGTTTAAAATATAATCATTACTGATGTAATTAGGTCGCGGTTTTTAATGTGTTTGTATCACATAGCGATTCAAGCGCCATCCCTCTCACTGTATCAACAAGCACCGGGGAGTGATAAAGTAACTGTAATGCTCGGTATCAGACGAGCTATATAGCACATGCAGTTCACATGCAGTTCACGTGCACCGAGATGATTTGATAACAAGCATACATGTATCTCTGACACTGATATGACACGGCGACCGCGCGTCATGTCTCTACCAGATGTAAACAACAATACGCTCACATTATCACGGAACGTACCGTAAGTAATTAACATATTTTCATATTTGAAGTTTAAATAAAAACACCAGTGCAAGTATAGATGTTTTCTTGGGAGAAGAACTTCCAGGTCAACTGGAAGGAGGGACACATAACCATCATCCACAAAAAGGGGGATATTAAAATGTTCATTTTCTGTAGGACCTGACCAATCTCTCCAAAAGGTTCCACAACGGAGGTCTTACGGAGGGACCCGCAATACACTATTGAGGGGGACCCGATATACATCGACGAAGCTAAACGGGCCATTGGGGCCTTTTGTTCCAGTACATATCAACACCAAACTGTTCCAGTTTCCGACTCTGACCACTTCAGTAATCAGTGTATCGACCTCTAGTGGTTTTGAGATATCGTCCCCATTGGAGTAAGTAATTAGATGTTAACGGCGTTGGGCGTTCTCCACGTGAGGTGTTTACGGCTTCATAATGGCAGGTGTCATCGCAACCTCAGATCGTAATAGTTGTGTTGTCTTCGTCATTTCCGGTCACGCTGGAGTGAAGTGGGAGGGGACAAGGCTAAATTAGCCTTAGCCTTGATTACATTTTGATCGTTCTTTAGATGGTCTTTGGTGCAAGTTATCCTATTTTATGTGTTAACGATCCCAATACACAACATGTACAAACGCTTGGAAGGGTCACGTAACTAGGACTATAGACTGGTCACTAGACTGGTCACTAGACTGGCCACCAGACTGACCACCAGACTGGCCACAAGACTGGCCACCAGACTGGACCACTAACTAGACTGGTCACTAGACTGACCTCTAACTAGACTGGCCACCAGACGGACCACTAACTAGACTGGTCACCAGACTGACCACCAGACTGACCTCTAACTATACACTGGCCACCAGACTGACCACTAGACTGGCCACCAGACTGACCACCAGACTGGCCACTAGACTGGCCACTAGACTGGCCACCAGACTGACCACCAGACTGGCCACTAGACTGACCTCTAATTATAGACTGGCCACCAGACTGACCTCTAACTATAGACTGGCCACCAGACTGACCTCTAACTATAGACTGGCCACCAGACTGACCACTAGACTGGCCACCAGACTGACCACCAGACTGGCCACTAGACTGGCCACTAGACTGGCCACCAGACTGACCACCAGACTGGCCACCAGACTGACCTCTAATTATTGACTGGCCACCAGACTGACCTCTAACTATAGACTGGCCACCAGACTGACCTCTAACTATAGACTGGCCACCAGACTGACCTCTAACTATAGACTGGCCACCAGACTGACCACTAACTATAGACTGGTCACCAGACTGACCTCTAACTATAGACTGGTCACCAGACTGACCTCTAACTATAGACTGGCCACCAGACTGACCACTAGACTGACCACCAGACTGACCACCAGACTGACCACTAGACTGGCCACCAGACGGACCACTAACTAGACTGGTCACCAGACTGACCTCTAACTATAGACTGGCCACCAGACTGACCACTAGACTGACCACTATCCCAAAAGTGTTTAGCCCAGCTCAATTTTAATTCAAGATTAGCTGTCCCTATTTTGTCTAGAATTGGTCCTATCCTAGAGACCCAAATTATAAATTTTAATTTTATTAATGAATTTAACATTCTACAGATGTGGTCAGTTTACCGGGACTATATCACATAAAAACGTTAAGACTATCTCCTGACCAGATTAGGCTGTTCCTAATTACCTTTGACCCTTTATAGGTATACAAGATAGGGAAAGTATCATTTGACTATAGTTACCATTAGGCTTGTCTGAGTATTATTTGACCCTAATTACCACCAGATTGGACTAGACGAAGTGGATGGAGCAAGATCGTGCACATATTGTATCCATGCGCGTACCTAGGCGGTGACGCGTCTTTCCGGTCAAGACATTTACCCGGTGAATATGTCTGTTTCGTCCATGTTTCTCTTGTTCCCTTGTAAACAATGCATATCGTGTTCGATTTAAAGGTGTCGTTAGTATGTCGTATGTTATGTACGTGCTGTAGTCCGCCATCGCGGAAGTGTAGAAGCTGAATCAAATTAGATCTGAAGTAAGCTTCCGCTCTTTCCTCCAGATTTGACTAAGATATTTCCGAACATGTCATTCAATATTGGATATCTTTCAAAATATTATCAATGTTCCTTCTCCAGCAGCATCGATAGTCCTCACATTCCGGTTCCTCAATAGCCGTTTCCTGTGAAATATCCACATCTAATGAGCTGACAGTTATATAAAGATTTCTTAACACTAAACGTATCCGGTGAGGATGTGATAATTGTAAAAGATTTTTTTTTGTATCCCCTAATTTCATGTACATATCTCCATCTTCTTCACCCTTTGAGGGATAATTTAGATAATAAATGCGTATACCAATTGTACGTGTACGGATAACCTTATTGCACTATCGGGTCTTCATTTTTAACCTTTTGTCCTTGATGTTTTCCCGTGGGCTTTCCTGATTTCGTGATCACCACACTATACGTATGTCTTATATTGACTTTTGTTGATCTAAACCGAAGGTCGTTTTAACACCCGAAACAACAAAGACGCGGTGAAAGAGACTTACTTTGCTCGAAGTTCCTCTATACGTTTATTAGGGTTGAAAAAAGAACTGGTTGGCGTGTCTACCCAACAAGATCAGCCAACTTGCTTAAGATTATCAAGTTATCAAAGACCTTCACGCTTCTCCCGATTTTTGCGATTTTTGAGTATATCTAACATATTAACATATATGTTTTTTGAAAATTAAAACTACATACACACTACATTGAAATCTTACGAGAGGTAAATTGTATATGAATTTGTCCAAGGTTTTCCAAACAAGTGTCTTTTAAGATGAAATTACTCTGACGAGGGCGTTCAACTCATAAAGAAAAAAACGAACCAATAAAATAAATACGCAATACCCATTTTCGCACTATCAATAACTAGTATATGGCCGGTCACCATTATTTTCATTGCTTTCACAACCTTCGACAAAAAATTCCTCATACACAGAGTTCGCGGGGTCAGTGGACATATATGACCTATTGAGCTATTGGTCATTCTGACATAGTGTTTATACAACTTCTCGATCTTTGGCCGTATAAGTTACCTAGCGTGACCGGCCGTACAACAGTTTCTACACACGAAGGGACGGTGGGTATAGGTGACCGGCCGTACAACAGTTTCTACACACGAAGGGACGGTGGGTATAGGGAATGGTCAGTGTACCGATAGGTTATTTACCTGCGTAACGTAAGTTGATATCTAAAAATAACAGTATAAATCGAGAGAAAAAACGTCATGAATTATTTATTTTGACCAAGGAGTGACGTCCAAACAATAAAACAAGAAAATAAACACTCAAGAGCAAGCCATTGGGACAACACGTTTTGACACGAACACAGATGGTACATCGTGTGTAGTTACCAGTAAAACAACAGGAACCAACTGTGCACCGCATGTGGCACCAAGTGACGGATAAATAAAAAAAATCTACGGTTCTTAAAAGTGTTACTAAGAATATAGTTTTATAGTGTTATCATACTGAACTGTCATACCAGGAAACGGTAGCACGATATGTCACTCTAACAACTGGCTAACCAGTCTTACTGTAGAGAGCGAAAACGTTCAACAAAACCACGACAGAAAATAAGGAGACATCACATGTGACGGATTTCATCAAGATTTCCGTGTCTAATATTCAAATAAACATGGCAAGTGGGCAGGTCTATATCCAAGGAGACATCAAAACCCAAGGGCGGGTTTAACGGAAAACACAATCCGGCTGGGGTATCGCAGGTGTTCCGGAATATGCTAAACCACATGTGGTCCTCAGCATGCCATCAAAATTCAGGAAATAAATTTTGTCCCCAAAACTCTAAGACGCAGTAAGCTATTGTTGAATCACATGCTGTCGTGTTGGTATAGGTAGAGTATATAAAATGTAATCCTGTGTGCAGCGGAGATCTAGTACAGGGGAAAAGATAATGTCTCATAGCACGTTGTTGTAGAAAGTATGGTGTTTACTCAGTTTTCTTTACGTTGTTAGTTTCGCAATATTGTATATACATATATAAAACATCATTTGCACTTGAAATACCTTTTTTTCGGTAATGTCGTTTTTCAATATAGCGTTAAAATCTTGAACGGGGTAAAGACAAACTGAGAACAAACAAACAAACAAACAAACAAACAAAAATTCAATTCTGACATTTGAAACTTGCGACGTGTTATAAATGAGTTAAAATCAATATTTTAGATCCCCAAATCGATTGTATCACAGTACGCCGTTTTCATAAGTTGGATGTGGGTCGAGGTGATCGCGCGATTGATTAATTGTTTATGGCTCAGAAACATGACAAGTTGAGCGATACTAAACAAAGAACACCAGACCTATGACCGAGTATTCATTGTGGAAACTAATATAGGCGCGGGATTCAATCTGCCAGTCATAATTCGCCCTCACGTCATTCTGTTGTCGGACTGTACAGACAATTATTTGTTTTTCTTGATACGATACTCCAAAAGAAGGGAGCAAATCAGATATTAAAGTTTGTCACAAAAATATAAAATGTACAACTATGATCCAGATTTATGACTCGGCGTTACTTTTTTCATGTTTCCGGTGAAGGGCACGTTTAAAAACTTAGAATTTGTCATTTCATCTAAAACAAACCCTGTCCGATTGGTTACCACAGTGATCTAGGATACGTATCTGACTCAGTGATTGGCTGCTCAGATTAAATTGTCATCCGAATCTAACCTCCTGATTCACAGTTTACCGTATCAAAAAGAACTGACAGATCAAAAAATAATTTCCGGATCAGAACACAGTCATTCATTTTGTATCGATACTACGTGTAATCATGTATATCAGATGTAATTAATTTGTAACTTCCGGCTAAGGTTCCACGTTCATAACAACTTCCGCTACACATATCATAAATATATGTATACCATTTTATTGCTAGGCTGTATTTAATCATAAAATGTATAAATTAAGCGATATAAATAACCACTCAGACAGAGTGCCTATTAATTTGACACATTTAAAGCAAACGAGTAACGGAAACGAAATTAAAATAAACACACTTGTATCGCGTGGCTTTGACCTCATTTTGCGGTTTGTGTTTTTGTTGGACGAGAGAGTAAATACATCTGTATTACCACTAGAATGCTGTGGGTTGTTAAGTCTCCTCCCCTGATTATTATTTACCTACCTGTTAATAATTTACCTGTTTGACCTGAAACAGCCCGTTGTCCAACAACATTTCTGTGTATATTATGAGGTTACCAGGGTGCAGACTTGGGGTAGGCTTTAATATCGGGGCCCCCAAAGGGCGTTCAATTTTTTGTTTTGTTTTATTATTTTTGTTTTGTTTTGTTTTGTTTTGAGTTGTTAACACAGTGTGTACGGACTGTTTTTAGATATTTTCCTAATCACACTTGCTTTTGAAAGCATTAAGTAAATTGTTTACCCTTTTATTATTATTATTATCATCTTTATTTCCTCCATTACTAGTATATTTTACCGCCATTCATAGTCTGTATTTTGACGTTATATTATATTAGGAAAAATAAAAACACGAATTCGGAATGTAGCTTGTAAAATAACAGGTCACCACGTGCAAACAACAAGACATTTTGGTAAGATGACAGATAAGAAACGATACATTCATAAACACCAGTAAGATAGGACCCGCCTAACAAAGCAAAAATAACGCAAATATTCCGTTAGGTTGGTAACGAAGAGAAACTTTCAAGTATACAACTACTTGACTTTTTGGTTGCTCGACTAGATATAGATATAAAATTTACTTTTGTCATAAGTTCGTACCCTAAAATGTACCAGTGTCACTCTATATGTAGGGTCAAAATATACGACAATAACAAATTTGTTACTTTTCTTTATACTTATATGATTAATTTTTATTTGTTTGTATGCAGAATGCAGCTTTCTGATTGGTTGAGTTTTTCAACGCTTAATACGGTACACTTTCGTTTTCTCTGAGAACCTTAACGTACTGCTCTCAATGTGATTAAAACAGCATAGTATGGTGTATGGGTATAATACGCTACTTGTATGATACGTGTACCTTTGTAAAGAATGAAAACGGTGTGGTGATCGACAATATCCGGAATTCCGTCACTTGTTTCTAAACACTATACTTGCCTTACGCGGCACCAGACAATAGCTACTACTATACTCAGGATTTAACAATTTCCGGAATTACTACCGCATTCTTTCCTTTACAATACTATACAATACCCCTACCTGAACATCACATACACAGTGCAAATAGACGAAGAGCATGATCAAGTATACGGATGAACCTATTTCCGGAAATATTTCCGCATTTGTTTCTTTTAATTAGAACCACCCAAATGGATTAACAAGTTTTTATGTACTTTTCTACCTGAATATTTCATCAATGCCAAACATTAATGTGTTTACTTTAAAATACACCCCAAAGTTCGACATGTCGTGAAATAAGATATTGTTTCTAAAATAGCAGGTGTGGCCTACACATCAATTACATTCTTATTATTGACGTGTGGAGAATATATCAATTTCAAAAGTGACAGGTTGTTTATTTTAAATTTTAAATGTTTGAAGCCTGTTATAAGGCCGAACAAGTTTTAATGCTTTGTTGATTTGTTGTATGTCATTGTGCTAGCGATCATCGTCACATAAAAGCTTCGGATCTGTACTTAATTTTCTTTGCTTTCGAAAATTATTTTTTTTTGTCAGCTGTTAATTGATTGGAAACATAGTATATTTCCCAATGGGTAGTCACCAAGCAAAATGGGCAATTAAAAATATATTTGAAATAACGGAAGAAAACAAATTAAAATTTGGTTTGTTCTCGACGTGAAGATGTGGACCACATTTGACAGACTTAGGATCACTAATCGTAAATAATATAGAGGTCAGAGGTCACACACAATACCAGGGAGGAAAATCTCTCATGTATACTAATGTAGTCACAACATGGAAACCCTGGGTCGAATGATAGGGGTAAATCTAGTGACGTCAATTCATAATGATAATGTCTAGTTGATATTCAATTTAAAATCTCCCACGTGTAAAATCTTTAATATCATCATGACAAGCATACAACGGATCAAGACATTTCATTATTTTACAATTGGAAGTAATTTTTTCTTCTTAAAAAATATTAGATAATTGCCATCCCACACACAATTCGTCATTGGCGACAATACTAGGCGGCGTTGTTTGGGTATATGATTAAAACACCCGAATTCTAAACCACTTAACCACAAATGAAACTCTGATATCGTTCAAATACAATGTGGGAGATCTTTTCTAAAACGCCCCTACCGAGCGAGCCTGTTTTAAATACGATTCATATGTAAATATATATACATGGCTTCCTCGTCGTCCTCGTCCTCGTCGTCCTCGTCCTCTTCGTCCTCGTCCTCCTCCTCTTCGTTCTCCTCGTCGTCCTCATCCTCGTTGTCTTCGTCCTCCTCGTCGTCCTCGTCCTCGTCTTCGTCGTTCTCGTCCTTCTCTTCGTCTTCGTCCTCCTCGTCCTCCTCTTCGTCCTCCTCGTCCTCCTCTTCGTCCTCCTCGTCCTCCTCTTCGTCCTCCTCGTCTTCATCTTCGTCCTCCTCGTCTTCGTCTTCGTCCTCCTCGTCTTCATCTTCGTCCTCCTCGTCCTCCTCTTCGTCCTCCTCCTCGTCGTCCTCCTCGTCTTCGTCTTCGTCCTCCTCCTCCTCCTCCTCCTAGATTAAAAAGCTTCAGAATTTTCGAAACCAGTCTTATCCTCTCCTGAGTATAACAAGAACAAAATGAACATCTATAAGGAATGAGATCTATTTAACGATATATAGATTGTAATAATTTTCTATTAGAATACCAGGTACCTATCATTAATCCAAATGTCTCCAACAAGTCAAATGTATTAAATTTCCACTTGTCTGTGGTCCTTAATCCCCACCCATACAGTAATGTACCTACAACATGCAGTGTTATATTTCTCTGACTCATAGAAGTCGGTAATTTACGGCCCATATCATGGCAATTTTTGGATTAAATATTTGAAAAATTGTCCTCACTATCGACACGCGTCGTGTGTACTGTAGAAAATGACTCACACTTCGTGTAGTTTGGAAATTTTGAAGAATTTAAAATCAAAATTAAACAGTAGGAAATGTCAGTGCCAAACGTATCATTTTTAAAATCTTTATCATAGTCAAAATTAGACTGATCAGCTTAACCGAAGCGTTATTGAAATAATCTAGAGTAAACTTTTGAGAATATTTTTTAGAAATTTCACACGCATTTTTATTTCCTTGTTAAGCAAACGATTCGATCTTCTATAGATATCGCTTGTTTATTGAAATTCACAAATTTAGATATTTTCAATAAATATATGATATCATTCGTTAGTTTGTCGTGAAGATAACAAGGCTGCATACACCCACCAGATCTGGGTGTCGACTTAATGCCGTTGATACTGAGTCACATTAACATGATACACTGGCATATTTAATAGATATAATTGTAACATTTATATATGGAGACAATTTTCTTACATAATACCTACACTTGTATGTGGAATCGTCAAGTACAGTAGGTGAAATGTCATAAAAACAGAGTGTAGTACCGATTTAAATGAATGGTTCAATATCTGACTGACGGAATTTGGTTCAGTTTTGGACCCTGTCCTAACCGTCGAGTCGTAGGAGGAAGATACCATTCACTATTCGGTTTATACTCTATGATTTCTAATACATGTACTAAATACATATTCAAAAGTTCAGTATATCACGCGTGTCTTTTGAGTATAGGGCCATGACGATAGCTCAGTCGCAACATTGGGCATCGTAACCTCAGGTGAAGGTCCGAGGTGCGTGGTTGGACGCCCCCTACCCATGGCGGTTTGTGTTTTTCGACAAGCTGAGAAACAGACTGATCTGTACTGTGGCCTATGGACAAGATCACTTTACCCTAAATACCATAGATGGCGTGCGACGGGCCTCCCGTATGTTGTTCAGCGAGGAAGTCGCCAGTTTTTGCATGTAGTTCAGGTTAATTTCGCAATACGTACTGTTTCAAGAGTAGATTGTGAATGATAGCATTAAACAGTTATGAAACAACATAGGTCTGGTTTTTTTCATTTTTTTCTCGAGTAAAAAAAATTATCGCAAATTTTGTCTGCATTACGTTGTCGGGTAACTGAGTGTGAAGGCGACGGGTGGAGCATTTCGCGAACTTATGAGTCGCAAAAGTAATGGCTTCAGGGAATAGCACCTAAACCTGCCACAGAAAGACAGAGTGCTAGCTTGGCCATCGAAGTCACATGATTTATCACCAACTTAGCATGTTTAGGACGTTCTTCGATATTGCGTAAAAGGATTTCAAAATCAGCTGCCGGTCCAAGACTTGGACAATGAATGGAACATTATCTCTCCTCGAACTAGCCATCGGTTTACGACATCCGTCCGATGGCGGCTGTAATTCTGTTTACCCCCGATCGTTTGGTCGTACCCTTTACGTATGGTCGTACCCTTTACGTTTGGTCTTACCCTTTACGTTTGGTCGTACCCTATACGTTTGTCGTACCCTTTACGTTTGTCGTACCCTTTACGTTTGGTCGTACCCTTTACGTTTGTCGCACCCTTTACGTATGGTCGTACCCTTTACGTTTGGTCGCACCCTTTACGTTTGTCACACCCTTTACGTTTGGTCGTACCCTTTACGTTTGGTCGTACCCTTTACGTTTGGTCGTACCCTTTACGTATGGTCGTACCCTTTACGTTTGGTCGTACCCTTTACGTTTGGTCGTACCCTATACGTTTGTCGTACCCTTTACGTATGGTCGTACCCTTTACGTATGGTCGTACCCTTTACGTATGGTCGTACCCTTTACGTTTGTCGTACCCTTTACGTTTGTCGTACCCTTTACGTTTGGTCGCACCCTTTACGTTTGGTCGTACCCTTTACGTATGGTCGCACCCTTTACGTTTGGTCGCACCCTTTACGTATGGTCGTACCCTTTACGTATGGTCGCACCCTTTACGTATGGTCGCACCCTTTACGTTTGTGCCTCCACCACTGGGTTGCGAGTTCGAAACCTACGTGGGGCAGTTGCCAGGTACTGACCGTAGGCCGGTGGTTTTTCTCCGGGTACTCCGGCTTTCCTCCACCTCCAAACCTGGCACGTCCTTAAATGACCCTGGTTGTTAATAGGACGTTAAACAAAAACAAACCAAATTTACGTTTGTCGTACCCTTTACGTATGGTGTTGCCTTTTAATTTTACCAAAACGTACTTTAGCGTCAAATAAAACTAACTGAACGCAAAGTTTTGCTATTAACCATGACGGAATTTGTATCCGAATTGATCAATGTCATTTAATCGTACTTGATTGATAAGAATTTAAAAAAGGAAACACGTAAATCATCGCAACATAAAGCAAAGTCAGCTTTCCATGAAGGTTTAATTACACCGTCTCAGGAATCCGAATTAAAAAAACCTATGACCCTGGTCAATTGACGGACGCACTATCAACTACAATAACCGGACTCCATCGCTCTGTAAGGAATACCAGCTCTTTGTATAATTGATTAATTTAAAACTTTATCTCATTCCTATGGATGTAATACTAGTTTATGCAATAAACTTCTGTGTCTTTATTGCATGGCTAACAATTACTTCAGCTAGACAAAGGTCTCTGACTATTTTTTCTCTGTCGCCAACCAACCTTTGGCAACTGAATCCTATTTGACACTGCGCAAGTTAAGCCCTGTTTTCACGGCGGAAAGAAAGATACTGTAGCAGGAATTGTTATTCATCAATGGTGACAGGTTCCCGCCGACCACGTAGCCCTCACGACTAATTGGTCAATGGTGACAGGTTTCCGCCGACCACGTAGCCCTCACGACTAATTGGTCAATGGTGATACAGGTTCTCACCGACCAATTAGCCCTCACGACTAATTGGTCAATGGTGATACAGGTTCTCACCGACCACGTAGCCCTCACGACTAATTCGTCAATGGTAATACAGGTTCTCACCGACCACTTTGTCCTCACGACTAATTCGTCAATAGTAATACAGGTTCTCACCGACCACTTAGCCCTCACGACTGATTGGTCAATGGTAATACAGGTTCTCATCGACCACTTTGCCCTCACGACTGATTCGTCAATGGTGGTACTAGAATATAAATGTAGATTAGAAAAGTACAATGTAGAATATAAATGGAGAATATCAAGGTAGATTATAAAGGTAGATTGGATAAGTAGAAATAAAGCATAATTCATTTGACGTAATTAAACTAGAGTTGATAGTGACTGTCTTGACTCTACGTGTCTTTAAGTATCGACAACATTCAAATATCAATTTCGGCCTCCGCTATGACGAATCACGAGCACAGATATACATCACACCATCTCTGATACAATAGATAAGTAGACTCCGATAACTTCACACTATTCCCTGAAAATCTAATATATTAAAAACAAATTACGATCAGAATTTCATCTCTACACACATCACAAATCACCAAACAATACTTATCACATGGTTACAAATTCTCACGTCTATTACAACACAATAATATCAGTATTTATAACTCCAAACCTGGTAACAACGAAGTGTGATTATAGTTAAGGTATCATATATCCCGTTTAAATAGTCCAATCACTAATTCACACCTAATTGATAATAATTTGCCGCGAAATACTTTGCTGCGTCATTCCACCGCTTCATTGACCTATATGAAAGATGACGGCATTGATTGTTAAAAATGCGGAATGTTTGTACCAAGCGGAAGTACAAATATAAAGTACAAATATAAAGTACAAAGAAAATAGCATTTGGTTGTTTTGCTTTACATCCAAATATTGCATGTTACTGGAACGCCATTTTTAGTTCGATTTTTTGCCGGACTAAGAGGTAATATAATTACATCGTTTAACATTTAAATGTAATTTAGATATGTACTTAATATGATCAAAATACAAACTTTGAACACCAATGGGAAGTTAGCCTAGAGGTTACATGTGGTCGGGTGACACAGTGGTAACACACTTGCCTTTCATCTAGGCAGCCGGGGTTCGATTCCCCGATCGGACATGGAAAGGTATGGGGTCACCTGCCCGACCACGTTGGTTTTCCCGGGTACTCCGGTTTCCTCCCACAGTAAGACCCCTCGGTCGCTTCCAGCCAGGCCAGCAAACGTGATCATATAAGTTGATATAACTTGTTTCGCAATTGTTGTATAATAGATAAAATTGACTATGTACAAAGCGTCAGTCATAAGTCTCTACCCGTGTAATCCTCTAACATTGTTGGAGTAGGCTAACATGTAATAAATCCAGGTGACGTGACGTCATGTCGTCATTAAAAATGGAAAAAAGTTTCGAAATTTTTTCTCAACCTTAGGGTGCCATTTCAAATTCAGTTCCAGTCACAGATTTCTTCTAAAACTCAGCATTACTAGTTAAATGTTCGAAATGGCGGAGGGTCTGAATGCAGGTCGGGGGAGAAGGAGCTAGAAAAACTTGGTGAGAGATAAAAATGCTCTTTCATAAAATTATGTGGGTGTGAAGGATATTGATATTTTAATCTCGGGATCACAAAATATGGTAAAAACCCTCGAAAGCCTTGGGGTAACACATTTTATGACCACCTTAAGTAGAATATCAATACTGATGAAACTCCATTTAAAGGTTCACTCTACTTCAGCCCCAACCTATTATTCTTCTGGAACCAGATTAGAACGACTCTACCATGCTAGATTACGTATAGAATGTAGCTCCCTTAATGACCCTTTATTCAGGAAAGACTTTGTAGAATCTCCGCAGTTTAGTTGCAGACTAGCAAATGAAACTGATGAACATTATCTTGTACATTGTTCCAAATATAGTAACATTAAACAAGTTTATTTGGCTGTTTACCTTTACAACCTTGAAAAGTCTATGAAATACTTTCTTACCGAGGATTACGAATGAATTAATATAAGAGTTAGCATGGTTACATCTAACGGATATATCACCTTTTATATAAAAGATTTGGATGATTTGTTGTATTGTGTCTGTTATAAACCATTCCTACTATTGTTATCTGGACTCTATAGGCGCGTCACTAGTTGGTGGGATATCTAACCGACATATTAACCATCCCTACTATTGTTATCTAGACTCTATCGGCGAGTCACTAGTTGGTGTGATATCTAACCGACATATTAACCATTCCTACTATTGTTATCTAGACTCTATCGCCGCGTCACTAGTTGGTGGGATATCTAACCGACATATTAACCATTCCTACTATTGTTATCTAGACTCTATCGGCGTGTCACTAGTTGGTGGGATATCTAACCGACATATTAACCATTCCTACTATTGTTATCTAGACTCTATCGGCGCGTCACTAGTTGGTGGGATATCTAACCGACATATTAACCATTCCTACGTATTGTTATCTAGACTCTATCGGCGTGTCACTAGTTGGTGGGATATCTAACCGACATATTAACCATTCCTACTATTGCTATCTAGACTCTATCGGCGTGTCACTAGTTGGTGGGATATCTAACCGACATATAAACCATTCCTACTATTGTTATCTAGACTCTATCGGAGTGTCACTAGTTGGTGGGATATCTAACCGACATATTAACCATTCCTACTATTGTTATCTAGACTCTATCGGCGCGTCACTAGTTGGTGGGATATCTAACCGACATATTAACCATTCCTACTATTGTTATCTGGACCATATCGGCGCGTCACTAGTTGGTGGGATATCTAACCGACATATTAACCATTCCTACTATTGTTATCTAGACTCTATCGGCGCGTCACTAGTTGGTGGGATATCTAACCGACATATTAACCATTCCTACTATTGTTATCTAGACTCTATCGGCGCGTCACTAGTTGGTGGGATATCTTACCGACATTTACCTTTACATATCATTGCCTGCTCTCCTTTTACCATGTACTGTCAATATGATCCCAGTCCTCCTCCAGAGTTCCGTCTCTACGTATGAACTTTTCCTTTAATATCAACAATTATTTACAGTGCTGACATTTACAATCAATCAAGGAGACAGAATTATATAAGTGTCGGTCACTTGTTACCCAATCCTTGTTTGATGTATATCGTACTAGAATACCATGTCCTGTTCCAAGGAAAATAAGATTTAAACTAATATCTATACCTTCACACCCACATACTTAAGAGTTTGATAATGTTGAGATGAAGTATAAACTGTCTTTTTGATGGGTTATTAAAGGATTAAGTTCAGAATGGTATCGATATTTGCTGCGCTCTAATATGTAATTTAGTTTAATCAAAATCTGAATGCAGACCATTTAGTAATTCATATGATATCTATCTTATACAATGTATATGTGGGAACCGAAATCTTCTATTTACTAAAGAGTGAAGTAACACATGGACGTCCATTGTGATTAGTTTATAAAACACTAAATTATTGTTTGTACACCAGTTGTCGAGTTGATCGTTGTCGAAGATATCGGATCGAACACATTCCACTAAATCAATAAATCATCTTATTAATTCGCACTGAACGATACCATCTAAATATCTAATATAATTTTTGTGAAGGTTGTAACTTCTCGGATTGTAGTGGAGGTTGTAACTTCTCGGAATGTAGTGGGGGTTGTAACTTCTCGGATTGTAGTGAAGGTTGTAACTTCTCGGATTGTAGTGAAGGTTGTAACTTCTCGGATTGTAGTGAGGGTTTTAACTTCTCGGATTGTAGTGAAGGTTGTAACTTCTCGGATTGTAGAGAAGGTTGTAACTTCTCGGATTGTAGAGAAGGTTGTAAGTTCTCGGATTGTAGTGAAGGTTGTAACTTCTCGGATTGTAGTGGAGGTTGTAACTTCTCGGATTGTAGTGGAGGTTGTAACTTCTCGGATTGTAGTGAGGGTTGTAACTTCTCGGATTGTAGTGAAGGTTGTAACTTCTCAGATTGTAGTGAAGGTTGTAACTTCTCGGATTGTAGTGAAGGTTGTAACTTCTCAGATTGTAGTGAAGGTTGTAACTTCTCGGATTGTAGTGGGGTTGTAACTTCTCGGATTGTAGTGGGGTTGTAACTTCTCGGATTGTAGTGGGGTTGTAACTTCTCGGATTGTAGTGGGGTTGTAACTTCTCGGATTGTAGTGAAGGTTGTAACTTCTCGGATTGTAGTGAAGGTTGTAACTTCTCGGATTGTAGTGAAGGTTGTAAGTTCTCGGATTGTAGTGAAGGTTGTAACTTCTCGGATTGTAGTGAGGGTTGTAACTTCTCGGATTGTAGTGAAGGTTGTAACTTCTCGGATTGTAGTGAGGGTTGTAACTTCTCGGATTGTAGTGGGGGTTGTAACTTCTCGCATTGTAGTGAGGGTTGTAACTTCTCGGATTGTAGTGAAGGTTGTAACTTCTCGGATTGTAGTGAGGGTTGTAACTTCTCGGATTGTAGTGAAGGTTGTAACTTCTCGGATTGTAGTGAAGGTTGTAACTTCTCGGATTGTAGTGAGGGTTGTAACTTCTCGGATTGTAGTGAAGGTTGTAACTTCTCGGATTGTAGTGAAGGTTGTAACTTCTCGGATTGTAGTGAAGGTTGTAACTTCTCGGATTGTAGTGAAGGTTGTAACTTCTCGGATTGTAGTGAGGTTGTAACTTCTCGGATTGTAGTGAGGGTTGTAACTTCTCGGATTGTAGTGAAGGTTGTAACTTCTCTGATTTTAGTGAGGTTATAATTCTCGGATGTAGGAGGTTGTAACTTCTCGGATTGTAGTGAAGGTTGTAACTTCTCGGATTGTAGTGAAGGTTGTAACTTCTCGGATTGTAGTGAAGGTTGTAACTTCTCGGATTGTAGTGAGGGTTGTAACTTCTCGGATTGTAGTGAAGGTTGTAACTTCTCGGATTGTAGTGAGGGTTGTAACTTCTCGGATTGTAGTGAAGGTTGTAACTTCTCGGATTGTAGTGAAGGTTGTAACTTCTCGGATTGTAGTGAAGGTTGTAACTTCTCGGATTGTATCTGGACCATATCGGCGGGTCACTAGTTGGTGGGATATCTAACCGACATATTAACCATTCCTACTATTGTTATCTGGACTCTATCGGCGTGTCACTAGTTGGTGGGATATCTAACCGACATATGAACCATTCCTACTATTGTTATCTAGACTCTATCGGCGCGTCACTAGTTGGTGGGATATCTAACCGACATATTAACCATTCCTACTATTGTTATCTGGACTCTATCGGCGCGTCACTAGTTGGTGGGATATCTAACCGACATATTAACCATTCCTACTATTGTTATCTAGACTCTATCGGCGCGTCACTAGTTGGTGGGATATTTAACCGACATATTAACCATTCCTACTATTGTTATCTGGACTCTATCGCCGCGTCACTAGTTGGTGGGATATCTTACCGACATTTACCTTTACATATCATTGCCTGCTCCCCTTCTACCATGTACTGTCAATATGATCCCAGTCCTCCTTCAGAGTTCCGTCTCTACGTATGAACTTTTCCTTTAATATCAACAATTATTTACAGTGCTGACATTTACAATCAATCAAGGAGACAGAATTATATAAGTGTCGGTCACTTGTTACCCAATCCTTGTTTGATGTATATCGTACTAGAATACCATGTCCTGTTCCAAGGAAAATAAGATTTAAACTAATATCTATACCTTCACACCCACATACTTAAGAGTTTTATAATGTTGAGATGAAGTATAAACTGTCTTTTTGATGGGTTATTAAAGGAACCTCTTCTCAGATTGGATTGGAATAACTTCTAGGTTTGTAGTGAGGGTTGTAACTTCTCGTATGGTGTCAAGAATTACACGAAATCTTTCAGTACATTTCTTATTTCACAAAGGATTAAACTTTTTGTTAATTTTTTTTTCATAGCTTTTCTTCAATAATCACGTAAAAGTTGAGTTAATGTCCGGTTTCATTTACTTTCCCACAAAGAGAACACTCTACTTGTCGCAGATTTGTACATTACGGTCAAAATGTCCCTCGTGTTGTAAAGGTAAACACAAACCTTATTTACTAATGTTATAGATACAAACATTGTTATCTTCACGTAAGAACTCCAGACATCGTTCTCATGCTCCCGTACACCTTCTTATATTGTTAAGTATTGTTAATCTATATCACCGACCAGCAACAGCTTCATTGGACCAATTCATCAAACTAAATACAAGCACGAATTAATGCATTCTTAAATAAAACATCATTATTCAGTTATCAATACTTTTCTTATATTCAATGGTAGCAATTTTGAAACTCAACAGTTACATGTTGACATTTTTATTTCAATAACTAAAGAGAAATATGATATAAAGGTGTTTTACGTTGGAGACGAGAAGCTGACAATGGTTGTGACTAAGAAGTATTAAAATGTTATCTGTTAAAATGTTACTGGATTATGGCGTGGGTTTTGCACGTTGGTCGTGTTATCTGACTGTGTACAGATGTTATTTCAAAAGGATGAACCTCTCTGTACCGTATTGAGGCTCAAATCTAGATCATGGCCGTTCTGGTCAGAGACCAAAGCGATTTCCGTGTTAAATATCTGAAGGTCATTTCAATGTCAAAACGCAAGGGAACACTGTTTTAGCATTCCGGAACAAGTGTCACGTTAAAAACGTGATGCTTTTTAATACATTTTGTATTACTATTTCACTACGAATGTGTTTTAACATGAATCTGTAAAATATCATAATTAAGAATTCATGTCTGCCATATCAGATTATCTGGTTTAGGTACAGACTGAATTACACCCATTAAAAGTTTCGTACCCTAGATAAACTTTCTACTGTCTAATTTAATCTTTAAGCTGGTTTTGTGAAACATTTTATTTTGTTTTGTTTTTTTATTCCTTGATCTTACCACGCGCTAAGATATTTTAAAGATGCTAACAATTCTATTTCCAGAATTGAAAAATCTAAATTGTTATAGAATCAAAGGTTAAGAGACTTATTTCTCTGTTATACTGCATAAAGCGATAAACTCTCAAGGTGTATTTGCTCTCAATATCGCGAGGTAAGTCATAAATCAGCCCCTGTTAGATACCTTGTACTAGAACCTTGATAATAGGCTAAAGGAGACATAGGCTACAGCAAAAGGCTTACATCTCCATCTGGTTCACACCTGTTCATATTGGAGTACGTTCTAGTGGGGATCGCGGCAACTTGAGGAGACCGTTTTGTATACGAGGTATAAAGACGATCGTGACATGTCACGCGATTGACTTACAATCGATAGTGAGGCTCCACGAGGGGTGTAAACAAACAATATTTCTAAAATGATGAACACATTTTACTGAACCCGTCAGGCGGAAGTTAAATTTATTTCACTACCAATATCATATGCATGGCAAAGAACCGGAAGTTGATAAATTGGTGTGAAAACGAGACTGGAAGAAATCACGAAGAGTGCCACAGTTGATAAGACTGATTTTTGCCCATGTTTTCATACAGGAGACAGTTTGTCTTGTTTCCGTGATGATTCTTGAATTGACATTTGGTATCGAAGCTAATTACTGGTTTTGTTTTCATGTATTGAGAGACTTTGGTATTCTCTGCTTTATCATAATTCTAGAAGCGCCCAGGGACAATTAAAGACGTATGAGATTTCATAAAAATTTATGAATATGAGTTTTCACGAAACTCGTCTCGTCAGCTTTAATTGTTTGGTCGCCAAGGCTTATGGCTAGCATTAAGTAAAAGGCTTTTGTGAAATGAAAACCCATTAGGTCCTGTATTCATTTTGTCCCTTGCTATTTTCACTTTCGAATATTACCACAAGGAATATTATCCCTTTGGAGCCCCTACATGCTTGTATGATGGACTGTCATCTAATTTTATATGGGAGATAGTTTTTGTGTGTCCCCATTGCTGAAATACTTGAAACCCATAGAAGACAAGATAGGAATGTAGTACCTGTAAAGTTTTTACATTTTCCGCATTCAAGCAAATACATTTTTACTTTTTCTGCAGCCGAGCAAATAACGAAATTAGGTTCTAGAAACATGAAACTGAAACGAGACGAACAGTTGAATGTGTCAGTAAGTTGATAACATCAGAAATAGAAATTAATCTATGCAAATGAATGTGATCATTTCAATTTATATTGGTCAACCCGATAACTGTAGAAATATGAAATGTGTGTCAGTTATTTCCATCTTGCAATCAATGTACTTTTGAATGAGACATTTGTAATGATAGTAATACTGATTTCCCGACATGCATCTCGTTCAATTTCTCAAATCTCGCGTGACATAAGAAACACGTCCACGGGTGTATGTTGCCTTTACACACATGTACACTTAAATATAAAAATAAAACGGACTGACAAAGTTAAACACTACAGACTAATAGTATCACGTAAGGCTGGATAACAAAAAACGTAACATTAAAAATACATCATCTTCCAGTGAATGAGACTGGTTTTAACAAGGACGTGGACACTGTATTTAACACAGTTTTCGTTAGGTTTAACAAGGACGTGGACACTGTATTTAACACAGTTTTCGTTAGGTTTAACAAGGACGTGGACACTGTATTTAACACAGTTTTCGTTAGGTTTAACAAGGACGTGGACACTGTATTTAACACAGTTTTCGTTAGGTTAACAAGGACGTGGACACTGTATTTAACACAGTTTTCGTTAGGTTTAACAAGGACGTGGACACTGTATTTAACACAGTTTTCGTTAGGTTTAACAAGGACTAGGACACTGTATTTAACACAGTTTTCGTTAGGTTTAACAAGGACGTGGACACTGTATTTAACACAGTTTTCGTTAGGTTTAACAAGGACGTGGACACTGTATTTAACACAGTTTTCGTTAGGTTTAACAAGGACTTTGACACTGTATTTAACACAGTTTTCGTTAGGTTTAACAAGGACGTGGACACTGTATTTAACACAGTTTTCGTTAGGTTTAACAAGGACGTGGACACTGTATTTAACACAGTTTTCGTTAGGTTTAACAAGGACGTGGACACTGTATTTAACACAGTTTTCGTTAGGTTTAACAAGGACGTGGACACTGTATTTAACACAGTTTTCGTTAGGTTTAACAAGGACGTATACACTGTATTTAACACAGTTTTCGTTAGGTTTAACAAGGACGTGGACACTGTATTTAACACAGTTTTCGTTAGGTTTAACAAGGACGTGGACACTGTATTTAACACAGTTTTCGTTAGGTTTAACAAGGACGTGGACACTGTATTTAACACAGTTTTCGTTAGGTTTAACAAGGACGTGGACACTGTATTTAACACAGTTTTCGTTAGGTTTAACAAGGACGTGGACACTGTATTTAACACAGTTTTCGTTAGGTTTAACAAGGACTTTGACACTGTATTTAACACAGTTTTCGTTAGGTTTAACAAGGACGTGGACACTGTATTTAACACAGTTTTCGTTAGGTTTAACAAGGACGTGGACACTGTATTTAACACAGTTTTCGTTAGGTTTAACAAGGACGTGGACACTGTATTTAACACAGTTTTCGTTAGGTTTAACAAGGACGTGGACACTGTATTTAACACAGTTTTCGTTAGGTTTAACAAGGACGTGGACACTGTATTTAACACAGTTTTCGTTAGGTTTAACAAGGACGTGGACACTGTATTTAACACAGTTTTCGTTAGGTTTAACAAGGACGTGGACACTGTATTTAACACAGTTTTCGTTAGGTTTAACAAGGACGTGGACACTGTATTTAACACAGTTTTCGTTAGGTTTAACAAGGACGTGGACACTGTATTTAACACAGTTTTCGTTAGGTTTAACAAGGACGTGGACACTGTATTTAACACAGTTTTCGTTAGGTTTAACAAGGACGTATACACTGTATTTAACACAGTTTTCGTTAGGTTTAACAAGGACGTGGACACTGTATTTAACACAGTTTTCGTTAGGTTTAACAAGGACGTGGACACTGTATTTAACACAGTTTTCGTTAGGTTTAACAAGGACGTGGACACTGTATTTAACACAGTTTTCGTTAGGTTTAACAAGGACGTGGACACTGTATTTAACACAGTTTTCGTTAGGTTTAACAAGGACGTGGACACTGTATTTAACACAGTTTTCGTTAGGTTTAACAAGGACGTGGACACTGTATTTAACACAGTTTTCGTTAGGTTTAACAAGGACGTGGACACTGTATTTAACACAGTTTTCGTTAGGTTTAACAAGGACGTGGACACTGTATTTAACACAGTTTTCGTTAGGTTTAACAAGGACGTGGACACTGTATTTAACACAGTTTTCGTTAGGTTTAACAAGGACGTGGACACTGTATTTAACACAGTTTTCGTTAGGTTTAACAAGGACGTGGACACTGTATTTAACACAGTTTTCGTTAGGTTTAACAAGGACGTGGACACTGTATTTAACACAGTTTTCGTTAGGTTTAACAAGGACGTGGACACTGTATTTAACACAGTTTTCGTTAGGTTTAACAAGGACGTGGACACTGTATTTAACACAGTTTTCGTTAGGTTTAACAAGGACGTGGACACTGTATTTAACACAGTTTTCGTTAGGTTTAACAAGGACGTGGACACTGTATTTAACACAGTTTTCGTTAGGTTTAACAAGGACGTGGACACTGTATTTAACACAGTTTTCGTTAGGTTTAACAAGGACGTGGACACTGTATTTAACACAGTTTTCGTTAGGTTTAACAAGGACGTGGACACTGTATTTAACACAGTTTTCGTTAGGTTTAACAAGGACTTGGACACTGTATTTAACACAGTTTTCGTTAGGTTTAACAAGGACGTGGACACTGTATTTAACACAGTTTTCGTTAGGTTTAACAAGGACGTGGACACTGTATTTAACACAGTTTTCGTTAGGTTTAACAAGGACGTGGACACTGTATTTAACACAGTTTTCGTTAGGTTTAACAAGGACGTGGACACTGTATTTAACACAGTTTTCGTTAGGTTTAACAAGGACGTGGACACTGTATTTAACACAGTTTTCGTTAGGTTTAACAAGGACGTGGACACTGTATTTAACACAGTTTTCGTTAGGTTTAACAAGGACGTGGACACTGTATTTAACACAGTTTTCGTTAGGTTTAACAAGGACGTGGACACTGTATTTAACACAGTTTTCGTTAGGTTTAACAAGGACTTTGACACTGTATTTAACACAGTTTTCGTTAGGTTTAACAAGGACGTGGACACTGTATTTAACACAGTTTTCGTTAGGTTTAACAAGGACGTGGACACTGTATTTAACACAGTTTTCGTTAGGTTTAACAAGGACGTGGACACTGTATTTAACACAGTTTTCGTTAGGTTTAACAAGGACGTGGACACTGTATTTAACACAGTTTTCGTTAGGTTTAACAAGGACGTGGACACTGTATTTAACACAGTTTTCGTTAGGTTTAACAAGGACGTGGACACTGTATTTAACACAGTTTTCGTTAGGTTTAACAAGGACTCGACACTGTATTTAACACAGTTTTCGTTAGGTTTAACAAGGACGTGGACACTGTATTTAACACAGTTTTCGTTAGGTTTAACAAGGACGTGGACACTGTATTTAACACAGTTTTCGTTAGGTTTAACAAGGACGTGGACACTGTATTTAACACAGTTTTCGTTAGGTTTAACAAGGACGTGGACACTGTATTTAACACAGTTTTCGTTAGGTTTAACAAGGACGTGGACACTGTATTTAACACAGTTTTCGTTAGGTTTAACAAGGACGTGGACACTGTATTTAACACAGTTTTCGTTAGGTTTAACAAGGACGTGGACACTGTATTTAACACAGTTTTCGTTAGGTTTAACAAGGACGTGGACACTGTATTTAACACAGTTTTCGTTAGGTTTAACAAGGACGTGGACACTGTATTTAACACAGTTTTCGTTAGGTTTAACAAGGACGTGGACACTGTATTTAACACAGTTTTCGTTAGGTTTAACAAGGACGTGGACACTGTATTTAACACAGTTTTCGTTAGGTTTAACAAGGACGTGGACACTGTATTTAACACAGTTTTCGTTAGGTTTAACAAGGACGTGGACACTGTATTTAACACAGTTTTCGTTAGGTTTAACAAGGACGTGGACACTGTATTTAACACAGTTTTCGTTAGGTTTAACAAGGACGTGGACACTGTATTTAACACAGTTTTCGTTAGGTTTAACAAGGACGTGGACACTGTATTTAACACAGTTTTCGTTAGGTTTAACAAGGACGTGGACACTGTATTTAACACAGTTTTCGTTAGGTTTAACAAGGACGTGGACACTGTATTTAACACAGTTTTCGTTAGGTTTAACAAGGACGTGGACACTGTATTTAACACAGTTTTCGTTAGGTTTAACAAGGACGTGGACACTGTATTTAACACAGTTTTCGTTAGGTTTAACAAGGACGTGGACACTGTATTTAACACAGTTTTCGTTAGGTTTAACAAGGACGTGGACACTGTATTTAACACAGTTTTCGTTAGGTTTAACAAGGACGTGGACACTGTATTTAACACAGTTTTCGTTAGGTTTAACAAGGACGTGGACACTGTATTTAACACAGTTTTCGTTAGGTTTAACAAGGACGTGGACACTGTATTTAACACAGTTTTCGTTAGGTTTAACAAGGACGTGGACACTGTATTTAACACAGTTTTCGTTAGGTTTAACAAGGACGTGGACACTGTATTTAACACAGTTTTCGTTAGGTTTAACAAGGACGTGGACACTGTATTTAACACAGTTTTCGTTAGGTTTAACAAGGACGTGGACACTGTATTTAACACAGTTTTCGTTAGGTTTAACAAGGACGTGGACACTGTATTTAACACAGTTTTCGTTAGGTTTAACAAGGACGTGGACACTGTATTTAACACAGTTTTCGTTAGGTTTAACAAGGACGTGGACACTGTATTTAACACAGTTTTCGTTAGGTTTAACAAGGACGTGGACACTGTATTTAACACAGTTTTCGTTAGGTTTAACAAGGACGTGGACACTGTATTTAACACAGTTTTCGTTAGGTTTAACAAGGACGTGGACACTGTATTTAACACAGTTTTCGTTAGGTTTAACAAGGACGTGGACACTGTATTTAACACAGTTTTCGTTAGGTTTAACAAGGACGTGGACACTGTATTTAACACAGTTTTCGTTAGGTTTAACAAGGACGTGGACACTGTATTTAACACAGTTTTCGTTAGGTTTAACAAGGACGTGGACACTGTATTTAACACAGTTTTCGTTAGGTTTAACAAGGACGTGGACACTGTATTTAACACAGTTTTCGTTAGGTTTAACAAGGACGTGGACACTGTATTTAACACAGTTTTCGTTAGGTTTAACAAGGACGTGGACACTGTATTTAACACAGTTTTCGTTAGGTTTAACAAGGACGTGGACACTGTATTTAACACAGTTTTCGTTAGGTTTAACAAGGACGTGGACACTGTATTTAACACAGTTTTCGTTAGGTTTAACAAGGACGTGGACACTGTATTTAACACAGTTTTCGTTAGGTTTAACAAGGACGTGGACACTGTATTTAACACAGTTTTCGTTAGGTTTAACAAGGACGTGGACACTGTATTTAACACAGTTTTCGTTAGGTTTAACAAGGACGTGGACACTGTATTTAACACAGTTTTCGTTAGGTTTAACAAGGACGTGGACACTGTATTTAACACAGTTTTCGTTAGGTTTAACAAGGACGTGGACACTGTATTTAACACAGTTTTCGTTAGGTTTAACAAGGACGTGGACACTGTATTTAACACAGTTTTCGTTAGGTTTAACAAGGACGTGGACACTGTATTTAACACAGTTTTCGTTAGGTTTAACAAGGACGTGGACACTGTATTTAACACAGTTTTCGTTAGGTTTAACAAGGACGTGGACACTGTATTTAACACAGTTTTCGTTAGGTTTAACAAGGACGTGGACACTGTATTTAACACAGTTTTCGTTAGGTTTAACAAGGACGTGGACACTGTATTTAACACAGTTTTCGTTAGGTTTAACAAGGACGTGGACACTGTATTTAACACAGTTTTCGTTAGGTTTAACAAGGACGTGGACACTGTATTTAACACAGTTTTCGTTAGGTTTAACAAGGACGTGGACACTGTATTTAACACAGTTTTCGTTAGGTTTAACAAGGACGTGGACACTGTATTTAACACAGTTTTCGTTAGGTTTAACAAGGACGTGGACACTGTATTTAACACAGTTTTCGTTAGGTTTAACAAGGACGTGGACACTGTATTTAACACAGTTTTCGTTAGGTTTAACAAGGACGTGGACACTGTATTTAACACAGTTTTCGTTAGGTTTAACAAGGACGTGGACACTGTATTTAACACAGTTTTCGTTAGGTTTAACAAGGACGTGGACACTGTATTTAACACAGTTTTCGTTAGGTTTAACAAGGACGTGGACACTGTATTTAACACAGTTTTCGTTAGGTTTAACAAGGACGTGGACACTGTATTTAACACAGTTTTCGTTAGGTTTAACAAGGACGTGGACACTGTATTTAACACAGTTTTCGTTAGGTTTAACAAGGACGTGGACACTGTATTTAACACAGTTTTCGTTAGGTTTAACAAGGACGTGGACACTGTATTTAACACAGTTTTCGTTAGGTTTAACAAGGACGTGGACACTGTATTTAACACAGTTTTCGTTAGGTTTAACAAGGACGTGGACACTGTATTTAACACAGTTTTCGTTAGGTTTAACAAGGACGTGGACACTGTATTTAACACAGTTTTCGTTAGGTTTAACAAGGACGTGGACACTGTATTTAACACAGTTTTCGTTAGGTTTAACAAGGACGTGGACACTGTATTTAACACAGTTTTCGTTAGGTTTAACAAGGACGTGGACACTGTATTTAACACAGTTTTCGTTAGGTTTAACAAGGACGTGGACACTGTATTTAACACAGTTTTCGTTAGGTTTAACAAGGACGTGGACACTGTATTTAACACAGTTTTCGTTAGGTTTAACAAGGACGTGGACACTGTATTTAACACAGTTTTCGTTAGGTTTAACAAGGACGTGGACACTGTATTTAACACAGTTTTCGTTAGGTTTAACAAGGACGTGGACACTGTATTTAACACAGTTTTCGTTAGGTTTAACAAGGACGTGGACACTGTATTTAACACAGTTTTCGTTAGGTTTAACAAGGACGTGGACACTGTATTTAACACAGTTTTCGTTAGGTTTAACAAGGACGTGGACACTGTATTTAACACAGTTTTCGTTAGGTTTAACAAGGACGTGGACACTGTATTTAACACAGTTTTCGTTAGGTTTAACAAGGACGTGGACACTGTATTTAACACAGTTTTCGTTAGGTTTAACAAGGACGTGGACACTGTATTTAACACAGTTTTCGTTAGGTTTAACAAGGACGTGGACACTGTATTTAACACAGTTTTCGTTAGGTTTAACAAGGACGTGGACACTGTATTTAACACAGTTTTCGTTAGGTTTAACAAGGACGTGGACACTGTATTTAACACAGTTTTCGTTAGGTTTAACAAGGACGTGGACACTGTATTTAACACAGTTTTCGTTAGGTTTAACAAGGACGTGGACACTGTATTTAACACAGTTTTCGTTAGGTTTAACAAGGACGTGGACACTGTATTTAACACAGTTTTCGTTAGGTTTAACAAGGACGTGGACACTGTATTTAACACAGTTTTCGTTAGGTTTAACAAGGACGTGGACACTGTATTTAACACAGTTTTCGTTAGGTTTAACAAGGACGTGGACACTGTATTTAACACAGTTTTCGTTAGGTTTAACAAGGACGTGGACACTGTATTTAACACAGTTTTCGTTAGGTTTAACAAGGACTTGGACACTGTATTTAACACAGTTTTCGTTAGGTTTAACAAGGACGTGGACACTGTATTTAACACAGTTTTCGTTAGGTTTAACAAGGACGTGGACACTGTATTTAACACAGTTTTCGTTAGGTTTAACAAGGACGTGGACACTGTATTTAACACAGTTTTCGTTAGGTTTAACAAGGACGTGGACACTGTATTTAACACAGTTTTCGTTAGGTTTAACAAGGACGTGGACACTGTATTTAACACAGTTTTCGTTAGGTTTAACAAGGACGTGGACACTGTATTTAACACAGTTTTCGTTAGGTTTAACAAGGACGTGGACACTGTATTTAACACAGTTTTCGTTAGGTTTAACAAGGACGTGGACACTGTATTTAACACAGTTTTCGTTAGGTTTAACAAGGACGTGGACACTGTATTTAACACAGTTTTCGTTAGGTTTAACAAGGACGTGGACACTGTATTTAACACAGTTTTCGTTAGGTTTAACAAGGACGTGGACACTGTATTTAACACAGTTTTCGTTAGGTTTAACAAGGACGTGGACACTGTATTTAACACAGTTTTCGTTAGGTTTAACAAGGACGTGGACACTGTATTTAACACAGTTTTCGTTAGGTTTAACAAGGACTTTGACACTGTATTTAACACAGTTTTCGTTAGGTTTAACAAGGACGTGGACACTGTATTTAACACAGTTTTCGTTAGGTTTAACAAGGACGTGGACACTGTATTTAACACAGTTTTCGTTAGGTTTAACAAGGACGTGGACACTGTATTTAACACAGTTTTCGTTAGGTTTAACAAGGACGTGGACACTGTATTTAACACAGTTTTCGTTAGGTTTAACAAGGACGTGGACACTGTATTTAACACAGTTTTCGTTAGGTTTAACAAGGACGTGGACACTGTATTTAACACAGTTTTCGTTAGGTTTAACAAGGACGTGGACACTGTATTTAACACAGTTTTCGTTAGGTTTAACAAGGACATGGACACTGTATTTAACACAGTTTTCGTTAGGTTTAACAAGGACGTGGACACTGTATTTAACACAGTTTTCGTTAGGTTTAACAAGGACGTGGACACTGTATTTAACACAGTTTTCGTTAGGTTTAACAAGGACGTGGACACTGTATTTAACACAGTTTTCGTTAGGTTTAACAAGGACGTGGACACTGTATTTAACACAGTTTTCGTTAGGTTTAACAAGGACGTGGACACTGTATTTAACACAGTTTTCGTTAGGTTTAACAAGGACGTGGACACTGTATTTAACACAGTTTTCGTTAGGTTTAACAAGGACGTGGACACTGTATTTAACACAGTTTTCGTTAGGTTTAACAAGGACGTGGACACTGTATTTAACACAGTTTTCGTTAGGTTTAACAAGGACGTGGACACTGTATTTAACACAGTTTTCGTTAGGTGTAACAAGGACATGGACACTGTATTTAACACAGTTTTCGTTAGGTTTAACAAGGACGTGGACACTGTATTTAACACAGTTTTCGTTAGGTTTAACAAGGACGTGGACACTGTATTTAACACAGTTTTCGTTAGGTTTAACAAGGACGTGGACACTGTATTTAACACAGTTTTCGTTAGGTTTAACAAGGACGTGGACACTGTATTTAACACAGTTTTCGTTAGGTTTAACAAGGACGTGGACACTGTATTTAACACAGTTTTCGTTAGGTTTAACAAGGACGTGGACACTGTATTTAACACAGTTTTCGTTAGGTTTAACAAGGACGTGGACACTGTATTTAACACAGTTTTCGTTAGGTTTAACAAGGACGTGGACACTGTATTTAACACAGTTTTCGTTAGGTTTAACAAGGACGTGGACACTGTATTTAACACAGTTTTCGTTAGGTTTAACAAGGACGTGGACACTGTATTTAACACAGTTTTCGTTAGGTTTAACAAGGACGTGGACACTGTATTTAACACAGTTTTCGTTAGGTTTAACAAGGACGTGGACACTGTATTTAACACAGTTTTCGTTAGGTTTAACAAGGACGTGGACACTGTATTTAACACAGTTTTCGTTAGGTTTAACAAGGACGTGGACACTGTATTTAACACAGTTTTCGTTAGGTTTAACAAGGACGTGGACACTGTATTTAACACAGTTTTCGTTAGGTTTAACAAGGACGTGGACACTGTATTTAACACAGTTTTCGTTAGGTTTAACAAGGACGTGGACACTGTATTTAACACAGTTTTCGTTAGGTTTAACAAGGACGTGGACACTGTATTTAACACAGTTTTCGTTAGGTTTAACAAGGACGTGGACACTGTATTTAACACAGTTTTCGTTAGGTTTAACAAGGACGTGGACACTGTATTTAACACAGTTTTCGTTAGGTTTAACAAGGACGTGGACACTGTATTTAACACAGTTTTCGTTAGGTTTAACAAGGACGTGGACACTGTATTTAACACAGTTTTCGTTAGGTTTAACAAGGACGTGGACACTGTATTTAACACAGTTTTCGTTAGGTTTAACAAGGACGTGGACACTGTATTTAACACAGTTTTCGTTAGGTTTAACAAGGACGTGGACACTGTATTTAACACAGTTTTCGTTAGGTTTAACAAGGACGTGGACACTGTATTTAACACAGTTTTCGTTAGGTTTAACAAGGACGTGGACACTGTATTTAACACAGTTTTCGTTAGGTTTAACAAGGACGTGGACACTGTATTTAACACAGTTTTCGTTAGGTTTAACAAGGACGTGGACACTGTATTTAACACAGTTTTCGTTAGGTTTAACAAGGACGTGGACACTGTATTTAACACAGTTTTCGTTAGGTTTAACAAGGACGTGGACACTGTATTTAACACAGTTTTCGTTAGGTTTAACAAGGACGTGGACACTGTATTTAACACAGTTTTCGTTAGGTTTAACAAGGACGTGGACACTGTATTTAACACAGTTTTCGTTAGGTTTAACAAGGACGTGGACACTGTATTTAACACAGTTTTCGTTAGGTTTAACAAGGACGTGGACACTGTATTTAACACAGTTTTCGTTAGGTTTAACAAGGACGTGGACACTGTATTTAACACAGTTTTCGTTAGGTTTAACAAGGACGTGGACACTGTATTTAACACAGTTTTCGTTAGGTTTAACAAGGACGTGGACACTGTATTTAACACAGTTTTCGTTAGGTTTAACAAGGACGTGGACACTGTATTTAACACAGTTTTCGTTAGGTTTAACAAGGACGTGGACACTGTATTTAACACAGTTTTCGTTAGGTTTAACAAGGACGTGGACACTGTATTTAACACAGTTTTCGTTAGGTTTAACAAGGACGTGGACACTGTATTTAACACAGTTTTCGTTAGGTTTAACAAGGACGTGGACACTGTATTTAACACAGTTTTCGTTAGGTTTAACAAGGACGTGGACACTGTATTTAACACAGTTTTCGTTAGGTTTAACAAGGACGTGGACACTGTATTTAACACAGTTTTCGTTAGGTTTAACAAGGACGTGGACACTGTATTTAACACAGTTTTCGTTAGGTTTAACAAGGACGTGGACACTGTATTTAACACAGTTTTCGTTAGGTTTAACAAGGACGTGGACACTGTATTTAACACAGTTTTCGTTAGGTTTAACAAGGACGTGGACACTGTATTTAACACAGTTTTCGTTAGGTTTAACAAGGACGTGGACACTGTATTTAACACAGTTTTCGTTAGGTTTAACAAGGACGTGGACACTGTATTTAACACAGTTTTCGTTAGGTTTAACAAGGACGTGGACACTGTATTTAACACAGTTTTCGTTAGGTTTAACAAGGACGTGGACACTGTATTTAACACAGTTTTCGTTAGGTTTAACAAGGACGTGGACACTGTATTTAACACAGTTTTCGTTAGGTTTAACAAGGACGTGGACACTGTATTTAACACAGTTTTCGTTAGGTTTAACAAGGACGTGGACACTGTATTTAACACAGTTTTCGTTAGGTTTAACAAGGACGTGGACACTGTATTTAACACAGTTTTCGTTAGGTTTAACAAGGACGTGGACACTGTATTTAACACAGTTTTCGTTAGGTTTAACAAGGACGTGGACACTGTATTTAACACAGTTTTCGTTAGGTTTAACAAGGACGTGGACACTGTATTTAACACAGTTTTCGTTAGGTTTAACAAGGACGTGGACACTGTATTTAACACAGTTTTCGTTAGGTTTAACAAGGACGTGGACACTGTATTTAACACAGTTTTCGTTAGGTTTAACAAGGACGTGGACACTGTATTTAACACAGTTTTCGTTAGGTTTAACAAGGACGTGGACACTGTATTTAACACAGTTTTCGTTAGGTTTAACAAGGACGTGGACACTGTATTTAACACAGTTTTCGTTAGGTTTAACAAGGACGTGGACACTGTATTTAACACAGTTTTCGTTAGGTTTAACAAGGACGTGGACACTGTATTTAACACAGTTTTCGTTAGGTTTAACAAGGACGTGGACACTGTATTTAACACAGTTTTCGTTAGGTTTAACAAGGACGTGGACACTGTATTTAACACAGTTTTCGTTAGGTTTAACAAGGACGTGGACACTGTATTTAACACAGTTTTCGTTAGGTTTAACAAGGACGTGGACACTGTATTTAACACAGTTTTCGTTAGGTTTAACAAGGACGTGGACACTGTATTTAACACAGTTTTCGTTAGGTTTAACAAGGACGTGGACACTGTATTTAACACAGTTTTCGTTAGGTTTAACAAGGACGTGGACACTGTATTTAACACAGTTTTCGTTAGGTTTAACAAGGACGTGGACACTGTATTTAACACAGTTTTCGTTAGGTTTAACAAGGACGTGGACACTGTATTTAACACAGTTTTCGTTAGGTTTAACAAGGACGTGGACACTGTATTTAACACAGTTTTCGTTAGGTTTAACAAGGACGTGGACACTGTATTTAACACAGTTTTCGTTAGGTTTAACAAGGACGTGGACACTGTATTTAACACAGTTTTCGTTAGGTTTAACAAGGACGTGGACACTGTATTTAACACAGTTTTCGTTAGGTTTAACAAGGACGTGGACACTGTATTTAACACAGTTTTCGTTAGGTTTAACAAGGACGTGGACACTGTATTTAACACAGTTTTCGTTAGGTTTAACAAGGACGTGGACACTGTATTTAACACAGTTTTCGTTAGGTTTAACAAGGACGTGGACACTGTATTTAACACAGTTTTCGTTAGGTTTAACAAGGACGTGGACACTGTATTTAACACAGTTTTCGTTAGGTTTAACAAGGACGTGGACACTGTATTTAACACAGTTTTCGTTAGGTTTAACAAGGACGTGGACACTGTATTTAACACAGTTTTCGTTAGGTTTAACAAGGACGTGGACACTGTATTTAACACAGTTTTCGTTAGGTTTAACAAGGACGTGGACACTGTATTTAACACAGTTTTCGTTAGGTTTAACAAGGACGTGGACACTGTATTTAACACAGTTTTCGTTAGGTTTAACAAGGACGTGGACACTGTATTTAACACAGTTTTCGTTAGGTTTAACAAGGACGTGGACACTGTATTTAACACAGTTTTCGTTAGGTTTAACAAGGACGTGGACACTGTATTTAACACAGTTTTCGTTAGGTTTAACAAGGACGTGGACACTGTATTTAACACAGTTTTCGTTAGGTTTAACAAGGACGTGGACACTGTATTTAACACAGTTTTCGTTAGGTTTAACAAGGACGTGGACACTGTATTTAACACAGTTTTCGTTAGGTTTAACAAGGACGTGGACACTGTATTTAACACAGTTTTCGTTAGGTTTAACAAGGACGTGGACACTGTATTTAACACAGTTTTCGTTAGGTTTAACAAGGACGTGGACACTGTATTTAACACAGTTTTCGTTAGGTTTAACAAGGACGTGGACACTGTATTTAACACAGTTTTCGTTAGGTTTAACAAGGACGTGGACACTGTATTTAACACAGTTTTCGTTAGGTTTAACAAGGACGTGGACACTGTATTTAACACAGTTTTCGTTAGGTTTAACAAGGACGTGGACACTGTATTTAACACAGTTTTCGTTAGGTTTAACAAGGACGTGGACACTGTATTTAACACAGTTTTCGTTAGGTTTAACAAGGACGTGGACACTGTATTTAACACAGTTTTCGTTAGGTTTAACAAGGACGTGGACACTGTATTTAACACAGTTTTCGTTACGTTTAACAAGGACATGGACACTCTATTTAACACAGTTTTCGTTATGTTTAACAAGGACGTGGACACTGTATTTAACACGGTTTTCGTTAGGTTTAACAAGGACGTGGACACTGTATTTAACAGAGTTTTCGTTAGGTTTAACAAGGACGTGGACACTGTATTTAACACAGTTTTCGTTAGGTTTAACAAGGACGTGGACACTGTATTTAACACAGTTTTCGTTAGGTTTAACAAGGACGTGGACACTGTATTTAACACAGTTTTCGTTAGGTTTAACAAGGACGTGGACACTGTATTTAACACAGTTTTCGTTAGGTTTAACAAGGACGTGGACACTGTATTTAACACAGTTTTCGTTAGGTTTAACAAGGACGTGGACACTGTATTTAACACAGTTTTCGTTAGGTTTAACAAGGACGTGGACACTGTATTTAACACAGTTTTCGTTAGGTTTAACAAGGACGTGGACACTGTATTTAACACAGTTTTCGTTAGGTTTAACAAGGACGTGGACACTGTATTTAACACAGTTTTCGTTAGGTTTAACAAGGACGTGGACACTGTATTTAACACAGTTTTCGTTAGGTTTAACAAGGACGTGGACACTGTATTTAACACAGTTTTCGTTAGGTTTAACAAGGACGTGGACACTGTATTTAACACAGTTTTCGTTAGGTTTAACAAGGACGTGGACACTGTATTTAACACAGTTTTCGTTAGGTTTAACAAGGACGTGGACACTGTATTTAACACAGTTTTCGTTAGGTTTAACAAGGACGTGGACACTGTATTTAACACAGTTTTCGTTAGGTTTAACAAGGACGTGGACACTGTATTTAACACAGTTTTCGTTAGGTTTAACAAGGACGTGGACACTGTATTTAACACAGTTTTCGTTAGGTTTAACAAGGACGTGGACACTGTATTTAACACAGTTTTCGTTAGGTTTAACAAGGACGTGGACACTGTATTTAACACAGTTTTCGTTAGGTTTAACAAGGACGTGGACACTGTATTTAACACAGTTTTCGTTAGGTTTAACAAGGACGTGGACACTGTATTTAACACAGTTTTCGTTAGGTTTAACAAGGACGTGGACACTGTATTTAACACAGTTTTCGTTAGGTTTAACAAGGACGTGGACACTGTATTTAACACAGTTTTCGTTAGGTTTAACAAGGACGTGGACACTGTATTTAACACAGTTTTCGTTAGGTTTAACAAGGACGTGGACACTGTATTTAACACAGTTTTCGTTAGGTTTAACAAGGACGTGGACACTGTATTTAACACAGTTTTCGTTAGGTTTAACAAGGACGTGGACACTGTATTTAACACAGTTTTCGTTAGGTTTAACAAGGACGTGGACACTGTATTTAACACAGTTTTCGTTAGGTTTAACAAGGACGTGGACACTGTATTTAACACAGTTTTCGTTAGGTTTAACAAGGACGTGGACACTGTATTTAACACAGTTTTCGTTAGGTTTAACAAGGACGTGGACACTGTATTTAACACAGTTTTCGTTAGGTTTAACAAGGACGTGGACACTGTATTTAACACAGTTTTCGTTAGGTTTAACAAGGACGTGGACACTGTATTTAACACAGTTTTCGTTAGGTTTAACAAGGACGTGGACACTGTATTTAACACAGTTTTCGTTAGGTTTAACAAGGACGTGGACACTGTATTTAACACAGTTTTCGTTAGGTTTAACAAGGACGTGGACACTGTATTTAACACAGTTTTCGTTAGGTTTAACAAGGACGTGGACACTGTATTTAACACAGTTTTCGTTAGGTTTAACAAGGACGTGGACACTGTATTTAACACAGTTTTCGTTAGGTTTAACAAGGACGTGGACACTGTATTTAACACAGTTTTCGTTAGGTTTAACAAGGACGTGGACACTGTATTTAACACAGTTTTCGTTAGGTTTAACAAGGACGTGGACACTGTATTTAACACAGTTTTCGTTAGGTTTAACAAGGACGTGGACACTGTATTTAACACAGTTTTCGTTAGGTTTAACAAGGACGTGGACACTGTATTTAACACAGTTTTCGTTAGGTTTAACAAGGACGTGGACACTGTATTTAACACAGTTTTCGTTAGGTTTAACAAGGACGTGGACACTGTATTTAACACAGTTTTCGTTAGGTTTAACAAGGACGTGGACACTGTATTTAACACAGTTTTCGTTAGGTTTAACAAGGACGTGGACACTGTATTTAACACAGTTTTCGTTAGGTTTAACAAGGACGTGGACACTGTATTTAACACAGTTTTCGTTAGGTTTAACAAGGACGTGGACACTGTATTTAACACAGTTTTCGTTAGGTTTAACAAGGACGTGGACACTGTATTTAACACAGTTTTCGTTAGGTTTAACAAGGACGTGGACACTGTATTTAACACAGTTTTCGTTAGGTTTAACAAGGACGTGGACACTGTATTTAACACAGTTTTCGTTAGGTTTAACAAGGACGTGGACACTGTATTTAACACAGTTTTCGTTAGGTTTAACAAGGACGTGGACACTGTATTTAACACAGTTTTCGTTAGGTTTAACAAGGACGTGGACACTGTATTTAACACAGTTTTCGTTAGGTTTAACAAGGACGTGGACACTGTATTTAACACAGTTTTCGTTAGGTTTAACAAGGACGTGGACACTGTATTTAACACAGTTTTCGTTAGGTTTAACAAGGACGTGGACACTGTATTTAACACAGTTTTCGTTAGGTTTAACAAGGACGTGGACACTGTATTTAACACAGTTTTCGTTAGGTTTAACAAGGACGTGGACACTGTATTTAACACAGTTTTCGTTAGGTTTAACAAGGACGTGGACACTGTATTTAACACAGTTTTCGTTAGGTTTAACAAGGACGTGGACACTGTATTTAACACAGTTTTCGTTAGGTTTAACAAGGACGTGGACACTGTATTTAACACAGTTTTCGTTAGGTTTAACAAGGACGTGGACACTGTATTTAACACAGTTTTCGTTAGGTTTAACAAGGACGTGGACACTGTATTTAACACAGTTTTCGTTAGGTTTAACAAGGACGTGGACACTGTATTTAACACAGGTTTTCGTTAGGTTTAACAAGGACGTGGACACTGTATTTAACACGGTTTTCGTTAGGTTTAACAAGGACGTGGACACTGTATTTAACACAGTTTTCGTTAGGTTTAACAAGGACGTGGACACTGTATTTAACACAGTTTTCGTTAGGTTTAACAAGGACGTGGACACTGTATTTAACACAGTTTTCGTTAGGTTTAACAAGGACGTGGACACTGTATTTAACACAGTTTTCGTTAGGTTTAACAAGGACGTGGACACTGTATTTAACACAGTTTTCGTTAGGTTTAACAAGGACGTGGACACTGTATTTAACACAGTTTTCGTTAGGTTTAACAAGGACTTGGACACTGTATTTAACACAGTTTTCGTTAGGTTTAACAAGGACGTGGACACTGTATTTAACACAGTTTTCGTTAGGTTTAACAAGGACGTGGACACTGTATTTAACACAGTTTTCGTTAGGTTTAACAAGGACGTGGACACTGTATTTAACACAGTTTTCGTTAGGTTTAACAAGGACATGGACACTGTATTTAACACAGTTTTCCAGAGAAACAATTAAATGTTGCATCAGTAGAATTGATGGAGTCGATAGTGTCATTCAGGATATTTTATAGGCGATAAACCTGTCTTTTGTTTTACAGGGCCGAGTGTAGTACCTTCTCTACTGAGACCATTCAGTTCTCAAATGGGATTTATTAAAAATGAGGCATCTACAAAAATACACGTTAAGACACATTAAGGAAAATTTTCTTCTGAAAATAAGTAATTAGATATGGTAATATCAGAGAACTAATGGGTCCGAGGACGAAATCCCTTATTCTCCGGTAGTGCCATAAAAAACTGCGTTTTCACTTGGTTGAAAAACGATGTATATAATAAGATAAACTGACACATTTCCACACTTTTGGCCTCTTCCATCACTGACGACGTGATATATTTTAATATTCATTATTATTAGTGTTATCTATTACATTGTAAAACAGCTCGCTCACTCCGGTATCGTTATGACACATCGGGGATATATCATGTCAATGTGCCTCCGACATGACATTTCAGTATAATGAACCTCGAGAGACATCATTTAAATGTGCTTACGACATGACATTTCAGTATAATGGACCTCGAGAGACGTCATGTCAATGTGCCTCCGACATGAAATTTCAGTATAATGGACCTCGAGAAACGTCATGTCAATGTGCCTCCGACATGACATTTCAGTATAATGGACCTCGAGAGACGTCATGTCAATGTGCCTACGACATGACATTTCAGTATAATGAATCACGAGAGACGTCATGTCAATGTGCCTACGACATGACATTTCAGTATAATGATCCTCGAGAGACGTCATGTCAATGTGCCTACGACATGACATTTCAGCATAATGAACCTCGAGAGACGTCATGTCAATGTACCTACGACATGACATTTCAGTATAATGATCCTCGAGAGACGTCATGTCAATGTGCCTACGACATGACATTTCAGTATAATGAACCTCGAGAGACGTCATGTCAATGTACCTACGACATGACATTTCAGTACAATGAACCGGGAGAGACGTCATGTCAATGTACCTACGACATGACATTTCAGTATAATGAACCGGGAGAGACGTCATGTCAATATGGCTGCGACATGACATGTCAGTAAAATGAACCGGGAGAGATGTTGGGACAATAGACAAGAACAGGCAATCAACATGGCGTTAGAACTAAACCTAAGTATTACAATGTCTATTATGTTGCATTCCTATCAACATGAACGGTTGTGCATATTTGGTCTACACAATCAAACCAGAGTCTTACAATTTTAATATTTGAACAACATTGAACATTTTGTTTTTGTGTGAAATTATTGATATCCTCATTTTCTCTTTTTTTCAAGTTTTTTAAACAATGTAATATCGCCCTGTCAGCTTGTTATGTCAGACGGCTAGACTGTCAAAGTTGTCCCGATGTTGTCCCGATGTTGTCTGTAACAAGGCCGATAGTATTCCTACCTTTATGTCACAATATTTGTAAGATCTGTATCAAAGGACCGGGAACACTCTCTCTATGATGTTGATGTAGATCATATGTGTATGTTGGCACGCCTCGGGAGAAAACCTTGTATTCACCGAAACACCGTAACATTTCAAAACTGAACTATTACATTGGAAACGGGTTGTATCCGATATTCCTGCAATTGTTGCTTTCTGTAAGATTTCTATTTTCTAATGCATCCCTGAGCTGAAAGGTATCAGGTGCGTGCACATGGTGATTTGTCTCAGACGAAATCTATCTAGATTACCACCACGTGCCGTTATCTAACATTTGTGTAGGAAGAGGAGAGTCAGCATTTTGAGATTTAATTTTTTGGTTGCTTTGCTTCCTAACGTGATGATATATATCATTTGGTGACTTATGTGTTTTATTCTGTTATTGTCTCCGTCACCAAAGTGGAATCACCGGGAATTTAAAATGCCACCAATCTTTTAACGATATTTCTGCCTTACGTCGAGGTGAATAATGCTTGGGTTAATGATAAAGTGTGTTTAGTCATGCTAGGACTAACTAGGATGGATTTTCGTATATCTCGCAAGAAATGCCGAACAGTCTCAGGTTTATGGGTGTTTCAAACTTTGAAATTTCATTAATCTTTACATTTGAAATGCATGTTAATCTTGCTTGTTTTTTAAGATTGTAGAACGCCTAATAAATATATTTAGGCCAATTAAGAACAGTGCCTACACTAATCATGGATCATTTTATAACAGAAGGGCCATGGAGGCACATTGCCACGGCATCTCCCGGTTTGAGTATATGACAGTCACGCCAATATAGGTCTAGTTCATATGTTCCCTACTCGGGATCCTCTCAATACTAAGGTCAAATAAGGGTCATCACGTGCCGTTAATGACCTTTGTATATCACCGAAGACGGAACCTTGACCATGGACAGAGACTGGGAGCTTCGAGTCGGCCTAGAGAGGAAGCAGATATCCCCACCAATAACAAAGACTGTCCAACATCCTACTAATGTCCGAACGCAAGCTGGTTGTGATAGAGTTGATAGTTCAGTGGGAGACCCGATGCCAAGAGGCCTATGAATACAAATATGCAACATACAGTGTATAGCGATCTTGTGACAGATTGCAGGCAAGGGAGGACGGCAGATATGGTGCCTCTCTAGGCATCAGGTAAAAAAAGGAGAAAAAGAACCCAAACGCCACATTCTGCGATCATACAATGAGTTTGAGTTAAAGCAAAATAATTGAATATCGGTTTGATTTTCCGTTGATTTTTCACATTACGTTATGAATTTTGGTTTAACCTTGGTGGTACCTGGGCCATGAATTTTAATACTCACTCTTGAAGAGTTACCTCTTGAGACTTTTTTGACGCAGACTAATGTGTAACAAAGGCTTCCGTCCTACACCGATACCTTAGGACGGCTGATTGTTTTGTCTACAAAGAATTTGTTCTTATCGATTCCATGAAGAAAGCAATCAATTTCTATCGTACATATGTGATGATGGTTGTTCCCAGTCATTCTTAAAAAATCGTTAAAATGTACTTTAAAATAAAATAATCCAAACAGGAAGGTCGTACTCAGTGCGTGAATCCATTAGAACAGATACTCTCCACGCATCGATAAACTATTGAAGATTTGTTATAATAGTTAAATTGACCATATGCGTTTTTTTTTATTTTATAGTATAGTCGTACTTTTAAAATTAAAGTACATACATTTGAAACGCATACGTGTGGGGGCAAAAACATATCATTACGTCTACGTTCTATGTATCCTTTGATGGTCAAGTTCATTAATTTTTCATGTATGTATGTCAGTGTAAAGCCAGCTCGGTACCATCACCCGGGAGTATCACACGGATATTGTGGTCTGGCCAGAACATTCTTAACACGGGGCATCAGGTACGTGGCTAGAGGAGCATGGCAACATATCCTGGAGGTAGATCCCTGGCTTATATCGGGTCTTTATGATGATATCTACTAATTCCTCATTGTCCTTATTTCTTTTATATATGTTTGTTTTAGTTATTATTATTTTTATTTTTATTTTTATTTGCCTTTTCTTTCATTTTAAAATTTATCTTTAGTATCGAATTGTAATTTACGTTTTGCTTGTTCTTTTTATTGTTTTGCATATTTAACGGTCAGGGTCATATGAGGACAGGTGTCAAGGTTACACAGCCAACCAAGGTCATAAAGGGAGGGATGTCATGGAGACACCGACAGCCAAGGTCATAAAGGGACGGATGTCAAGGAGAAACCAACAGCAAATGTCATATAAGACGGTTGTCATGGAGACATCAACAGCCAAGGTCATATAAGGACGGGTGTCATGGAGACACCAACAGACAGGGTCATATATGGACGGATGTCAGGGAGACATCAACAGCCAGGGTTATATAAGACGGTTGTCAAGGAGACATCAACAGCCAAGGTCATTTAAGGACGGATATCAATGGGACACCAACAGCCAGGGTTATATAAGGACGGTTGTCAAGGAGACATCAACAGCCGAGGTTATATGAGGCCGGGTGTCAAGGAGACATCAACAGCGAGGGTCATATGAGGACGAGTGTCAAAGGGGAAGTCAACAAAAGGATACAAACTACAGAAAGAAAAACAGACAGGAAAGTAATGAAATGGCTGGAATGAGGATTGAACAGAGGAAAGTGAATTTACATTTAAACATGTATTCAGTAATTAATGCAATATATTAAATTAATAATACTTTAGTCCTTAGAAACAAGTCGGTTCTCTATTGCTCGGTAACTAGATACGTAGGATATTCCGGCAGTATATCAAAGATTACAACACCAGGTCTAGTTTGGCCTTATCAATAATGTTCTGAATTAAAAAAAATAAAAACTAAATTAAATTTGAAATGGATCAATAAAATTACATATCCTGTATGTACACTTCGCACTGGTCTGATGTATGTTACTGAAGAATTTCTAATATTTAGTCGGATAGTCATAGCTATTTCAATTGTTTTGGAAATTCATTTTAATAAAGGCATTGTTGTGGTTGTTAGGGAATTAATTGAATCTTTAATTCGCGGCTTAAGTAAAACATAATTGTGCACCCCTGCTTTTTAAAGCAGATTCGTCTTTGCGATCACCTTGAGCCTGTACAATGGCTTTCAGTTTACGATGACATTTAGCCTGTACAATGGCTTTCAGTTTACGATGACATTTAGCCTGTACAATGGCTTTCAGTTTACGATGACATTTAGCCTGTACAATGGCTTTCAGTTTACGATGACATTTAGCCTGTACAATGGCTTTCAGTTTACGATGACATTTAGCCTGTACAATGGCCCTTGTGTCTGTGTGATGACCTTAAGTCTGTAAGATGACCTTGAGTTCGCACAATGGCCTTGAGTGTGTATAATATCATTAAGAATGTACACCGACCTTGAGTCAGTGCAATGACCTTGAGTCTGTAAGATGACATTGGACCTGTAAAATGACCTTAAGCCTGTACAATAACTTCGAGTATGTAAAATGACATTAGGTCTAAACAAAATTTGTACAAAAACCTTGATCGTGTACACTTATCGTGAGCTTGTACAGTGATATTAAGCGTGGAATCTTTACAATGACCTTGTGCTCGCAAAATGACCTTGAGTATGATATGACCTTGAGTCGCTACAGTTATCTTTAGCGTGTACAATGACATTGAGTCTGGAGCCTGTCCATCGCCCTTGAGCCTCTACAATGACCCTGAACGTATATATACTGCTTTGCACGTGAGAGAATCGCTAGATAAAATATCAATACGGCCTGTGTTCTGTAAATCCCTAGCAAAGAAACTCTCGTCCAATCCATGACCTAATTATGATACTATTGAAAACGATACTTTTGCTAAGTAAGCAATAAACGGAACCGATTCAGCATCCCGCTGTAATTTTAAAAAGCACATCCGAAGCTTTAGGCGGTCGAGCGTGGGTATTTCTGGTCCAACATTACAATGTGTATAGTTACATACCGTGCGCGAGAGTCGTGCTGCCTTATCGATTGTCAAGTTCGATTACTTATCGGCTGTCCTGGTAACTCTATCACAACACAGACGTTGTTGAGAAGCCCTAAACGTTTTAGCACTTCTCTTTGTAGGTACGTATGGTGGTAACGAAAAGTAGTTCTTTATCCCAGTGTAAACACGCCGGCTTTATTAACTTACCAGTGTTACGTGTGTAGATGTACAGCAACCATACTCGGGACAGATCGATGTCAATTTCACTTCCGCCGTCTAATATGGCCACAGGCCCAGTCATTACCGGACGTTTTCAATATTGGTTTGCCGTGCAAACTTATCACATTATAGTCTGCAATTATTGATTAATTTATGTATTTCCAGTTTTCAAATATCAGCTTTAGGAATAACCAAATCTGCTTGTTTACAGATGATTAGGGCTTTCATCAGACGGTTCAAATAATCCGTATTTGAAATATGATTGTGCGTCGCAGACGCTTCCAATTATTAGTTTTTTTTTTGTAATTTGAACGATGTATTGTATTATTAGTGAGATAAACCTACCAAGCATGGAGCTAACACATCTGGCTACAGACCCAGTGTTCATGTTACCGTCCTAGGTCTCTAAGAGTAATGTGGTAGGCTTGTGATTGTAGATTTACTGTGTATCTAGAAGGCAATATCCGTGACTAGCTGTGCTGTGACTAGTCACGAAAACCGTTATTCAGCCTCTGTTAGTGTTAACCAGCTTCCAGCAGAACAACACGAAGGTATTAGCAAGCCCAATAGATAAATATTTAAGAGAGAGGCGTCTTAATTTGACCTTGCCCTACTGTTGTTCCGGCTTCTCTCTCTTGCTACCAGGACTAACGTAAAGAACCTGACGAAATCAATAGAAGACGATAGACTTCGAATTGTATCAGTTTTCGTACTATTATCATAATCGGAACATTAGGGACGATATAGACATGGGAATGGTGTTTATATCAAAGCTCCAGAGGATGGCCGATGTGTCATCATTTGTATCCATGCTGACCAATAAACGCCAGAGTTTCATACCAATAAGGTTTTAATTCTCTGATTTCCTACGAAGATCACGAAGGGCATTCATTACCTTACATTTCATTTCGTACGATGACGAACTTAATTTGGATCCATAACTTATCTTTCCCGATAGGAAAATGTTCCAAAAAATATACATGTAACTCCATTGCTGACAAACTAAATGAAGATTCAGGGGATCGTTCATCGTAGGTTACCCACGTCAGGACTGTGGTTACCGACGGTACGACTGTGAGTGAGCGTCAGGACCATGGTTACCGACGGTAAGACTGTGAGTGAGCGTGAGGACCGTGGTTACCGACGGTACGACTGTGAGTGAGCGTCAGGACCGTGGTTACCGACGGTACGACTGTGAGATAGCGTGGGGATCGTGGTTACCGACGGTACGATTGTGAGTGAGCGTGAGGATCGTGGTTACCGACGGTACGATTGTGAGTGAGCGTGAGGACCGTGGTTACCGACGGTAAGGCTGTGAGTGAGTGTGAGGACCATGGTTACCGACGGTACGACTGTGAGTGAGCGTCAGGACCGTGGTTACTGACGGTACGACTGTGAGTGAGTGTAGGGACCGTGGTTACCGACGGTACGACTGTGAGTGAGTGTGATGACCGTGGGTTACCGACGGTACGACTGTGAGTGAGTGTGATGACCGTGGTTACCGACGGTACGACTGTGAGTGAGTGTGAGGACCGTGGTTACCGACGGTACGACTGTGAGTGAGTGTGAGGACCGTGGTTACCGACGGTACGACTGTGAGTGAGTGTGAGGACCGTGGTTACCGACGGTACGACTGTGAGTGAGCGTGAGGACCGTGGTTACCGACGGTACGGCTGTGAGTGAGCGTGAGGACCGTGGTTACCGACGGTACGACTGTGAGTGAGGGTGAGGACCATGGTTAACGACGGTACGACTGTGAGTGAGTGTGAGGACCGTGGTTACCGACGGTACGACTGTGAGTGAGCGTGAGGACCGTGGTTACCGACGGTAAGGCTGTGAGTGAGCGTGAGGACCGTGGTTACCGACGGTACGACTGTGAGTGAGGGTGAGGACCATGGTTACCGACGGTACGACTGTGAGTGAGTGTGAGGACCGTGGTTACCGACGGTACGACTGTGAGTGAGCGTGAGGACCGTGGTTACCGACGGTAAGGCTGTGAGTGAGCGTGAGGACCGTGGTTACCGACGGTACGATTGTGAGTGAGGGTGATGACCGTGGTTACCGACAGTAAGACTGTGAGTGAGCGTGAGGACCGTGTGGTAACGCCGATGATGGGGATTGTTCTGATACATGAATGTTTTGTACTTTGAATGTGACGTCAAACCTAGCGTGACATGTAATATTCTCACGGAATGGTACGCGGGATAAACGTGTAAGTACTGCCTTTGATTATGTTACTTGTTGAGATAGATAATGCTATTGGAGTGAAATCACACGCACTTGTGCTAAATATCAGCGACCTTTTACTTGTTTTTGATTTGGTTGTGATGTCGGAGAAATTTTAACACGCAACTTCGTCACAATGGGTATTTAATTAGTATTTTATCAAATCTAACTTGACAAGATTTTTCACAGATAAGCTTCATGTGTGGTCTAGATTCGACTTATGTTGTAAACAATCATATCCCACTTGTGTGTAACACGTCATACTTGTGTGATATTTGTAGAAAATAAACAAAAAACAGTTTGTTATGACATCTGCTTGGCTAGCACGGCCTGGCACTGATTCTCACCGTAATTGTCACCATTTCGGTGATCTATTTTCCCTTTCGCTACATCGTAAACCATGTACATAGCCGCTACAGAAAGGTTCTGGAAGGACGAAACAGCTGCATGATGCGGTGCGCACTCTTTATACAGTATTTAGTTTTTAATTCATCCTTGATTGCGTTTTTTCTTCCTAACGTGACTTATGAACAATCCTGTTGGATTGTAAGCTCTGCTGGAGATGATTTTAATCTCCCAGTTTTATCCTGCGTGTCACATTTCAATTGTTCAATTCAAAAGTAACACCAGTTCAGAACATGCACACGTACATTATTTTTCCTGCTCCTCTAGAATGGCCTAAAAAGAGGCATCTAAACAGCAAATCCAGCCAAAACAGTTGATATTTTTCAAGGCTTTAAATCCCTACTAGGGTGCAATTTAATAGAAATAACTTGATAAAATTTTGATATGTATCATGTCAAACTGTGGGCCTTGCTGTTGACATTTAATTTGTTCATCTGTTTGTAAATTTCAACAAATCATTAGAAAAATGCATGTTTCAGGGGGACATAATTAACTCATATGTATCGCATTTATTGCGCAAAACAGTCATGTCGTTTTGCTCACTGGAGTCTAAAGCACAAAATAGGAGCATTGGTTTGGCTAGATTTGGCTTTATGATATGTATTAACACTGCTTTTATTTTGACCTTGAAATGCAAATGGCGGTTGTGAATAATATCAGACAATTATGGCATATAAGAAGGTATTTCAAACGTCAAAAATGCTCATATTAGATACTATAGAGAACCCTAGACATGACAGGAAGACTGTTTTTAGGAAAAATGTTCATCCGTTGAGTTTGGGGTAAAAGATAAATATTTCTGAAAAAGGCCCAAAACTCACCAGTTTGACAATTTGTCTTACAAAGGTCATTCTTACTATAATCAGATGCCTTAAAAATGATATAGGAGCATTTTTAATGGCTTAAATGCCCCCTTTATGCCATATGTGTGTAATATCATCCACAGCCGTCATTTGCATTTCAAGGTCAAAACAAAATATGTGTTTATACCTACATAAAATCAAATCCGGTCAAACAAATGCTCCTACCCTGTGCTATAGACACTTGAGAGCATGACACCTGGGCTATTTTTCAGGTTTTGTTATTTTTGTGACTTAGAATTATTCCATGCTACAATTTACCACAAAGTAACATTATAGAAAAAATGGTTAACATCTACATCAAATTATTTGTGATTTTAAGATACTACGTGTCCAAACAAACATTTTGGTATATTATATGACTATTTTTTTATCTATTGTTTTAAAATATTTATTCGTATTTGAAATACAACATTGTTCTGCTATATAGATGACCCTTAAGTAGGTTAAGTTCATTGATATGTAGGGTCGGTGCACTTTCCCTTCCCCGTTTTAACCGAGTTGTATAGGACTGTTTCTCTTGACAGCCTTTCAGGATTTCAAAGTTTTTAGTCTCTAGCATCACTGACGATAGTATGGTTCCTTGCTGCGAATGCGACGACCACTCTATGTTATTCTAAGACGAAGTTTACGACAAGTCTACGCTATTCTTAGACTAAGTCTTCTAAGTCTACGACCAGTTTACGCCTATCTTAGACTAAGTCTCCTAAGTCTACGACCAGTCTACGCCTTTCTTAGACTAAGTCTTCTAAGTCTACGACCAGTCTACTCCTTTCTTCGACTAAGTCTTCTAAGTCTACGACCAGTCTACTCCTTTCTTAGACTAAGTCTTCTAAGTCTACGACCAGTCTACTCCTTTCTTAGACTAAGTCTCCTAAGTCTACGACCAGTCTACTCCTTTCTTCGACTAAGTCTTCTTAGTCTACGACCAGTCTACTCCTTTCTTAGACTAAGTATTCTAAGTCTACGACCAGTCTACGCCTTTCTTAGACTAAGTCTCCTAAGTCTACGACCAGTCTACTCCTTTCTTAGACTAAGTCTTCTAAGTCTACGACCAGTCTACGCCTTTCTTAGACTAAGTCTCCTAAGTCTACGACCAGTCTACGCCTTTCTTAGACTAAGTCTTCTAAGTCTACGACCAGTCTACGCCTTTCTTAGACTAAGTCTTCTAAGTCTACGACCAGTCTACGCCTTTCTTAGACTAAGTCTTCTAAGTCTACGACCAGTCTACGCCTTTCTTAGACTAAGTCTTCTAAGTCTACGACCAGTCTACTCCTTTCTTAGACTAAGTCTCCTAAGTCTACGACCAGTCTACGCCTTTCTTAGACTAAGTCTCCTAAGTCTACGACCAGTCTACGCCTTTCTTCGACTAAGTCTTCTAAGTCTACGACCAGTCTACGCCTTTCTTAGACTAAGTCTCCTAAGTCTACGACCAGTCTACGCCTTTCTTAGACTAAGTCTCCTAAGTCTACGACCAGTCTACGACTTTCTTAGACTAAGTCTCCTAAGTTTACGACCAGTCTACGCCTTTCTTAGACTAAGTCTTCTAAGTCTACGACCAGTCTACGACCAGTCTACTCCTTTCTTAGACTAAGTCTTCTAAGTCTACGACCAGTCTACGCCTTTATTAGACTAAGTCTTCAAAGTCTACGACCAGTCTACGCCTTTCTTAGACTAAGTCTTCTAAGTCTACGACCAGTCTACGCCTTTCTTAGACTAAGTCTTCTAAGTCTACGACCAGTCTACGCCTTTCTTAGACTAAGTCTTCTAAGTCTACGACCAGTCTACGCCTTTCTTAGACTAAGTCTTCTAAGTCTACGACCAGTCTACGTCTATCTTAGACTAAGTCTTCTAAGTCTACGACCAGTCTACGCCTTTCTTAGACTAAGTCTTCTAAGTCTACGACCAGTCTACGCCTTTCTTAGACTAAGTCTTCTAAGTCTACGACCAGTCTACGTCTATCTTAGACTAAGTCTTCTAAGTCTACGACCAGTCTACGCCTTTCTTAGACTAAGTCTTCTAAGTCTACGACCAGTCTACGTCTATCTTAGACTAAGTCTTCTAAGTCTACGACCAGTCTACGTCTATCTTCGACTAAGTCTTCTAAGTCTACGACCAGTCTACGTCTATCTTAGACTAAGTCTTCTAAGTCTACGACCAGTCTACGCCTTTCTTAGACTAAGTCTTCTAAGTCTACGACCAGTCTACGCCTTTCTTAGACTAAGTCTTCTAAGTCTACGACCAGTCTACGCCTTTCTTAGACTAAGTCTCCTAAGTCTACGACCAGTCTACGCTATTCTTAGACTAAGTATTCTAAGTCTACGACCAGTCTACTCCTTTCTTAGACCAAGTCTCCTAAGTCTACGACCAGTCTTCGCTATTGTTGGACTGTCTACGACCTTTCTTCGCTATTGTTGGACTGTCTACGACCAGTCTTTGCTATTCCACTTCTACGGCCAGTCATAGTATTTCCAACAGGGAACCAGACTACAGTTCAAAAAGCACGAATTAGATATACGGTGCAGATTTATACATTGTTCGACATATAATCCATTTATTTATCTATCTATATATACATGTATTGTTAAAAGGCTTCGTTGTCATCAAACTGTTGACCGAGGAGGACGTAGAAATCATATAACGTGAAGCGCCGTCTGTCTGCGTCACGATAGGTAATTTGACAGCGAACAGATATAGCTTGTCATATATTATCACATGTCAATCAATCAGATATAAAAACTAATCCGGCGTCACGGAACGAATTCTCAAATCCTTCTCAATTATTGAAATCGCATGCACGAAATCGGTTTTCGCTTGTGATTGATGAAATGCATGTTCATATTAGCATTCAGTACCATGCTAAAGGAAATATCTATTACAAACATTGTCCATACAAACTCATTTAAAAAACCTAAATGCCGCTGACAAGCAGACTGCAGATTCCCCTGTGGTTAATTATTTCGAATCTTAGCTCACACAGACTAATGGATTTATGCAATATCAAAAATACCGCTTCAAAATGGAGACGATGTTTAAGTTAGATTTTCCTATGTGGATTTGTCCGGCGCAATTTGTGCACGTGATATGGGTTTATTACGTCACAAGGTAGTCTTGCTGGCTGGGATAAAAGCTGTTCTTATATATATGACATGAATATTCGCTACCGAGTTTAAACATCATCGACTCAGCTTGTTTACAATCTGGTTTGTGATATGTTCTCGTCCGAGTTTTAATATAACGATCAAACGCTTTAGGTCCTACTTGTATTCGAACACGGATCCTCAGATTAAGACAGAGAGTTGAAATACCTGGCAAATATGCCATAGGCCGTAGGTAGGTAGGTAGGTAGGTAGGTTACACTGGAATTGGAAGGCAGGTTCAGGAATTTTCAACAAGACATTATGTCGGTGTTAAATGAAAAGGGAAACAGCGGGATCGCAATGAGATTTGAATGAATAATAGTATAAAGAAAATGCATTATATCGAGATTACTTAATAACAGTCATCTAAAATATCCCTGTAAAATGTACGGTGTTTACATTGACTAATGCACATTTCCTGTTGCTAATCGACAGAAGTAAAATTATTCGATTTGTTCACCAAGGTTTTACCGAATTCATTTCTGTTTATATACATGTAAATGGAATCAATCGTCTCGCCAAACTGACAAGTTGAGTACAAACACAGTCTGTTCTGTGAGAACAAGAATTCATTCCTTCATCTCCATGCTGTCTATGGATATTTCAGGACTACAGATGCTGAGAAACCCTAGCAACGCAATATATGAGCGATATGTCCTCACACACATCATTATTTTTTGTGATGACGATTCTGTTTCCTAGTCAGATTAGCTCTGAGCGCAGTCTCAGTTACTGCGATGCCGTACAGCCTGTGTTTATGGTTCCTCGTGGACCAGTGACACTATCCTAATGATACCAACACACGAACATCGTGATATTGTCGCTGACTGTCTCCAAAGAAAACCAGACCCATCCTAGTCTGTAACCATGTTGTGTGTCTCATGCCAAGCCTTGAATGTCCCCAAACAAATTTAAACAAATATTTTTGTGACAAAATGTATGCAATCACGGATGCCTTTATGCAGCTATATATATTATTCGATCATTCCAAACTTCTTTTAATTAAGCGTTGATTGAAAAATACTGAAAATCTAAATCTAGATTATACAGGCTATACTTAATATCCCTTTAACATAGATAACATACGCTACCAGTAGCTGCAATACGACTCCTTAGGTACTGATTGGCCAGTATGAGACCATATGACCTAAGATTATCTAGATGACACGAGGGATAGGTCGCAGTGATAAGTTGTTGGACAGATTTTGAAGAAGGCAGACCAGTTTCCTTGTTACTGGAAAAAATTAAACTCTGCAAATATTACCCCGGTCTGCGTGCAGTTGTGGTCCAGATATAGGACTAGACGAACTGGCACCTTGTCTGTTGGAGAAGGATAAGATGAACTGGCACCTTGTCTGTTGGAGAAGGATCAGATGAACTGGCACCATGTCTGTTGGAGAAGGATCAGATGAAATGGCACCATGTCTGTTGGAGAAGGATCAGATGAACTGGCACCTTGTCTGTTGGAAAAGGATAAGATGAACTGGCACCGTGTCTGTTGGAGAAGGATCAGATGAACTGGCACCATGTCTATTGGAGAAGGATAAGATGAACTGGCACCTTGTCTGTTGGGGAAGGATCAGATGAACTGGCACCATGTCTGTTGGAGAAGGATCAGATGAAATGGCACCGTGTCTGTTGGAGAAGGATCAGATGAACTGGCACCGTGTCTGTTGGAGAAGGATCAGATGAACTGGCATGTTTTCTGTTGGATAAGGATCAGATGAACTGGCACCATGTCTATTGGAGAAGGATCAGATGAACTGGCACCGTGTCTGTTGGAGAAGGATCAGATGAACTGGCACCGTGTCTGTTGGATAAGGATCAGATGAACTGGCACCGTGTCTATTGGAGAAGGATCAGATGAACTGGCACCGTGTCTGTTGGAGAAGGATAAGATGAACGGGCACCGTGTCTTTTGGAGAAGGATAAGATGAACTGGCACCGTGTCTGTTGGAGAAGGATCAGATGAACTGGCACCTTGTCTGTTGGAGAAGGATTAGATGAACTGGCACCGTGTCTGTTGGAGAAGGATAAGATGAACTGGCACCGTGTCTGTTGGGGAAGGATCAGATGAACTGGCACCTTGTCTGTTCGAGAAGGATCAGAAGAACTGACACCGTGTCTTTTGGAGAAGGATCAGATGAACTGTCACCGTGTCTTTTGGAGAAGGATCAGATGAACTGGCACCTTGTCTGTTGGAGAAGGATTAGATGAACTGGCACCGTGTCTGTTGGAGAAGGATAAGATGAACTGGCACCGTGTCTGTTGGAGAATAAGCAGTCAATGAAGTGCAAACATGGACTATGTTGTTCATTGCTGACACCCAATCGTACTGCTGTCGTTAGTTTATTGTTTCCCCCAATCGTGCCCCTGTGGTTAGTTTATTGTTGCCCTAAATCGTAGACCTGTGGTTAGTTCATTGTTGCCCCAATCGTGCCCCTTTCGTCAGTTCATTGTTGCCCCAATCGTACCCCTGTCGTTAGTTCATTGTTGCCCCAAATTGTACCCCTGTCGTTAGTTTATTGTTGCCCCAAATTGTTCCCCCGTCGTTAGTTCATTGTTTTCCCCAATCGTGCCCATGCCGTTAGTCCATTGTTGTCCCCAATCGTGCCGCTGTCGTTAGTTTATTGTTGCCCTCAATCGTACCCCTATCGTTAGTTCATTGTTGCCCCCAATCGTGCCCCTATCGTTAGTTAATTGTTGCCCTCAATCGTGCCCCTATCGTTAGTTTATTGTTGCCTCCCATCGTGGTCATGTCGTTAGTTCATTGCCCCCAATCGTGCCCCTGTCGTTAGTTAAGTGTTTCCGCAAATCGTACCCCTGTCGTTAGTTCATTGCCCCCAATCGTACCCCTGTCGTTAGTTTATTGTTGCCCCCAATCGTACCCCTGTCGTTAGTTTATTGTTGTCCCCAATCGTACCCCTGTCGTTAGTTCATTGTTGCCCCCAAATCGAACCCCTGTCGTTAGTTTATTGTTGCCCCCAATCGTATACCTGTCGTTACTTCATTGCCCCCAATCGTGCCCCTATCGTTAGTTCATTGTTGCCCCCCATCGTGCTCATGTCGTTAGTTCATTGCCCCCAATCGTACCCCTGTCGTTACTTCATTGCCCCCAATCGTGCCCCTATCGTTAGTTCATTGTTGCTCCCCATCGTGCTCATGTCGTTAGTTCATTACCCCCAATCGTACCCCTGTCGTTAGTTCATTGTTGCCCCCAATCGTGCCCCAGTTATAAGTTCACTAAGAACATCAGACCCATCTTTATCTTCAACGATGCTGTCAGTCACAGAAATAATTTACTGTCCATGTATTACGTTTTGTAAGCCCAAAGCTGATTAGTTATTTGAAATTAACGAGCCAATCAGCGTTGAGATTTCAAATATGATACACGGGTTTAAACATGGCATAATTTGATACACACTTTACAGGTTAGTTATATTCTATGTAAGTTCCATCGTTATGAAGCTACCCACTTAAGACTTTACACAAAGATGATGATATATGTTGAACGATATACCAAATAAAAAGAAAAATTATCTGTCTGTCGATTGAGACTATTTGCAACATTTTAGACATTTTGTCGATAATCACAATTTTCACGAAATTTGGTTATTTCACTAGGCTGATGGAATTCCTCACCTTGATTATTATACATGTATATTGGATGTATTGACAGACGAGACGAGTACCTGTGGTAATGTAGGTATATTGTAATATCTAATGTTTTAGCGGCACACGACAGTCGATAAATACCAGAAAAAAACAATGAAGTGCCGTAAGCATGTTTACTTTGTACAGACCTGATCAATGTTCAATGACTAAAATTCGTGTTCAAATGGGAGTCACATTCTGTTACATAAACGGTGATATAACTTGATTTGATTATGTTTTCGTGTTCAAAAAACCTGTTTTGTCGATGTTGTCGTCCTCGAGGTGTGGCCCTGGTGATCAGACGTATCTCTGACATTTAGACTTTATCGTGGAATGAGTGGATCCAATTCACAGTAAAGTCTGCTAGCATTTTATTGATAGTTTACTTTTAACACAGATGGGCGATACTCCTGGTAAACGTGACAAGGCTTGGCCCTGTCACCTGTAATTGTCAAACACTCACATTTTGACATAGCTGCACTGTTCCAAGAGAGGTCAGGGTGCTCCTGGTATTTAGAAAGAATACATTTGACGATTATTTAGAACAAAAATATCATTTTTACATTATTTCAGGCTATATTTTTAAACATTTTGTTCGTATGTTCTGCTGTAAGGTTGTTTTACCCTAAACTTCCTTTTTGCATCTCTCAAAGGAACTGTCGCAGCTGCGTGATACAATATAGACATACCTTTCATCTTACTTGACAAAAACATTCAAGATGACTGCAGCATTAAAAAAAACCCATCTTTTTTCCTGTTTTTACCTGGGAGTGACGTCGGAGAGAGAACAGCCGTTTTCGCGGGAAAGTGTGAGCCAGTTCTTGACACGGCCTTATATTAATTAGCACCGTCATATCAACAACACAAACAAAATGTCGTTCCAGCAACAATGCTTATTCTGTGAGATTTTTGTAGTGATTTTTATGTTTTGAACATTTAGGAGATCGTAACAACATCGGATTTATATAAAAATTACATTGATCGTATTTATCTAAAGGAATACGAGAAGAAGACAAAATCGGACGGCGGAGAGTACTACCCGTGGTAACGCCGTCCCCGACATTACTACACACTGTGACGGCGGAGAGTACTACCCGTGGTAACGCTGTAACATTACTACACACTGTGACGGCGGAGAGTACTACCCGTGGTAACGCGGTCCCCGACATTACTACACACTGCGACGGCGGGGACTACTACCCGTGGTAACGCGGTCCCCGACATTACTACACACTGTGACGACGGAGAGTACTACCCGTGGTAACGCCGTCCCCGACATTACTACACACTGTGACGGCGGAGAGTACTACCCGTGGTAACGACGTCCCCGACATTACTACACACTGTGACGGCGGAGAGTACTACCCGTGGTAACGCAACGCGGTCCCCGACATTACTACACACTGTGACAGCGGAGAGTACTACCCGTGGTAACGCGGTCCCCGACATTACTACACACTGTGACGGCGGAGAGTACTACCCGTGGTAACGCCGTCCCCGACATTACTACACACTGTGACGGCGGAGAGTACTACCCGTGGTAACGCGGTCCCCGACATTACTACACACTGTGACGGCGGAGGGTACTACCCGTGGTAACGCGGTCCTCGACATTACTACACACTGTGACGGCGGAGAGTACTACCCGTGGTAACGCCGTCCCCGACATTACTACACACTGTGACGGCGGAGAGTACTACCCGTGGTAACGCGGTCCCCGACATTACTACACACTGTGACAGCGGAGAGTACTACCCGTGGTAACGCGGTCCCCGACATTACTACACACTGTGACGGCGGAGAGTACTACCCGTGGTAACGCGGTCCCCGACATTACTACACACTGTGACGGCGGAGAGTACCACTCGTGGTAACGCGGTCCCCGACATTACTACACACTGTGACGGCGGAGAGTACTACTCGTGGTAACGCCGTCCCCGACATTACTACACACTGTGACGGCGGAGGGTACTACCCGTGGTAACGCGGTCCCCGACATTACTACACACTGTGACGGTGGAGAGTACTACCCGTGGTAACGCGTCCCCGACATTACTACACACTGTGACGGCGGAGAGTACCACTCGTGGTAACGCGGTCCCCGACATTACTACACACTGTGACGGCGGAGAGTACTACCCGTGGTAACGCGGTCCCCGACATTACTACACACTGTGACGGCGGAGAGTACTACCCGTGGTAACGCCGTCCCCGACATTACTACACACTGTAACGGCGGAGAGTACTACCCGTGGTAACGCCGTCCCCGACATTACTACACACTGTAACGGCGGAGAGTACAACCCGTGGTAACGCGGTCCCCGACATTACTACACACTGTGACGACGGAGAGTACTACCCGTGGTAACGCTGTCCCCGACATTACTACACACTGTGACGGCGGAGAGTACTACCCGTGGTAACGCGGTCCCCGACATTACTACACACTGTGACGGCGGAGGGTACTACCCGTGGTAACGCGGTCCCCGACATTAGTACACACTGTGACTGCGGAGAGTACTACCCGTGGTAACGCGGTTCCCGACATTACTACACACTGTGACGGCGGAGAGTACTACCCGTGGTAACGCGGTCCCCGACATTACTACACACTGTGACGGCGGAGAGTACTACCCGTGGTAACGCGGTCCTGACATTACTACACAGTCATGAGGCTAATGTTGTTATGAAAAACGAATACAACTTTTGCCAATGCTGTCAGGCATACTGAAATCATCACGGTTAATAATTTTGATTCATGACATCATTAAGGGTCAATAAACCAAAGTCCCTCCGGTCATCTGCCACATAAAGTGGCTAGTAAGAGGTGCACTTGCGCGGTCGAATGCGTTACCCACGTTAAGATTTTGTGATACATGCTATTTTCAAGATCAGACTGGACTCTAAGCAAAGAGATCGGTCTAATTTGTAAATAATGTAAACCTTAAGTGATTTTAACACAGTCGTTTATTAGAAAGAAAGAAATTGATATGATGTGAAAAAGATGAATTATGTGTCGTTTTGAGATGTTTTATTTAAAAAAACAAGTAAAACAGTTAGATAAATTAAGAAAAAGTACGAACTTTCCTTTGGATAAGATGGAAAAGCTAACAAACCTTATTGACTATATAAACATCAGGTTAGTTTCGTATTTCTGTACGACTAATGTATGAGTTCATTGCCTCCGACTGTGGTCCAGTAACCCTGAAGTTTGAACGTCTTCAGGCCTCGAACATTCAACCCGGCAATCTTAACAAAGGCCACTCCAAAGAGATCGTGGACTGTGGTCAATGGCCATGTCTACTCAGAACACGGGGCTGTAGATGTGTCGCTGATTTATATCATTTTAATTTCGCCTCTTTTACAATGACGACTTATATAAATAACACGGGCTTGAGAAGGAAATTTAATATTGAGTAAACTTTTGGTACCGATAGTCTTCACCACGACATTGGCCTGTTACCTTTGAAAAAGAATCATGTTAGATCCGTATCGAAATAAAGTCAAATACTTGAAGTGGAGACGAGACGTCATGGCTAGCTATTGTTACTTGTACTTCAATATTATTAATTTCTTTTTGTATTGATGTGTTCTACGCATGACGTCAATTAATGACGCTGAACGCCTTTGCTTCTATAACCCCCGCCGACGATAGATGGATTCCGATGATGAATACTTTTTTCTTTGCTTAATAAATGGTTTTGAAGGTAAAAACATCCTGTACAGATAATGTCTTCTTAAACATGGATTCATCATACGTAAAAAAAACATACAAATCACTATTGTTATACGAATAAAAAAGCAGATATGTTTTTAAAATACCCGGGCCACAGTCACATTAACATTCCTTAATTTGAAATAGTCGACGAGAAAGTATTATTACATTTATAAGGAAAAACTATATTATATTTCCTTAAATTCTGTGATGCTTTCCTATGGACATTTTCATGTTAAGGGATTTCCTTAAATTCTGTGGACATTTTCATGTTAAGGGATTTCCTTAAACAAACGTTGATGCAACTGAGGTCTGACATCTTGAAATAAAGTAAGGAGAGTATTTTTGCACATTCGTATGAAAAGTCCACACAAAGGATGTTTTTAAAACAAGGATCTAAATACAAGTTTTCCAACGTAATTCTTTAAAAACACGCTTTTGTATCTGACTCATTGCCTGTCTACTAGTATACGGTTTAGCAGAGTAGTATCAAATATACATGTGTTCTATCTGCTCCACGTGAAGTTAATATTCCTTGTTGTTATGAGGTAAGCCTCTTCACCTGTATAACCAAATCTAGGACACAACCGCAAACCCAGCATCCGGGATTGATATAATGTATCCTTGTGTCGAATGCTATACTTCTTAGGTAAGATTTATAAATAGTCCCCAGAATATGCAAATGAGAACGGGTTTCATTGGTGTTTTCTCTCCCTATATATATTTCTAGATTGTCAATTGATTTTTGAATGATTCATGTGGGTTTCTGGAAATTCTGGAATAAAATGTAAACCCAGCAGAGATAAACAGCATGACATCAAGGCAGCGAAAATTCCAAGTCTCGATCAATATGATATATCGCTGAAGCTCTTCCGGACATTTTCCGGTGGCCAGGGGCGTTTGTATTCAAAAGTGCTCTAGTGATATTGTATTAATCGTATAATTGATAACATCGCCGATTATTTGAACTACTTCCGGTTCCGCAAAACATCACGGTCATGAGAATGAGTTCCACATCATTAATCACTTCCATATTCAGAGGTCATGGTATGCCTTTGAACAGTTAGCGTTATGAGAAATGGTAGGGTCAAAAGTCCTACACATTTATATCTCATATTAAGTTTAACATTTCATATTTCATAAAAATGCTTATATGATTAAACTTTGTAATTCCAAAACCACAATAGATTATATCACATATATATATATACTCATTGTTACCTCTAAAAGAGAACTAATACAGGGTTTGCCTGTTGTTCAATCTTTTTTCTTAAAGAAATACAATTTGTTGGAATTGAAATAAGTCGTACATTTATTTACCTATAAATCGTCAGTAAAGTAAAATAAGATATTAACGAAAGGTCGATACAGTATACACAATGAGCTCTAACCAAATCTAGAAGTATCGCTGGGTGTTTCCTCCAGCACATGTGGTGAAGATGTCTACAACGTATACATCATTCATTTCTATATTTTTGGAAATGGTGTATATGAAATATAAAAATACATTCAATTTTATCAGAACCTGCTATACAAAGAACTTCGACATATTTGCTAACAATGAGATTACTAATGTTATTATACATTGCGGTAACGGATGTCAGTAACAGTTGGATGATATTGAACGTTTTATAAGATAATCGCTTCTTTTGTTTTGTTTTGTTTGTTTTAATCTTAACATATATTAATTATTGTCAATAAAGTTCAGATTATGAAACGCCCTCTCTCGAGTATTGTTCTTCTATTCAAAGGAGAGTATTAGAAGACAAACTGATGAAGACCGAGATAAAAATAAAACTGTCGACTAATCAATTAAGTGAATTGTAATCACATAGATACATAGAAATAACTAGTTATATGTGTACCTAAGTCAGTTTTAGTTTTTGGTCACACTTGTGCAGCTACAAGATAAACGAGAATACAAGGATTGCTTGTCACAAAGAACATAAGCAAATCAGTTTATTCCTGCTTGTCATTGTTTAGTTGATTCAAAAAATACTTCTTATTTTAATTATGACTTGAATGTAGTTTATTCTGTGCAGATTTATCATTGGAAGAAAGGGTATGTTTACTGTTGTCATAACACTGGCACCTGACACCGACGCCAAGGATTAGCGGACAAAATCAAATCATACTTAACGTCACAATTTACACGAGAGCACGATATGACACCAAGTTTCCATTGAGTCAAACTTACGAGATAAATTCATTTAATCAGTGAAATTGTTTAAGACGCCAAAGTTCGAAATGACAGCGACGACAGTATAATGATAGTCATCACTGATCGATATTTAGATAGAGACAAGACAGGTATGACTGGCGGTATATTATATATTATCAGGTGATGATATTATCAATTTAATGCTGTGATCATTACGACACTTACATGTCATTATCAAGTCAGTGTTACTATAGGGTAATCCTAGTCTTAAGATGTATTAAACACCCGTAATCTAATTATATTTATTGTATGTATTTGTAATGTCAAAAGTTATGTTTTATCTGGTGGCAGATTAGTGTAAGGCAGCACTCGACTTCAATTAGACGTCCGGTAAATTAGATTTCTTCACGCTGACAGGGATTTTCTAGACACAACTTAAGTTTAGTTTCAACAATATTTTATTCAAATACACTTACACACTACACCAAAATACAATTACAATGTACATCTATCGGTAGGATTGGAAAATAAGCCATACGCTTACATTAATTCCTCTCCCAAAACCTTTAGAACGTAGTGGATGTGATGGGAGTGTATCTCTGTGTTATGTTTGTGAGATTCATCTTGTTGCTTTTGTTTGTATGCGTTTAAATGTCATCGCAACAACCAAGGTCATATGAGGACGGGTGTCAAGGATACAGCAATAGCAAAGGTCATATGAAAGGGTGTCAATGTGACAACAACAGCCAGGGTCATATAAGGACGGGTGTCATGGAGACAACAATAGCCAAAGTCATATGAAAGGGTGTCAAGGAGACACCAACAGCCAGTCATATGAGGACGGCTGTCAAGAAGACACCAACAGCTAGGGTCAAATGAACAACTGTTAAGAAGACAACAACAGCTAGGGTCATATGAGGACGGATGTCAAGGAGACACCAACAGCCAGGGTCATATGAGGACGGGTGTCAAGGAGACACTAACAGCTAGGGTCAAATGAACGACTGTTAAGAAGACAACAACAGCTAGGGTCATATGAGGACGGATGTCAAGGAGACACCAACAGCCATGGTCATATGAGGACGGATGTCAAGGAGACACCAACAGCCATGGTCATATGAGGACGGGTGTCAAGGAGACACCAACAGCTAGGGTCATATGAGGATGGGTGTCAAGGAGACACCAACAGCCAGGGTCATATGAGGACGGATGTCAAGGAGACACCAACAGCCATGGTCATATGAGGACGGATGTCAAGGAGACACCAACAGCCATGGTCATATGAGGACGGGTGTCAAGGAGACACCAACAGCTAGGGTCATATGAGGATGGGTGTCAAGGAGACACCAACAGCCAGGGTCAAATGAGGCGGATGTCAAAGAGACAACAATAGACGAAGTTATATGATTATGAAGACTGGTGTTAAGGAGACATCAACAACAAGCACCATATAAGGACAGCATGTCTTCGCCTACTGGGAGTTTGAACTCTTTATTCATGAATGGTTGCTCATTCGTATTAGTAATTCCTCCATTACTTCTACAATGTATTATTTATACAATCGGGTCGCCGTCATCCTGTTACTTCGCCCGCTGTCACCCAATATTCTTTTTAGAAAACAGTAAATGACCAAAAACACTGATATGATAGTAAGAATGGGGTAATTCTCGGTTATTTAAGACAATGACTGTGTTTTTCTTTAAGTTTTTGGTTAAATCGATTGTATTGACCCAGAGATACCGGTATTGCCTGACAAAAATCATTCCTGGACTATCAAAATATCAACAACTGAAACAGATTACATGTATTATAGAAATGCTACACATTGTAAGTAATACGTTATTGTATCAAAAACGAATAGTGTAGACACACACTTCTCTGCTATCTAAGGTAACCCAATATCTTCCAAGAGAGATCTTTCAAAATCACAATTCTCTCCAACCTTCTGGAAGCTATTATCTTCCAAGGAGGATCTTTCAAAGTCACACTGCTCTCCAACCTTCTTGAAGCCATTATCTTCCACGAAAGCGCGTTTGAGCTCCCACTTCTCTCCAACCTTCAGGAAGTCATTACCTTCAATGAATGATCTTTTAAAATCTCGCTTATCTCCAACCGTCCAGAAACCATTATCGTCCATGAAGGAGTTTTGAATATCTCGCTTCTCTCCAGCCTTCAGGAAGTCATTAATCTTCAATGAATGCTCTTGTAATATCTCGCCTCTCTCCAACCGTCTAAAAGCCATTATCGTCCATGAAGGAGTTTTGAAAATCTCACTTCTCTCCAACCTTCTGGAAGTCATTAATGTTCCATGAAAGATTTTTTTTAAATCTCGCTTTCTCTCATCTCTGATAAACCAATATCTGATGCTGTAGACATGTCCCTTTCTGGCATATCTGGTGTTACGTACAGTTTTAGGGTTGTGTGACAACAGGAGTGTCTCCTTCTTATTGCTGTGGCATACTTTAGTCCGTGATATTCATTTTTTACATACTATGTCTGCAGTAATTTTGTTTGTTGTGTTAACTTATTGTTGTATATTTATTTAATGATTTCATTTCCTAGATGTGATATTTTTGTACCAAAGTGTTATACATTTGTATGTTCATAATGAATCTGTCTTGTCCGCACTATCCTCGGAACTACATGGGTTACATTTGCTTCCAATTTTACAAGTGTTATGTTCATTTCTTCTCTTCTGGTTCAGTGAACGTAAACTTAGAGTATCGAGGATGTTCCGACATCAGAGTTGCCGAGTTAAATCAGTTGTCATATTAGACTTATTTACCTCGATTTCTACCACAATACGTGGGTGTTATTCAACTCCCTGGGCAGGAAATAGTCATTACAACTGTTGAATAACCTTCATTTTATACTACATGTGGAATAAACTTTAAATGCTTTTTGATTGTTGGACACGGTGACCTTTGCCCGGGACTATTTTTTAAGCACGTCGTCCAATCTAATTTGATTGGCTAATACATGAAAAGAAGGCCGCTTCACGATTTCCTGGAAATGATAATGCATAAGAAGTAGTTCGCATGCAGTTGTTTTGTTATATTCTTTAATATATATACACATGTATATATTCTTATCAATTTATTGCTTTGAAAGAATAAACCTACTTATTTTTTTGTTATGATTTGTAATAAATTGCAATATTTCCATGCATTTCTGAAATTGTCAGTTTTACATATTAATTAGCGGCATTTAATATTAGGTCATATCCTTACATCCCACCTGATATTGTGAAAAGAACACACGTTGACACAAAACAGGTAGATTCATCCTCAGAATAGCTTTTCTGTTGTGGTATAAACAAGTCACACAAACTCGTGGTTGTTGTATATGGTATTTCTTTCACTCTCGTAAGCTATTTTTCAAAAGTTACGAAAATCACTCGCTAAAGTTCGTGTTTTTGTAACTTTTGAAAAATAACTAACTCGAGTGAAATAAATACCAGATACAATAGCCACTCGTTGTGTAACTTCTATCTATCTCTTCCTTTGTTACTTTATAACAAAACACTGATGGATAATTCCGTCCCCATTTGTATATTTTGACTTGAGTTACATAATCATTGGGTATTAATCATTACCGCTGTTGATTCGTAATAACACTTTATAAATGTTTATACATTACGGAAATAAAGACTCATATTTGAATGTGACCATTTACAACTATTACATTGCAATGTTCAGATGAATCAGTCTTCAAACCGGATATATGATTAAATTCGGAAATACTTCCCTGTGATGTCATACAATTAGTTTGAATAACGTTGTAACATTGTTATAATGTCCCTGATTTGTAGTTTGTATTAAGAAATAAAACTAACTCTGTTAGGACGTCCCCTACGTGTAGTGATAACGTCATGCTATGACGTCACGTTGTGATACTGAAGGAATGGCAATAGGATGGAATTAGCAACCGATACGTTCTCACGCCTCGCACATGATTCATTATGTTTTACAAGATCGTGAAAAACATTCCAGACATCGAACACCTTCCCAAGCACGAATAAAAAATGAACAAACAAGAAATACTATTTAAATACTGTTGTCATCAAATGTTGAATTTTCTTTTTAATACCATTCGTTATAATCAAATATCTTATGACAATTTAATGTCGTACACATTTAAGGTTCAAAAAGAGAAAATTGTCCAAACAAAAGATCGAACGGAACAATGATGGCTATTCTAGGATACAGTAAGGAAGGCATGCTGTTAATGTTTGTACCAAAGGCCTACAAGTGCATAACATCACTAAAAATGAATATAGTTACGGCCAAGTAATGAATAGAAAAATTGAACAGCGACGTTAGGGACATCATATTAGCTGTTTGGACCTTCTAAGACTTGTCAGTGATGTTAGGGAAATCATATTAGCTGTTTGGACCTTCTAGGACTTGTCAGTGACGTTAGGGACATCATATTAGCTGTTTGGACCTTCAAGGACTTGTCAGTGATGTTAGGGACATCATATTAGCTGTTTGGACCTTCTAGGACTTGTCAATGATGTTAGGGACATCATATTAGCTGTTTGGACCTTCAAGGACTTGTCAGTGATGTTAAGGACATCATACATCTGTTTGGACCTTCTAGGACTTGTCAGTGATGTTAGGGACATCATACAGCTGTATGGACCTTCTAGGACTTGTCAGTGATGTTAGGGACATCATATTAGCTGTTTGGACCTTCTAGGACTTGTCAGTGATGTTAGGGACATCATATTAGCTGTTTGGACCCTTTAGAACTCGTCAGTGATGCTAAGGTCATAAATTGTAAATGAATTCGGAATGGGTCAGAAGAATTGTCAAAATCTGGGCTATGAGGTGAAAAAGACTCATAATTCAATAAATTTCATCATTTACAATATTGGATTTCAAAAACCCTATTAAGGATGTGTATATTCTGAATCGTGTCCCTATTAGAATAATTCAAAACGTGACAAACACGATAAACCTCGGGAGTAAAACAAACCACAAAAATTTCAATCACAAATGATTGTACATGTAGAAAGAACACGATATCTGTACCATATAAGACAAATTGAGTGTTACATTGAGCAGAGAGAGATGCATTAAACTGCATCATGCCGCTGATTCATCATGATAAATGTTAAACACGGTATATTAATACCTATAATTTAACATTTCAGGTTGTTATGGGTAGTTAATATGTATGTACATAGACACTTTCGATATAATCTTGTCTATAGTACAGTCAATAATATATAAACACTGATGATAGACTAGAGTTTAATGACCGAGATATGTAAGGCCATGGTATGTACACTGAAGTCACTTGATGGTGGATACTGACACACTACACTGTACAATATGATATTCTTTGATAGAGAAAAACGATATAATATTGTATAAGTGACCAATACAACCATCAAACTTTTTATCAGGTCATGGATGACCCAATTTCCAAATATAGATGTTTTATCATTTATCGTAAACAAGAATTATATCACCTACGTTTAATAGTGTGCGACCGATTACATTGTCTGTCTTAAAACGAGAAACGATCGATCGGTGTTATTGTTGTCAGTATTGAGTTTCAATTGTATTTTGTTTCAATCATTGAATTTCAATTATTTCCCATTGTATTTATCGAGTGCCTATTGGTTTCATGTGTTATTATTGAGTTTTCATTGTCTTTTGTTGCTATTATTGAATTCCTATTGTTTTACTTTATTCTTTTTCTAACAAGGGCCCGAGAATTATATTAAAATTGTCCGGATGAGTAACAGCTTCCAGCACCAAACTTCGACTATGGACCATGATATTTATCCAGTCATTACGAATATAGATCAAAATTAGCCAAAAACTTTGTAAATAAATCATTTCAAAACCATTTAAAATGTTCATCGCTAGAGATCAGGTCAGGACGGGGAATGTACATTAGTGCAGTGTATGAGTGCGTTAAATTTGACCAGGATGCCATTCAACTTTACCACCAGACTCGGAGATACTGACTCCAAGATACACTCGTCCTTATCGCAGACAGCGAGGATAACACTGGCATTTTCAATTATTTATGTCAGATCCTTCACTGGTCAAATTACACCCAGTTAGTTATTTTATTTTCCGCAGATACTTTTTATAACGAACATTTGAAACATGATGTTTATGATTAATCTGTTTGATTTCCCCCCTAATAATTTCAGTGTTTTTTCCCCGTTGAGACTCACAATTAATATCCATTTCACAAAAGTATCGATTTATATGGAATAATCTATATTTTTCAATTTTGAACAATACATTTGTATTTGCGATTTGTTTTATCTACACCCTCCCCAAAGTTCCAAATTATTTAATATTTGTTGATTTATTATAGAAGATGGCCCTACAGTACAACAAAAAGTACAGATTGACATAAGGAAAAAGACCTCTGTCGGGGCTATGTGACGTTATGTGACAATTGACCTTGTCCACGTGGTGATGTCATACATATACCTAAACGTTCAACTTCCAAACCACATCCGCCTACGTCCAGTGACACACTATTGGTCATTAGAGAGATGACCAATACACTATACCTTTGAGCACAGGTAAGCTCGCGAGGCTCATTCGCGCGCTGCAGTTAAACATATAGTACAGGTAAATTTCTATATACAGGCATATATCCACATTGGTGTATGATTGATATTGCATTATGACGTCACTTCCATCACCTTCGGTGCTACAAGACGCAGTTAGACTTTCCCGATTATGATTCACCACCTATGTGACCTCCCCCAACGTATGTACGGGATATTGTTTATGCATTCGAAGTTAACGTGCCCGGGGATAGGGCAAGGGGAAAATGTATTTATCATGTTGTAAGTTATGATAATATTTGTATTCTATGTTTTTTCTTGACGAAATAAATTGTCTTTAAAGTGCACAGTAGCTCTTTGTGTTAACTCGATATCACTGCGATTCGGTTATTTTAAGTTAGTCAGCTTCAGATGTTATGTTCGGACATGTTCAAAATGCCATTTTCTGAGAAATGTATTAATATTTTCTTTCTTACTCACAAAATCCAATACGGAAACGTATTTTTGTTATTAAAATACGAAATTCCTTTTTGATTTTGAAATTTGAATGGATTATATCAGTTGAAAAATAATTGCTTAAACTTAATGAAGCTGACAGTGCTAGTAACAAGCGGGACATTCACAGTAAATGATATATGTATATGATATGGTGTATATATCAAAAGATCTAGCTATGCATTTATTATAATTAACAAATTACCATCTATGATAAACAAATGTATATAAATTAAACACATGTTACCTAAGAATGTAATATTAATTGTCACGATGGCCGAGTGGTTAAGGCGTTGGACTTGAAATCCAATGGGATCTTCCCGCGCAGGTTCGAACCCTGCTCGTGACGTCGGTTTCTTTTTATTTGATTTTATGAGGTCTATTAAAAGGTTTATTTTATCACGTGATCATGAAATATATTTCGAAACAATACGATAAAGTTTCGTCTGAACGATTCCTGCTATTCTACGGACGCTATAATTGGTGTTAAATCAGTGTAACAAGGTGGTGTTATTAAGGGATTTTAACTAGTATCATTACAGCGAAATGTCCAAACTGAACCAGTTAGAAAGGCAGAACCCGTACCCATTAAATAATGTTCCTGGCCTTGACATATCGATATCATTAAAATGGTAGCTAGGTTTTGTCTCTGACCTTGACGAACCGATATCATTAAAATGGTAGCTACATTTGTAGGTTCTGCCCCCTAGCCTTGACATGCCGGGATATCATTAAAATGGTAGCTAGGTTCTGTCCCTGACCTTGACGAACCAATATCATTAAAATGGTAGCTAGGTTCTGTCCTTGACCTTGACGAACCGATATCATTAAAATGGTACTTTTAAGCACCGAAAGAGATGCACAGGGGAAATTGCAACTGACTCATTGGCAATAATGGACTAAGAGAAATGGCAAGCTGAATAACATTTCAATTCCTACTAAAATGTCTCCTTGACCTGATTCAAGTAGGCATGTCTATGAAGATCCACTTTTACCCTTCAGGTAGGGCGTAATGATAATACCTGTTGTCCTCATGGCACTATCGTAAGAAGAAATTGAATTTGGGATCTTATATTTTCCTTCTTTGTAGCATATTTCTTCTTCCTAATTTCTTCTTTGATACTGCCTCACTTTTGGCCTTATTTGAGCATTCGCCCCTATGAAGAAGGCTATGGGTTTCTGTGTCCTGGTCTTCAGTTGAGCGTTTGCCTATTTGAAGAAGGATTTAGGATACTAGTATGTCCCCTGGCCTTTAGTTGAGCGTTCACCCCTCTGAGGAAGGCTTTGGTATATATCCCTTGGCCTTTAGTTGAGCGTTCACCCCTCTGAGGAAGGCTTTGGGATATGTCCCCTGGTCTTTAGTTGAGCGTTAGCCCCTCAGAGGAAGGCTTTTGGTCCCTCTCCTGAATGGTAGTTACTTGCTCAACCCGGTATCGTCATATTGTGGGTTATTCAGTTCCCTAGAATTAAATACAATTACATTATGTCACCGACTAAACATTGTACTAAGTTACTTTATTTGTTTTCATTCATGAGTAATTAATGACACATTGTGATGACAAGTCTGGGTTTTTTTCTCGATTATCTACTACTTCATTCATCACTTTCATGAGTTGTGCCTGTGTTTCCTGTTCGGAGGACCTTTATTCCCTGTGGCCGTCAGTGCGATTGTCGTGCTTGTTTCATCTATCGCTTTGATTCATTCAGATTCTGAGTATAACGTACAGAAGCAAAGTGCAGCCAGATAAAGACTCATTTAGATATAGTATGAATCAGCTGGGCTATCTTTTCTGGTCGATATGTATAATGACCCTAAACTTCCATCGGTATAGTGAATATTGTCATTTTTGCCGTTGTTTTCTAACCAGATTTTAATTTTGTGTTTTCATCTTTTAGAAAGTGATAGCAAAATCAGTCGGTCGATTAATTGGTCTTCGATAAAGAAGGAAATCCTTTCATGTTTGTTGTATGTCCTGTTTATTTTTTTTACGTTCCGGCGCATCCTCCATCCCTTTTTATGTTCCTTATTTTGGTTTCTCAATGCTTGTCACTACGCCATCTTCATGTCTATTCACGAACAAACATTGACAATTAAGACTACCGTTTGGAATAGAAAATTATGGACGGAGAGATGGCGGGTCTCCTGCATATTTAAACTGTAACGTATATAGACATCGTCAGTTCGACTATTACCGTTGTAACAACACTGCTTCTCAAGTAGGTAACGTGCACTTTATAATACAATTATAATAGTGTACATCTTACTCAGACATAGAGTCTCTAAAATATAACACCCTTTTTATCTCCGAACTCAGAACATTGGCTACAGGTATCGTGTTATAGGTAGAAGTGTCGTTACCTATGATACGATGTTTGTCTGATATGATACCCACACATACAAACTCTACCTGTATATATCGCATCTTATTTCATTAGATTCGTATAATATACTATCTTAGATTTAAAATTATTTTCTTCCTAAAACAAATAAAACAAATGAGAATATTTTTGTTTTTGTTATATCTGATTAATTTTCTAGAGCAATGCTATGACCTGCTGGTTAACTAAGACCATATCAAGGATTAACGTCATATCTACAGAGGTGTGCAGCTTGTACAAACTGTAAGATACATGTGTGTTTACACAGCTTTCTAAACAAACTAGCAGAAATATAAACCCGTGTGTTTGTAGACCTTACACCGCTTAGCCGGCATGTTACACACTGATTGCAGGACTTATTTTATATCTATGTTTAATTAAACTGGCGAAAGTGACAGAATAGACTGATACACGTTATCTACGTCAGGTAATATACACAATAAAACACCTATCAACTCGCACGATTAGGAACATTTCAGAAATGTCATTCCGAATGTGACAGAAAAATAAAATAAAAATGACATGCCTGTTGAATATTTGAATTAGGAAGGAAATAGGGTAAACGTTCCGTTTCGTGGCTGTAATAGGATATCATAGAAGAGGTCTTATTGCTTAAGAATTTGTAAGAGTATTATACATTTGAAGGACATCGGTGATACTTAACTTATGTAGTTGCTATGAAACCATCTTCAGATTTACGTAAAAAGGTATGGAAAATTATCGATTTTTCAGTCACATCGCATAAAACGTGAGCCAGCACAGCCGTCCTATACGTGGGTGGGTTGTGTAATAAAAGGTTTGATTCGTGTGATACTCCTCCGTCTCAGCAGATCAGCAGAAAGATTCGACAGCTTGTGTCAAGCTGAAATATAATACTTTAATGCGAATCAGTATCAAAAGACTGAAAAAAGAAATATGCCTTTGGCAGTTTGAAAAAAACAAAACGTTTTAAGTTATGGATACATAAATACTCTCTGTACATCAACTGATGTAGATTGCTACTAGAACATTTTGTTTGGGGTATAACATAGAGGTACGGTATGTAACAACAGGAATCAAATTGTATATAGATAAGTGTTAAGATAATAGTCCCTTTAACCATCTACAAATCATGAAACCATTTGAGTTTGTTTCACTTTTCATCAACTGCAATGGTTATTTAAGGACGTTTGCCCCTTATATTATGGGTTTAATGCGTTGAGTGAATTTTCTGGATGAAGCGATAGGTTCCTGTCTCCTCTTGTAATAGCGCCGAATTGATGAGTTTATAGTGCTACCTCACTGAAATATACTGCCAAAGACATCCAGCAGTACACCCCATCTGTTTCACATTATACTGACAATACTTCTCCTCCTAAAATACTGTATGTTAAGCAGTAGATACTACCAGCTTTATAGGCTCTGGTATGTCTCGGCCAAGAGACAGATGCTCATCTTAATGCCTCATGTGAGACAATGTCCGGAGGATTCCTCATCTGTTGTGTATATTAAATGACGTGGTACAAGTTACAGTAAACGCATGTCAAAAAGAAAGTGTAGATGAAAATGCCAGTCTTAGACAAGAGTGGACATTTTATTTTAAGTGAAAAAAGGTCAGACCAGCGAAATAACAAATATCAAACATTTGATGGAAATAATTATACTGTGGAAGGTGTCGGCGAAGACGGAAGTGGCCACACATAACTGGGGGTGTAGTGGAAAGGAAGCTCTCGACGAAAACGGAAGTGGTCATACATAACTGGGGTTATAGTAGGACAGGAAACTGTTAGCGAAAACGGAAGTGGCCACACAGAACTGGGGTTATAGTAGGACAGGAAACTGTTAGCGAAAACGGAAGTGGCCACACATAACTGGGGTTATAGTAGGACAGGAAACTGTTAGCGAAAACGGAAGTGGCCACACATAACTGGGGGTGTAGTGGAAAGGAAGCTCTCGACGAAAACGGAAGTGGTCATACCGAACTGGGGGTATAGTAGGACAGGAAACTGTTAGCGAAAACGGAAGTGGTCATACAGAACGGGGGTGTAGTGGGAAAGTAAGCTGCCGGCGAAGACGGAAGTGGCCATACAGAACTGGGGTTATAGTAGGACAGGAAACTGTCAGCGAAAACGGAAGTGGTCATACAGAACTGGGGTTATAGTAGGACAGGAAACTGTTAGCGAAAACGGAAGTGGCCACACAGAACTGGGGTGTAGTGGGAAAGGGAGCTGTGGGCAAAGACGAAAATGATCATACAGAACTGGGGTGTGGAGGGGATGATATTACTTTGTCCGGGACGATTTCAAAGAGAAGTAGATTTTAATCAGAAACAATAGAATGGTAGGGATGTCACTTCTGTGTTATATGCCCTTCTATCCCAGTAACAGAGATACAAAGCCTTCCTAAAAGATGAAGGTGACCTTTGGTGTGGTAACTCACCACAGCAAACAAATGTTTTCGTACAACACAAACAAAGAGAGATCAAATGTGATACGTATTGAGCACTGAAAGTTACAGACGGAAGTGACTGTAACATTTCCGGAAATTACCGAAGAAGAAACGATCGGAAATTAAACAAATCGTCGAAGGAAGATCAATAGACTTTTTTTTTTTGAAAACCAGTAAACCCACTCATAGTGTTGATGTATTCATGAAATGTTACATACAAATAGAACGTTGCTGCAATGAGGACTAAAACAGATACAGAGCCTCGAGTCTGCACTAAATAGCACAGATAAGGTGTGTTACCCCTGTGTACTCATTGCACTTCGTCGTTTGTGTAGAGAAACACTGTAACAATATCAGAACCGCATTTCGGTCCATGAATTGCGTCTTTGCTTTTAGTAAAGTGTTTCTGGGCATCCTTTCACCCTGTCTACAAAGCATTGGTTTTTGCATTATGTACACAGTGGACTCGTTGTGTAACATAACTCTTACGTAATACTTCCAAAATATGTCGTTAACACTGTTACACTCTTTATCTATTGGCTGGGGCTCTCCACGGGGTAACCGCTTCTACAGACGTATCATTGCAACGGACAAATTAGAAAAATATAAACAAAAATAATCGTTATGTACTACCGAAATGTGTTTATTGTGTGTCACATTTCAACATATAATATTATTTTTCTTGATGATAACCTCATATGCATGTTTCTTTCTTAAATCTGTTGGATTAGTTTTAATCAACATCTTCATTTAATTACATTCATATGTTTAAAGTGCATTTTCATTAGACATAATCTTCTCACACAAGGACTGCGCCAGAGTTTCAAAATTTGCCGCATAATAGATTCCCTGATCTTTAGACTACTGTACCGAATTAGTACTGAATTTGTGTCCGTATTTATCATAAGTGTGTTTGATAAAATAGAGAGAAGACCGCTATCAATAAATCGCCCCAGAGATTATCTTAGAAGTATCCTGTAAGGACATCCAAATCTGTACGTTAGAGGAAATGGGTAAAATAAGGACTGTGAATATTGTGTAATAGTGCTATAAATACCTATCTTATGTCTTACGGAAAAATCCAAGGCCTTAAGATATGGTCAATAAATATAAGGAGTCATAACTCTCGCATATAATTAAACTGGACCATGCATAGGGTCATTTGGTATACATTTGGTAAGGACAATTATCATAGGATAGGTGGTAGGATATTGTCTGTAAACATCATCTCTGGTAAGGACAATATTATAGGATAGGAGGTAGGATAGTCTGTAAACATCATCTCTGGTTAGGACAATTATAGGATAGGAGATAGGATATTGTCTGTAAACATCATCTCTGGTAAGGACAATTATCATAGGATAGGTGGTAGGGCATTGTCTGTAAACATCATCTCTGGTAAGGACAATTATAGGACAGGAGGTAGGATATTGTCTGTAAACATCATCTCTGGTAAGGACAATTATCATAGGATAGGAGGTAGGGTATTGTCTGTAAACATGATCTCTGGTAAGGACAATTATCATAGGATAGGAGATAGGATATTGTCTGTAAACATCATCTCTGGTAAGGACAATTATAGGATAGGTGGTAGGCTATTGTCTGTAAACATCATCTCTGGTAAGGACAATTATAGGATAGGAGATAGGATATTGTCTGTAAACATCATCTCTGGTAAGGACAATTATAGGATAGGAGGTAAGATATTGTCTGTAAACATCATCTCTGGTAAGGACAATTATCATAGGATAGGAGATAGGATATTGTCTGTAAACATCATCTCTGGTAAGGACAATTATCATAGGATAGGAGATAGGATATTGTCTGTAAACATCATCTCTGGTAAGGACAATTATAGGATAGGAGGTAGGATATTGTCTGTAAACATCATCTCTGGTAAGGACAATTATAGGATAGGAGATAGGATATTGTCTGTAAACATCATCTCTGGTAAGGACAATTATCATAGGATAGGAGATAGGATATTGTCTGTAAACATCATCTCTGGTAAGGACAATTATAGGATAGGAGGTAGGATATTGTCTGTAAACATCATCTCTGGTAAGGACAATTATCATAGGATAGGAGATAGGCTATTGTCTGTAAACATCATCTCTGGTAAGGACAATTATCATAGGATAGGAGGTAGGATATTGTCTCTAAACATCATCTCTGGTAAGGACAATTATAGGACAGGAGGTAGGATATTGTCTGTAAACATCATCTCTGGTAAGGACAATTATAGGATAGGAGGTAGGATATTGTAAACATCATCTCTGGTAAGGACAATTATAGGATAGGAGGTAGGATATTGTCTGTAAACATCATCTCTGGTAAGGACAATCATAGGATAGGAGGTAGGATATTGTAAACATCATCTCTGGTAAGGACAATTATCATTGGATAGGAGGTAGGATATTGTCTGTAAACATCATCTCTGGTAAGGACAATCATAGGATAGGAGGTAGGATATTGTAAACATCATCACTGGTAAGGACAATTATCATAGGATAGGAGGTAGGATATTGTCTGTAAACATCATCTCTGGTAAGGACAATTATAGGATAGGAGATAGGATATTGTCTGTAAACATCATCTCTGGTAAGGACAATCATAGGATAGGAGGTAGGATATTGTCTGTAAACATTATCTCTGGTAAGGACAATTATAGGATAGGAGGTAGGATATTGTCTGTAAACATCATCTCTGGTAAGGACAATTATCATAGGATAGGAGGTAAGATATTGTCTGTAAACATCATCTCTGGTAAGGACAATTATAGGATAGGTGGTAAGATATTGTCTGTAAACATCATCTCTGGTAAGGACAATTATCATAGGATAGGAGGTAGGATATTGTCTGTAAACATTATCTCTGGTAAGGACAATTATAGGATAGGAGGTAGGGCATTGTCTGTAAACATCATCTCTGGTAAGGACAATTATAGGATAGGAGGTAGGGCATTGTCTGTAAACATCATCTCTGGTAAGGACAATTATAGGATAGGTGGTAGGGCATTGTCTGTAAACATCATCTCTGGTAAGGACAATTATAGGATAGGAGGTAGGATATTGTCTGTAAACATCATCTCTGGTAAGGACAATTATAGGATAGGAGGTAGGGCATTGTCTGTAAACATCATCTCTGGTAAGGACAATTATCATAGGATAGGTGGTAGGGCATTGTCTCTAAACATTATCTCTGGTAAGGACAATTATCATAGGATAGGTGGTAGGGCATTGTCTCTAAACATTATCTCTGGTAAGGACAATTATCATAGGATAGGTGGTAGGATATTGTCTGTAAACATCATCTCTGGTAAGGACAATTATCATAGGATAGGTGGTAGGATAATTGTCTGTAAACATCATATCTGGTAAGGACAATTGTCTGTAAACATCATCTCTGGTAAGGACAATTGTCTGTAAACATCATCTCTGGTAAGGACAATTTAACATAGGATAGGAGATGGAAGCCCGTCATTAAGACGATGACAACATCTCTGTATCTGATATTGACAATTGTACTGCAAAATATTACATAATATTAAATTGATATTTATAAGGATAACGTTCAATCTTTCGGAGAGTGATTTGTTTCTACTTGATTAAATTAAGAGAGCGGAAAGTCATCAATTGAATATCGAATAGCATCATAAACTAGTGTTTTGAGGCTACCAAAAGCTGTACATTAAAAGCAATGTAATTCAGCAAATGTTTCTGTAATTATGCTGGAATAGACAGATAATTTTTACCTGCATTCTGTTGACACTTCCTAGGGAGTGTTTTTAACGAGATCCAGTGAATCCGAGAAAACCACATACTCCTTTACATATAGGTACATACCTATAGGGAAGGGTGGTTTCTGACACTTCACAAACAACACCTACATCGGTTAAGTCTGTATGAGATCGCCAGACACGTTTTCACACGGATATGATTTTTAACGCTATGAATTATTGTACCGAGTATATGACTGAAAATATACCGATCTAACAATGATTGGCGTGTACAATTGTACTTGGAATTCTTAGGAACACACTCATGCAAATCAGCCTGCTGAAAAAGGATATGTTAGGGAAACCTCTTTTGATACCATGGGATGGAACACATAAACTTTGGCATGTGGACTTTCTTATTTTTTTCGTGCCTTTTTAACGATCGGCTGAAAAAAGAGTAAAGTATCTTTGCAAATGTTTCATTGTATTAATCGGATGTGAAGGAAATACCCACAGTCAGGGTTATAACATTAAATATTCTTGTATAATTTCATTCATGGTTTGGAACTTTCAAATGATTTCGTGGGTACAAGCTTTCGTGGTTAGCCCATGCAACAATAATATCACAATAATACATCCATCAATATTCGTTGTATTTATATTTACGGTTATATATCCAAGAAAACAACGGGAGGTCATACACAGTGAACGTTTTATGTTATACAGTAACTGTTTTTTCATTGTCCTTGAATCAACTCTTTTTATTTTCCTGAACTTTTATGTTCATACAGTTTAAACTGACAAGATCTATTTTATGTATTCAATTATATTACATTGTATTCCGTTACACAATCAATTATAATTCTCAAAATGGCAGACACTGGCGGCTTTCAAAATAAGTACCTATGGACAAAGAATATATAAGAAATATGTTGGCCTGTTAATTATCAGTGTCTTTCAGTAATAAGTTGTTTGTTGTTAGTATTGCTAACGCCGCCGTTTTATCTTGCAATTAACACGAAACGGGCGCAGGTCTGCCGGGCTAACAAGAGAGGTAATTCTCCCCGTAACCCACTCCCGCTTTGAGGCATTACACCAGTAATCGTATAACTGTAAATGTGTTTGACTTTGAATATAAAACGGTATCCAATCGCATTAGATTACAGGATTATCCTTTAATGTTCAATAGATAATACTGTGTAAGTGTCTTTCGATGACATTTAACACAACGGTAAACCAAACATACATTGTTTTATAGTTATACATGTAATGTTCATGTCTAAACCGAACCCCACAAATTTTGTTATATCCGACATAAGCATATAATACAATTTTTGTTTAACCTGGGTAAAAACTTCCAAAATACCTTAAGTATTATGACTTTAACTTGTTGTGCCCGGTGTGCATTTACAGGTATGACAACGGATGACAAAGAGACACCAACAGCCAGGGTTATATAAGTACAGGTGTCATCGAGACACCAACAACCAGGGTCATATGAGGACGGCTGTCAAAGAGACAACAACAGTCAGGGTGATAAAGACGGGTTTCAAGGAATCACCAATTACCAGGGTTATACAAGGATGGGTGTTAAGGAAACACTAACAGCCAGGATTATACCAGGATGGATGTTAAGGAAACACCAACAGCCAGGGTCATACAATGATTGATGTTAAGGAAACACCAACAGTCAGGGTTATACAAGGATGGGTGTAAAGGAAACACCAACAGCCAGGGTTATACAAGGATGGATGTTAAGGAAACACCAACAGCCAGGGTCATACAATGATTGATGTTAAGGAAACACCAACAGCCAGGGTCATACAATGATTGATGTTAAGGAAACACCAACAGCCAGGGTCATACAAGGTCAGGGAAACACCAACAGCAAGGGTTATACAAGGTCAGGGAAACACCAACAGCCAGGGTTATACAAGGATGGGTGTTAAGGAAACACCAACAGCCAGGGTTATACAAGGATGGGTGTTAAGGAAACACCAACAGCCAGGGTCATACAATGATTGATGTTAAGGAAACACCAACAGCCAGGGTCATACAAGGTCAGGGAAACACCAACAGCAAGGGTTATACAAGGTCAGGGAAACACCAACAGCCAGGGTTATACAAGGATGGGTGTTAAGGAAACACCAACAGCCAGGGTTATACAAGGATGGGTGTTAAGGAAACACCAACAGCCAGGGTTATACAAGGATGGATGTTAAGGAAACACCAACAGCCAGGATTATACAAGGATGGGTGTTAAGGAAACACCAACAGCCAGGGTTATACAAGGATGGGTGTAAAGGAAACACCAACAGCCAGGGTTATACAAGGATGGATGTTAAGGAAACACCAACAGCCAGGGTTATACAAGGATGGATGTTAAGGAAACACCAACAGCCAGGGTCATACAATGATTGATGTTAAGGAAACACCAACAGCCAGGGTCATACAATGATTGATGTTAAGGAAACACCAACAGCCAGGGTCATACAAGGTCAGGGAAACACCAACAGCAAGGGTTATACAAGGTCAGGGAAACACCAACAGCCAGGGTTATACAAGGATGGGTGTTAAGGAAACACCAACAGCCAGGGTTATACAAGGATGGGTGTTAAGGAAACACCAACAGCCAGGGTTATACAAGGATGGATGTTAAGGAAACACCAACAGCCAGGATTATACAAGGATGGGTGTTAAGGAAACACCAACAGCCAGGGTTATACAAGGATGGGTGTAAAGGAAACACCAACAGCCAGGGTTATACAAGGATGGATGTTAAGGAAACACCAACAGCCAGGGTTATACAAGGATGGATGTTAAGGAAACACCAACAGCCAGGGTTAAACAAGGATGGATGTTAAGGAAACACCAACAGCCAGGGTTATACAAGGATGGATGTTAAGGAAACACCAACAGCCAGGGTTATACAAGGATGGATGTTAAGGAAACACCAACAGTCAGGGTTATACAAGGATGGATGTTAAGGAAACACCAACAGCCAGGGTTATACAAGGATGGGTGTTAAGGAAACACCAACAGCCAGGGTTATACAAGGATGGATGTTAAGGAAACACCAACAGTCAGGGTAATACAAGGATGGATGTTAAGGAAGCACCAACAGTCAGGGTTATACAAGGATGGATGTTAAGGAAACACCAAAAGCCAGGGTTATACAAGGATGGGTGTTAAGGAAACACCAACAGTCAGGGTAATACAAGGATGGATGTTAAGGAAACACCAACAGTCAGGGTTATACAAGGATGGATGTTAAGGAAACACCAACAGCCAGGGTTATACAAGGATGGGTGTTAAGGAAACACCAACAGCCAGGGTTATACAAGGATGGGTGTTAAGGAAACACCAACAGCCAGGGTTATACAAGGATGGATGTTAAGGAAACACCAACAGTCAGGGTAATACAAGGATGGATGTTAAGGAAGCACCAACAGTCAGGGTTATACAAGGATGGATGTTAAGGAAACACCAACAGTCAGGGTTATACAAGGATGGGTGTTAAGGAAACACCAACAGTCAGGGTTATACAAGGATGGATGTTAAGGAAACACCAACAGTCAGGGTTATACAAGGATGGGTGTTAAGGAAACACCAACAGCCAGGGTTATACAAGAATGGATGTTAAGGAAACACCAACAGTCAGGGTTATACAAGGATGGATGTTAAGGAAACACCAACAGCCAGGGTTATACAAGGATGGATGTTAAGGAAACACCAACAGCCAGGGTTATACAAGGATGGATGTTAAGGAAACACCAACAGTCAGGGTTATACAAGGATGGATGTTAAGGAAACACCAACAGCCAGGGCCATACAAGGATGGATGTTAAGGAAACACCAACAGCCAGGGTTATACAAGGATGCATGTTAAGGAAACACAAACAGCCAGCGTTATACAAGGATGCATGTTAAGGAAACACCAACAGTCAGGGTTATACAAGGATGCATGTTAAGGAAACACCAACAGACAGGGTTATACAAGGATGCATGTTAAGGAAACACCAACAGCCAGGGCAATACAAGCCAGGGTACAAGGATGCATGTTAAGGAAACACCAACAGCAGGGTTATACAAGGATGCATGTTAAGGAGATATCAACAGCCAGGGTTATACAAGGATGGATGTTAACGAAACACCAACAGCCAGGGTTATACAAGGATGGATGCCAGGGAAACACCAACAGCCAGGGTTATACAAGGATGGGTGTTAAGGAAACATCAACAGCCAGGGTTATACAAGGATGGATGTTAAGGAAGTTGACCACTAACAGCCAGGGTTATACAAGGATGGGTGCCAGGGAAACACGAAGAGTCAGGGTCATATAAGGACGGGTGTCAAAAAGACACCGAGAGACGAAAACAACGCACCAAATGAAAAAGCAGTTCGAAAAGAAGATTTGTGAAATAGAAGAAATCAAAATGGAGATCGAGAGAGCATATCTACAATACACATTGAATCAATAGTATGTATCTACTATGGGATGGTCTGTCGTACGACGCTGTACCTAATCATATAAACTCACCGAACAATCTTACAGAAATCATACATAATGGTACAAAGGTCGCGTTCTGGCTTCAATACATCATACATATTCATAGGAATACATGCTAGCACTGTGAATGAACATTCAAATATCTTTAATATGAATTCATCGTTTGAATGGTTATCGGTTAGATTTTACTGTATTCTTAGTGTAAACGTCTTAAATGTTTGTCAAAGTACTCCCTAAGCTGCCTCAAAACACGTCATATTTTATTCATGAACCCCCATGGACGCGTTTTGCACCGAATATGTACTGTTATATGGAACTGTACGAGTAAATGCTACAGAACATTTCTGGGATGGGGTGTATAATCGGTATAGACAAATCATTTCACGTTCATACCAAAGCTTAATGGTCCATGATAAAATATTAAAACATTATCAACAATACAGCCAACGACGAATGCTGTAAACAAAATCATTACGTAGACTTGCGTAACGGTTTCGATATCTACTAGGGTATTAAGAACATGTAATCGTTTTTTAAATATGAAAAATAAATCAGACTAATAAAACCATTAATAATGTGTAGATATCCGCGGGTATAGACTGGGTTAATGACCCTCTTGACCGCGTTTTAAAACCATTTCGATTCCTGTGTGTTGAAACAGATGTTAAACTTGTGATAATAGTGCATTTGACTATTACGTCATCGTTACATCCTCTCAATTTCTATGTTACATGTGCCGCTGACGATATCCTGACCTTACAGGCCGTGACGATATCCTGACCTTACAGGCCGTGACGATATCCTGACCTTACAGGCCGTTGTATGCATGAAGTATGTTATATAATGTTCATTTGTCATCATCATCGTGGCCTTTCCGAAGCAGCTCCCCCGTGGCGCGAGGAAGGGTCCACATTGGTGGGGCAATGAGTGCTGGTGTTTTCTAATCGATAGTTAAATATATGTGAATGGTTCAAAGTACAGTAAGGAAATCGTCATCTTTACGCTAGTGTCATCGGGTAAGAATATATTCCTGTTCATTTAAAGTAAAGTATTCAATATCCAAAACCTACTTTATTGATTAGATTAAAAGATGTTTCTATTCCCTGTTCGATATCATTTGTTTTGGCCCATTGTCATTTTCCAATCTTCTTTTTTCTCACACTTTTGGCTTCTGCCATCCCTGACGAATCCAAGAAGGACGACACTTTATATGATTCCGTTTTCTGTAAGTTATCCGGTACAAATTGAATACATCACTGGATTAATATTTAAAAGTGATATTCACTTTACATTTTTGTACAACTGTTTGAAATATTTAAACCCATTTATCTTTTAATTGATGGAATAGCCATTAACCACCTGGGCCCAGTCGTTCAAAAGGCGATTAGGCTAATCACAGTTTAACAACAATTTTACAATCTTGATAAAATCATTTCTGGTAAAACTTACCTGACAAATGTTTATGAGACTATCACACTGCTCAGCCTCGTCCTACCTGTCCACTTTCAGGAATATACCTACATAGGTATTGAAGTAAATGAGAAATTACATTTTCACTAATTAAGCGATTAAGCTAATCACCTTTTGAATAACTGCTGATGATTTGATAATTAGTTTTCGCCAAACAGTACAGTAATTCGACTAAAGGTGTATTCTACATATGTATTAGGTAACCATGGTAACATAGATGTAACAATAGTCAATATAAAGATGACATTGTCAATACCGAGAACATTGAAACATAGTAAAGTCAACGGTTTTTATATAAACAGTATCCAGGGAAACACAAATTACTGACAGGTTTGTTCAATAGAGTACGCTGTTCCTGTTTCATATAATATATCTCTTACCAATTCGATACAAAATTATATTAAAACAACATTCTCAGGCATTTAATCATTAAAACAGGTAGGTTTGACGATCTCAACTTTCAGTGCGGACTTAATATCTGAGATACAACACTCTGGATATTTCATCTGGGACTGTGTAAAATACAGAACAAATGTAAATTCCTACATCTATGTAATGAGAGAACGAGATTTCATATCATTAGGTAGAGGTCATGAGGTCATGGTGACTATTACCTATGGGGACACGACGTTATGATCCTGCTATACTAATGGACTGGCCTTATTGCGACCATTTTCTCGAGTACTTTTGTTGATATTTAACTTTATAGAAAAATTTTGATTTCTATACAAATCTCAAAAACCAAAGTAGATAGTATCGTATTAAAAACAGAAACCTTTATTTCACCACATGGACAAGATGTGTATGGCTGATTTCAGCGAAAATTATACAATTTTAGGATTAAATGAATGTATATGAAAACAACACATTCACATAGATCTTGACTCCATAGCTTTCAGTATAATTTATAATCTATACTATTGACCCATTAAAAAATGAAATTAAAAGAAATAACTGTTCTAGGTAATATATTAATGTAAAGGTATTATTTTCTTTTCTTTTTTTTTCAAAATTATAATATTAATAACAAAAACGAATTTGAATAACACTATCTAAGAGCATAAAAATCAAAATTTTCTTAAACTGGGGTCTCTCAGATTAACACGAGAGCACGCGTAATGAACTTTCAATGCACTCCTATCACCTTGTGCCCCGCTTGGTCGATGAATGTTACCCAACCAGAGTGTCATACAAGTGTGTATACCAGCGGATCCCAGGTATATTTTCGAGTGTCTGCCTATAAGTACGGTAACGCATAGCTGGAGGTTTATACGCCAGAGAGCGCACAGTGTAGCTGGTGGTGTACATGTTATAGCGGGCGGATAGGTATAGGAACACCATTATATCAGCGACAAGCGGGATACTACAGGCAGCTACTAATACCAGTGTCTTTCAACAACGTAGCTTAGATCTGAGTGTTTAAGTGATTTTACAACAAAGAGGAAATACTGATTAAAAAACAACTTCATTTTACCTACTGTCATGTATTTTTGATAAACAGAGCAAGGAAAACAAACGTTTATTCAGTGGTAGCAACGATTTTCACAACAACGTAAGCTTGAAGTTGTTATATTGGTGTGTTTACTTGATGAATTTTTTAATTGATACCATGGATATACTTGTATTCGGTGTGATTTTAACTATGATGGCAGAGTCCCGGGCGAATACGGAATTCTCTAGCGAGAGTGTGGTGAGTACAACCTTTTAATTCTCATTCCTCATTTGTGATATTCGAGTGTCAATAATGAAATACTCGTTTAGGCGTGTAATACTCGAAATAACACCATTGTGCTTCTACTCTTCTATCTAATCTTTATACATGGCCTCAATACGTGTTTTGTTTAAATGGTTTTAAGATAAACTGTTTTTTGTGAAGTTATACACACAGAATAAATACACCAGGCTTGGTGTAGTGAGAAGCTGCTATAATCACGAGCTCTCACAACTTACTGTAGAAAACTACAATGTAACCCAACTGATAGCTATTACAGCTTTCTTTTCTGTGTGTATAATAACAGGTAAATAAAACAGAACACTAACCAACGTCACTAGTGTTGTCGTAGAGATAATAGCTGTATAATCTGGTTGTACATCAGCGTACCCGGTAGTCTATACCCCGGACCTCGCACGAGATGGTATCTCTGTGTGAGCTAAACATATATCTGTAATGTGGTGGAACTCATATGGCCTAGTGATAGAGCCGTTAGGTTTTTTGTCATGAGAATTCTAGTATGTAAAGTCTGTCTCTGTTCTGTTTCATACGATAGGTTCTCCTCATGTGGTACAGGAAGAGCTAATCTTTACGTAACACACGTTTTGCCTGTATACCCCCTATGTATCGGAGTTGCTGTTTGTCACCGCTGTGGTGTGTTTGTATACACTATTGCTTTAGACATGTAACTGCCCGATATGAAGTTCACATACCACAAGCTCATAATAGACCACAGTTTAAGTATTAACAGCTTAATGACAAAGAAACTGAAAAGAATCACCCATATTTTACCATTTGATAAAAATACGAAGATAATACTACATTTCCTTGTTTTCAAAACGGTTGTTTCTTGATAATGTATATATACTTATTTATATTCTATATGTGTTAAAGTGATGTATATCACGTTAGCAAGCTTTCAATGAAGGGAATATGACCAAAGTTTAAATTCTATTCAATAGTAATATTAACACTCCCTATTATGGCCCTCGTTATCATGATACACAGTCTCGACAGGTAGGAATGGTACCTGCTTCGTAAGAGGCGATTAAAATTGTGATCGTGTCTCTTTTCTTCTCTCTCAAACGTTGTCGTTCTCAATGTCTCCCTTGACACGTTCTTACTTCTGGCCTATGGTGTAATTTTCATCAGGCGGCCAATCAGTATAATAACACATCGCTATGATGTCATTTGTGTATCAGTATAGTAACACATCGCTATAATGTCATTCGTCAGTATAGTAACACATTACTATAATGTCATTCGTGTATCAGTATAGTAAAACATCACTATAATGTCATTTATCAGTATAGTAACACATCGTTATAATGTCATTGATCAGTATAGTAACACATCACTATTATGTCATTTGTCAGTATAGTAACACATCACTATGATGTCATTTGTCAGTATAGTAACACATCACTATAATGTCGTTTATCAGTAAAGTAACACATCACTATGTCATTTATCAGTAAAGTAACAAATCGTTATAATGTCATTTATCAGTATAGTAACACATCACTATAATGTCATTTGTCAGTATAGTAACACATCACTATAATGTCGTTTATCAGTATAGTAACACATCACTATAATGTCATTTATCAGTATAGTAACACATCACTATAATGTCATTTGTCAGTATAGTAACACATCGCTATAATGTCATTTGTCAGTATAGTAACACATCACTATGTCATTTATCAGTGTAGTAACACATCACTATGTCATTTATCAGTGTAGTAACACATCACTATGTCATTTATCACTTTAGTAACACATCACTATACTGTCATTTATCAGTATAGTAACACATCACTATAATGTCATTTATCAGTATAGTAACACATCACTATAATGTCATTTATCAGTATAGTAACACATCACTATTATGTCATTTGTCAGTATAGTAACACATCGTTTTAATGTCATTTGTCGGTATAGTAACACATCACTATAATGACATTCGTCAGTATAGTAACACATCACTATAATGTCATTTGTCAGTATAGTAACACATCGTTATAATGTCATTTGTGTATCAGAATAGTAACACATCACTATACTGTCATTTATCAGTATAGTAACACATCACTATTATGTCATTTGTCAGTATAGTTATACATCACTATAATGTCATTCGTGTATCAGTATAGTAACACATCGTTATAATGTCATTTGTCAGTTTAGTAACACATCGTTATAATGTCATTTGTCTGTTTAGTAACACATCACTATACTGTCATTTATCAGTATAGTAACACATCGCTATAATGTCATTTGTCAGTGTCTTAAATGTCCTTCTTATGTATATTTCTCAATTTGACATAGTGTCGCCAATCATCACAACGAGATTTCAACATAACGTCCCTTATGTTCCAATAGTCTCTCCTTCATTTACAATAAGACCTCGATTTGATGGCGCCAGATTATTTGAACAAAATACACTCGTCATAACGCATCTATTATCTGTACAAAGTAAAATTCGGGATTTTGTCCTACTCTCAATCCAAAGTGTCAACTCGACATAATGTCATTCGTTTTGTGATCCGTTCCATAGAAATCGTTTTAAGAGTCTACTTTGCTGCTGCACGTTAGGACGCCGATCAGAGTGGTAGTTAATAAGGCATTACCCACAGGGACTTGGTACGAATTTTCAACCGACGGTCCATATGTATTGGTAAAATGATACATATATACATACATATGGACCGCGGGCTGGGGATTCCTGTCGAGTCCCTGTGGTTTTTTCCACCTCTACAAGGGATGTCACTGGGACATTGTCAAGCGAATTTGAGATGTAAATATGAAGCATAGACAATGTTCACTAAAGAGCGATCAAGAATTTGACACAAATGTTACTTTATATCTGGTTGACACACTTAAATCTTACCCCTATACGTAATTTTCTGGTCTGGCTTTCGTTCCTGGTTTACTGGTTATAATCAAGGCGTTGTATGATTGTTCAATGTTTTGTTATGTGTGTTCGGTTATCAAAGCATGCTCTTTTCAAGGTAGACGATTTCATTCCTCTATGTTTTACCATTGTAAAATAGCCCCCTAGTAATTCATTGTCAAACTATTTACAATATCTGTCAGTCAGTGGCAATTGGTTTGCACACCTGGTGAACGATCTACCAGGTGAGGTATATTTTACAGGTATGTCTCCTACCATATCGAGCAGTCATGCTATCGGCATACCTTTATCAGGGTAGATAAAAGGACAGTTCTTCATGACCAGACAGCATTATAAGTTATAGATAGACAGGATTATACGGAACACAGACTTAATTCAAAATGCCCTGATCAATGACTACTGCGAGGTTTGGGCCTTAATGAATGATCAGACAACATGCTGATGTACAACATATAACAACACTGTTCTGTTCTGTGATCACTAATTTAGGGTTCACTAGTGAGACCGACAGGTCTTCGAGAAAGGTTGTTTTAGTTTATAAAGCGGAGGACGCGCATGCTTCAGAGACACATGGTCGTTTTAATCAATGGAGACGCGCATGCTTCAGAGACACGTGGTCGTTTAATCAATGGAGACGCGCATGCTTCAGAGACACGTGGTCGTTAAATCAATGGAGACGCGCAAGCTTTAGAGACATATGGTCGTTTGCTTCTTGCTCTTGTCGATGGTACCCCTGTCAAATCAAGTTTATATGTTGACTTCGATTGATGGCGTTTTAATTAGAATTCTATGCCGTCTCCATGTAGGTTTTGTTGTGTTGTGCACATAACATGCGTAGTCAGTTCTATATACCCAACACTTTATATTTTATCTATTTGGTGACTTGAAACTTCTCGAATACTAAAACTTTTGATTGAGAACATCCTGTTTTGATATTGATAATATTATTCTTCGGAAGGAATATTTAACAACTCAAGAACGTATCTCACAAAAATATTAGTAATAGAAAAGAATACACACATGCATATGGGGCAACGGTTACTTGAAGCATGTTCAAGGTTTAAACAACAATGCCAGTATGTGACCTGTTCCTTATTTAGTAGACAATTGTCACGCATCTCTTTATAAAAGTGGCTGTCTTCTATAATAACGAGTAAACTAGACGTCTTATTATAACGAGTAAACTAGACGGAAACAACCATACATCTATATGTTTTCTATATATATGATGAAATACGACTGGACACATATTTCCCTGGCGAATTAAAACGAATTCCAGCATTCGAACTGACTGAAGATCTTACAATAAACATATAGACCGCGTGTATATTAACTTACTTCAGATCATAGAAGCTGCTACCCTCTTAGGATTTAATCATCCCAGGAAATCGTGTCGTAATCCAGAGAACGATACCCCTCGTACTTCTGGCATTGCAGCTATAAGGTATTTATTATAGGGATTGCCGACAAAGATCAAAGGCACACGTCCTAGCCGTCTATTGTCTACCTTGCATCACCTGTGAAGAGGTCGTGTCATGCATACCAAGGCACGCATCCCATCAAGACTACCAAAGAAACCTACCGCTTCTACCAATAAGCCTCATTAGCGATTTTCGATTTTTTCAAAAGATATGGTATAAGACAGGTTAATTTATTTGAACCTTTTTACAATATGAGTATATCAAAGAGCACTTATTTCAGATACAAGTAATAAAATGCACTTTGACACGAATACGGCTTGAAGAGTCGTTTCAATCTGAAACAAAATCCTTGAATTAAACTCATCATTGACGTAAACGCTCGAATCACTGATGGCAGATTGAATTGTAACACTTGGATGAAGATGATCACAGTAACGAAATGACGAGGTCTGCCTTTCATTAAGGATGCATGCTACCTTGTCGTATCATGTATCATTAAGGATGTATGCTACCTTGTGCCATGTATCCCCTTCCTCTGAAAAACACAGAGAAACTTAAAACTGCATTGTTTGGTTGACTAACCGAATTGTCTTTGTGTGATGCCTTTGTTTCCTTAATTCTCGTCTCTGATCTACATTTCTTTCCATTTCAGGACTATTTGATGAAGTATGGATATATCTCCAATGAGGATAAGCATAGTGGTTCCTTGCGTTCACAAGAAGTCGTCAGTAGTGGCATAGCGCAGTTCCAACGAATGGCCGGTCTACCAATTACCGGTAGGTATCAAGCTCATAACGAGGACCGCCTTGGGCTAGTCTTACTGTCCCTTGAGAGTCTATATAACTGCATACAACACTGATGTACCAGTGCCTAGTTATCTTTCATGCTTAATGCAGGTTTTCATTCATTACCTTTGTCATTCATTTGGATTTCAGAGCATGTCCACGGTTATCGCTTTAATGTAACATTGGGCTTTAAGAAACAATGCTTTTGCATTAATACACCTTTGTAAGTACCATTACAAAATGTTCCAGGTACATCATCATACTGGAATTGTTATGCTATTGTGGTTTAAGGATAACAAAGCCAAACAAAAGCGTACATTCCGGAGGCTTAAATAATAGAAACTATATTGGTGCAGACGTTTTTCAATCGTGACGTTGACAATAGACCAGCCTGAAGAGAAGCACGCTGTTCGATGGGGAACCCTTAACAGTAATTATGTTTAGGATGTCTAACGTGGTAGACTGTGCTTTCGCCTGGTTTCAAAATGGGTTATGTCAAAACATGAAATGAAGAAAATAGAATTTGACACGGGGAAAACACGGAACACAGGCTTCCTACTAATGAGTAGATAGAGGATAAGGAAGTAATTGTTTTTACCCTGACCAAAACTAACAATTACTTATGTATCATTGGCAGTATTAATCAAAATTAACTAAAATATCCCTTAATTTGAATTTCGTCATCTTGAAATGAAGGATTTGGTATAGAGAATTGTTAAGTATTGACATTTGTGCAGTGAATCGAGATTCAAAAGACAATTAAATATAAATACCCTTTTGCTATTGCCTATGTTTACCAAGCTAAACTCTCCGATTTTATCCCTATAACGTTCTTAATACAGTATGTTGTGCATAGGATGCCGTGTACCATGGGTGCGTGATGCCTGTGTATACACACAACTCAACGTAATATTGACCAACACAGTAGCAACATCACAAACTGGAATATTGACTTGGCTCGCTATGTAAAGAATGAAAGCAGACCATCTATTTAAAAGTGCCTTCCATTCGTACACAATTCATATTACCATATAATCTATATGTAGCATTCAACAACCAAGGATGTATTGGTAACTCTCATCGTCTAAAGCACCTTATCGAGTTTTTGTGGTACTTACACGAACTAATTGATATTGATGTTACTAGATACAATTAACACTTCTTAACACCACCTTATTTGGGCATGTCCTAATTGAAGCAGATTAAAGTATATCGAACCTGTACAACTCGCAGCAATCGATTCTTATGTCATTATCAACACTCAGTGGATCTGGTTCCCATGAAACAACGGCAAAGCGTGAGCCTGGCTTAGGGGTGCCAGTGAATCTAGATACCGAACACGATTAGGGGTTCCCAGGACCAAATACATCAATATATAATGTCTGTGTAGCTCCTTACAAGGTTATTAGAACCTTGTATCTGTAATTGTCTGAAAATTCATAGTCTGGCATATAGGAATGTTTCCAATTCAATCCCATACATTGAGGTTTCCAAACAAATAGTCAGAAAATGAAACAATTTTGTGATTTTGTTTAACATGGGTATATATAAATGCTCTAAGAATACACGTCTTCACTAAAGATTATACATACCAATTTATTTGAACATGATGGATGGTCGGGTGGCAGAGTGATAACACACTCGATTTTTGTCTATGGGGTCACCAGCCCGACCACGTTGGGTTCCCCAAGCTACTATGTCTTCCTCCCACACTAACTATAATACGGCCCCTCTCGCGCATCCATCAATGCCAATAAGCGTAATAAATAAAAGGTGACATAACTTATTTCGTTTTAAAATCAAATGAATAATTGTTATATATCACCATGCTGCCATACATGTTCATCAATGAGTGTATAATTTTAGCGAGCCTCTCTCCCATTATAATCGTACTCTCTGATTGAACAAGAATGGTTGACCATGATTCTATTTGGTCTGCATTCACGTTATAACATCATTTACATTTCTCACTGACAAATAAGTGTATGTCACTAAACTGTCAGTTGTGACTCTATCAACAGGCTATGCAATATTCGGATAAGGGCAAGGTTGGAAGTGCGATATCGATTAAATAGCAAATGCACAACTTGTCAACACACCCGTTAATTCTAGATAGGAATTTTGAAATAAAAATGTGCGGGATTACTATTTCCACACGTGCATTGCATGAATTATCTCTTGTATTCATATTTGATGACGTCAGTCTCTGACTGCTGCAATGTGGACATTTATTTACCACTATGAACGTAGTTAAAGACATTGGGTCCATTTACTACACAACACAGAAATCTTTAGGCAAACGTATAAACTATTTCATACATTATACTGTAAAATACGATTCGTGATGCCTTTGTTCTTTAGTAACGAAAAACCTTTACAATCACCAACATTGTTTTATTTTAAGTTCAGCTACCAAGACAAAGTAGTGTGTTCGTGAACTGGAGATATACTTTAGTAGATTGTTGGTTTTGCCGTTCATTTTGACAAGTTTACTTTCAGTGTTGAAATTATTTTTAAAGAGTACATGCAAAGTTAGGAAATTTAATTCAAATTTAATTTAAAATTACACGTCCTTACACACCTCTGATTCAATAGAAAACTGCATATTATCAAAATGATGGGAACCGATATGTGCCACCAGTGAAGTGCGTTGAAACTTACCAACTCATACACAAGTAGAATTTAAAGGCCAGACGTGTATTAACTTTACTCACGGGTATTTTGACACTTATCATTTGAAAGTCGTTAAAAATAAAATTACTTTTAATCATGTATCTGAAACATTTGATTGAGCAAAGAAGCAACCTATGATAGATGTGGTAAGTAGCTGATGTGAATGAGTGCACCAAACCACGTGACATATATGGCGGCATATAAGTGTTTATTACCCTTCTATGCAAGCGTCCAGCTAACTTTGTCCGATATGTGAACCTATCTGTACCGAGAGACCCCCAGTAATATAATGAAACGCTTGGATGATAAAGATGATGATTTATGTTTGAAACCCTAGACACGTGATTCTTTGTAGGCCATGACACACGACTACCAAAGTAATCGGATGTATTTATGGCACTTTGTCGAATCCCATAATAATCTTTAGGTATTGCACAGGTGCATATCGAGACAAATTTGTATCAGATACAGTAGACAGTTTATAAATCAAGGGGTTCTCATTAATTACGCTTTGGTTTCTATTATCTTTCATTTATTCAAGTAGTAATGCAGCATTGGTGATTAAGTGATGGTGTTTCTGTACTTAGAATACCATTCCTCTTCAAAAGCTTTAAATCTGAACGAAATGGTCTGTTACTATCAGGACTCTTTTCTGGTGTATCGTATTTGTTAATGATTGTAAAGAGCCTCAGCTAAAGAACGCATAGCAATATATTGGCAATATATCAAAGTGGTTAGCTTCTCTGTTTCTCTTTGACGTCTGATTTAAATATATATTGAATTTTAACTTTCTTTGAGACGTGAATTAATGTGTTACACACCAGTGTCCTACCTGGTGCAGTCGTCTTGCTTGTGTTATTTGATATGTCAATACGTCTAAACTGTCACTTAGGAAGAGACCGATTCTGTTAAAATGTGCTTATTATGTATTCAGTAAATAGGCCCATGTGTATCGTGTTATATGTAACAAGAATACTTGCAAACTTATTTCAAATGCTACATAAAACACTGAATATCACTGCAACAAGATAGCTGAAATCTTTGATGCATGCCTGCCAGCACAAAAGGTAATACGTATTGTTAATATATGACTAGAGGTAGGTACAGTAAAGCTTATGCAAACCAAAAATACAATTGTCTAAGAAACAATTCCCAAGAGTAAGTTAGAGTAATTGATAATTATTGTTCTTTGCCTTGAACCTGATAGAATATGTTCAGCTTCAATATAGTTTTTCCAGCTGATGATGTAAACTGATAAATATGATTTTAGAATAGTATGATATTTTAGAAAGAAAAAATAATATTTTGTAAACTCAAAAAACAATCTTTATGAAACATAAGATTTGGAATCGACACATCTTCACGTTTAGCTACATTCTAAATATCAAGTGAAACGAAAAAGAATGATGCGATTGTATTGTAAAGATGTTTAACGCTTATCAACCTACGGTATCTGGCCTTGTGGCTGCCTGTCAGGGTATGGGTCGGTACCAGAGCCAATTAGACCTTATTACTGCTGATAAGCATGGATGGCACGTGCTGCAAAAGAACCCCCTGGTGGTGTTACTGTATAGTGTTAGGTATGGCAGGCAGCAACTCGAACTCAATCCAGTTTTATGAGTTCGCTAGCATTATAATTGTTACTGAACTTTTAATCAATTTTATTGGAGGTAATTAACAAACTTGTACTTTTCAACGTTTGTCTTAATTCTGTAATATTTCCACAACTTCATGACGAATCACAAAGCTAAACTTTTTTGGACTCGGTAAATTCAAGCATCGCCATACAGATGTAATCAACTGTATCCTAATTATTATGGCTACGGTCGGTACAGTAATGAATAAACCAGAAGGTTATTGACGAACACAGATAAAAAACATACATTAGGTATGATTTATTGTTCATAATATATTTAAAGAATCTATATCAGACTTAATGTTTATATTTGACCCTACAATGACCTTCAATATAACCTGATTGACACGTTTATACCTGTGATGCTATATGGACGTCTGATATGTATATTTCACATGTGTTTGTTGTTTTTGGCAACTGCGTGTCTATAAACGTGTTGATTTACAAACATCGTGTGCTAAAGCCACCTGGGTTTGCAAAAAATACCTAAATGAACAAAAAGTACTACCTATATACACTGTAATATCATAACATAGTTATTTTATAGTTAAACATATTCAAGTCCCAGCTGTGCAACGGTAAATGACCTGATATTTTAGGATTATAGTTATGATCAGGACAAACTCAATATGATGTACCATATCTTTGTATAGAGACACAGGTGGAGGATTTAGGGCTGTTGTGGGAATATGAAACTCTATTACTATCTAATGTGTGTATACATATAAATAACGCCACAACGTGTACATGCTGCATACCACTAAAGTAGGAGTAATAGGAACAGTGCAAATTTTCTCAAAGAAGGATTGTTAACGCACTACGGCAGACATCTAACGCTTTACACATACCGAGAGGGGCTTTTAAACAATGAAATATATTTTATCTTCTGTAACAATAAGTAAGAATACTTTAAGGACAAAATCCAATTAGAAATGTGCATTCCGACATTTTATTATGTCTCCTCCCTTTTATAACAAGACTGATGTTGAGTACACATACTGTGATAAAACACCGTACTATCGTGTTATAAGGGGGCTTTAACAGCCATATGATATTACAATCTAAGTGTTTTTAACTTTTCGCCTGTACATCTGTCGTAATCAAGAACCAGTTTGAGATTGTAACATAACCCGGAATAAGACCTAGATTTACGAGTGACGTCTATTAAGCAGAATACGCTTACTCTCTCGGAACACATGGTCTTGATGTTGTTTTATGAGTCGCCATGCAAATTATATTTTTTGTTTATATTTTGTCCTCATTTTATTGATTGTGAGGTTGAATCAGGATTTCATTTTTATGTTGGTATTCTAAGGATGTTTTTTTCACTCAATGACAATTAAGTCATACGAACTTTCCAAAATTGTCATTTTGAAAGGTTTTTAATTACGGTAAAAAATCGAATATGTCTTTGTTTGAATTCACCCCCTTTGTATTGACATGTATACACAATTATCTTATAGAAAGAGTTGTGTTGATCATTTATGCATTGGGATGAAAAACGTGCATGTTGTGATCATGATCTCATTGACCTCATACTAAAGTCGCACATTAGCTAAATACAACAGAGAATATTAGCCGACTTACTATAGACATATTATTATTTGTGTGTAGGTGTGGTGAACTCGGAAACTATTCGAATGATGAAAATGCCTAGATGTGGAAATTCAGACGAGATGGGGTTCTCAGACAAAGCCAGGAAAAAACGCTATGCTTTACATGGTGAGTAGGCTTACATGATCCATGGAAATCCTTAAATAAAAACAGATATGGGAAGATTCCAGTCATTACTCTATCAGACCATATCAGATGGTTTTCCTTAAGTAAACTTGTCATTTTTAAAACAGGTAATCAACGTCTAAGTGATATCGTAATAAATGAAGAGTTACACTTTTTTGACACTCTATTTATTGTTTATGTCTATTCCCAGGGAGCAAGTGGTCTAAATATGATATCACATATACGATATCACAATACAGCAAGAAGATCTCTAAACAAGACGTGGACTCGGAGATCAGGAGAGCATTTGATGTAAGTCCCAGGTGTCTGTAATGGAGACACTTCCGGTGATGTAATGGATATATTTCCGGTGATAAAGTCGTATAGGGACACTTCACTTAGATTTATATTTTCCACCTTGATGGCAACATGAAATTATGGAATTTACAGGACTATTTTGGGTTGACTGATATTCCTTTATTCGATGTAGCAAACAAAACAGTGTTATGTTACCATTAACACTGAATGTTTGGTAAGAGGTGATGCAACGCATGTAACAATTGAGTATCAAACACTGCAGGCGATTAAAATTTCAATTATACGGAATATTCAGTGAAAAGAAGTCTGAATAATCTCCTTTTTAAAGAAATATATTCGTCATTTATAAGGAATCCATTTTCGAAATGTATGCGTCTAAAGTGATAATGTTAAATACTTTTATATTTATTTGGATTATTTGCAGGCATGGGAGGGTGTAACGCCTTTAACTTTTACTTGGAAAAGATCAGGAACTGTCGATATCGATATCAAATTCGCACGGTCATGGCATGGGGATAATAATCCTTTTGACGGTAAAGGACAGACATTAGCTCACGCATTCTTTCCCCAATATGGAGGGGACGCTCATTTTGATGAGGATGAACCTTGGACAATCAATGTTTCCGATGGTATGTTTTAATTTTTATATCCCACGGCCAGGTTTTCATATTAAGGAAGTACGCTGAATCATACTGATACACATTCCTGATAAATGTCAAATAATAATGATGTGGGAAGAGCATGGGAACAGTAAATATCATAGTAACTATATCAAAATATCTTCCATCAAATATTATAATTATCAGTAAACTTCCACCTCTAATATATATGGATGATATAATGTAATGTTTTTTTTACATTTTCATAACAATTACAGCTGTATCAATACAGGCACAAACTTTCTCATTTCAGGCGTGAACTTTTTCCAAGTTGCCGTCCATGAGATCGGTCATTCCCTGGGTCTCGCCCACTCTGACGTTTATTCAGCCCTCATGGCTCCTTTTTATAAGGGTTACCAGAAAAATTTTCGTCTGGGAACGGACGACGTGGAGGCAGCACAGGCTTTGTATGGTAAGGCTACCTGTGTCAATGAGGCATAACCTATTGATATTGTTTCATTATTAATATAATGCTGCAATTACAAGGTATTATTCTTCTGGCGTGTAGATGATCAGTAATACAACCGTATACGTCATGATTAGTATCAGTAACATTCTTCAAAATGAAAAAAATAACTGATAATAGCAAACAACCTTACACAAAGTATTTACGTTGAATTATATTTAATATATCTTTGTATTTAATATCTTAGAGAAATAATACAAGAGACAGAAAAGATGATCGAGTATGTTGTTATAGAAACCGATGATTTTGGACCAAACACAGTTTATATGACAAGTGTCCGTTGTTGAGCTTATTTGATTAAGAGGAACATCTATGGTAGGTAAAGTTAGATTATTCCAAGCTATTACACATCCATTTAATTTACTTACAGGTACGCCGAACAGCAGACCTAACCCTACACAGCGACCTTTCCGACCCCCGACACGTAGACCATACACACCTGCTCCGACCTTACGACCGACCCGTCCCCCTGTTACTACACGACCACCTGTGTTAAACATCCCCGAAATCTGCCGAAACCCAACCATTGATGCCATAACACGCACAAAAGATGGATCCACGTATGTTTTCAAAGGTAAGCATATGTAGTGAACATTCCGTAATCCTCCTCCTAGTATCGATTTGTGAAGCAGTGTTTGTATACCTCAGAACAGCAAGACAGTTTTCTGCTGTATCATAGACATTTCGAACCTCACTAGCGAGTGAATCGATTTTTTTTTCTCGATTATTGTTATTTATACACATATCTAATAAACAGTTTGAGAACATAAGTCATAATCATGAACAAGTTTATGTATTAAATGGAGATATTTATTATCAGATTATAATCCATGCCAGTAATAAGGGCATGGTTGTATTAATGCCATTATGAAGGATAAAATAGCACATCTGAGCACACCAATGACACTTTCCCTTCACTTTAATAGACTGCATACAATACGATATTATTTATATACCCATTGTTTTTGGTAGGTATATACCATTATCGACTTAACAAGCTCGGAATAGAAAAGGGCTATCCTCGAAAAATCTCCACCGATTGGAAGGGTGTGTCTGGTCCCATTGATGCGGCTCTAACTTGGGAGAACGGTTATACCTATATCTTTAAGGTACGTATCCTGGTATAACATCAATTCAATCATAAGTCTTTCTCTCTCTCTCTTTTCAATTTGTCCCGTTCATTGTTGTCGATTTGTTTTACAGTCAACTCATTATAAACGTCCTGTCCGGATGACAAAATAGTGTTTTTTTCATTTATTTATTTAATGGTTTATTAATGGCCCAGTCATGACTGGGAGAGGTGATTTCCAAGAAAGAGAATCGCTTCATAAGGACGTCCCGATAGCAAGCAAATATGACTGCAATTTACCTTCCGAAAATTTCCAATCATTTTCACACTATGCATGTTCTTCCTAACATTCATCTAATGAGACATTTTTGTGTTTTACAGGGAAAGTACTATTGGAAGTTTGAAAATAGAAGGCTCATTTATGGACCCAAGAGAATTGTGTTTGGATTTAGAGGTGTTCCGAATAATCTTGATGCAGCGATGGTTTGGGGCGGTAACGGCAAGACGTACTTCTTCAAAGGTAAAACATTCGACCATTTCGCAGCAAACGTTGATTTTGTTGTGTTTGTTCAAATATCTTTTTCATTAACAAAATCAAATATTCTGTTGCGCTGTAGATAAAATGTTAACGTTTCTGTCACCTGGAGGACTTCATCTACATCTAAAGTATTTATATAAAGATGAAACTGCGATTGTTCCAAACTATTTCCTTGATAAATATGGAGAAAAATGGTAACACTCATATGCGAAATGTTTGATAATCTCGGATGACCTGTTGCTGGTAGTGAAATATTCATAGCAAATGTCCAGACTCATTAATCTTAATCGCAATAGACAACGCTGTCGGTACACAATTACATCGTCAGTTTTCAACATGACCTCAAACACAGTATTAATAAATAATACTTTCGCAGACAGCTGATATATCCAACTCACTATCTGTTATCAGTTCTGTACAAATCAATTAAGTACCGAATCGCCCGTACTTGAAAGAGACAATGATGATTCTAATGGATAATTCATTGCATATATTCATACACGAATACCAGAGTACAGTGTATATCACCACAATTAATGTGTTTCAAAGGTACATGGACACGTTTGTATCATAACCTATGGCACGGTTACTATGTATCCACTCACACAGAGAATGCCCGTATCTTTGGTTTGAGGGTCAAGGTCACGGGCGCGATGGAGTTGATAAACACATGGGAAACTTTGCAACTGCAGGACAACGAAATTTAATATTCAAATAATCGAATTGGTAAACAAATCCTAAAGTATGATTGATATTATAAGAACATTTTATAAAATAAAGGTAAATAATCATGAAGAACTCAAAATACAGATACATTCGGAAATCAGATATGTGTGTACATTAATTTTAAAATCACATGTATTCTCTATGTGGATACTTTGTAATCGCATCATGTTCATTCTCTAGTTATTTTTATCGAGGATATTTCGTTTTGTTTAAACACGAATTGCCAATTGAAACTGACTCAGCTCTGTATAGGTTTTGATGCGAATTATTGGAGTTAGATTTTAGATCGTCTCTTTTTATGTCCAATTCGGAAATGACGTCTGTATATGGTCTGTGATCGCTCTATCAGCAGCGTCAACTCTACTGCTACCAAATAGAAAGATTATCGAGATTCCTTAAAGCGTGTGTGTAATATATGCATTCCATAGCATTAGAAAATATTTTTGTCAATAAGGTTTTAAAATGTAGGAAATAGGGAGAATTCTAAAGAATGAAACATCATTTATGATTGGTAAATCTCACTTTAATTTCTTTTTTTCAGGAGATCAATATTGGCGATATTCCGGAAGAAAAATTGACTATGGATACCCACGTGCAATAGTGAAATGGAGAGGCCTTCCGAGTACAATACAAGGAGCTTTTAAATGGGAAAATGGAAAAACATATTTTTTCAACGGGAAACATTACTACAGATACAATGATCAAATGTTTTCGGTAAGTTTTTTTGTGTAAACGTCATATAACCGCGTTGGTTTAAAACCGCATAAGATATCTAAAAACGATAAGACAAAAAGGAAATGGAAAATAGCGAAAGTGCCAGTATCTTTATAAACAACCATGCTATGCATGGAAAATGAAATGTCTGTTGGATGAACAAGTCTATATCAGGTACATATTTAGATGAGGAGTGTAAACTGATCAAAGCCAGATTATATAACTTTTGATGGTATAGCCATATTTAATAACGAAATTAGCATGTATAGCGTTTATGAGCTGGAGAACCAATTGTGATTCACGTCGTCAGCTTTCTACTGGTTTGTCATCTAATCTCCATAATGTCGCCTAAACATAGGACGTTTGTGTTAACCGCTTTGCCACACATCAATAGATACATGCGAGTGATGGGATTCCGTAGATAAACCCATATGAGTAATCGTCCGCTCCTGTTTTACCCGAATGTGTCGATAAATAGGAATTAATTATCTCATAAATTCAGTTGTAGCTGTATCATAGATCTGTACATGTGGTTCTGCTTAAAGATAAAAGTATGGAAATGAAGAACGGATATTCTGTTATAAGACCAGAAGGAAAACCACAGCATGGCCTTGTGGTTCGAATGTTAGTACCATATAGGATAAAAGTGTGAGTCAGAAAGAGTACACTTGATTCAATTTAATAACCTGACATTTTTTTAAATAAAAGGAAGTCGGGTTGACGGGATGACTGTTAGACTATGAGAACATATAATTCAAGTGTGTGGAAAACCTTATAACTCATTAGCTCATCCATTTTGTCATCGCTCAAAAGCGATGTGATTAATGACACGTGCACTATCAGACAACAGTGGAGTTAGTAAATCATTGCTGTAAAATAAACCAGTGCATCTGACCTACACTAATGCAGGTGTTCTGACAATTCAGGTGTTTATATTAATATTTTAGTATTAACAGGTATGCAGGTGTATTGTCAGTCTATGTTTTGTCATGTCTCCTATTTATATAGACTGAGCACCGACTGCTGTGTGGGACAGCCTCAATAAACTGAAAATAGAACCAGACAAAATACATTATTCTTGTGTCAAAATTTAAACCCTTCTTTTACATCCGGCTATGAACCCTGGTCGGAAGACCTACATAGAATGATTCATGCGCTAGATTGACATCATCAAGTTACAAAGCTGTGGTTTCAGGGCTGTAAACGAATGCTTAGTCGACAGTTTGCTTTGGGGCTAATATGACGGATCTGTGCTGTTTAGCACCAATATTAACCCCGTAGTGCCAGGCTCTTTAAGCGAAACACTCGATATATCGCCGAACTCTTTCATTACATCAAATATTGTTATGGATAAGTGAGTTCGTAGTTTTGCTATGAAATTAAAACATTGAATGAAAAAAGTTCCAACATCACACTTTACATATAATGTTTTACACATAAGGGTAAATACACCAAAAAATGATACACGAAAGTTTACACATAAAAGTTTTAAAATAAAAGTTTAAACATAAAAGTTAATACATAAAATTTTACACATAAAAGTTTACACATTAGAGTTGTAGACATAAAATTTAATACATCAAAGTTTACACATAAAAGTTTTAAAATAAAAGTTTAAACATAAAAGTTAATACATAAAATTTTACACATAAAAGTTTACACATTAGAGTTGTAGACATAAAATTTAATGCATCAAAGTTTACACATAAAAGTTTACACATAAAAGTTTACACATCAATGTTAACACGAAAAAGTTACACATTCGTGTCATATTCCTACTGTAGTATGTTGATAGTCATATTTTCGTTTGGAATCTGATGAATGTGATTAAATGCATTTCGTAAATGAACTGCCATTATAAAAGCAGAACTTCATGTCAGACTTAATGCATTTTCCTCACTTCAAAAAATCAATGAAAGAATACATAAAAAAACGAATAAAACTATTAATGTCACAATATTTACTATTACAATGCATTCAGTGTAGTGTTTTGTTGTTGATCTTTAATCAAAGTGGTTGTTCCGTCGGACTTGTATGTTTGTTTTCGAGCTTCAAAGAATATCAATTTATTACTTTATTTTTATTTCTAACTTTTAAATTACTGAAAGATAACATGTGATAAAGATATTCTTTTTAAATGTGTCATGTTGATGTTTTGTAGGTTGACGCCACATATCCCCGACCTATCGCCACCTGGTGGTTAGGGTGTCCACAGCAGGGAAAGATAACCAACGTCAGGAATCCATATAGTCAGGATCAAAGAACAGAGGACAATGACAAAGACGAACAATGGATAACAATACACGATGATTCTGACATCCTTGATCCAAACACCGGTTCTTTAGATCATAACAGTGCCAGTTTATTGAACTTTCAACCTATTAGTGTAATAACATGTGTATTGGTGACAATATTTAGCCTATTTTTATGAAATTGTTTTATGTACGTTTTACCTCAGATTGACAATCAAGATATCGACCTCATTAAAATGAGGTCGTGACCAGGTCTCCTCCGTGACCAGGCAAGTCCCACGTGCGCGATCATCCCAAGGCTGGTGGACCTAATATAGCCCGGAATCGATCAGTTAAAGAAACGTCGATCAGCTCACTGCAGAATGAATTCTATCAAGTAGAGTTCTATGCTGACAGCGCGTTTCACCAAGTACTCCAGTGGGATTGGTTTGTATACCTGCATGATTGTGTGAATGCAGGTTCGGAATGAGTAATTGATAGCGTCTCTCCCAATCCTGTAGATTGATAAAAGATGGGATGCAGGTCGTCTCAACCAACTAAAACATGGCCGGTGATTCGCGCTGCTAAATTATCGACGGAATAGAATTCCTGAAAAAAAGGAGAAGAACGAATGTGAGGACTGGTACAATTGTGCCATACATATTTTCCACAGAGTCAAAATAACCTGGGGATTGTTTGTTCCGGATATTAAAACATGTTATAAATATTCGACTACATGCACAATCAATTAAAATGGTTATATTCATTGTGTAAATGAAATTGAGATGTTAATGATGTGATATACGAACTACCATTATAACTATCTCAAGAATGTTCTTGAAACTACAGAATATCATTTCTGTATATATATACATTTCTATTACATAGTCTTTTCTCAGATAAAGAGACGTCTTGTATTCATGTAGATACGGAAAAGTAATGCAATAGTATTGTGATAACTACTGCATCCTTTACTCGTATGGTGGTAACTTACTCATACAACAGGTTGTTTTGGTAAATTCTATATTAAATACACGTTTAAGTGTACATTTCGGGACTCCAATATTGGAATATGATTGTAAATATCATTTAGTGATAATGTATTTGTCGTATACATCTTTGTCATTATCATTGTTATCATCATTTCGTTATAAATTAAACCATAAAGATGGTATCCATATGTACACATGAATGAATGTAAGCATGTGTTAATAATTCAGCGTTATTTGTGTTAAATTCATTTCAGTGTATGTTAAATAATTTTATACATTCAACAATGACGCAAATTACATAACGGGGTCTTAATGTTTGTCCATTACCTCATTGACAGAAATATCATTGTAAATCAGTAACCAACTTATCATGCTGAATAGGGGTGTGGATATAACATGACAACTGTAGTTTTACTGCAGGATTTGAATCATTTGATCTTGCTTGTAACAAGCATTTCCATTGGCTTAAATATGTAGGTTGTCAGCATATATAAGAAAAATGACGTCGTTTGTAACGTCACTTTCAATTGGCTGATACACTGGCGTAATAATTTCCAGAAGAACATAATCAATTAACAAAAACGGACTTACTCGGGAATTGTGTATAATGAATTATTCTTTACGGATAAGCTTGAATATATGTTTGTGTTATGGAGCTGTTATGCAAAATTCCGGAGTATACTCTCATATAAACCGATTTGCAGTTTGTTTACATTATACTCCGTTTCAGTGTTATATTTCTGTAATATAAAAACTATTTTAAAGCTAATCTTTAAACGTTACCAAATAAGATGCTTGTTTTCTAATCAGTACTTATAGGGCAATTACCTAGTTCTCGTCTACTTAGTTAAAATCACAGTAGGTAAACTAAAACTATAAATGTGTTATTATGAAACATAACACCCACTAGGTAGGACCTATATATGAAGCCCGATGTACTTATTTAAAATATTTTGATAAATACGGCCATTTCGAATTTCCTAAAATGTCACATGGAAAAAAACACAAAGTTCAAGTACAGCTAATCTTGGGCAGGCAATTTTTAATGATATGTACATGTGTATGAATTAAAATTTGACAAGCAAGTTAAAGTCATGTCTTGCTCCGGATTATATTGTAGGTAACGACACACATTTTATAGGAGATGTTAACACATTACGCGAGAAAGTTAGAAGGTAGGCAAAGAAGATGATAGTGTAGAAATTGTTGGATGTGAGGCGAGAGAAATAAAAAATGGAAAACATAAATGCCAGAAGGAGAAATAAAGATGAATATGCATGAAAGGAAAATACTGTTTTGTGAAGACTTTCAAATTGAAATCTAACAGAACGAGAGGTAAATGAACAGATGTAAACATTGGCTCGGTGTAAAGCACCATGTTGAATTTGATTCGTATAAACAAATAAAAATAAATGAAGTAATTAATTAATTAATCAATCAAATAAATACATGAATTATCTATCAAATAATTGAAAAATATTTTTAAATATGTAAATTACATTACTAAATACAAAAAGATAAACGAATAAATCAATGATTTAAAAAGATAATTTAGTCTTATTATCTAACCGGTCCTTTTATTGTTTATAATTAATACCGGTTTTCGGTGAATTTAGTGGAAGTCCAGTGCAGTTAAGTTATAAAATATTGTAGAATTATTTTATGATTGGTTGTATTGCTTACCTACTTATACATACGTATTTCATGGAATCAATCTAAGTGTCTATTGGTTGTGTGTAAGATATTCGAGGAGGACAAGACAAAATGCATTCCAGTTATAGGCGCTCTATAACGCATCTTTATATTCATACTGTACCATCTGATATGACCAGTCAACATTTGTTGAGCGTGATTCACTTTTTCAGTTTGTTGTTAGTTTCATTAATGTATATTGTTGATTAGGATTTTGATGAATTTTAAATAACAATTTTAAATTTAGGATTATGATAAATTTCAAATGGCAATTTTAAATTTCTTTAACGCAACTGTCGTTCTGTATTATTGAAACATATCCTGGGATGAGAAGCAATTTCCTTAAACTTACGTTGCTGTAATAACCTTGTTATAATGAGAATCGCCAATTGAAAAAAGGAAAATGAAAATAAGTTAATATTGAGCGTGCGTGAGTCATAAGAATTAAGAAATTAATCAGGAAAAGCGTTTTACTTTCTTTTGCCCTGATTGTATAATATTCGCCAATTGTCGGTTTGAGTAATCATTTTATTTATTTGTATTATACATTGGAATCGTATATATTCTGAAAAATGGCTTTATTGGTGCCGGAGGATTATTTGATAATAGTGTAGATTTTGTTTCAGCAGGCAGGTTGTTTAAGTGATGCGGTCTGAGAATGTATCTATGATTTATTGTTAAACAATGCATAATATTTGTGTTTTATTATGTTTTCATCATTGAATGCCAGTTGAAAATATGAATAATTTGGTTGTAAAACAATTCAAATGTAAATAAATATTCTGTGTGAAAGCGAGTGCAACTGTGTTTTTCTTATATATATAGATATATATATATAATGTTTGTAAATATCCATTGTCAGTGCGCAGGCGCGCTGTCATCTTTTGTATATTTTATAATAAAATCCATACATAAACACTTGTTCGAGTTAGAGTTGTTAACTAATTTCTAAAATTGTCCCCATAACAAACAAATGCATATGATACACTACAATCTAACAAATCATTATATGTACTCGTAAACAATGCTGATATTTTGTATACTTGACAAAAATATTTTCTTTCTTACTTACCAACAGACAAAGTATTTAGGTATAAGACAGTCGCCTACACTATGTTAAAAGTATTTCGTATATTTTCCTAAAATATACCTGACATATGAACATACATAACCACTTGATTCTTCCCCGAGTAGACAGTGTGTTAACAGGTTAAACGCCATCAAGCACATGGACAACAGCTTCCCATTCATTTAATTGTTTATGAGCAGATTCGGATTACCTAGACTGCACCTTTCTCCGTCGGCGGTTAGAAAGATACCTCATGGATGACAAACCCGTTTACGCAATGATCTTGACATAATGAATTTGAAGTGGAGACTCTCACGCCTGATGTGTGTTGATAGAATGAATATTACCACGCATGTCGTGACGAACAGGGGTATATCATAGAGGCATTACAACAAGACATCGACCAGGTGTGGATAATATAAAAACATTATGACAGCTAGCTGGGCTTTGTCTAGAGTAGAAATATATCTATGGTAGGAGTAGAGATATATCTTTAGTAGGAGTAGAGATATATCTATGGTAGGAGTAGAGATATATCTTCAGTAGGAGTAGAGATATATCTATGGTAGGAGTATATTGCGATCCAGGTATTCATATCATCTTATAGACGACTTCCACAATGATCATGTCAGGGTATCGGGCCGACCATCACTGCGCCATTGAAACGTTCTTTTTAAGAACGCCGATGTGGCGCAGCGGTATAGGCTGCGGATATTTCTGGCTAGGCGATTGGGTGCCGTAGATCGTGAGTTCGAGGCCCGGTCAGGGCACGAGTAAAAAAGTTGCCTTCCTTCGTCATTTGTGTTTCTAAGCTATATCTATTTATTAGCACAATGTATCATATACACTATGTGTTGGTGATCCGAAGATAAAGATTTGAATTTCCTGTCGTAGTTGTACCGAGAGAAATATATATGGTAGGAGTAGAGATATATCTATGGTAGGAATAGAGATATATCTATGGTAGGAGTAGAGACATATCTATGGTAAGAGTAGATATATATCTATGGTAGGAATAGATATATATCTGTGGTAGGAGTAGAGATATATCTATGGTAGGAGTAGAGATATATCTATGGTAGGAGTAGATATATATCTATGGTAGGAGTAGAGATATATCTATGGTAGGAGTAGAGATATATCTATGGTAGGAGTAGAGATATATCTATGGTAGGAGTAGAGATATATCTATGGTAGGAGTAGAGATATATCTGTGGTAGGAGTAGAGATATATCTATGGTAGGAGTAGATATATATATATGGTAGGAGTAGAGCTATATCTATGATAGGAGTAGAGCTATATCTATGGTAGGAGTAGAGATATATATATGGTAGGAGTAGAAATATATATATGGTAGGAGTAGAAATATATCTATGGTAGGAGTAGAGATATATCTATGGTAGGAGTAGAGATATATCTATGGTTGGAGTAGAGATATATCTATGGTAGGAGTAGAGATATATCTATGGTAGGAGTAGAGATATATCTATGGTAGGAGTAGAGATATATCTATGGTAGGAGTAGAGATATATCTATGGTAGGAGTAGAGATATATCTATGGTAGGAGTAGAGATATATCTATGGTAGGAGTAGAGATATATCTATGGTAGGTGTAGATATATATCTATGGTAGGGGTAGATATATATCTATGGTAAGGGTAGATATATATCTATGGTAGGTGTAGATATATATCTATGGTAGGGGTAGAGATATATATATGGTAGGGGTAGAGATATATATATGGTGGGGGTAGAGATATATCTATGGTAGGGGTAGATATATATCTATGGTGGGAGTAGAGATATATCTTTAGTAGGAGTAGAGATATATCTTTAGTAGGAGTAGAGATATATCTATGGTAGGAGTAGAGATATATCTATGTTAGGAGTAGAGATATATCTATGGTAGGAGTAGATATATATCTATGGTAATCTATGGTAGGAGTAGATATATATATATGGTCATCATCATCATCATCATCATCATCATCCAGCAGTAGCCACTATCATCACCAAAAACAACAACAGCACGATAATGTGCGTCAACACAATACCATTTCTTTAACAGAAACACTATGTAGTTATGGTTGTTGGCTGTGTTACAGATGATACCTGCCTAAAGCTCCATGAAATAATTGCCTTGGACCTTTCTATTGCACCATTAAAGTATACAAAACTCCATCAGATTTGCGTGGTTGTCAAAAGTTTATATTGGTATGCAGCCCAATATTATTACCTTATTAATGTTTTAGCTGATTTTAATTGTCTACACCACTTATAAGTAAAGATATTCATTTGTTCTCCTTCACCCTTTCTGTTCATAAGTATTTAATATATCATCAAATATCAAATATATCAAATAATTTCTTTGCACACAAATTTTGTTCTGAATGGAAATTAGATACAAACAGTAAAGAATATAGTGTATACGATATCATTATCAGTTAATTGTAGGCTATATCAATATAATATGCGCGACATCAATGACAATTGTTTGGCGGTAATTAATGACTAGACATGGCATTTTCTATAAAATTTAAGTCATACCTTTTAACTTCGAGTATGAAGATTGACATTTATATACACTTTAAGAATAAACTAAATCGGTGGAGTGTGTATGAACGTGTAATTATGTACATATTAATGTAAAAATGCAGACCTATTTACAATTACAATTCATGCATAAAAATGCTTTATCATAATTGCAGTATGTCTTATAATTTCGTTTTAAGAGACATGTAAGATTTAAAAATAGCCTGATGGCGGTAATTACTACACCCTTTTATTGGGTGTTAACCCTTCAGTGTTTAAAGCGATCCTATTTCCACATAAACCCATCCCTCTAACACGATACGCCTGATTGATCACGCTACATAGGTATGTCTAAACACCTGGATACGGCCCCACACTCGCTGTTTGTAATCTATAATGTTTACCCCGAGTTTAAAACAAGTTATTCTATGTGTAAATTCTCTTGGCTACACTTATATCATTGTGTATGAAGTATTACAACTATTTAAGAATGTACCTATTTACATCTGTATTTAAGAATGTACCTATTTACATTTGTACCCTCGGACATCTCTCGGCAGGGTGCTTTGAATAACAAAATTTCGTCATTTCAATTTTAATCACAAAGGTTCGATTACTTACTTCTTAATCCAAATATTATAAATCAAGTTCATGTTTCTGGTACAATATATGGTGCACTGCTTCAAACTGTGGACAAAGGGAGGTAACTTTGTTTAACTCTCTGAAGAACATATTCACCAACACATATACTGAAACTTGAGTGTTGTGATACAATGTACTGATTCAGAATATCGGTTTTCATATAAAATATGTTTATAGTCAAACATGGTAACATCACAGTATCAGAGTATAGTATACAGTAGGGAAAATAGATAATAATAAAGTGTTCCTATCTCCTGGAATATGAGACGGAGGTAGCTCAGAGTTCAGCTTAATAGAATGTATGCATAGGAAAACATATAATTATATAGTGTTATATGTGTATACTTTCTGCATGCGCATACAGAATTTAGTCAATTTACCAATTAAATGTCCGTTTGTAAATGTATGGATGCATATTACTTGCAACTCTCATCAAAGGTTCACAAGGGAATGTTCAAATGTGACAGAGCAGTTTTTATATGAGTTTAACATTAGATAATAGAATTGAATCATGAAGTTGTTTCGTCCTTCAAAGACTAATGCTTGAAAAAAAGTGGGGAAAATGAGTTCCTGACACCAATGGAAATGGTGAGATTATGAAGATTCGGATAAAGACATACAATTTAAGTAGACCTAAGTACATGTGCATGTGTTATACTTCTGTTTATTTTCATTGGAATTGGTGTTAATCCTTTTTTCCTTCGTATTCTATTTTATTGTCAATGACTTTGGATCGAATGATAATTTATTACACACAGGTATTATTTCTGCTTCTGCCTTCGTCATTAAACATAAATCATTCTGTAAAATTGCATGTTCGCAAGCTGAATTAAAATTGCTGTTTTCCTTGGGTTTACAATTGAGGAGTCTCCGTCAAGCCAGATTGTACTACTGTGGGGCTCCAACATTAAAGAATAATCCGGGCGTCGTGTTTACAAGGTGAGAGCTGGGGGATAAATCACCTAAATAAACATTCAGATTTAATAGAGGGGGTAGACAAATTACCAGTAAAATATCTGTTATCTATGTGTTACGTAAGGAGATCCTGTCTCCGAATACTGAGGCGTCGTTCCGTACTTATGGCTTACCTCCCCTCAACACTGTGATAGGTACACCTCCCCTCAACACTGTGATAGGTACACCTCCCCTCAACACTGTGATAGGTACACCTCCCCTCAACACTGTGATAGGTACACCTCCCCTCAACACTGTGATAGGTACACCTACCCTCAACACTGTGATAGGTATATATTGATATATATTTGACCTGTTACATCTCCCAGACATTTCCCTGGTATTAGAGTCACAGGAATTCAGATAATACGGCGTCACGTGAAGCTATATTAACGGGAGTCGTCAGACACATCTAGGTACATCCTGTATGTTGACGTGACTTTTATTCTGGTGAGTATTTTTATAAATATTTTATGCAGTATATCATTTGTTAATATTAAGTTTTTATAACATAATTGGCTGGTTATCCAGCTTATTTACCTATGTATTATTTTGCATATGTATGTATAGTTTATTTACCAGCTAGCTAAAGCTGTCAACTAAAGAATTCATATCTGACAAAATTACCTAGCCTTACCTTGATATCATTTATCTTGTAAATTACGACAAAACATCACTTATATTATAGACCACCACATACTGCCGGATGTAACTTTAAAAAAGCTCCTGCTAACGCTTCACACGTGACCACGTTCATCACTGGTTCACTTGTAATGTCACGAAACAAATTCAAACTATTTTGCTCATTATTATGATTTTCTGACTCAGAAGATAACGATATACATTCATCGTATCTCGTCAGTCTAATTGACGAGCCAAGACAGGATTTTATGACAATTAGCTAAATAATGCTTATGTTAGGTAGGGGTAGGGTTATGTGTCTCCAAAGATTTTTTTTTATTTATTTATTTTCCTTCTTCGATTATTGACTATTGAAAAACCACAGAGTGCATTGTCTGTGATAGCTAATAGAGGCATTAGCCTGTTGCTGTACAACCAATGCTATACGGATTTTCCGTTTGTTAGGATTTATATAGAAAATAAGCATTAAACTGTAATTGGGATTTGGGCTTATTTGTTATGAAAGTATTACGTATGAATTAACTAACAGTGTCTGTTGATATGTAGAATGACACAAGTTTTTCTCCCATTTGTATCAAACTCGCGAAAGTAAATTCAGTGTGTGTGGTAAACAATGATACGGGCCAAAAACCACGTCCTTTGTTAATTACATACATATCTGGTTTCTGGGTATCAATTGATATAAGCGTCGTCTTAAAGTCATCTACGAAATATATATTTGCAATACGAACCATTGATTTTTTGTATACTGTAACCTAATTTGACTTGGTCAGTACCCTGTTAATTACTGTTTATTTTCTCTCTAAAGATAATGGTACCAACGAAACCTGAATATGCCAGCAGAAAGTAAACACAAATCACGTGGCCCCGGCCGATGCCTGTCATGCTCAATTTTTCTGATTGGTGTCATAGCAGTAGCCGGATTGGTGGTGTCAATTGTTACGTTTGTGAAACTATCGAATGATCAAGATAATGCCGTCACAGAGACTGAAGTGCCACCGATGGTACCTGCTCAAAATCTGATGACATCAACACCGACGGCCATGTCTGTCCCGGATCCAAGAACAGAAGCCGTGGTAGCATGCTACCCAGAGAGAAACTATGGCCAGTCAGAATGTAAAAAGAATGGGTAAGTCTACTATAGAGTATAGGTGACGTATGTTTGTTATTTTATTCTTTCCATGAATTTATTTACTCATCTAAAATTACTTCTTTTTCTTATCAAGCAGTTTCCTTATCAACAGGTATAAGTCACGGGAAAAGGGGTTCCGTTTGCTAAATCATTACACACGCACCTGGTTCAGTGAAATTTTTCGTAATTTAGAAATTACTGTTTAAATCCTTATTTGTGTTCCAGATGTAAATGGCTAGAATCAAACCATCCTCATGTCCCCTCTTGTGTGTTTGACCATACCGCTGGCTACCTGATTGTCTCTAACGATAAACATTCTTCCACTCGCCTTTCCGCAACCCTTAAAAGGGCGGGACTAACCCATATGTACGGAATGGAGGTTCGTCAGCACATCAAGGTTACCGTGGATATGTACGGTGAAAACATGTTCAGAATACATGTAAGTTTGTCAAAATGTTACATTATCGATTTTATATTTGCTGCACTTGGTATATTTCACTCTACCAACCAACCAACCTTATGGTGGCATGGATCTGCCATCACATAACGAGATAATTTTGTCAACATAGCGAGATAAATATACCATATAGCGAGATGAAACAACCGACATAGCGAGATAATTTAATGCATTTATGAAGTCGCTATCTCGACATCTCGCCGTATTAAATGCTGCTACTGACATGTTTTTTTTCTTGTCAACGTCACGTGACCTCCATTCGGAAGTTCAGCGCGCCAGTGCACACGAGGCTTGGACAGGGATAATCCTAACATTTGCCATAGGTATCTAACATTCTTAGTTTACCTGTTTGATGTAGGTGTTGGGCCGTTCAGCTTCCCTGTCCAAGCCTCGTGTGCACTGGCGCGCTGAACTTCCGAATTGGGGTCACGTGACGTTGACAAGAAAAAAATCCATGTCAGTAGTAGCATCTAATGCGGCGAGATGTCGAGATAGCGACTTCATAAACGCATTAAATTATCTCGCTATGTCGGTTGTTTTATCTTGCTATGTCGTTTTATTATCTCGCTATATAGTATATTTATCTCGCTATGTTGAAAAAATTATCTCGTTATGTGATGGCAGATCCATGCCACCATAGGTTGACCTATCTTAGGCACCAACCATTTAACTTTAGCGATTTTTTTTGAAAAAAAAGAGTTTGTTGGCAGTTTTGACGGAAAAAAAAGTTTGTTTGTAAATTAGAACTAAAGGTTTGCTCCTTTAATATTATAAAAAAGAGTTTGATTTGATGCATGAAAAGATTGAAAGAATCCAAAATTCAAAAAATTCTCGGGGGCGAATACTAGGTCATAATTGTTTTTAATATCTAAACATGTGTAATTTGTGAACTTCTTCATAATTATATATTCAAAACTATTGTGTAAAACCTATTCTTACAATAGCATAAAAAAGTGATTGTGATGTATTCAATTGTTGTTTTATTTCAATCTGCATATATAACAGCTAGTATTGCTTTATTTTATTAAACTTGTTGATCACCCCTAAAACACTAAATTATCTCCCTTTACTAAGTGGGTCATCAAGATATTTTGCTGATATTTGACATACCTTAGATCTGTATCCTTCTTATCAATTAAAAGATGGACTGCTGTACAGGATGAATGATCAAATTTCATAAACTGATATAGATAGCAACGGATGATGAAATCACAAATATTAACACTTCATTTTCAAAACAAATGAAATATTCACAATACCATTGGAAAATTAAAAAAAAATTAAGCATTAAAATGGAAGTTAAAATATTAGTTATTAGACTTTGATATAGGTTAACGGATATGAAAAAAAAAATTGTTGCTGAAATGATTTGACAAAAACAAAAGTTTGTCTTTCATTCTAGGCAGAAAAAATAAACTGTTTTCCACTGAGTTTGAAAACAAATTGACCCTGATAAAACTCCCCACCCCTTGATGTTAAATGGTCGGTGCCTTACGAACAACACAATGCAGTACTATAGTACTACTTTATCACGTCTAATTCGTTTTGTAACATTATTTCCCTAAATGCCATTGGTTATCCTGAGGTCAGAAGAGTGTCACGTGCGACTATCTTCCTGGAATTTCAGTAATATATCCCTTTAACATTACACACATAAACTGTACTCCTTTATTGGCTTGATTTGGAAGTAGTCTACGTACTAAAACACAATAGGATCTGTCCAGTACGTTGTCCTTGACTTATTGAGTAACTTTTTTTTTTTTTTTCTCGCTATGTTTTAATCCTATTAACATAATAAGATCATTAAATGGGGACGTGTCTGTAACCCTCGAGACAAACTTGATAAATAAATGACAATGCTACATATTTAGGTACGTAACAAGTACTTCCGATAAATATTATGTTGGAGTATATCTGTGTTGCCGTGTAACGTAAGACAAGTTGTTACAGTGTTAACTTGGGTCAGTAGATAGATCCCTGGCCATAAGTGGATACATTCCGTCGTTGTTAGAAGGTATGGCATGATGATATATCCTAAATATCAAAATAAAGACAGGTACCATATAGGATATTTAACGCGTGTGCTTATGTGTGTGAATGTATGACAAAAAGCCTGACACGTCTCTAATACAAATTCTCGATATCTGACGAACCTAAAACGTTTGTAAAGGACAATATTATATCCAGTATGAAATATTGTCCATATGTCCATTTTTATAAAGTTTGGGCAATACGTATTGACTATATGGAAAACATACATTAATGGAGCTAAAATGACATTTGTTAATTGATTTCCAGAAATTATAACTATTTAGAACTTATAAAAATATCATATTTTTATGTTATGTGAAAAATAAATCTTGCCTCTGATTGCATACTTTATGATGGCCACAACTGTTGATAGGACGATCTCAACAACACCAGACCAAATTACCTGACGAATACTCCACTTTTTCATGTCAAACACGTTATGATTTACACTGGTGAAATATTACACCACTATCACATTAAGATGGCATGTTCCTCAGGACTGCTATATCGTTGTCGATAGTTACATCCATTTAGGAAAATGTCCTCATCGTCTAAAATATACATTATTTCTTAAGGTGTTCTACATAAAACCCATTTTGAGGTTCAGTTGATTTGTCCTCCTAACTTTTTCCTGAATTGTTCTTTGCTACAGTTCGCCGCAAACGATTCATGGGAAATACCAGACGAAGCCCTAAATATAAACAAACCTACCGGAAGTACCAATAAACAGTATGACGTGAAGTTTGTGACGTCACCAATCTTCGGAGTTGTTGTGACCCGGAAATCGACTGGTGCTGTAGTGTATGTGATAAAATTCCTTTCAAAGAATCAGAACGTTTTATAATGCTGAATGTCTATCATAATTATTGTTATAAATAATGGGAGTAAATACAATTTAAAAAAAAAAAATCCATGTTTCTTGATTTCAGATTTGACACATCCGTTCCAGGTTTGATATTTACTGACCAGTTTGTACAAATTTCGACCCGCCTACCATCCCCTAATCTGTACGGGTTTGGTGAACATCAACACAGACGATTTAAGCACGACATGAATTGGAGGACCTGGCCAATTTTCACAAGAGATGTGGCACCCGTGGTAAGTTGATACAATATATGCACCGCTGACTGGTGAAAAGACTTATATAGGCTTACTGTTTCCGTTTGTATTATTTATACAATAAATCTGTTGAAATGAAATGAAATGAAATGCACCACTGGCTAGGGTATGTGCGTGTTGTGTTGTACTTGTTTAATGCAATGCACCTACTACGTATTATTATTGTACGCGGAACAAAACAGGCAAGATAACAACATACACATGTTAAGTTGTTTACAAAGAAGGTTACTGCCCAAACAGTGTATGCTCTGGTAAGGTAATAAATGTGTAAAAAGTGTAATAAAAAACACGCCATGTTTTGTATAGATAGCACATCGTGAAATGGTTTGCTGTCCATATAATTAACCATGTAATGCTGATAATCGAATCTCCTTTTACTGTTATTGAAGGAAGCGATAACCTGTCGTTTTTTTGGCTGGAAAACTCTGCTGATAGAGGGGATCAATATGTACGGTGACTATCCAGTATTGTTTAACTTTATTTAGGACGAGGGGATCAATATGTACGGTGACTATCCAGTATTGTTTAACTTTATTTAGGACGAGGGGATCAATATGTACGGTGCCTATCCAGTATTGTTTAACTTTATTTAGGACGAGGGAATCAATATGTACGGTGCCTATCCGGTTTACATGAACCTAGAAGATGACAGCAAGGCCTCGATGGTATTCCTTAAGAACAGTCATGGGATGGGTATGTCAGTGTCTTTCATGCTCCTCACATGTGGTGCTATGATGATTTCATGTCACTGATGTAGTTTATACCCACCACATGTGGTGCTATGATGAGTTAATGTCACTGATGTAGTTTATACTCACCACATGTGGTGCTATGATGAATTAATGTCACTGATGTAGTTTATACTCACCACATGTGGTGCTATGATGAGTTAATGTCACTGATGTAGTTTATATCAACCACATGTGGTGCTATTATGAGTTAATGTCACTGATGTAGATTATTACCACCACATATATGGTGACCTCTGGTCTCAATATTCATTATCGGTATAGTTAGGGACTATATAAGGTTATGCTGACAAGTTTCACTGTTATACATTGTATTCACGGTTATCGTGAGTGTATTTTATCCCCCTTTAATATAGTTCCTAATCAATATTGCTGATGTTAAATGTAGACGTAATTTGTGCCCCCTACCCCCAACCAAATGGCATAAATCCCATACCCTTTGTGAAGAAATAAAAACTTTACTTTACTTGCAACAAAAGTTGCATCCACTTCTATCATTAAATTCCCCTGATATTTATCTGTACATAATACTGATCCATTCGTTTGTGTACGTAAGACGTGGTACTACAGCCGGATCCTTATCCTGCCGTCACCTACAAAACTCTGGGTGGGAGTCTCGACTTCTATGTATTCATGGGACCTTCACCCCAACAAGCCGTTCAGCAGTATACTGAGGTAAGAACACCGAGCACTAGACACAAACTTTATAAGGTATTCCCTGCTTCCGTCGTGACGGACATTGTCGGTTCACACATATAGTATTTTAACTCTTTTGCATCATGTAGGTACTTTTGTGATTCTTGTTCCTGTTAGGTACACAAATCGACTCCTCAGCATTGTACCGGTATATGTCGATATGTCCATTCTCGTGTCCTGGCAGGGACGTCTCCGATTAACTATACGCTTTCCATGTTCTACCTGTACCTCTTGGGATAAAAAAAAATCAGCATATCTCTACTACATGTATATACGTGGTTATGAAGCATTGTAAGATAGGACCTGGGAAACCCTTGTTTGTGGACATTGCTCTTTCCTTGCATGGTCTTGTCCTGTCCTAGTTGCGTTAGTGGTATATTTGAGATATGAGTTGTTTGGATTGGTTGTGACTTGTTATCTCGCGACTTGAGAAATCACGTCACAGATTGACAGTTGTTCGAAACCCGAGTATCGGTCCTTTAATTTATATATGTCATCTAAGGAATGTCATTACAAAGTATCAAATCATAGATCAATAAATCCAAAGGGAGGAATTCCTTACGAAATATATTTCCATGCTGCACTTCCTATTGCTGTATTTGTACACTAAACTACTGATGCTTAAATCGTTCTATTATTCTTGTCTCCTTCATTCTAACCAACTTACAAAAGTTACTCATTTTTATTTTGTGTGATGAAGCTGTATGTCATCATTAAATAAAAGAGGTACACAACCGACTCATTTCAAATCATTATAAAAAGACACTCCTTAATGACAAAATGGCTACTATAATTTTTCTCTATGTCAAAGCCAGTACGTTAATACTGGTTGATCTTTTGTTTGTGTACATTTCTGGTGTTTTTCAATCTTAGTAGATAAAGTCATTGGTACATAGCATTCTCTGTAGATAATAAATAACTTTATTATGTTTTTCAATCCTAATAGATAATAGCTTACCAATGACGCATTATCTTTAAATATTATATAACTTTATCCTATTTTTCAATCCTAGCAGATAAAGGCAATGGTTTCTAGCTTACACATGACGCATTCTCTGTAAATAATATATAAATTCATTATGCTTAAATCCTTATAGATAGCGTCATTGATACATAACTTACACATGACACATTCGCTGTAAATAATATATAACTTTATTGTATTCTAGTCGATAAAGTCATCGATACATAGCTTAATGTATAACTTTTATAAAATGCTATTGGTAGACCGATGACGCACTCTCTTTAAAAATGTATAACTTTTGTAACAGGCTATTGGTAGACCGATGCCACACTCTCTATAAAAATGTATAACTTTTATAAAATGCTATTGGTAGACCGATGACGCACTCTCTGTAGAAATGTATAACTTTTGTAACAGGCTATTGGTAGACCGATGACACACTATCTGTAAAAATGTATAACTTTTGTAACAGGCTATTGGTAGACCGATGACGCACTATTTGTAACAATGTATAACATTTGTAACAGGCTATTGGTAGACCGATGACGCACTCTCTGTAACAATGCATAACTTTTGTAACAGGCTATTTGTAGACCGATGACGCACTCTCTGTAACAATGTATAACTTTTGTAACAGGCTATTGGTAGACCGATGACACACTTTCTATAAAAATGTATAACTTTTATAAAATGCTATTGGTAGACCGATGACGCACTCTCTGTAAAAATGTATAACTTTTGTAACAGGCTATTGGTAGACCGATGCCACACTCTCTATAAAAATGTATAACTTTTATAAAATGCTATTGGTAGACCGATGACGCACTCTCTGTAGAAATGTATAACTTTTGTAACAGGCTATTGGTAGACCGATGACACACTATCGGTAAAAATGTATAACTTTTGTAACAGGCTATTGGTAGACCGATGACGCACTCTCTGTAAAAATGTATAACTTTTGTAACAGGCTATTGGTAGACCGATGACGCACTCTCTGTAAAAATGTATAACTTTTGTAACAGGCTATTGGTAGACCGATGACGCACTCTCTGTAGAAATGTATAACTTTTGTAACAGGCTATTGGTAGACCGATGACACACTATCGGTAAAAATGTATAACTTTTGTAACAGGCTATTGGTAGACCGATGACGCACTCTCTGTAAAAATGTATAACTTTTGTAACAGGCTATTGGTAGACCGATGACGCACTCTCTGTAAAAATGTATAACTTTTGTAACAGGCTATTGGTAGACCGATGACGCACTCTCTGTAAAAATGTATAACTTTTGTAACAGGCTATTGGTAGACCGATGACGCACTCTCTGTAAAAATGTATAACTTTTGTAACAGGCTATTGGTAGACCGATGATGCCTCCTTACTGGTCCTTAGGATTCCACTTGTGTAGGTGGGGCTACCAAAATTTAACCGAAGTTGAGAATGTCGTCAGTAGGAATCTCTTAGCTGGTATACCTCAGGTCAGTATTGATTATCTTCAACTACTTTCTGTTTATTCTCTACTTATTTGTGACGCAATGAAATTGAAAATGTTTTGGAGATAATTTTTAAGGGATAAAAATATGTTTGTAAAAGAAATTGCCGTAGTAAGTACCTGTGTCAGTTCAAAAAGACTTTCCATTTCATTAAAAAAAAATGAAAAAAACAGTCCTGCTTACACGAGGCCAAAAGTCAAATACAGGTCTTACCAGATAGAACAAGCAACATCCCAAGTAGAAATATTTTCAACCAGAATCACTGTGTTGTATAAAGCACAGTTACATTAATATAACGTACATAAAAAGTAACTGAACGAACTACATGTATACAGAAATCTACATTCATTCATAACAGGATGTACAGTGGGGAGATATCGACTTCATGTACAAGAAATTTGTGTTCACCGTGGATAAGGAAACCTTCAAAGGTCTGCCTCAGTTTGTCGACTACCTTCACTCCATAGGGAAGAAGTATATCGTCATCGTGGTCAGTACAATTTTATACACTGTGTTATGTATTGCTGTGTATTTGATCATACTGTGGGAAAAACAGAGACACTTTAATTGCTCTTTGCTTATTTATTTATTTATCTATCTGATAGTATTAGTATTGTTATATTTTATTAATTTCAAAAGAACAAAAAGTTTGCTAGTTCAACACTCAAATGATATCCTTTGTTTCCTATAGAAACTTGGGCATGTCATGACCGTGATATAACCCTTGATGAGCATCTCTAAATAGTTCAAGCTTTGTGAAATGCGAAATCAAATTAGTGCCTTTTAATACACCTGTACGATTTACTATTTCATCCATAATGACATGAAAAAAACCCTATTACAGTTTTGACGAGCGTATATTTTACCGATGACGCTTTGCTCTGCGTGCATATAATTTGTATTTATGGCATTGATTAATTTGTCACACAGGATCCCGGTATAGGAAATGATGATAAAATCGTTCTCGAGGCGGCCAACAACAGCGCGGGCTACAACATGTACGAGGATGGAAAAACAGAAAACATATACGTCAAAAAGGCTGATGGCCAACACGACTTCGAAGGAGAGGTAAGAACAACCATGGCGAACGAAATCCAAAGATGTCACGTTAACTATACGATCAAATATATAATACATTATTACACAGCTTATTAAAATAGTACAAACACAGATAGAGGCAAAGTATAACCTATCATCAGAATAGGACAAACACAGATAGAGACAAAGTATAACCTATCATCAGAATAGTACAAACACAGATAGAGACAAAGTATAACCTATCAACAGAATGGCACAAACACAGATAGAGACAAAGTCTAACCTATCATCGGAATAGTACAAACACAGATAGAGACAAAGTATAACCTATCATCAGAATAGTACAAACACAGATAGAGACAAAGTATAACCTATCATCAGAATAGGACAAACACAGATAGAGACAAAGTCTAACCTATCATCGGAATAGTACAAACACAGATAGAGACAAAGTATAACCTATCAACAGAATGGCACAAACACAGATACAGACAATGTATAACCTATCAACAGAATAGGACAAACACAGATAGAGACAAAGTATAACCTATCATCAGAATAGCACAAACACAGATAGAGACAAAGTATAACCTATCATCGGAATAGGACAAACACAGATAGAGACAAAGTATAACCTATCATCAGAATAGGACAAACACAGATAGAGACAAAGTATAACCTATCATCGGAATAGCACAAACACAGATAGAGACAAAGTATAACCTATCATCAGAATGGCACAAACACAGATAGAGACAAAGTATAACCTATCATCGGAATAGCACGAACACAGATAGAGACAAAGTATAACCTATCATCAGAATAGCACAAACACAGATACAGACAATGTATAACCTATCATCAGAATAGCACAAACACAGATAGAGACAATGTATAACCTATCAACAGAATAGCACAAACACAGATAGAGACAAAGTATAACCTATCATCAGAATGGCACAAACACAGATAGAGACAATGTATAACCTATCATCAGAATAGGACAAACACAGATAGAGACAAAGTATAACCTATCATCAGAATAGCACCAACACAGATAGAGACAAAGTATAACCTATCATCGGAATAGCACAAACACAGATAGAGACAAAGTATAACCTATCATCAGAATAGCACAAACACAGATACAGACAATGTATAACCTATCATCAGAATAGCACAAACACAGATAGAGACAATGTATAACCTATCAACAGAATAGCACAAACACAGATAGAGACAAAGTATAACCTATCATCAGAATGGCACAAACACAGATAGAGACAATGTATAACCTATCATCAGAATAGCACCAACACAGATAGAGACAAAGTATAACCTATCATCGGAATAGCACAAACACAGATAGAGACAAAGTATAACCTATCATCGGAATAGCACCAACACAGATAGAGACAAAGTATAACCTATCATCGGAATAGCACAAACACAGATAGAGACAAAGTATAACCTATCATCAGAATAGCACAAACACAGATACAGACAATGTATAACCTATCATCAGAATAGCACAAACACAGATAGAGACAAAGTATAACCTATCATCAGAATAGCACAAACACAGATAGAGACAAAGTCTAACCTATCATCAGAATAGCACAAACACAGATAAAGACAAAGTATAACCTATCATCAGAATAGCACAAACACAGATAGAGACAAAGTATAACTTATCAACAGAATAGCACAAACACAGATAGAGACAAAGTATAACCTATCAACAGAATAGCACAAACACAGATAGAGACAAAGTATAACCTATCATCAGAATAGCACAAACACAGATACAGACAATGTATAACCTATCATCAGAATAGCACAAACACAGATAGAGACAAAGTATAACCTATCATCAGAATAGCACGAACACAGATAGAGACAAAGTATAACCTATCATCGGAATAGGACAAACACAGATAGAGACAAAGTATAACCTATCAACAGAATAGCACAAACACAGATAGAGACAAAGTATAACCTATCAACAGAATAGCACAAACACAGATAGAGACAAAGTATAACCTATCATCAGAATAGCACAAACACAGATAGAGACAAAGTCTAACCTATCATCAGAATAGGACAAACACAGATAGAGACAAAGTATAACCTATCATCAGAATAGCACCAACACAGATAGAGACAATGTATAACCTATCATCAGAATAGCACAAACACAGATAGAGACAAAGTATAACCTATCATCAGAATAGGACAAACACAGATAGAGACAAAGTATAACCTATCATCAGAATAGGACAAACACAGATAGAGACAAAGTATAACCTATCATCAGAATAGGACAAACACAGATAGAGACAAAGTATAACCTATCATCAGAATAGGACAAACACAGATAGAGACAAAGTATAACCTATCATCAGAATAGCACAAACACAGATAGAGACAAAGTATAACCTATCATCGGAATAGCACAAACACAGATAAAGACAAAGCATAACCTATCATCAGAATAGCACAAACACAGATAGAGACAAAGTATAACCTATCATCAGAATAGCACAAACACAGATAGAGACAAAGTATAACCTATCAACAGAATAGCACAAAACACAGATAGAGACAAAGTATAACCTATCATCAGAATAGCACAAACACAGATAAAGACAAAGTCTAACCTATCATCAGAATAGGACAAACACAGATAGAGACAAAGTATAACCTATCATCAGAATAGGACAAACACAGATAGAGACAAAGTATAACCTATCATCAGAATAGCACAAACACAGATAAAGACAAAGTATAACCTATCATCAGAATAGCACAAACACAGATAGAGACAATGTATAACCTATCATCAGAATAGCACAAAACACAGATAGAGACAAAGTATAACCTATACATACATGTAGGTGTACTGTTTCGGTCACTTGGCAGCTGACATTCGTGTATTCGTCGTCCGTCCATGTAGTTCATAAATTGTTACAGATTAACCTATTCCCGAAATATGTTATCAAAACTTACTAGTACTAGATTCTGCTATGGACCACGTATTCTCAGAAGCATTTAGTCATTCAATACGAAAATTGTGTTTATATTCAGTACAACAGTTGAAAAGAGAGGAAACTGTCTTGTAAACAAAACATATCAAGTTCTATATACCGTGGCAAAGAAAGTCGGGGAAAATCAAATCTACAAAGAGACAAATGGAAAAATATAACGAAACAACTTAACATGTTCCGTTAGGGAAATTTGACGTGATCTAACATGCTATAATGCTATACGTATTTATCATGCATTTCCTAATGTTGCTGTAGAGTTCGCATTTGACTAAGGAAGGTCAAACATACAGCTGTGAGAATATGGAGCCTTTATTTGTGAATTTCAGGTCTGGCCAGGTCGAACAGTTTTCCCAGATTTTACCAATCCAAAGACATCATCTTGGTATGCCAAATGGATCCGATATTTCCGTAACAAGGAGAACGTATCGGTGGACGGACTATGGATTGTGAGTATTATTATTGGTCCTCTGAGCCTTTGTAGTTTTAACCACATCTTGTGTTCCTGTCCATTTACCATTTACATCTAGTATACAATATGTCAGTAGTATCACTTGCTGATTAGTTCACTCCCTGACTTTTCGAATTTACTTTTTTTTATTATTTTATTCCGAGGCGACATGTTATCTATTAGGTTGGTTAAGGGTTCAGTCGATATATATGTGTAACTATGACGATAATTCCATTGTTTTAAAGTATAAATACTTCCATCGGTTTACCTACTGAAGTCAGGCCAGCTACAGTGTTATGGACGGTTATTTCTCCCATACACAGGGTGACCCCGTGGTTGCTAGGGAGAGGACAAATATGTCTTTTCCATGGTAGATGAATATAGCTAGCTTACAGTTGCTATTGCGTCATAATATGAAATTGTTGACATTACGGCATTGTGATATTTCCATGACGTCATAGAACTGTTGTGAATGGGGATCCCTACTCAACCTTAAGATCTTTGATTTTGACGGACTAATTACACGTGAATGAAATTTTGTTTATTGATGAGTATTTGAGAAAACATGGATCTGTTCCATGGACAGGGATATATCAACCCTTGTGTAAGAGTTTGGTTGACAGCAATCGGTAAGCCTCGTGCTAAATAGTGAAACTCTTACATGAGGGTTAAGATATCATTGTCGATGAAACAGATCCATGTAAAAATAATATAGCAGGGAAGATACTGATCAATTAACAATAACATATATGGTTGTGTTCGATTTTAAACATATTACACATATATACATAAATAATTTCTTATTTAAGATACTGTACTATACTTCATATGCGTTATGTAGGGATATTCATTGATTGGAAACCACAGAAATAGATACAACGACTGTAATTTTATTCCTTCACCACTATTTATAAAGTAAAGGATATCCTCAAAGCTATCTGCAGTAAATAAATTAAACCATGTGGAAATATACACCCGAACTTCTTATGTGATATAGTATACTTTTGAACTGTCGTGCGATGGTCACAGCATATATAGACATATAGACAATATATATATATATATATATATTCTAATGGGCTATTTCATTCATTAAACTTAGATTTGAATGGTGAGTGTCGACGATGAAGTGGAGCACGTGTTCAGTCTGGAACACGTGTTATGGTACATTTATCATGGTTTCCATACAAATCTATATTTGTTATTCCGTTTCAATGTGGATAAATATTATTCGCTGTTGTTTTTATTTAGCTATCTTGAGATTTAAACAAAGGCGTGATTTCCTTTTTAATAGGATATGAATGAACCAGCGAGCTTCAGCTTTGACGATAGGAACCTCCCGGACAGCATGAAGTGTGGTAACAATACCTGGAATAACCCTCCCTTTATGCCACGTAAGTGTTCAGTCATCTGTGTATGGTGGCATCACTGAAGTTTGAGAGTGTATTTGATAACTATCACTGAACTGGGGTACATGGTAAATTATTTACATAGGAAACTCAGAAACTCTTGACCTTAAGATTTGTGATCTTAAACGCTGCATTTGATTTGCAAATTGCTTATTTGTGATAGCTGAGATATGTTATGGCGCTGAGCTTTTTACCATACAGGTATTTTAGAGAGTTATACAACACTCCTTCTGTAATAGCTGTTTAACAATACAGACATTTTGGAAGGTAGTACCGGAGACCTGTACATGTCAACTATGTTCCTTTGTATGCGTCCTGTGATGACACTGTGGTGTATTTTTTTAATTATTTGTTTATTTATTTTTACCATACAGACATTTTGGAGGGTAATACCGGAGACCTATACAGGAAAACTGTGTGTATGGACGCCAAACAATACTGGGGGGACCACTACAGAGTCCATAGTTTGTACGGTCACTCACACGCTATGGCTACGCATGCGTAAGTAGCGACGTGACTACACCGTATTACAAAATATCCGTCAAAGCATGTACACGTACACATCCTAATGCAGAATTATATTTTGTTCCGTAGTGTCTTTTTGTCTAGATAAAGAAATATTGTTGATTTGTTATTTTATTTATATTTAATATTGTGCATTTGTAACCTTATTTGGAAGAACATATTTCCTCATCATGGCTTAAATAATGACTGTTGCATTTAAAATCAATTATTGTTAAGGTTTAATTCACTGACCATACGATATGTATATATAATCATATTGAATCCTTTGATTGAATTCACACATGGTTATTGATTTATATTTATTATCTGTGTAAACTTACCATTGTATTTCAGTAGCTAGTATTTGTCTTGAATAGTTTAGTTGTGATCATCAAGTGGCAATATTACATCATTAGATTGAAGAATATCATGAATTGATATCTTTACAGTGCCCTTAAAGAGGTGATGCCTGGCAAACGTCCTTTTATAGTGACACGGTCGTCCTACCCAGGAACATCTAAATATGCTGCCCATTGGCTGGGGGACAATCAGAGTCAATGGAGACAGCTGCCCTGGTCCATTGTCGGTACGGTCGTGACGTCATAGTGCATAAAAATAAAAAATAAATGTTCTTGCAATGATATTCACTCTGATGCCTGCATTCCATAATATGGTCAAAACATGTTACCGAAACACAATTTATGGTTAGAATACGCACTGACATTCAAGCAATGATTGCACAGTTTTGATATTCTGGTAACCCAGAAACTTGTTTCACAATTGATGTAAGATAAGGTTCATCGTTTATATCTGTGAACACGGGGACCGCGTTGGCTGAGTGGTTAAGGTGTCCCGACACTTTATCACTAGCCCTCCACCTCTGGGTCGCGAGTTCGACACCCATGTGGGGCAGTTGCCAGGTACTGACCGTAGCCGGTGATTTTTCTCTGGGTACTCCGGTTTTCTCCACCTCCAAACCCTGGTACGTCCTTAAATGACCCTGGCTGTTAATAGGACGTTAAACAAAATAAACCAAAATCAAATAAATGAAACCTGTGAACATTTACAATTATAGAATCAAAACTTACTAATGGTAAAGTTACGCCCTATATTATTGACTTTTATTTACTATATTGAGATCGGGTTTGTTGACATTATATTGAATTTGACACCTGAAAATTGAACAGTTCGACATACAACTGCATACATTATTGAATTTGCCCGATTGAAATGCTCATTAGGATTTGAAATACCGCTATGTGTGTTGTCTACAGATGATGAGGTTTTAAATTATGTTACAGGAATACTGGAGTTTAGCATGTTTGGATTCTCCATGGTATGTGCCTTTTTTTTTTTTTTTTTTTTTAATTTAATTTTATTGGTTTTTTTAGAAGAGGAAGGAAACTTATTCTAATATATGAAAATTGAAATATGTATTAAGAAATCATTAATACGGGAAAATATTTTACACGCTGATTACAATATTGATATTATTTAATCTGCATTATCTAAATTCAGAATTATTTACTTTTAAGTTTTTGTTAATTATCTCTTACATTAACTTCATGTTTGAAGATCGGTGCTGATATCTGCGGATTCTATTTTGAAACAAACTACGAGTTATGCCTTCGCTGGATGCAAGTTGGAGCGTTCTATCCGTTTTCTCGAAACCACAACGCTCGAACAGATGACGATGGTAAATTCTTCCGCGTAAGTGTCTTTAACACACAATTGATATACACAATATATACTTGCATTCGTTAACATCATATACCAACGCACTGTTTATGTTTCATGAGAGAAAACCGTATCTAATCTGGTGCAACTAGTTAAATAGTTCTCTATAGTTTCTAGCCTTTTAGATACTTTGCCTGAATTTAATTATTTGACCGTTATTTCAAACGATTGCGCAAATATAGTTTGGTGCTGTTTTAAATATATGTCTTTATTTCTTGATTTCTTTCGATGAAATCCGTTCTTTTCGTCCGAATGCAGGCGACTCATAAAATAGTGAACAATGTTAGGAATACGAAATATAAGGGTTATTGTTTAGGTTTATATTATATATGTATGTAAATGTGCTTCAATCCCAGGACCAAGACCCCGCCTCCTGGAATGAAGAGTTCGTGCAGATCACACGTCACATCCTGTTAGTACGGTACAAGTTACTTCCGTATTACTACACATTGTTCCACGATGCACACCAGAACGGCAAAACGGTGGCCCGACCTCTCATGTTTGAGTACGTATAACATACATTAAAAATGTACTCAGTATATGACGACCAACGATTTTTAAGGTATTGTGGATACAGATATGTTTTGTGGCAGTAATTTTTCTACAACATTAAAATAAATCGGCTCAAGACAAACGCGACGGGGATTAAAAAAAATGTTAACTTCAAAGCATACGTATCAAAAGTGTTTAAAAATGGTTACGCATAACATATTTATTATTTCTTTTTTTAACACAATTTAGATTTCCGGAAGACAAAAATACCTGGAACATTGACCGACAGTTCCTGATCGGACCTGCTTTTATGGTGACTCCCGTGCTGGAGGAGGTATGATTATTACATGTGAACCAATCAACATGCAGGTCACTTTTGCTAACTTAACTTATATAATTGTAAATTAGGAGACACTGATTTTGATACAATTTATTTGCAGAATAAAACAACTGTGGACGGATATTTTCCTAAAGCTAGATGGTTTTCCTATTACGATGTAAGTATTTATAGTACTAATAAAATAACATAAATACTATCAGATATTTATGCATTTATGCAATTGACCCCATACCTATTCATGTCCAATCGGGAAATCGAGCCCCGGCCGCCTACTTTAATGAAAAAGCACTTTGCTTTCATTTCAGGGTGAGGAAGTACATCAACCGGGTGCGATCAATACGTTTGATGCCCCTCTCAGTGTAATTAACATCCATATGAGAGGTGGACACATAATTCCTATGCAGGAGCCATCTAACTCCACCCATTACAGGTAGGTCACGTGATAGGACTGATATTAAGCATGAAGACACAATGTTGTTAAAAAGAATGACATATTTGTGTAGTAAACACTGCTAGCTTGTCTAAGATTGTTATAGTAGCAAATTGTTATTTTCTTTCGATTGTCGTCTGATCTTGTACATCCAATTTATAAATGTATAAGAATGACTTAGAGTAAGGAATCGAGTGCTGCACTTACGTATCTGATTATGTTAGAAACCATAAAGAAGTAAACCGTACCTTGTCTTAGATGGTTCGTCAAGAACCGACAACTTCAAACCCTCGCCTAATTATATATTTCTGTCTGATATACATGTATTATACCTAATGTGATATGATGCATAATATATGAATATTTTTCTTTTTCATTCATTGGGATGTGTTGAACTAGCAGCAGTTGATGTATAAGAACAGGTACTTAGGGATACACATCACAGGGGAAAGAATAATAGATAGGATATTCAATTTGTAGCATTAAGTTAAAGACTCTTCGATTGATCCCGGAACCAAAAACACAGAAGATAACACTTGGTTCTACACCGGTTCCCTCACTAGATACCACCTATCCTACACATACATTGTGCTCTTGTTGATGCACTCACCTAGCCAGGACAACCCAGCCCCAACCCAGTAAAAGGGAAGGGGCGATATATAGTTTTGTACAGTATACATCAATTATTCTCTGTGTCTAAATGGATATTATCAAATTGAGTCAGTTACCAGATACCTCTCACCTAGTTAATGATGACCGCAATCATTGGTTATCAGGCCAAAAGTTATTGTTTCTCATTGTAGTACAAATCATATTGGAAACTAAATGAAGTATTGTTTTCTTCAAATTTTCAGTCGTCAACGTGATTTTAGTTTAGCTGTTAATTTCGATGAGAACTTGAAGGCTAATGGACATCTATTTTGGGACGACGGAGAATCCGAAGGTATAAGATATCAATTAGATATAGTTAAATGGATCCACAATGTAATTAAAACCTGTATATAAATGCTCAACGTATTGAAGTGTTTATGTAAGGTTAACAAAAAGCGTGCAATAAGTACATGAGATGTTATATATGATTGAATCCTGCTAGTTTTATAACCATTGATCTTAGTTTACATTCATTGATCATTTGATGACATACATGTAATTACATTTTCATATCTTTATTACAGATACATTCAAAGATGGGCACTATCTTATGGTACATTTCAACGCAACTAAGGTACCTGGTGTTTTTAGCTAATAATTTATATGAAGTGATATTTATTTAGAATATAATAGGCAAAGTATGTCTTTGTGCTTCATCTGCAATAACAAAGAATGTACAGTAGTATACTAATACGTGGTGACAATGGTACAGCAGGTGCTTTTCAATAACTAACAACGAGGTACCGATCTTGTGGTAATATACACATTAGTAATTACGATACTTTTTCCTCACAATTAAAAAAACCCAAAACGTTATACATACATATACAGGTATGCACACATTTTGATCATACTCTTGCTGTGCATTCAAATATAATTATCTAATGGGAAAGTTTGGCAAAACATTAGTTGGAAACTACAAAAAAAAAAAAAAAAAAATACAAACGTATATATATGTACATAATTAGCGTTTAGCCAATTCTGTAGGGTGAAAACCTGGATAAAAGATATACAAGCTGCCATAACTATCGATTTGCCAAATTTGTAAGGTGAACACCTGGATAAAACATAATACAAGGTTAAATAACTAGCGATCTGTCCATTCTGTAGGGTGAACACCTGAATAAAAGATATAAAGCTTATATAACTAGCGATCTGTCCATTCTGTATGGTGAAAACCTGGATAAAAGATATAAAACTTATATAACTAGCGATCTGTCCATTCTGTATGGTGAAAACCTGGATAAAATATATAAAGCTTATATAACTAGCGATCTGTCCATTCTGTATGGTGAAAACCTGGATAAAAGATATAAAACTTATATAACTAGCGATCTGTCCATTCTGTCGGCTGAAAACCTGGATAAAAGATATAAAACTTATATAACTAGCGATCTGTCCATTCTGTAGGGTGAAAACCTGGATAAAAAATATAAAGCTTATATAATTAGCGATTTGTCCATTCTATAGGGTGAATACCTGGATAAAAGATATAAAGCTTAAATAACTAGCGATTTGTCCATTCTATAGGGTGAATACCTGGATAAAAGATATAAAGCTTAAATAACTAGCGATTTGTCCATTCTGTAGGGTGAACACCTGGATAAAAAGACAAAGCTTATATAATTAGCGATTTGTCCATTATATAGGGTGAATACCTGGATAAAAGATATAAAGCTTAAATAACTAGCGATTTATCCATTCTGTAGGGTGAACACCTGGATAAAAGATATAAAGTGTATATAACAGCGATTTGTCCATTCTGTAGGGTGAACACCTGGATAAAAGATATAAAGTGTATATAACAGCGATTTGTCCATTCTATAGGGTGAATACCTAGATAAAAGATATAAAGCTTAAATAACTAGCGATTTGTCCATTATATAGGGTGAAAACCTGGATAAAAGATATAAAGCTTATATGACTAGCGATTTGTCCATTTTATAGGGTGAATACCTGGATATAAACGTGATACACGATGGATACCCAGCAGCACGCACACTCAACATTGGTATGATAGAACTGTTTGGTTTAGTATCCTTCCCCGGTGAACTTTACATCGATGGGAATAAACTACCAACAAATCAAGTCAGGTTTAAATTTCGCGTAAGTATATCAACTATGTAATGGAAAGGTGTAGAACTAAGTATAGAGCAACTGTACTGTCTCCCGTACATAGTTTATACCATAAATGTGACCAGTATCTACATTTAGAGTGTGTAATTTGGTAGTAATGTATCCTCATATTGTTGATTACCAAAATAACAGTTCAGATGTACACCTGGGCATTAATATTCAGTTGAAACACATATGTCATATTTTTTTTGTATGTACTTTTAATACCTGTGACACGGTAAACATGTGTAGATGAATAATGACATTATAAAGGGTTGAATAAGACATAGACGCACCGTTTATAAACGGTTCATTTATAGATACACATACATCTTACCTACTTTTTTTATTATTTCTATATAAGTGGATAGTATACCAACATGTCATTGTAAAAAGAATGACAAACTGACAAAGTTATACAATATATTTGGAAAAGGAATATTTGTCAAATGTTATACTGGAATGTGATAAAAATGGCTTTATATCGGCCTTTAAACTATGGCGATGAAAGTGCGCATTGTTTTGTATATCTATGCATTGCATGGTAAGAATGTGTACAGTCTTAATTACTTATGTCGTGGTTTTCACATTTCTGATATTTCAATAATTTTCCTGACTTAAACTATCCTATCAATATTTTCCAGGTTGTCCAAATCGTCGATCTCGACATCAAATTGGCACAGAATCACACACTTACATGGACTGTGTACTAATGAACATCAAATCGAACAATTAAATAGTGCGCATATGTTCTGAAGTGTTTGTTTGGTGGGTTTTTTTTTACGTACATAAAATGCAATGTCATATGCATCCTCCATGAACATTACTCAAGATTGCCTAACTAAGAGAGTTTTGAATTACTGCTCTGAGCAGAATAATCAATTTCATGGAAAAGTATGGAGAAATCTAATTTGGTATACTGCGGTTAGGAATGATAATAACCGGAGAGAACTCTCCCTATCATGGGGAGTAAGGTATGTAAATAACCATCTTACCTACACTTATCGAATGTTGTCATTTATTTTGTTGATTTTCGTTGAATACTGAAATAATATTCTGAATATTTCTATCGCTGGAACTTCAAGTGTCATTTTTTAGGTAACGCTTCGCCTGGTGTACTGAACTTTAATTATCAAATCTGGGTGAGGCATTGATCAATTAAAGGAATGATAACAAAGGGAGATAACTCTTCCTATCATGTCGCTTAATCTCATGAAAATATTTATTTACACCATCAATCAAGATAGAAACATGGGTTGATCTTACTACTAAATTCAAGTTAGTATAGATGTTTTTAACCCAAACATTAAATTTAAAGAACACAAGTGTTTAGATAGATGTTCTTTCAAAGTGAAAATGATTAACGACATATCTAAATTGTAATGTTGTTTCTAAAAGAAAAGTAAGTAATGGAATAATTATTGCATAAGATATCAAGTTCGTGAATGCTTTAACTTCTTGCGCAATTTTTTATTCAATAAACTATTTGCAAAATAAGAATATTTTTGAAAGTATTGATACATGTATTGCGAATTGAATAGTTCTAGAATAAAATCATGATTCCAAATACGTCTATGTTGCAATTTTATGTAGATGGTGAGCCGTAACATTGAGCTGCTTTCCGTCCTGACAACAGGCGAAAACTGTATGATTTTTTTTTTTTTTTTTTTATGTATTTCAGTTAAAGGGTAGACATTTATTGTATTCCCATATAAATACAAGCTACAAAAGTATATGTGAAAATAATATCAATCCAATGTCATTCCTAGCATGTTGTTAATAATTTGATGTCTTTTGATCAGGTTTCAGACTGAAATGAAATAGCTTGCCAATTTTGCAAGAATTTCCTACCTCGCTCGGCACCCAATTTTTTTCACAGAAAAAAATAGGCAATGATAATGCATTCGTATTCTGTATCAATAAACTCACATTTAAATGTCTTCATCTTCATTTGTTTGAACAACCTTGTATACAACCTTTTATTGAGTAAAAGGTGTATCAAATAAAAGCTGTGAACCTGAATTGAGAGTGTTGTTTTATCATCATGGTTTTCTTTTTCAGAATCTGCAAAGCTTATATGATTGTTAAAGTCTTACAAAGAGTGATATTCATTTTGGCTCTACTATATCTAACTCTTAATTCGTTTCGAAAGGAGCTAATATCCAGTGTGTCTTTTATACAATCTATATAGTGACACGTGACCTTACGAAATACTGTTCTACGTTGTGTAGCAACTCCTGATCGTGTGTACACATTGCTTTAACCCTCTCCTAATAACGTTCTTTGTTGGATGATAAGACATTTACAGGGACAGGTTTTGGTATCTACAGTAAACACGATGTTCTTTTATGTCGATATTTTATATCTCGGAGAGTTATGTGACGGTCAAGTTAACGTTCTCTATTTGCTGCGTGGTTTAAATAGTTTGCGCTATTTCTAAACTAAACCTATACCATCGCATCTGTAACATGAAATATACTTATATGAAGAACGATTAATGATTCTCTTGGTTTCTTTTTTTTATTGTTTTATTTTCAATTTTGAATATTTTTGGTTAAATGTCTATATGATAAAACCTTTAATTTGGATTTGTTATACAATGGTTAAAAGATAAAATATGTTTTAGTTAAGTACGTTCTCACTTTTTTAACTAAAAGAGGGATATTTATTTCGAGAAAAAATAATTTTCAGCCTCCAACTATTTAAGAACACTTTCATATTGACATCATAATGCTGCAATATAGCTAAAAGTCGCCAATTGTGAGCATGTTTTTGAAGATAAACATGCAAGCATGGTATACGTCATTAAACAGGACAACATTGTTTTATTATTTCTATAAAATAACAGCTGTGCCAAAGGTACACACCGTGTCAGGTCGGCCCTTTATCTACCGATGTACGTATACAAATAGGTGGGAGAGGTTTCTTCGTCAGAAGTTCGCCCACGTCACACTGATTTGTTTGATATCTTTATTGTGTATAATTATCACCTGTATGATAAACAAGTCTCCAAACCGGTGATGATATCACCTCAAACGGCTATAACAAAGCAAACAAATCCAGGACTATGTCTTAAATTTTAAGATTCCCTGTCCTTACGCAAGGTACAAAAGAGTTATTTGACAAGCCAAAGAAAGACACCTTCTTTTTTTTCGTTGTAAATAGTATTAATAAGAAACCCAAGGATTTCATGTAAGCACATTTTTAATTAAGGTTAGGTTTTTTAATGTAGCGAATGAATAAAATCATGACAAAGATACCGTTAAGCTAGCCATGCGCATGCATCATAACCAGATTCGATGGTCAAAGGTACCGAGCGGCTTTGCTTCGGTTGTTAGTGGAGTCATCAAATAGTCGTAAAATAGTCGTAGGCATGTGGCGGTATGTTACTTCAACGCGGACAGTTTAAGTCTTGTTAGGATTCGTATATAATCAATATTGACATCGATACAGTGTTGTGTTTATTGTTTAATAATTTTCTTCATTACGCTTCAATTTACAAGCATAAAGTCTTTATCTCCCGAATGTAATATTTTCTGGTTTTTTTTCCTGATATTTGTTTGTTTTTATGTCACTATATTCTATAAATAGTAGTGTACGCGCGTACAGTGACGTCATATGCATCTTGATAGACGTGTAGCGCAATGCACACATTTATTTTGCATATATCATTACTACTATTTTTCAAGAAATTACAAATATAACAATGTATACTACTAATGTAATACTAGTATACACGTACCTAGTATCGCTGCTCTCTCCAGACAGTTGCCGTAATGAGCCAATGTAAGCATAAAACTTCAAAATTACACATTCGTGTAGCGGTTAATTACTAACTTAATCAACATATTCTCCACTGCATGCTTTCATAAAAAACAATAATGACATTTTGAAATTGCAAATGATTTCGTTTTATTCAAGTATATCTCTTAGATAAATTCAGAATATCTTTATTTAAGTTCTCAGTTAAAGTGGTATCACTATTTAAGCTTCGAGAACAGAAATTAATTGTATCTGGAGAAAAGAACGGAAAAAGTTGGATTTGATAATGGCTCTTTTTTCTGTTTTGTAAATCCACTCGAAAGTAAATGCATCACGAAAATGAAACGATTTACAATTGTAAACATGCTTAACTAGTGCATGCCACAAAATTATAAGAAGGACATAACGTTGTTATTGTTATTTTAAGTCAATAAATTGAAGAATATAATAAAACACCAACAGCTGTTTCTAGTACTCATCAGTAGTGTAAGGAACAATGCACAGGTGTTCTGGGCTATTGTAAACACCAGGTGTGATCTTGTGTTAATATTCCAGACAGAAATGTTCTGTTGAGTGGTGTACCGGAGTACTTTATCGATTATATCAATTATAAGAATAGCTGACATCGTTTAACCGTGACAATACCTTTTTTTGCATGCAAGGCATGTAGTATTTGTATGATGTTGTTTTATCTCAAACGTTCTGTCCAGAATTATAGTAACATGGCTATGCCATGTGCGCTAGGACTGACAAGTAAACTAGACAAAAATACATCAAAATGAATTATACCAAATGCTTATAACCACAAATAAATCGTTGCCGCGAGGTATCATCTGTATATTGGTTTTTCTTTATGAACCAAAGAATTTGTCCCAAATAAAGGTTATTGATTGTGTATTAGATACACTATATTTACGTGTCAATAAAGCCGTGTTTTATCGCCCTTTCGCATGCATGATCGTCGATGCGTGCAGGTTGATCAATGTATTTATTGATAAAACAAAGCAATGTACAAATACACGTGTATTTAGACAGTTATCGATTTGTGTGTGTGGTGTATTGCTGTTGTTATCTAAACATGTTTTATTTCCTGTTGTCTATTTTAGGGTGGAATTGTAGGTTGTATTTATTTTAATGTATGTCCGGAGAGGTCTTTCTTAAGTTGTAATAACTTGTGCCCCATCCCTTTGTCTCATTAGTTGACAATAAAATACGTTTAAATTAAATTGGAGCTTAGAATCCACTGTATTATTAATGCATGTTTTCAAACAGAAACATAGAGGATAAAAACGTCAAAGTATAAAAATACCCCCATTGTGGTAAATCATTAAGAATTATCTATAGATACATAGGCAATAAGGAGGACTTATGGGATCAGTAGAAAATGATTCTTTATCAATAAACGTGCCGAGTCCGTTGTAACGTCACTAGGTTAGAAAGCTGTATTATAAATGCCTTTGTCATAGCAGGCACGTCCAATTTGTCCAATTCTCGAGGTATCATAAAAGCTTAGCCCATATTGACTACAGGGGAGGGTTTGGCCCGATAACTGTTTTCCACGTTGAGTAGGATTCATGTGATCAATATGTCCAGTCAGAGCCATAAGTTCGTAAGAGAGGCATTTGTTCCAGTTTAAAGAATCAGACTTTGTCCCACAATTCATAAGTACATTATCGTGCTCACTGCCGAATGATATTTTTGTTGCCTACCAGAAAACCATAATCTTGTATCCTCTTTTCTTCTTGAAATGTCACCACTTAAAATCGGGATTGAGTCAGTAGTTTCGTCACATACACGTATTGCCTGCGTCATTGTGGTATATTAGTTATTAATTACAATTTTGTGTATAAAGGGAATTAAAGGGAAAACGTGGCCAGTCACTCCTACGTGAAACTAACACACGGAGATTTTCCGCCTCTAGGTAAACTCCTTTTTTTTTTTTTTTTTTTTTCTTTTTGGTTATGACTTGTTGTCTAACAAATAGTTCACAATCACGGGCTATTTTTTCTATCAGTCGTTATTGGTGTGAATGCCTCCTAATGTATGCCGCCATATATGATATCTTATCGTACACGTGTAAACAATGCGCAATGTTTACTACAATGCGATAAGTTTTAAAATGTGATGACAATTGGCATGTACAAAAACAACAAAGAATATCGACATTGTAATGAAACTGTAATTCAAACTCAAAACTGTTATAACGAACGTAAACAGAATATATTAATACAGCTGTATATACATGGCGAGATATAGACCAAACGTTCTGGAGGGAAAGCGTCTTCTCGTCAAATCCGGGAATCTAAGTCACATTTTTCCAAAATGAGAAATACAGTGGTGATTCCGGAACCACTAGGCGTATCAACAAGCATCGAACACATTTGACTTCCTCACCAACAAATAAAAAAATGTATTAAGAAAGATTTACAACTTCAACGTCTATTTTTTTTCATGTGCAACTTATAATAATTTGAAATATATCGTTTATCACAGCATTATAAAGTCTCAAAGCATTGTTCTAAACGTAATTTGATTTAAACTTTAAGAATGGTTCTAAAGATTTGCCCTTAACCAATAGTGACGATGCAATAAAGGGTTGTACAAAAGGTAAACACGATATTGGTACCTTCTAAAACAAATAAAGTCTCAGATACAGTAGAGCAAAATTCGATTAATTAGCATCATGCAACTTTTTAGTCCTTCTAGGACGAGGGGAAGAGGAGTATAAAAATGAGGGTTGAGTGTCCATATCAAGGGATTGAAACAGGAAACATAAATAAGGAAAGGATCTTTTTTTCTAATAATTTTAAAAACAAAACTTCGAATTAACAAAATCCAGTCAATTTATGCATTGATATAACTCAATAGCTATACTTCTTCTTTCCGTTACCGTAACGTAACGGTTCAACTGAACATTAGCCTCACCAATTGCCTCCCACAGCGTGCAATTTAGCTAGACCATGGCTTAGAATAGCTTACCTATATAGGTATATGACTTACCTGTAAGGCCGGAAGGTGTGGACGGAAACCGAGATAACAAGTCACGTGACGTTCTGCCGACTCCGAATCGATTTCATCTGCCTGTGATGAGTGGAGTATATATAGATATATGGACCGAGGTCTGTCATATGTTTGTATCGCGTACCGATATCCTCTGGTGGTTTTAATAATATCTTATCTGCCTAGTGCCGAGGAGTGGGTGCTAAATCTGTAACCCAGGTATGGACCTGTTATAATAACCAGGAATAGCACCTTCCCGCGGAGTGGGATTCTTCCAGTCTATGGATTTCTGCAGACAATGCTCGTTTTTGTGAAGCGTAGCTACATGTGTCTTCAATGAACAAATAAGTATATCTGATAGAATATTTTCTTAAAATGCTATTTGTTTTTAATCTGAACACAAAAACAGGATATATTCGTAACGATTGACTGTTTTACTGAAGGTGAACTATTTCCGCAGCCTTAGTGATGGATTAAGTGTATATACCACGTTACATTAACACAGAGTTCGCCACACATTATACACTGTGCTGTGGGGACAAGTCCTGCATACTAAATTCATCATAATGTTTAGCTCTTTAAAGGTGAGAGCTAAAATAACAGAGAAAGATCCGGTGTTCAAAGTCCGGTACATCGGATGCACGGAAACATTCGTAGCAACAGGGAAAGGATGTACCAATATACCTGTCCAGAAATTATGGGACAATGCCGGGGAGGAAAAAACTCTGAAACGTACAACCATTCAGATAAATACTAGTGGTATCCTCATGGCAGACATGGACAGGAAAGGTAAAGGTGCACATGACACACTATTTAACATAGAGAACATATCATTCTGTAATGCTGACTGTGTTCTAAATGAGCGAATATTCACGTGGATTTGTAAAGATGACTCGTCCCCTAGTCTCATCTGTCACGCTGTGTTGTGTAGCAGTAAGGAAAAGGCCAAGGCCATGGCGTTAGTATTGTCGCGTGCTTTTCAGATAGCTTACAAAGAGTGGCAAATGAGCAAAACAAAAGTCACCAGAGAAAGCAGAAAACAACAAACAAAGGAAATCGAAAAAGCTGCGGAATCGTCCATTCCTAAAAAGCAGTATAAAAATTATAATGCGACCGATAAAAATCACACAACAGTTGCTCCTACAAGTAGTTATGCGAGTTCGAACGGTTCTACCGGAAGTACAGACACCAGGAGGGATTCCGAATGCCAAACTGAACAAATATCTGAAAGTGAAGATGCCAACAATGATTCAATATATGAGGTTCCGAAAGAAGTTGTAGATAAATCAGATTCAACACAATCAAATGGACCTTTTTCCGGAAGTGCGGCCATATTGGATCCAGATATTGAAAACGACCTTTCGAAAGACATTTCTGTACAAGCAGTTATCGATGGGGACGAGACGGATTCTATGTCTAGTGGGAGTAAATAAGGCAAATTCGCATGCGAAAACACGTTTGTTCTCGAAATATATGTAAGTAAATTGTATATGAAAATAACATAACTTTGATTATGAAATTATGGCTAAGTAAGCATTGTATGTATATACCAGATCGATGTGGCAAGGCGTTTTGTGTTATGAAGGACATCAGAACGATGTACAGGAATAAATTAGAAGTGAAAATGATAAAAAAAAAAAAACTTGTTTTTATTTGGAATCCCAACTACTACTACATTATGACTACGTTACATCGTTGTTAATCTGGAACCATGATAGAAATTATGATTTTAGTTTGAAGACTTGACCACAATTTTGTTAGTTGAAAAACTGAAATGCTATTTGTTTGGTTGAAAGTCAGGGTCACTCTTTATTGAGTTGGTAGGACTGGACTGATATTTACTTATTTGGTATATCCAAGAACGTTTGAACACGAAACTCTGTCTTAATGGGTTGAAAACACGAAGAAAAAACCTCCCCGCGAATATTTCATGTTTAACAGTACAGTTGTATAATGATTGTTACGATATTTCGACAACTCCCAATTGTCTACAGATGAAATGTTACGCATCATTTTATACACAGTAGTGCACATTGTCTTGAGAAGGTGATATTGTCATGACACAGATATGTACAGTATATAGACTGCCGTGATAGGTATTTTATAGACCAGGTAATTCCCTAAGGAGTAAATTATTCGTTATGCATGATTGGTTTACAACACAATGCATAATATATACAAAACATTTCCTCGTCCTATTGTTTTATGTGTACCTGTATACAGGTAATGAATTTCGTGTTCATCGTAACCGCCAGATTACGATGATAGGTAAAGTGTAGATTTCAAAATAGCCTCCAGGCACAATTGTGTTGGCAGATATGGAAGACGATTTACGACCGCGATAGGGAATGTTAAATATTTTGACAGGTCGTTCTTACCTGTATATCTCAATTTCAGACCTAACAGCTACCCTATAAGTTATACACGAGATTTACAGGAAATATATAGCCCCTCCTTTCGTTATTCCCGATAGCGTCTGATATTGTTAAATGTTATTAAGTAAGGATCATGCACAAATTTTTTAAGAGCATCATACCAGTCTGAGAGGGGCAGAACTCTTTGAGGACCACGTGGACCAGTCTGAGGGGTCCAAATCCTTTGAGGACCATGAGGACCAGTCTGAGGGGGTCCACATTCTTTGAAGACCACGTGGACCAGTCTGAGGGGGTCCACATTCTTTGAGGACCATGTGGACCAGTCTGAGGGGGTCCACATTCTTTGAGGACCACGTGGACCAGTCTGAGGGGGTCCAAATCCTTTGAGGACCATGAGGACAAGTCTGAGGGGGTCTACATTCTTTGAAGACCATGAGGACCAGTCTGAGGGGGTCCAAATCCTTTGAGGACCATGAGGACCAGTCTGAGGGGGTCCACATTCTTTGAGGACCATGAGGACCAGTCTGAGGGGGTCCAAATTCTTTGGGGACCATGGGGATTAGGTGAGGGAAGAGCGAGATGTCCCTGATATTTTAAAGACAGCTTTCCTCGTTTGGGAAGAAAGTCGTGGGTCCAGAGAGACTCTCTGTGGCAGCTATTGTTCGCGTGCAAACTACAGGAGTAGTGTGAGGAATGTTTGCTGTAATTGGTTATAGATGGATTTTGAGAAATTCCAAACAAATAAATACATCTCTATAAGTTGTGTTCAAATAGATAAGCACATCCACATGCATTTTTGCTTGAATATAGACAAACTAATGATATGTTCACGAATATGAAACATTTTGATGATACATTTGCTTGGCCATAGGTGTTGATACGTAATATAATATGGCTTTGCTTTGCTTGATTAATGTTCATTTCAAAACATACTATCCCAAATTAAAGGAAAGTTTAAAACTTCGTCCAATTACATACCATTTGAATTAGCATGTTAGAAATGTCGAAGTAAGTTTAGCAGGCTTTTTAACTGAAACAAATTAGTTCAGTATTGGGTCATTCATTTCATGTCTATACATACGTTCGTACGATACACAATGTTATATACGTGATTTCTCATTTGAAACATGATTTATGTTTACCGAATTTCGGAAATGTATGGTTGACACAGCATGGGTCAAATGAAACACATTTTGTTTATTGCTACATGTATATAAACAACGGATATGTGGAATTTTTATTCAAGAATTGAGAAAAAGTTAAGAACTTCTTCAATTTTTTTTAGCTCAGCAAGTCACTGACTTTGAAATTAAAATATATTTTACCGCCGACTATCGGTCTACAAACTGACGGAACTGTTCTCTAGCAATAATGTTAAAACTTAGAATTTCTGAAAATATTTTAAGTCATGCTACGACTAAGAGAAAATTACTATTAAATAGTTAGGCTATTGTTCCTCTTTGTCATCTTTCTAACATTATGTCTTTTTTGTCTTGTAGTACACTATGCTTGTGAAAAGCTTACAATTTTCAAATGATCTTCATTTCGATATATTTACATTTTCACTTCGCTCCGCCTCAATGAACATACAGTAAACTCAGATCACTTCATTTCCCGTTGAAGATTTTGGGTCGCGTGCTTCTGTTCTGAGAGACGAATCACTTTCTTGCCGGCGTGTGAATACATTCACTGAGTTTACAATGGCGATCGAGTTCTGTACCGCCTCAGATTTGAATGCAAGCAACAAAATTGACAATCAATCCTTAAATAGATACTTCACGTATACGAAAATAGTTCAAGATATAGCATCAACAGTTTCTTTGGTATCTTTGATTTCAAATACTTAGAGAACATATTTCCACACTTTAAAAAAGCGATGTTTTGTATGTTATTTGTAACTCATTTTTATTGGACTTTTTATCATGATGACATCATAACGTTATGACGCATTGAGCTGTATTATAAGCTGTATTGTCCGCCATCTTCTAAAATGAAATATGTATGTATGGATGTATGTATGTATGTATGTATGTATGTATGTATGTATGTATGTATGTATGTATGTATGTATGTATGTATGTATGGATGGATGTATGTATGTATGTATGTATGTATGTATGTATGTATGTATGTATGTATGTATGTATGTATGTATGTATGTATGTATGTATGTATGTATGTATGTATGTAGTATGTATGTATGTATGTATGTATGTATGTTTGTATGTCTGTATGTATGTATGTATGTGATGTCTTATGTATGTATGTATTATGTATGTATGCTGTATGTATGTATGTATGTATGTATGTATGTATGTACAATTGTATGTATGTATGTATGTATTAGTATGTATGTCTGTATGTATGTAGTATGTATGTATGTATGTATGTATGTATTACAATTTATGTATGTATGTATGTATTGTATGTATGTATGTATGTATGTATGTATGTATGTATGTATGTATGTATGTACAATGTATGTATGTATGCCTCGTGTTGTCCCTGTGTCTCCGGTGTTGTGTCCGGTGTGTCCTGGTGTTTTCCCTGGTGTTCGTGTCCCCCGGTTGTGATGTCCCTGGTGTATGTCCCCGGTGTGTCCCTGGTGTATGTCCTCGGATTGTCTCCGGTGTGTTCCCGGTGTGTCCCTGGTGTATCTCCCCGGTGTATATCCCTGGTGTGTCCCGGTGTTGTCTCGGTATGTCCCGGTGTTCCCTGGTGATAGTCTCCTTCGTTCCGTGTGTGTCCTGGTTGATTCCCCGGTGTTCCTGTTCATGTCTCCGTGTGTTGTCCCTGTGATCTCCCGGTGTATCCCTGGTGTGTGTCCCTGGTGTATGTCCTCGGTGTATGTCCCCGGTGTTTGTACCCGTTGTGTTCCCGGTGTGTCCCTGGTGTTTGTCCCTGGTGTGTTCCCGTTTTGTCTAAAGTATGAGACGACACTAACGCCGCTATCGATATGACATCATGTGACCTTTACAGGTATACAACCCACAGGTGAGATTAGAAAGTTAATTAGAATTCTGACCTGATGAGTAGGTACCTGTCTAACACCCACGTGTCTGTACACAGTCTACAGAGTTGTATTATAACATTCACTTCCTTAGTGTCTTCTGAACACTGTCTAACGCCCTGTTATACGTTCGTCATCACGAACCTGTTCAAAATACTTAATGTACATTTTAAAACCGTTTCCCACACAGGGAGCAGTAATTGACAATCGATGTCATCATGTGTTTTTTAAGAGTTTTATGTAATAACTCATGTTATTTTGAATGAAAAAAGCATCAACCGTTGTATTTTTTTTATCTTTTTTTTTTTTTTTTTTGATAATATTTAGGGCAACTGACTTGTGTATTAATACAATATAGCTAGAGAAAATTATACAAAATGATATTATATACATGTAGACTTTCAACTAGGACAGGAAATTCAAATATGTAGAGCTTCAAATATATTTCTATAGGAGGAAATGTTAGAGGTAGGGAACCAGTTGCATTAGAAAGCAATTTTTACTTTGTTTTAAAATGTTGGTAGTTCTAAAACAACCACGGATCACGTTGTGCTTTCACGTTGATTGTGTTTTGATGATGTTTTTTCCTTTTTTTTTGTGATTGTAACCTAGCTTGTAAGTTTTTACTCTAAAGTATCACCGTCAAATAAAAAAAATTGTTCCTGCTAATGTCATAAAATGTAAATACCAGAAACGTCTTTGACCTTGAACTCAATTTAAAGACCTCTAAGTACATATATATATATACTGGGTACGTGTGGGATCCCCTGGGATATTGGAGGACACTCCTGATAAGGCGGTGTAATGGTAACAGTAAAAGCCAGATAGGATTTTAGAAAGTGTGTTGTTGTCCCCCTAACGACATGTATTCGGCCCCTTCTCCTCCAAATAAGTGGTCTGTTGACCAACTTCAGGCCTGGATAAAACATGTAAACAACAACGATAACGAAAATTCCTTGGTCACCGGTGATTTGAACTAGCCAATAGGAATCTTTGTTTCGAAGTGTCTCGGTAAGGAAACCTTAAGTTAGCTCCATAAGCTTGTCAGTGCCACACACGACCCTCATACGGCGTTAACAAAAGGAAACTTCTGTATGACCCACCGGGACTTAACACGTTCCTATGACAAAAGTAAACTTCTGTATCACCCACAGGGACTTGACACGTTCCTATGACAAAAGTAAAGTTCTGTATCACTTAACACGTTCCTATGACAAAAGTAAACTTCTGTGTCACTCACAGGGACTTGACACGTTCTTATAACAAAAGTAAACTTCTGTGTCACTCACAGGGACTTGACACGTTCCTATGACAAAAGTAAACTTCTGTATGACCCACAGGGACTTAACACGTTCCTATGACAAAAAGTAAACTTCTGTATTACTCACAGGGACTTGACACGTTCCTATGACAAAAGTAAACTTCTGTGTCACTTAACACGTTCCTATGACAAAAAGTAAACTTCTGTATCACCCACAGGGACTTGACACGTTCTTATAACAAAAGTAAACGTCTGTGTCACTCACAGGGACTTGACACGTTCTTATAACAAAAGTAAACTTCTGTGTCACTCACAGGGACTTGACACGTTCCTATGACAAAAGTAAACTTCTGTATCACCCACAGGGACTTAACGCGTTCCTATGATAAAAAGTAAACCTCTGTGTCACTCACAGGGACTTGGCACGTGCCTATGACAAAAGGAAACTTCTGTGTCACTCACAGGGACTTGACACGTTCCTATGACAAAAGTAAACTTCTGTATCACCCACAGGGACTTGACACGTTCCTATGACAAAAGTAAAGTTCTGTATGACCCACAGGGACTTAACACGTTCCTATGACAAAAGTAAACTTCTGTATCGCCCACAGGGACTTGACACGTTCCTATGACCCATAATGAAATACAGTCGTAGAGGGTGTGCTTTCATGAATGTTTCTACAATGTATATACTGTAAGAACCGCGGACAGCTGTGTGAAATATTTAACCTCATGATCCGCCCCCAGATTAATTATATTCAACATCAACTGTCAATAGATTGTCAATTAGACATACTTGACAAATCAATCAAACCTATTGATTAATATGGATGAAGTATGGCTGTACATGTATAAACTTACCGAACGTTTACAGATCTGCAAAAATATATCTTATTGGAGAATTGAAATTTATACATGTACTTCCCCGAAAAGAATGAATTATAGAATATATACGTATGTTCTTTGTTTAGAAAAAAATACTTACTAGAACTCCGTTTGACACTGGCCAAAGTGTAGATTTAGAACATTATTGAAAGTAGTAGGTGGGCTTATATACCACGCGAAAGTAGAATTTTCAATTTGTGTAATTTATGTAACTTATTAGAATAGGCGGCGAATTCCATAATATGTGCTAGAGGGTTCATATAAATTACAAATCCAGTGATATCTAACAAGCAATATCAATCACTATTCTTGTGCAATGCATCAGAAATAACTTGTCCAATTGTTAATATGTAGCATGACATCCATGGGTTTTGCATTTGACATTAATTTCGGCAAAACATGCGTAACGTAAAATGCAAGTTTCAGGAGAACAAAGAAAGCTCACGTGGATCAGACATATTGCGCAAAATAACCATGCCGGCTATGGTCGCAAGTGTCTCTATATAGCAGGTAGTGCGAGCGTTTGTTTGACCAGATTTGACTTCATTAAGGCATAAACATCGAATTATCTTTTGACCTTGAAATGCAAATGGCGACTGTGTATCATATTGCACAAATATGGCATATAGGGGAGGCATTTCTATTGCTAAAATGTCCATATTACATGTAGATGCTATGAAGACTTCTGAACACAGTAAGAGAAATGTTTTCGTGAACAAATTGTTACACTGTGGACTTTGGGGCTATTTTCAGAAATCTGCATATTTCAACTAAAACTCATCTGTTAAAATATGTTTACTAAAGACGGGCTTCTTGCTATGTTCAAAGTTATTCATGATAGTGTCTGAAACGAGCGGTTTTTATTATTTAAATGCCTCCCTATATGTCATCGTTGTTTATACTATCCACAGCCGCCATTAGGATATCAAGGTGAAATATCACAGGATTCGCTATTACATAAAAATGCACCGAAAAACCAATACAAAAATATGAATTGGTATCATTGACTGTCTTTCATTACAGAAATTAACGAAACAATTACAATACTAATGTCCACCCTGTTTCACCTCGTCTTATTGACACCGATTGGTTATATAGGTATTTTCTACACTTAAAAGTTTATGAGAAATAAAACAAAATTAATTGTTTAGGGTCTGACACATATTTAACCTCAGATCGTCTTCTGTACAATGAAAAGTATGTTTCTTTCTACTTTAGTTTAAACCATTTTTTATTTCATATTCAAAGTCATACGATTCAGAAAAAAAATATAAAAATGCTGACATAAATCAGTCTCCTTAGTACAGACAGGGTGGTGACAAACACTTAACATATTATAAATTAAGTATAACAAATACGTGACAAATATCGTGAAAATTAGGAAGGGGTGAGAAGAAAGAGGCAGTGAGATAGAGTGTTATAATCATACATACAAAATTAATAACCGACAACACGTGAAAGCTTGGACGGAGGGAGGGAAGAGAAGAAAGAGGGAGACAGGGAGATGGAATGTTATAACTATACAAACTAAATTAATAACCGACAACACGTGAAAGTTACAAAGGAGGAAGGGAAGAGAAGAAAGAGGGAGTGAGATAGAGTGTTATAATTATACAAACTAAATTAATAACCGACAACACGTGAAAGCTTGGACGGAGGGAGGGAAGAGAAGAAAGAGGGAGACAGGGAGATGGAATGTTATAACTATACAAACTAAATTAATAACCGACAACACGTGAAAGTTACAAAGGAGGAAGGGAAGAGAAGAAAGAGGGAGACAGGGAGATGGAATGTTATAACTATAAATACTAAATTAATAACCGACAACACGTGAAAGCTTGGACGGAGGGAGGGAAGAGAAGAAAGAGGGAGACAGGGAGATGGAATGTTATAACTATACAAACTAAATTAACAACCGACAACACGTGAAAGTTACAAAGGAGGAAGGGAAGAGAAGAAAGAGGGAGACAGGGAGATGGAATGTTATAACTATAAATACTAAATTAATAACCGACAACACGTGAAAGCTTGGACGGAGGAAGGGAAGAGAAGAAAGAGGGAGACAGGGAGATGGAATGTTATAACTATAAATACTAAATTAATAACCGACAACACGTGAAAGCTTGGACGGAGGGAGGGAAGAGAAGAAAGAGGGAGACAGGGAGATGGAATGTTATAACTATACAAACTAAATTAACAACCGACGATATGTGAAAGCTACACATGTAAGAGGGAGGGAGGATGGGAGGGAGGAAGGGAAGAATGGAGGGAGGGAAGAAGGGAGGGAGGGAGGGAAGAAGAGGAAGACAGCATGAAATTTCCAGATTTTTTTTACGGAAGTGACACTAAATTATTATACCAGAGTTTTGTAAACCTGAGATGTTAAAATGAGGATATTACATAGTGACACGATAATCAGTATCTCGTCCAGGGACTTGGATAGTAAATTAACTGTTCACTCAAAGCGTTGAATTTGAGAAATGAAATTATGTACACAACGGGAAATTGTTCATTATCAGTAATAGCCAAGTTGGGATCTCCACAGTGTAGCCCTGAGGTAGTTTAGACCGAACGGTGACCGTTTTGAAAATATAAATATTTGTGAAAAATATGTTTCTCAGTTGCAATGGATATTTCATTAAATGATAGTCAAGTTGCATCATCGAGCTATTTGCAACTTTTTGATGGGTTGGGTTGGTTGGGAGGGGGGTTCCCGCATTCAAATCATTTTAACATAGAACGCATCAGGTGTGAAATCAAGAGGCCAAGAAGGTCAAGAGTAAAGAAGAAAGTCTGAAATAACAGGAAATTCTTAAATAAGATTTTAGCTTCACTTTACTAAGCATTAGCTACAGTTGATATTACTCAGTGTATCGAGGGGGTGACAGACTTACTTATATACACTGGACTACCACAGGCCGAGCTGTGTATTTATTACTGACCGTACCAATACTCATCGATCAATACTCCTTATCATTGAATAATTTATTTTGGTGACATAACTGACCTATGAGGATATATCGGTGTATATCTACACTCGCCTCAATGTCCATTTACTAATAATGAATATTGACCATGCTGTCCCCAGCACGAGATTCTGTAACCAGTATATATATGGTCCTGTAGCACCACTGGTAACGTATCGTCAGGCAGATATATCATCTGTCATCTATCATCACTTCATCTGTTTTGACACGTTCAGACGCAGAAAAAATAGAAAAGCCTTCTTATGATGTTTCACAGCGCCATAGCAACTATCACGTGATGACGGTACATAGCTCAACATTTCAAAGTTTAAAACATGCCATAAGAAAGAACTTCATCTATTGCACAAAACACATTTTAGGAATAAATCCAGATTTAAATGATACATCAAAGTCTATATGTCTAAAGCAAACTGCTGTTTGTCCTAATTTTAAGAAAATTAAGAAGACGCTTACTGTGTGTATATGTTTCCATGGTATTGGAAATCCTCGTTCGTGAAATTATAACTTAATTGAGAATTCCAAAATATCAACTTATTAATAACCTCATCCCAACCTTCAAATCAAGGATCTACATTTGTTCATAAAGCAAGGTTTGATAAATTGAACCAAATGTGAAAACTTTCTTTTTTTTGAAAATATAAAAATCAAACATAGCTTTCGAACAAGTGTTCTATGAAGAATAGACTTTGCGTTCTACAAAAACAACATATTTTACTCTAAAATGAATAGGCTAAAGGATGTAGACGTCCCTTTCAATGAAACGCAGAAAACTTTAAAATAAAATGTAACTTATCCACAAATTACCGGAAGTAACATTCATAGAACAACTGACTGCAACTTATTAACACATGTAAATGGAAAAAGAAACGACTATTCTATAAGATTGAAAATTGAACATAATTACGTATAAAATATATAGGAAGAGTTGGTACTTCTTTACAAGTGTGTCGACAATAACATCGAAAGAATATCTGGCAATAACTGTTTTACGGAGGAGATATAGACGTCCCGTTTATTGAACTGTACAGTTGAATGAAAAACTGGAAAAGTAAAACTGACCATAACTAGGTTGAAAAGTAAAACTGACCATAACTAGGTTGAAAAGTAAAACTGACCATAACTAGACTGAAAGGTAAAACTGACCATAACTAGGCTGAAAGGTAAAACTGACCATAACTAGATTGAAAGGTAAAAATGACCATGACTAGGCTGAAAGGTAAAACTGACCATAAATAGGTTGAAAGGTAAATCTGACCATAACTAGGTTGAAAGGTAAAACTGACCATAACTACACTGAAAGGTAAAACTGACAATAGTCAGACTGAAAGGTAAAACTGACCATAACTAGGCTGAAAGGTAAAAGTGACCATAACTAGGCTGAAAGATAAAACTGACCATAACTAGACTGAAAAGTAAAACTGACCATAACTACACTGAAAGCTAAAAATGACCATAACTAGGCTGAAAGCTAAAACTGACCATAACTAGACTGAAAGGTAAAACTGACCATAATTAGGTTGAAAGGTAAAACTGACCATAACGAGACTGAAAGGTAAAACTGACCATAACTAGGTTGAAAGGTAAATATGACCAAAACTAAAATGAAAGGTAAATCTGACCATAAATAGGTTGAAAGGTAAAACTGACCATAACTAAAATGAAAGGTAAATCTGACCATAACTAAAATGAAAGGTAAAACTGATCATAACGAGACTGAAAGGTAAAACTGACCAAAACTAAAATGAAAGGTAAATCTGACCATAACTAAAATGAAAGGTAAAACTGATCATAACTAGGTTGAAAGGTAAAACTGACCATAACTAGACTGAAAGTTAAAAAATGACCATAACTAGGTTGAAAGGTAAAAATGACCATAACTAGGCTGAAAGGTAAAACTGACCATAACTAGGTTGAAAGGTAAAAATGACCATAACTAGGCTGAAAGGTAAAACTGACCATAACTAGGTTGAAAGGTAAAACTGACCATAACTAGGTTGACAGGTAAAACTGACCATAACTAGACTGAAAGGTAAAACTGACCATAGTCAGACTGAAAGGTAAAACTGACCATAACTAGGCTGAAAGGTAAAACTGACCATAACTAGGCTGAAAGGTAAAACTGACCATAACTAGGCTGAAAGGTAAAACTGACCATAACTAAACTGAAAGGTAAAACTGACCATAACCAGACTGAAAGATAAAACTGACCAGAGCCATATTGAAAGGTAAAACTGACCATAGCCAGATTAAAAGGTAAAACTGACCATAACTAGACTGAAAGGTAAAACTGACCATAGTCAGATTGAAAGGTAAAAATGACCATAACTAGACTGAAAGGTAAAACTGACCATAGCCCGACTGAAAGGTAAAACTGACCATAACTAGATTGAAAGGTAAATCTGACCATAGCTAAACTGAAGGTAAAACTGACCATGACTATTTTACGAATGTGCGCTTGGAGAAAGAGACGTCCCGTTCAGTAGTGTAAAACTTCTTATAGTACACCACGTTTACCTAAACTACACTTTACATGTATAATGCTGGCTGTCATTGTATGATCGATCCCAATATAACCAAGGTTAACTGATGCGAGCTTCGATCTTTTACTTGTGTTGGAAACATTCATCAATATTTAATACAACAAAAACCATTATAAGCTACATTGGTTTGATGTACAGCGGAAAACCCGGTAGCTTTATTTCCATTAATGATTGACAATCTGCATCCAACAAGACCTGTGATTAATTGTCGTCCGCATTCCAGCATGACCTGTGATTAATTGTCGTCCGCATTCCCAACATGACCTGTGATTAATTGGCGTCCGCATTCCCAACATGACCTGTGATTAATTGGCGTCCGCTTTCCCAGCAAGACCTGTGATGAATTGGTGTCCATATTCCCAGCAAGACTGATTAATTGCCGTCTACTTTCCCAGCATGATCTGTGATTAATTGCCGTCTACTTTCCCAGCATGATCTGTGATGAATCGGCGTCCATATTCCCAGCAAGACCTGTGATGAATCGGCGTCCATATTCCCAGCAAGACTGTGATTAATTGCCGTCCACATTCCCAACATGACCTGTGATTAATTGGCGTCCATTGGCGGCTATTCCCAGCAAGACTGTGATTAATTGCCGTCCACTTTCCCAGCAAGACCTGTGATGAATTGACGGCCATATGCCCAAGCAAGACTGCGATTAATTGCCGTCTACTTTCCCAGCAAGACCTGTGATGAATTGACGGCCATATGCCCAAGCAAGACTGCGATTAATTGCCGTCTACTTTCCCAGCAAGACCTGTGATGAATTGGCGTCCATATTCCCAGCAAGACCTGTGATGAATCGGCGTCCATATTCCCAGCAAGACCTGTGATGAATTGGCGTCCATATTCCCAGCAAGACCTGTGATGAATTGGCGTCCATATTCCCAGCAACACCTGTGATGAATTGGCGGCCATATTCCCAGCAACACCTGTGATGAATTGGCGGCCATATTCCCAACAAGACCTGTGATGAATTGCCGTCTACTTTCCCAGCAAGATCTGTGATGAATTGGCGGCCATATTCCCAGCAAGACTGTGACTAATTGCCGTCCATATTCCCAGCAAGACTGTGACTAATTGCCGTCCATATTCCCGGCAAGACTGTGACTAATTGCCGTCCATATTCCCAGCAAGACCTGTGATGAATTGCCGTTCATTTTCCAGTCAAAAACTACAATAAGTGCCGTCCATATTCCCGGCAAGATCTTTGATGAAATGCCGTCTATTTTCGTGAATTTGAATATAACAAAAAAAAAAAAAAAAATGTTTATTTTCATGGGGTCTGATGCCACGCCTTGGGTTTTATAAATTACAATTATTGATAAATAGACTTGCGGTAATCATTGATTCCACGGTCTCAACTTTTGTATTATGGAAATATAATGGTCATAAAAATAGGACATTTTCCGAGCGTTTACGCTTTGTCTGGCTGGCTTTATGGTACAGAAACACCAAACGTGGAGAGGGTTCTGTACCATGATCATTACAATAGACAAGAATCACGTGAGGTCACAGGTCTATGTGCAGCGGTTTTCATGTTTCCAAGAAAAGCAGCCGACATTGAAATGTACACTTTATAGAGAGTTGATGCAGTAGCCGAGAAGAGAACCAATTAATAATTCAGGAGCTCACGCCAAACTGGTCAATCACGTGAAAATTGCTGACGATAGGAGGATTGAGTTTACTCTTAAATCAATGCTCACCTGTGGTCAACACACCACCATTGGAGTGAGGAACAATCTGGTTGACCTGTACTTAGATAACCACTCTATATAACATGACACATGTCTATATGTGTACTCCCTATACCAACGGTGATCTTATGGAGATTCAAATTTGAATTCCTGTATTCATTTCTGACAACATGATCCTTTATAATGACCAGCCATTTTGACGAAACTGTCCCCTTCTCCATAGCTACATGCTCCTTAAAACGAACAGATTTATAAACTTTTTTTCAAGTTAGTGTATGCCGTGAAATCAAAATTTAATTGTAGCTACATATCATTGAACGCACATGAGGCCCATATTTAATTTCCATAGTTTGATCAATCTAGATTGCTTAAATGGTTCGTAATGAAAACAAAATAAATATTTCTACATTCTTCAAAAACCAATATCATATGCCTACATATGCTTATAGACTGTATCTTAAAGACATAGGTCTTAGACATATCCTCACAAAAAAACATCGTCTGTTTAATTGATATTCCTACATAATGTGTAATGAGGGAAAACCGTATGAAAGTTTCTTTTAACTTGAATATTACGCATAAAATGCGATGTTTGCGTGTTAAAACAAGTAGGTAATAATCATCGTTTGAAACTCGTTAACCAAAAATCCGGGCATATTTTTCAAGTGAATATCGTAGACTGTGTGATTTTAAGTTATTTTAAGCGATGTTACCATAAAGAGGAATTCTAAATACCTGTGCTGTACAGGTTGGTTCATGAGAGAAATGTCTTAGAATTTTATAATGTTCATTATTGCCATTAGTTCTAACTGATAGTTTCAGACAATGGTAAAAAAAATGCCACAGCAATGATATCGGTCTGTAATCATCTCGTCCCCTAGATAAGCTACCTTGTCTTTCTCAAATAGCTATCTCGTCCCCCAGGATAAGCTACCTTGTCCTCGAATAGCTATCTCGTCCCCCAGGAAAAGCTACCTTGTCCTTCTCGAATAGCTATCTCGTCCCCCGGATTAGCTATCTCGTCCCCGTGGATTAACTACCTTGTCCTTCTCAAATAGCTATCTCGTCCCCTTTGAATAGCTACCTTGACCTTCTCAAATAGCTATCTGGTCCCCCTGGATTAGCTACCTTGTCCTTCTCGAATAGCTATCTCGTCCCCCTGGTTTAGCTATCTCGTCCCGGTGGATTAGCAACCTTGTCCTCGAATAGCTATCTTGTCCCCCTGGTTTAGCTATCTCGTCCCCTTTGGATAAGCTACCTTGTCCTTCTCGAATAGCTTTCTCGTCCCTCTGGATTAGCTATCGCGTCCCCCCGGATTAGCTATCTCGTCCCAGTGGATTAACTACCTTGTCATTCTCGAATAGATATCTCGTCCCTCTGGATTAGCTATCTCGTCCCCTAGTTTAGCTATCTCGTCCCCTGGATTACTACCTTGTCCTTCTCGAATAGCTATCTCGTCCCCTGGATTAGCTCTCTCGCCCCCTGGATTAGCTCTCTCGCCCCCTGGATTAGCTATCTCGTTCCCTGGATTAGCTATATCGTCCCCTTTGGATAAGCTACCTTGTCCTTCTCGAATAGCTTTCTCGTCCCTCTGGATTAGCTATCGCGTCCCCCCGGATTAGCTATCTCGTCCCAGTGGATTAACTACCTTGTCATTCTCGAATAGATATCTCGTCCCTCTGGATTAGCTATCTCGTCCCCTAGTTTAGCTATCTCGTCCCCTGGATTACTACCTTGTCCTTCTCGAATAGCTATCTCGTCCCCTGGATTAGCTCTCTCGCCCCCTGGATTAGCTATCTCGTCCCCTGGATTAGCTATATCGTCCCCTGGATTACTACCTTGTCCTTCTCGAATAGCTATCTCGTCCCCTAGATTAGTTACCTTGTCCTTCTCGAATAGCTATCTCGTCTCCTGGATTACTACCTTGTCCTTCTCGAATAGCTATCTCGTCCCCTAGATTAGTTACCTTGTCCTTTCGGGTATAGGAATCGTATGTGAGCGCAACAATTGTAATTTCTAGGCTGGCATTTAAGTAACACACACACTTTGATAAATGCGGTTATGTTCTGTGTGAAGGGAGGTGACTCTATCAACACTGTATACAATCTGGCCCGAGTCGGTGTCGTTGTAGTATTAATGTCTTGCTATGTTGATATCAATATCAGCGAGAGATGGGTACTTCAAATAACGGAATAATTTTACTAGATCTATTTTTCAGACTGTCAGTGCAAAATATAGCCTGATTTCCGTCTAAAAGATGTTTATGACCAAATGCCTCTTATCATTACACCAAGGATGTGGAAACTTTTATTCATTTATTTATTTCCTCTTAGATGTTCACCCCCCTTAACTGTCATTACATTTTCGTCAAAATGAACTATAGAACTTTTGTTCAACATACATACACACGAGTACTACACTAGCTGTATGATGATGTGTACCTTCCCGCGGTCTTGTTTTCGTCTGAAGAACAGGGACAATTACAAACCCATGATATTTATTATATGATTTACCGCTAAAGTTATTGACGGTACACCAATCTCGAACGGCGTTTTGATATTCTTGGCACGTATTACTTATTCTTAGTAAAGAATCTTCAACAGAGTCGGGGGTGTAATACGGCTTCCCATACATACAAACTTTCATTTTATGGAAAATGGGTTGGGAATTCGCCTGAAGGTCTTGCGGAATGACGAGAGTTTTAAACGGAATCGAGACCATAACAACGATGAGCAGGCTTGGTAACGTCCGCCATCAGTACAATGATAAACGTTGATTTTTTTCGCTATCAGACGACCTTGCGCGCACCTTGTATCGCTGAAAATCTCCTTCAATGATGCCCGGCAGCATGGGATAGCTTTAATATATAAGGCGACAGCGCCGACGCTGTTTACTATAAGTACAGTCAGATATATGGTGAAATATATATTTCTGCCTAAAACGTGTACTTTTTCATACGTGCAGCTACGGGTCACTTACATCGAATAGGTTTTCTTGCATGTCATGCATGTCAAAAGGGAAAGTAAATGAAAAACAAAACACAATAAAACAAACAAACAAGAAAACCGAATTTCTGCACTTAGAAAAGACAAAAAAAAATGTAGGTAATGGATTTCAGTTGTAAGGCCTCTTTATGTTTACCAAAACATGAAAACATTACACCGCTTTCTTGTTTTGAATCTGATTTGTGCACACTTTGCCTCGCTTGAAAGCTGTTTCAATTCTGCGCACAATGATACCCGAGGCTACAGTGCCAGGCGCTGATTTCTACAATTACATATGTACATGTATGTATCTGTAGTTCTGTACCAAACTTCTGGTATAAAAGGCTATGGGTCGCACACACTGGAGTTTTTTTTTTTTTTAAAGCGCCATGCCAATCAATGGGGAAAATAAAATAAAAAAATAATAATACCTAAATGTTCAGCCCGTTCAAAGTACATAAAAAGAGAAAATCTGTAACTGTGTGTGTCCTTCTCGCTTCTGCTTTTCTTTTATAAAATGAGGACTGTTTCATTGCCATAAGATCTTGTACATATTCAGCGGAAATCTTGCTGTACAAAAAGATATGTGTTAGCAGTCAGTATATAGTAATAATCGATTAAAAACGACAGAAAACATGCTGTTAGCCAAATATCACATTCAATCATTGCTGTACACAACATTACAGAATCCGACGATTACGTGTTCCCCTGCTATATCCTGTTACATAAGAAAGTGTATGTGATTTACCAGATTATCACGTGACCTGTATATCTCATAAATACTATTTAATTACACAAATCAGTAAAATGAACCTGCAGTTGGATACGAAACATGTACAGCTTAATCAGTGACGTCATAAGGTAAATTATTTTAGCTAACCAGTCGTGTTATATGATGGTAACATTTTACACTATAGCCCAACTCTTAACTTGTTGTCGATTTCCACAACTCCTTTACAACACGAATACCACAATATTTAGTGATAATGTTCTTGTAGTTGAATTATTTACTAATAAAACACTGTCTGTGATGTCTGTGTTACCTGTAATTTACTGCAGTTAAATTGATCAATATCTTAGATATCATGCATAACATTTTAATAAAATGTGTTATTTAAATATTGTGGCCTCCCCTGGTCTTATTTGAAAAGTCGGTCAACCTGTGTCTACCTGAGCTGTCGGTGTTATTTTAGTACATAACACCTATTCCACTATGACTAAATTATTTACCTGTTTCTCACCTAAACTCCTACAAGTTGGCTAGACTTGACGATATTGATTGCATAACGCTGTGAAACACGCCGCGATAAACACACACAATCACCTGGCAATGACAGGAAGTAAAATAAAAGCCATACATAAAAAAATATAAAAAAGAAAATGTCAAACGTCACAACCTATGAAATGGTTCCGTTTGCGTCAGCAGGGGGCCCTGGAATTTGTTTAATCTACTGTACTGTCAGTAACTGTTAGGCCTACTCAGTAACCTGTGTATTTGGAAGTTGGGAATTGGCTCTTAAATGAACGAACATTCGGTAAAAATGACACCCCTCGATGTTCATATAAAAATATTTATTTCAATTGTAACTCAGAGTCTATATTTGTGTAGAGTAACCATGAAAACTAACTGCCATCCTAGCCTTTCAATATGATCATCGTTAGCCTATCGACTGACCTACCTTCGTCATTCCATCAAGACAACCGGTTAAACACATATAATCCTATGTCACAGAAAAGATCGAATACTCGTATAGAGTCACTGTTCGCTGGTTCACACACGAAGTTGCCAAAATCACAGTGAATTTAAAATTACCAGCCACGAAACATCGCCGCGTCATGGCGATCGAGATCGACATCACTCTCATTGAACTATGAATGGAATTCCAATGACAGTCGTGACGTCATGCAGTGACGTAGTATTTCATAAAAAAAAAATTGACTTGACATTTAAAATTACAGTGTGTTCTGTGAAATGATTAAATACGTCGAGGTGCAAATCAAATTATATGTGAAGTTGGAAAACTCATTTCAGCGTTGGCTTTCAGTATTGTTGATAGAACTTCTTTTTCTCGGATGTTGACAATTTGATCACGGCCACGTAAAAGTCGGTCAAGTTACGGTAATTTTTATCGGCGAATTGTTCATTCGTTCATCACTTAACCACAAAATGAATGAAATTTGTGTGCAAACATTGTTTGTCAAAAATAGGGTATGATCTTTCAGAATATCACACGTATATTTAGTAAAAACGTCAAATAAAGAAATTAAAAAATTGAAGAAAATGGATGGCTGAGGGACACTTTCGCCAGAAATTCGGTAATGATATGAGAGAAAAAGACTCTTTCATTATGTGTGTATGTAGGATAGGGATATTCCACCCTCGGGATCACAAAATGTGGTAAAACCCTCGGCAAGCCTCGGGTTTCACCACATTTTGTGACCCCTCGGGTGGAATATCCCTATCCTACACATACACATATGAAAGAGTCTTATAGTGTTCTGGCGTTAAAGTCTCCAATAAGCATATTTTTTGTTCTTTTTTCATCAACTTTATCATTTCATTTTCAATCTCAAAATGAGATGTATGCTTAGATGTAGATGTTTCGGGTGGTACATACACACAGCCTTATAGTAGAGTAGATGACGTATTACATGTACGTATCTCTCCCCACTGGACACATTCTGATGGGGTTTGGGGAAATACAAACAATGAATTATATATACATGTATCTCTTTATGAATTACGATTATTCCACCTGACTTACGTTTCGCATTTGGCCTATTTTTAACTACGTAACTGTAACCAGATGGCAATTCTAGAATGCCAAAATCATCAGTTTTGGTCTCAACTAATACAGTGACGTCATGTGACTTAATAACTGATAACAGATCATGAGGCAGTTTATTAGATGAATACAATGCAAGGGGAGACATTTTTCGACATTTTTTTGGTTATATTGTGGCACATGTTATTTGATAGCTCAAAGTCAATTCAGAATTCTTAAAAAGTGATATCTATTTCCAAAACTGTCAAAAAAACCCAACTAGAAAATGTCTGATAGACATAAATGTTCACGCTGCCACTTTCCATCCCGAAAAGTTTGGAAAAACCAAGTACATTCAAATCTAATACCATTTTAGATTTTGTAGTAGACGATGAATTGAAATCACTTATGAAATTAATTAAACAAATAAGTATACGACTCAACAATATTTAAGATAATCTCTTGCTTAACAAATGTAGGCATGTATTATATCATATCATATGTCCTGTACAATTTTGTATGTATATAATTCATAATTCTCTACACTTTATATGTTTATGAGAATAAAATATTGTCACTGTCATTGTCATTGTCATTGGTGAGGATGACATCAGCAGTTCTGGTTACATTACATCGGGACGGGACACGGACGAAACACTATGCCCCCCCCCCCCCCCCCCCCCCCAATTTAATGGCGGATGCATAAACAAACAGCCTTATGAACAAGCAGAGCTAACCATGCATGCAAGCTACACACTCGACGACAATATAGTTCTATGCTATTTTTAAACATCTGTAAACACACATTTTACAGCGAAATCTAACTCTCATAGTTGATATGGTAATCAACTGATATTATGCAATCTATCCTCTGCGTACTAGACTGAATAGATGTCATCGGCCAATGGAAACATTGGGACAAAAGGGGTTTTCCTTTTCAGTCACTTCCTGGTCTCATTTTACCGCTTACACTGAGAAGATACCTACTTGATTACATAGACCGTATCACAACACACACTGTTGGAGCACATTTTATACGAAGTTAGATAAATTCTGTATTTCCTCTAGAAAGACAGACATAACTGACGAGGAGAGAGGGACAGATTCTGTATTTTCTCTAGAAAGACAGACAAAACTGACGAAGAGAGAGAGACAGATTCTGTATTTTCTCTAGAAAGACAGACAAAACTGACGAAGAGAGAGAGATAGATTCTGTATTTCCTCTAGAAAGACAGACATAACTGACGAAGAGAGAGACAGATTCTGTATTTCCTCTAGAAAGACAGACAAAACTGACGAAGAGAGAGAGACAGATTCTGTATTTTCTCTAGAAAGACAGACATAACTGACGAAGAGAGAGACAGATTCTGTATTTCCTCTAGAAAGACAGACATAACTGACGAAGGAGAGGGACATATTCTGTATTTCCTCTAGAAAGACAGACATAACTGACGAAGGGACAGAGACAGATTCTGTATTTTCTCTAGAAAGACAGACAAAACTGACGAAGGAGAGGGACAAATTCTGTATTTCCTTCAGAAAGACAGACATAACTGACGAGGAGAGAGAGACAGATTCTGTATTTTCTCTAGAAAGACAGACATAACTGACGAAGAGAGAGACAGATTCTATATTTCCTCTAGAAAGACAGACAAAACTGACGAAGGGACAGACACAGATTACGTATTTCCTTTATAAAGACAGACAAAACTGACGAAGAGAGCGATAGATTCTGTATTTCCTTCAGAAAGCAGACAAAACTGACGAAGGGACAGAGACAGATTCTATATTTCCTTCAGAAAGACAGACATAACTGACGAAGGGACAGAGACAGATTCTGTATTTCCTCTAGAAAGACAGACATAACTGACGAAGGGACAGAGACAGATTCTGTATTTCCTCTAGAAAGACAGACATAACTGACGAAGGGACAGAGACGGATTCTGTATTTCCTCTAGAAAGACAGACAAAACTGACGAGGAGAGAGGACAGATTCTGTATTTCCTCTAGAAAGACAGACATAACTGACGAAGGAAGAGACGGATTCTGTATTTCCTCTAGAAAGACAGACATAACTGATGAAGGGACAGAGACAGATTCTGTATTTTCTCTAGAAAGACAGACATAACTGACGAAGGAGAGGGACAAATTCTGTATTTCCTCTAGAAAGACAGACATAACTGACGAAGGGAGGGACAGATTCTGTATTTCCTCTAGAAAGACAGACAAAACTGACGAGGAGAGAGAGATAGATTCTGTATTTCCTCTAGAAAGACAGGCAAAACTGACAAAGAGAGAGATAGATTCTGTATTTTCTCTAGAAAGGCAGACAAAACTGACGAAGGGAGGGACAGATTCTGTATTTCCTCTAGAAAGACAGACAAAACTGACGAAGGGACAGAGACAGATTCTGTATTTCCTCTAGAAAGACAGGCAAAACTGACGAAGGGAGGGACAGATTCTGTATTTCCTCTAAAAAGACAGACATAACTGATGAAGGGACAGAGACAGATTCTGTATTTTCTCTAGAAAGACAGGCAAAACTGACGAAGGGAGGGACAAATTCTATATTTCCTCTAGAAAGACAGACAAAACTGACGAGGAGAGAGAGATAGATTCTGTATTTCCTCTAGAAAGACAGACATAACTGACGAAGAGAGAGACAGATTTATTCTGTATTTCCTCTAGAAAGACAGACAAAACTGACGAAGGAAGAGACAGATTCTGTATTTCCTCTAGAAAGACAGACATTACTGACGAGGAGAGAGAGACAGATTCTGTATTTCCTCTAGAAAGACAGACAAAACTGACGAAGGAAGAGACAGATTCTGTATTTCCTCTAGAAAGACAGACATAACTGACGAGGAGAGAGAGACAGATTCTGTATTTCCTCTAGAAAGACAGACAAAACTGACGAAGGAAGAGACAGATTCTGTATTTCCTCTAGAAAGACAGACATTACTGACGAAAAGAGATAGATTCTATATTTCTTATATTCAGATATTTCTTACATGGTGACCTGTTCCAACAATCTATCAACTCAGTTATAGAAAACACGGTATATAATTGTCATGTTGGTATATTAGCAACTCATTAGATTATCTACCGTTTTCTACCAAACATAGGCCTAATCACGTGTACGTTACCCCCTTATTTAATGGCAATTATTAGTATTACAGTATATATTAGGAGAAATATCAAATGAAATCAAAATTTAGGAAACCATGTTAAAGCCTTCTTTAGGATTAAGATACTAAATAAACTCACATATCTGGCCACTTTTGAAGAGTAATATCTATCTCTTTTGCAATACTGGATATACAGTCAGTAACGCAATCATAATATAGATGTTTTCATTAAATTAATTTGAAGTAATATTTAGTACAGTCATACAACTTCATGATTTTATTGAAAATTACGTATCCCTCATTTGTTGTTTTTGTGTGGAAGAAAAAAAGACCAATTTAGATATCAGATACCAAATTAACTTTGATTTCCCGTAATCTAGAAGGCGATGTTATAGTGTTTGATTTCCCGTAATCTAGAAGGTGATGTTATAGTGTTTGATTTCCCGTAATCTAGAAGGCGATGTTATAGTGCTGATTATCAAAAGATCTAGCATTAAGATAAAACACAAACAAAGTATATTCACATTTTTGTTGTTCATAATCATGGACTAAACGGTTGAGCTAAACTTGTACGAGGTAATGTCTATTGGGAGATATCTTCACAAGGAGTAAGGTAAGTTAAGGCACATCCCAGCATTTGTTGACAATAGATTAATCGTACAGAGGAATAGGCATAAATCGAAACATCATTCAATTTGGGCCAGTCAGCCTGACAGAACATTTATAAATTATGAAGTGTAAAAGCAAAAGCTCTCAAGTAGTGGTATATTTTCAGTGTGATTGGTCAGCAATGGAGTTAATTTCCTCCGTTTAGTGTTTCACAAGAGCAATTGTGCTTCATAGTTGGTACATTCTTGTAATCCTGATTCCATTTCGAGCAACAACAAAAATCCCCAAAAGGTTAATATTTTAGACTTTTTTCTATTACAAAGTATATACCAATAAATATGAAAACCAAACGTATTGAAAGTGTTAAATGACTGAACTATTGGTCAATACACCATACCTCCCAGAAATTGACCGTCACTTTACAAAAATAACTTCACAAATATCTAATCAGATATAATCACCGAACGTTTGGGGTATCTAGAAGCATTTTTAATGAAGGAATTTGTGACGTATTTTTTTTATACTGCATATACAGTCAACCTCTGTCCTATGTGAGAACTTTACTAATTAAGAAATCTTCCATGCCAATTTATGGTTCTTTAGTTCTGTTCCTCGGGCAGTTAATATTTGGAAGTCGCTATTTAATCTAAACTCACCTATTGTACTCCTATACGCTCTAGTGTAAGTAAAGTCAATAACACTCTAGATTCCATACATTACAATCTGGCATGATGCACAAAGCAGGTCAAGGAACAAACATATATCTCCCTTGTTAGACCTACTATGGAGTATTCTTCGACTTGCTGGGACCAATACTCTGTAGACAACATTGATATTATGCGACTAGAATCTTCCCAGCGTCGGATTGCAATAGATCGAGAGAGCGAGCCTGGCTTTATAGCAGCCACGATCCAATCTTTGTCTTTAAATAGGTTGTTTTCGACTTCAACACATTTTCCCTATTGAAACAATCTCCGTTTATGTACATCAGCTAGTATATAAACTTACTAAAACTACATGCATCAAAAAATAATTTCTTTTAACGGCCACCTCCACATTCGGAGCCCTTCAAAGCACAGTATCAATTGCACTATATTATAACAGTTCTGATTTTTTTAACGGAGGAAGAATAGAAAACAATGTTCAAGTGGCGAAAATATATCCGTATATATTAACGTTTACAGTATCGGCCCTTATACCACTAAAAGTTCAGAATATTTCGTAATACATGAAATCATTTACCGTTTCCTGAGTATATATCTAACGTTATAGTCGCTTTTAAGGTCCTTTAAGATTTACACATTAGGTATTCTGTCTTACTACCTGGTATGTAGGAAGACGTGACCTGGATAATTCAGTGATCATACTAAAGCTCTCATTTGATACACATATTTCCTAATCTGGGACACACCTCTCTGTACGATGTATCGAATTAAACTCTTTCCTTTATGGATCACTTTAAAGATGATCATACTAAACTGTCTTTTCTACAGAAAGAAGAAATATTTTGAAGAATTTGTGCAATTGCCTTAGTTACCAGGAGGTTCAGGCCCATCATTTATATAAATGTATTATATATAAAAAAAATGTTAGTCTCCACCCATCTGTTCACAGGGGAGGTGGAAGATGTCGGGTTACCATTTATGCAAAATGTGCTCGTTTCCTTCCCCATAGGACGCTACTAACCTTCCCCTATTGGGTTCCACTCGTTGGGTCATTTAGGCCAGAAACACCATTTATTGTATACCGATATGGTTCTTCTTTCCCCCAATAATAGGACTGAGACCACAATTAAGTACTTCCGGGTTCAGGCCCCACGAATGAAGTCCCCTCAAAAATGTATGTATTTCAGGAAAACCAATCAAATGCCTCTTTGAACTTGATTTCTGTTGATGAATTTAATGTGGATTTATAGCAGAGATGTCAATCTAGGTTTTATGATGTAAAATAATAATATTGATCATTTATTATGTACTCCAGGACCCTGTGTGATGAGTCCTGATTTGACCTCTACCCCTGACCCGGATGTATATAATCCACGTTGGTGACACATTTTGACAGCTATCTCCAGAAAATGCCGAACATGCTGGGTTGAAACTTTTATATTTTGCTTCTCAGATGTTGGTCTTGGCCAGGTGAGATGGAAAGTTGCATATGAGATTTTGGGAATTTATTATGAATTTTAATGTTACAATGAAACATATAGCGAAGCTAATTGTGGTCTCAGTCCATTACACTATCCGCGCCATTACATATGCGTCACAGCCCTTCCGGCTAGGCGAGACAAAATAGATTAAAGTGAAAATGTGATGTAAACATTTTCAATATGGCGTGTTTGGTTTTGACTCCTGACACATTTCGGATATTTTTTCTTTCTATAGACGTTAACAGCAGACCTCGGCTTTAGACTGAGGGCAATCTGCGTCATTGTAGGTCGTAGTTTGTGGTTAGACGGTTTTATATTAACAGACAGGACATCACCAGGTCGTAGTTTGTGGTTAGACGGTTTTATATTAACAGACATCACCAGGTTGGGTGGGTTATAAAACGTAACGAAATCCATATACAGGGAGATTCAGATTAAAACAGCACACCACTAAATAAGTTTTCCACAGGAGATCAAAACCGGACGAAATAAGATATGTACATAAAAATTCAGACTAAACGTGTTTTCCAGATTTCTTTTCAAATTCCTGCATGTTTACTGTTCATGCACCACTGCATCGACGTTTAGTGTATTGAGAAGCAATGAACAAAGACACGAACACGGATGTTGGCATTTTATAACCACACCCACCGAGTGAATATATGTAACAAGACTTTGAGGATTTCTCCATATAATCATTACAAGTAATTCGTATCCTCCATACATTTATGTGAAGATCCAGTGTTATCTGGATTATACTGTTTATATTACTTCTTTGACACACACATATATATATATGTATATATTATCATCAAATATCGATTTAATAAGTCAGTTTGAATATTGTGTATGTGAAGATGTTTGTGTGTGTGTAAGGATGTACATTTGTGTATGTATATGCGAATGAGAATGAAGTTGGAAAAAATTCAGAACATTAATTTGTAATATTGTTTATCTGTGTCATATATGTTTGTTCAATATGATTTTAGAAATAAATATGCAAAACCTATTATATATGTTGTTGATCTGACTAGTCGGATTGTCCGAGTTTCTTGTGCGGAGGAAAATATCACAAGTGTGCGCGTTCGAAACCAACGTGCCTCGCGCAGACCGTAGGTCGGAGATTTTTCTCCGGGTACTCCGGTTGTCCTCCACCTTCAAAACCTGGCACTTCCTTAAATGAGACTGGCTTTTGGTAGGACGTTAAATACAATAAACCAAAAATGTTGATTTAAGCAATGATAAAGAAACCAATTATCTAGATATCAGCTCCATGATTGTATAATACTAAAATGTATAATTCGAACCGGACATTTCAATGATCTCTCAGAAACGTACACGGAAGGATATCTCAGATTTTGCAGGAACCCACATCTGGCACCTGACACTTCCTTAAATGATCCCTGGCTGTTAATAGGACGTTAAATACAATGAAAAACCATGATAAAGCAACCAAATATCTAGATAACATCTTCTTGATTGTATGATACATGCACTTCAATTAAATGCATAATTCGAACCGGACCCTTCAATGATCTCTCAGCAAAGTACCAGGAAGAATATCTCAGACTTTGCAGGAACTCACATCGACCGATATTCTATGGAAATATAACAGTACCACATCGACCGATATTCTATGGAAATATAACAGTACCACATCGACCGATATTCTATGGAAATATAACAGTACCACATCGACCGATATTCTATGGAAATATAACAGTACCACATCGACCGATATTCTATGGAAATATAACAGTACCACATCGACCGATATTCTATGGAAATATAACAGTACCACATCGACCGATATTCTATGGAAATATAACAGTACCACATCGACCGATATTCTATGGAAATATAACAGGAGCCAACATAGACCGAAATCGACTGATATTATGTGGGATAGAACAGCCCCCTGAGCAAACATAGGGAAACCACTCCCGAACGGTTTGTCTTGAAACTTGTGTTGTGTTTCATTAAAAAATCATAACAAAAATTACGTAACGAAAACGATTGACTGACAAGGAAGAGCACAAGTATCAATAAAGCACAGCAGTACCATCTTGTCTCGCGTACATCACTAAAAGTTTGTTAATATGGTATAAAATATTGATATAACATGTCCCCTGTCGCAAGACTGCGGTAGAGGATTGAACTGAAAAATATAAAAAGTTCCAAACTTACTGTATGTTTATTGAAAAAGGAGTAAATTATGTGTTCTATATCTATAACGTATGACTTTGTATTAACCTGCATGTGTTTGACGTATACAGTAGATTATAACTCGATGAATGGAAATAAAAAGAACTTATTTTCACGAGGACCCGTAAAAACACAAGAGAATAATACAGTTGTTCAGGAGGTTCGAAACCGGAAGTTGAAAACTAGACTGGCTTATTGGGGTGGCAAAATAGTGTTGTACTCAAAAGAAATGAACGTTGATAATTCACGTTCATTGCCACAGTTGGAAGAAATCTCAAAAATGATTACAGAATTCACTAGAGACCTGAAACAAAAAATACTATATGTATGGGACAGTTTCAAGGAGGAACTTGATAATCTTAGGGTGGAAAATGAAGTCCTCGGCAATAAAATAGAACTTTTGGAAGACATTGTCACGGAGAAGAAACACAGTAAAAAAAAAACAGGAAACAAGGCGAAGAAACGATACGAAAATTTATGTGTAAACTCCTGGCGGGGGCTGGTGGTGATGGATATGTGGAAGTCGAACGAACACATCAACTTTCTAAGAAAGTTAGAGGGAAAAGTTCCGAAAGATCGTGCATATACAAGAAATGTAAGATTTTCTGTAGATAATTGCAGACAGGAACTTAGCGTCAGTATTATATGAAATCTAATCTCAGAAGCCGCAGTAAAGACCTTGATGAAGTGTATGATTTTAATGAATAAAACAGGAAGAAGACGAAAAGCTTGAATAGAGGAACAATGGTTCAATTATTGTTTCCTTACTATTGCCTAAGTAATGTGAATGATGATCTGAATGAATATTCCAATTATGAATAAAACATGGCATATTTGATGCCGATATATCCACTGAGGAAAAACAACAACAAAACAATCCCTCAACTGAATGTAAACAAAGTATCAGATGAGCATTAAATAGTGAAAATGCGATGGAAATCTTACAGATAATTATAGAGGTATATCATTGTCAGATATAATGGGTATTCGTTAATAACATTGTTAACAATTGCCTAAAAGTTTTGGAGAATGCACAATTTTTAGGAGGGGCAAGCTGTGTGTAGAACTGATTACTCAAAAAAATTCTTTGTTTTATTGCGGGTTCTACTGCACAAATATAATATAACAGTAACATGATGTACGTAGCGTAACATGGGATGTAAATATCATGGATTTATCATATAAATTTGTATTTCATTATGCCTGAATTTATCGAGAAGTTGGCGATGTAAAATAGCTTTCTGAGCAATTTTACTCAGAGGATGAAGGATACATATATTCTAGAACGGAATTCTGGGATATGAAACAAAAGTAAACTGAAATTTTATAAAAAGGCTAAGGGTTTCATTGAACCGGGAAAATATCATGTATTAATCAAAAACAAGGTACACATGAATGCTGTCACTAGACATTGAGTGTAATGTCATGGTTTAATAACTGAAAAGGGTCGGGAAGACAGACTACTTGTGCATAATTATTATTTGTTCAAGTATAACACATACAAAAATGATAAGAAGATGAATATTATTTACTTAATTGTCCATTATGTGACAAATTGAGACACGAGTATAAACTTGAACATTATGTAAATGTAATAACTATATTTCTAACAAAAAAAAAATATAGGTCAGTGTATTCATCTAGCTTTCAAAGTCATACTTCCCTGTAGCCAATGAATGACGGGTTGAGAGATATGAAGGTAATCACATGATATGCTATCTATAATTTATTTACCTTTGATGTTACGCAAATTATATACACTGTGCAAACTGTATCACGGGCCGATGGTCTTCAAATTCTCAATGAAATATTTTGAAAATCACGTTTTTCTTGTTCTTTCAATTTTTTTTTTTATTTGGATATCATATAAGAATGGCATAATATATTCATATTACTACAGTGACATCTACAAAATAAGCACTTCCAAAAAATTCAATTTATGTACGTTTAGATATCATAATCATTTTCAGAAACAAATTCAGTTTATGTGCATTCGCATGGTTTCGCCGCGAGAGAATCTGAACTAATTCATAGCCAAATAGTCAATGATATAAGTATTGAATGTTAATGGCTTTATTACAATGTATAGATGTACAATATATATATATAATGTCCAATGACATATGAAACTATTTTGCTGATGTTATATGGGTGAATTATGCACAAATAATGGTTTACCGTGATGTCCTTTAAGAGGAATGTCAATTTGAAGCATTTCTTTGCTCAAGTTAATGAATCAATGATTAAAACAAGTTAATGGCACATTGACCTTATCATTGATTGTATCCATATGAGGGGTGATCCTGTGGTAGCCCGTATTCAGGGTTGGTAGGTAATCCTGCTGTGGCGTTTTGAGGGTATCCGGCGTTACCGACAGGCGGATAACCCCTGGAATCAGTCTGCATTACGAGCACCTGAGGGGCCCCATTTACCAAAAAACCGGTGGTCGGCACTGCAGGCACGGGCAGACGACGGGCGAGGCCGGTGAGAGTGATGGCGGCTATAAGATACGACACGCCCGTAAGACAACCTAATATTAAGGAGTAGCCTGGATCCACCGACACCGACGAGTTTAAAGTATATTTCTCCATGTTAGCAGCCAAGGACACATAGATCCAAATCACGGCAGCGAGCAGAAATGCAGCTGAAAGTAGAGAATATTATAAAACTGAGGATATCAAATAATTATTCTGAAATATCAGAGACATATATAGTTCCCGTAGAAGTGGTGGCTGCCCTTTATTCGTGACCACTTTGACAGCAAATTGTGTTATATTTCATATTGATGACACTTCTGCACTTTAATATTAATACAATTAAAGCACATCATTGGATCTTGGTGATGATTTCAAATAGAAATTATTGATAATTTTGTGTCTGGTTTTCAAGTTTTCTCCAATATGGCGTCAGGAGAAGAATGAACCGAGCGACCGCAAAGGATTGTGGGAAGGTTAGAGGCCACCACGTAGACATAAGGGCACATAGAGAGCTGCCAATCTCTCTATATACTGTATGTCTCTGGAAATATTAACTATAAGCAAAACTCCTCTTCCTTATACAGACATTGTTGGCCATTCTGAAGTCGGCCACTGGCACACACAGCATGTGCTTAGCAATCAACGGCCCATTGAATATATCATTATCCTTGATCAAGTTGTAAATCAAACACAACTCATTTTTGCAATGAAAATTTATACTTTTTAGTTCAATTATAAAGATTGAACCAGACAAATAATTAACCTATCCATCGAAAGGCCAATTTATTATCTAAACCAATCTTTATATGTTACCTTTCTGTACAAGTTAACAAGAATTTATTCAATCGAAACCTTTCAGATAATTTTTACATTGATTAAATATTTTTATTAACAATCATTATAAAGAACCAAATAAATACCACTAAAAAGATAATTCTTGCAGTGTATTTACCCGAGAAGAACCACAATACAGCTTGCCGTTGGATGAAGGAACGTTCGGGACGAGGAGTTGATGAGACGGCTTGTGTTATACCAGTAACGATGAACACTAAATTGAGTAAGCATCCCAGCAGATTGAGTCCCACAAAGCATATGTAGCTCACTGCAACAACAAAAATACCATTGGTAAGTCTTACACTAATGTCGTGTGTACGTTTGATATAAATGTCATGTGTTAGTTTTGTATCATTGCCGTGTGAATGTTTTTTCACTAATGTCATATGTAAATTTTACACCAATCTCATTTGTACATTTTATATCAATGTCATGCATAATTTTATACCGATATCATATCAATTTTCATACCGATGCCATGTTTTTGAAAAAAAATCCAATATATTTCAGAGACAAGGGTAAAAATAATTCCTAAAACATTTTTGTTAGTTGGGGGCAGTTATCCAATCATAACAGTGTAAATACATAGTCTGATGTCTCGTAGATTGGTCGATTAGTCAGTCGGTAAATGAAATTATAGATCAGTATATTTAAACAAGCTATACTTACTAGACGGTCCGTCATTATTAAACAAGCTATACTTACTAGACGGTCCGTCATTATTAAATAAGCTATACTTACTAGACGGTCCGTCATTAATAAACAAGCTATACTTACTAGACGGTCCGTCATTTTCAAACATGTACTTTCCGTACGGAATGCATTCTTTGTCTGGTACGCATACAGCGAATAATCCGATTTGTAGAACTGTTTTACCAGATAAAGTAACGACGAACCAGTTGGGTGTCGCTATTGATACTGCTTGTATAACGAGAAGTATTACAGCCGAAATGCCAGAAACAATTGTTACGTTGGATACCATCTTTACCAGCCAGTGTGAGAGCCCTCCACAAACTGTCTAACAGATCATAGTGAGGCGGTCCCGTTTATAGGCTATATTTTACACCGTTGCGCAAGCCTGCGCCTGCGCATTCAGTCGTGACGTGGATTCATTATGAAATCAATGATCGTTACAGCCATGACGTAATTCAACCAAACGGAGTCTTTATTTCCCAGAAGAATTAAATATATGATGCTCGATCAGTTAAAATATTACAGCACTGATGTCAAGCCTTGTCATTAGACTAAGTATGTGTGCCCCCCCCCCCCCCCCCCCCCCGGCCCGGTCCTCCCGTCTTGACAAGACATGACAGTGTGTGGTTACAGGTGACACAATTTGCATAAAATACACTCGTGTTAATTACAAGCCAATATCATCTTAAAATATGAATTTAAGCGTAGTACATATCAAATCATGAATAAAACTGTACGTTGTTATTTGTTTCTATCTAATGATACTTGTATATACAGTTGTATGCAAGCCAGGCCAAAAATAAAGGAATTCAGGGACTCCATTGTAGATGTTCAGTAGACCGCGAAGTTGTACACAACATTTCTGTTTACTAGGAGTGAGTTCACACAAACATCCGGGAGTGATTTTCCAGGTATTCAGTTCACTGGTGACATCAGGTAAAGAATCATGTCATTAAAGTAGTCTTAAAGCAATACCGGCGTTGTTTTAACAGTGTAATAAAATCGCCTAAATAAATAGTGTTATTGATGCCCCCGTTAGCAAAAGGTTTTTATATTAATATTACTATTTTTTTTTTTTTGTAATTATCTTTTTATTCAGTTTTTCAATGCAATATACATTATATTTTCATATCATGCATGCTCACACGTGCACATATACACGAAATATAGAACAAAATACTTACAAATCATCTAATTCACACACACACAAAACACCCAGCTCACAAAAGCTATATTGAAGTACACACATGAAACAGCATCATACACACATACACCAGACACACACAGACCCACCCTCCCATGCATGTACCCCTACATATATATTTCAAAAAGCATGTATAGCATGTATATTCGAACAGTCACACCTCCCCCCCCACAAAACACCCTCACACACCACACACCCTCACACACATTGATATCAGCATGTATATTTTCACAATCAAGATTGTTTACATACAAATACCTAACCTACACATAAACACTTTTTACCAGCAAATTTTACAAGTTACAACATACAGACATTAATGGATCGAAATTTCAGTATTTTGTTATCTTTCAATAGGGAAAAACGAAGTGACATCAGTAAGGATTAAGTACATTGCATTGATTTTGTAAAAAAAGAAAGAAGAGGAAGTGACTATTCAAATAATATTGAATATTACTATTTTATCATTACTTAATTCAGCGACCATATTCAGGCGATTTGTTTTTATTGTCTTGGTCACAACCTTTATGACATACTTGCTATTTAAAACTGACAATAATGTCGCTAAGTTATTTTATTACAAATAATAAATGAGTTTCATGTGGTTTATAACGATATCGATATTTTTCTACTAATTCCATTGTTATGTGTAGCAGCGTAGCCTTTGACGTTGTATATCGTTATGACCTTACTTACGTTAATTCTTATTTGGGCTCCATTGAGCTCCGTATTAGACTCGAATGACTTTTGGCCGTCATGACTTCATTTGATGACTGGTGTGGCTTTAAACTCATCGTAAATCATACTCTGGCCTCCATAAACTTGTCTTGTCAGTGTTTAACTTTGTCCAGGGACTCAGTATTTTCTCGAGGACACTATTCCACAGGTTGACATATCGTAAAGTAAATAGTTTTATCCCGAGTTTGGTATTTCTTCATTGTGGAGACAATATCTCGGAATTTCCTTTGTCAACATTTCTACTTGGTATGTCTCTCCAGAATTCTATTTCAGGGCAAGTTTCCTTGTTATTTTTCCTGCTTGTCAGTTTATACATTTCAGTCATATCTCCATTTATCCTTCTGTAGCTTATCGTGGATAGCACGAGTTTCTCTAGATTTTTCATGCCGGAGAGTTGTTCAGTGGCTATCAGCTGAACTCCCTCTAGTTGTTCTACATGTTCTACTTTATACGGTGACCAGACCTAGCTGGCATAATCTAGATGTGACAAGAGATTTGTAGAGTGGTATTCAAATATCTGGTCCAAAATCTTCTTCCTTATGATTGCGAACATTGATTTTGCTTTCTTTTTGTAATATGTCTGTCGACACGTAGGTCCTTATCTACTGTAACTCCTCTGTCCCTCTCCTCCGATACAGATTATTATAATATGTCTGTCGACACGTAGGTCCTTATCTACCATAGCTCCTCTGTCCATCTCCTCCGATACAGATTATTATAATATGTCTGTCGACACGTAGGTCCTTATCTACTATAACTCCTCTGTCCCTCTCCTCCGATACAGATTATTATAATATGTCTGTCGACACGTAGGTCCTTATCTACTGTAACTCCTCTGTCCCTCTCCTCCGATACAGATTATTATAATATGTCTGTCGACACGTAGGTCCTTATCTACTGTAACTCCTCTGTCCCTCTCCTCCGATACAGATTATTATAATATGTCTGTCGACACGTAGGTCCTTATCTACCATAGCTCCTCTGTCCCTCTCCTCCGATACAGATTATTATAATATGTCTGTCGACACGTAGGTCCTTATCTACCATAGCTCCTCTGTCCCTCTCCTCCGATACAGATTATTATAATATGTCTGTCGACACGTAGGTCCTTATCTACTGTAACTCCTCTGTCCCTCTCCTCCGATACAGATTATTATAATATGTCTGTCGACACGTAGGTCCTTATCTACTGTAACTCCTCTGTCCCTCTCCTCCGATACAGATTATTATAATATGTCTGTCGACACGTAGGTCCTTATCTACTGTAACTCCTCTGTCCCTCTCCTCCGATACAGATTATTATAATATGTCTGTCGACACGTAGGTCCTTATCTACCATAACTCCTCTGTCCCTCTCCTCCGATACAGATTATTATAATATGTCTGTCGACACGTAGGTCCTTATCTACTATAACGCCACTGTCCCTCTCCTCCGATACAGATTATTATAATATGTCTGTCGACACGTAGGTCCTTATATACTGTAACTCCTCTGTCCCTCTCCTCCGATACAGATTATTATAATATGTCGGTCGACACGTAGGTCCTTATCTACTGTAACTCCTCTGTCCCTCTCCTCCGATACAGATTATTATAATATGTCTGTCGACAAGTATGTCCTTATCTACCATAGCTCCTCTGTCCCTCTCCTCCGATACAGATTATTATAATATGTCTGTCGACACGTAGGTCCTTATCTACTGTAACTCCTCTGTCCCTCTCCTCCGATACAGATTATTATAATATGTCTGTCGACACGTAGGTCCTTATCTACCATAACTCCTCTGTCCCTCTCCTCCGATACAGATTATTATAATATGTCTGTCGACACGTAGGTCCTTATCTACCATAATTCCTCTGTCCCTCTCCTCCGATACAGATTATTATAATATGTCTGTCGACACGTAGGTCCTTATCTACCATAACTCCTCTGTCCCTCTCCTCCGATACAGATTATTATAATATGTCTGTCGACACGTAGGTCCTTATCTACTGTAACTCCTCTGTCCCTCTCCTCCGATACAGATTATTATAATATGTCTGTCGACACGTAGGTCCTTATCTACCATAGCTCCTCTGTCCCTCTCCTCCGATACAGATTATTATAATATGTCTGTCGACACGTAGGTCCTTATCTACTATAACTCCTCTGTCCCTCTCCTCCGATACAGATTATTATAATATGTCTGTCGACACGTAGGTCCTTATCTACCATAGCTCCTCTGTCCCTCTCCTCCGATACAGGTTATTATAATGTCTCCCAATTTGTATTTCCCAATGTCCGCGTTAGTAGTGTTGCTTAGATACCTGTGTTTACACTTCTGCGGGTGAAATCTTTGACAACAAGGTTTGAATCCATCCTTCTATTTTGATAAATATAATATCAACCGTTTGACGGGTAGGAATTAGGGTGAACTTATTTTCTCTATGTTATGCAGTGCCAATAGGTGGCGTGAGAATCTGCGATTTACACGTGCAAATCCTTATCGTGTGTTACTTGAAAGTCTTTGTGTCATTCAGGCGACACAGGTAGCGACGGTCAGACGGAAATTTATTGAGATGGAAAGCGAAGAAAATATTGGAAATATAGGTGGAGTCACTTTAAATGATATCTTAAAGCAGCTGAAAGAGCAAAAGAATTTAGGGAGTTTCTTGATACAAGGTTGTCTAATATAGAAGCCAGTAAGGACGTGTCCAAAGAGTTGAGAAAGTTAAAAGATGACAAGGATATAGTATGGAGACGTGAGGGTAACAAACACCAATATTGTTTTAATGCTGACATTTTGGAAGATTTGAATCAAGTGTTTTGGGCAATATCGGTTGGGAAGTTAGAGTACTGTAAGGAGGTTGTCATTCAGACAGTTTGAAAAATTAATAAGCCAATAAGTTAATCAAATTTGCGGACTCCTCCGATGCCAGTTGGGACACTGTACAGGAATGTGTGGCAAATCCGTTAGCTAGCGTTTCAGATGATGATAGAAAGATTGCAAGGGCAGAGAGAAAGGCAGTGAAAAGATTGAAAGAACGACAGAAAAAGAAGGATTCGTTCCACGGGAAACAGCGTGCTAAATATGGTCATTCTTGTGCAAGTTTTACAGCGGGGTCGGCAAGTCAGGTTTATGGTGGTGCTTCTAATGTGCGGTTTGGTAATGGTGATGGGAACCAGCTTTTGGGGGCCAACAACACGCATCCCATGGAGCCTGTTTCGCCTGTGGAGAATACATTCACTTCCGGAGGGATTGTCCGAAAGTCTGTGCCAAAGAAGGTGGATCGCAGTGATACAGTGGATTCAAAGGAGGGCCAGGTCGTACAAGTATTCTAATTCTTGTGACAATATATTTACAGATGACTCTTTCGAATATGAACAGAGCTGGTTGAAGGAGAATATAGAGTTTTGGCGAGATATTGGTAGCTCCGATTTTGTGTTGGATATTATTGAGAATGGATACGAATTACCGTTGTTTTCAGAGCCTTCTAAAGAGGAAATGCCATATATTGTTTCCGCATTCAAAAATAGTCAAATTGTGGAGAAAGCTATTTTAGATTTAGAAAATAGGAAGTTAATTGAGAGGTGTGATGTCGCAGTGCCTCTGTCGCAGGGAAATAAATTTCTGTATTTTGTGTTGTTTATCCTTTTGGATAATTGATATCCTATTGGATAATTGAATAGAGAAGTCAATTTGCAGCGTACCCTTGTCAACCTCGTTATCAATTTTGCTTTTGATAACGTCAGCAAACAAGCAGATGACTAAAGAAGCCAGGTCTGGCAGATCATTTAGGAAGATTTCAAACAGAAGTAGCCTAATAACTGACCCCTGAGGGATGTCTGGTGTTATTTCTGCCCGTTCTGACGCTCCTCCATTAACCGTTTCCTGTTGCTTCCTGTAAGGCAGACAATGTAACATCTCCGGACCACAGGCGCTTGCATAGAAAATGAGAATTAAAAAAAAATCATATCAGTGGTATGTGTACTGTGTAATAGGGAAGGCCGGAAACTGCGTCACGAGCGAAACGGCACATCATCTCACTTCAATCGACTAAAAAAACACATTTATTCAAACTGACACGGTGCACACTATATGCGACCGTCATCAGGAAACATTCATCTTTAACCTACCGTGTCACTCAATACGAATTGTTACATCCAAAACACAATTATCCGTGAAAACATCGCCGAATTCCTCGCTCAGAACGCCATTTTTCAAACTCCTCCCTCAGCCTTTCCAGATTCTTCATTTACATACGGGGTTGTTTGGTTTGGTTTATTTTGTTTAACGTCCTATTAACAGCTTAGGTCATTTAAGGACGGCCTACCGTCCGTGTGACATGCATGCGTGTGGTGAGTGCATATGTGTGTTTTGGGAGGCTGCCGTATGTTCGTGTTGTCTCCTTGTGATAGGCCGGAACGTTTGCCGATTTATAGTGCTACCTCACTGAAGCATACTGCCGAAGACACCCAGCAGGACACCCCACCTGGTCACATTATACTGACAACGGGCGAACCAGTCGTCCCACTCCTAATATGCTGAGCGCTAAGCAGGAGTAGCAACTACCATTTTTAATGACTCTGGTATGTCTCGGCCAGGGTACAGAACCCAAAGCCTTCCTCACAGGGACGAACGCTCAACTGAAGACCAAAAGTGAGGCATTGTCAAGGGAGACATTAGGAAGAAGAAAGTTGTTCAGAAAGAAGAGAAAAGATAAGATCCCTTTAGTCGCCTCTTACGATCATGCAATGGGGACAGCAGGTGCAATTCTTACGCCCTACCTGCAGGGCAGATAGTTGAAAGGTCATGCGTTTATATAATCATTTGTCGTCAGGTGCACTTTTTGGGGTCATCTGCGCATGCATTTTGTCCGGAAAACGCTTCGGCTCGTTAAAGGTTTTCGTCTAATTTACGATTATTTGAAGAGTTTCGTCGATGAACGATGATTTATAATCGACATGGCGAAATATGTATATAAATAATAATCACCTCTGTGTGGCAGAAGGTCTTTACTAATTCCCAGCTCATACAATTCTATATATTAGAATTGAGATCTGTAAACATAAATGATACAGATAGTCAGATATAATAATAGAAATGAACACAATCGTACCAGCCAGTGTAATGGCGGTCACTCAGGTAAACCCCGCGTACGCACACATATGTCTTTTATTTAAAATAGGATAAAATGCCTTACAAATAATACTGAAACTGCTCACGGAAATTACCGCACGCCGGACAAGAAAAAGATCAAATAAAATAGACAGATACATTAGTTTGTTAGTTGAAATCGATTTCATACCTCACTCACACTCTGGTCAGTCTTCGCCGTTGTCGCTCGCCTGTCTACCTATTGTCACACAAAGGTCTCGCGCGCCAACCCAACTAGCCAGTCAGATATCATATATATACTGACGTCACAGTTTTAGACTTGACCTCTATACTGGACATAACGTTAATATAACTTTACGCAACTAACTAAACAAATACATTCAATAACTTTCAATCCTGCCACATCTATATTTTTAACTAGTCATGTAGTGGTCCATTTTTTAAATTGAAGATAGGCATAACCCTAAATAGATGGCAAGTTCTATGCTGCAAGGTTTGGTCTCTGGCGATCCTCACTATAGCTTTACCTGCTGTTGAAGGTAAGTTTATTGGCTATAGATCTCTGTTGATGCTTATAGATTCCTGTTAAGGCTATAGATCCCTGTTAAGGCTATATATCCCTGTTAAGGCTATATATCTCTCTTTAGGCTATAGATCCCTGTTAAGGCTATAGATCCCTGTTAAGACTATAGATCTCTGTTAAGGCTATAGATCCCTGTTAGAGCTATAGATCCCGGTTAAGGCTATAGATCCCTGTTAAGGCTATATATCTCTGTTTAGGCTATAGATCCCTATAAAGGCTATAGATCCCTGTTAAGGCTATAGATCCCTGTTAAGGCTATAGATCTCTGTTAAGGCTATAGATCCCGGTTAAGGTTATAGATCACTGTTAAGGCTATAGGTCCCTGTTAAGGCTATAGATCTCTGTTAAGGCTATAGATCCCTGTTAAGTCTATATATCTCTGTTGAGGCTATATGTCCCTGTTAAGGCTATATATCCCTGTTGGGGTTATATATCCCTGTTAAGGCTATAGATCCCTGTTAAGGCTATAGATCCCTGTTAAGGCTATAGATCTCTATTAAGGCTATAGATCCCTGTTGAGGTTATAGATCCCTGTTAAGGCTATAGATCCCTGTTAAGGCTATAGATCTCTGTTAAGGCTATATATCCCTGTTAAGGCTATAGATCCCTGTTAAGGCTATAGATCTCTATTAAGGCTATAGATCCATGTTGAGGTTATAGATCCCTGTTAAGGCTATAGATCCCTGTTAAGGCTATATATCCCTGTTAAGGCTATATATCTCTATTAAGGCTATAGATCCCTGTTAAGGCTATAGATCCCTGTGAAGGCTATAGATCCCTGTTAAGACTATAGATCCCTGTTAAGGCTATATATCCCTGTTGAGGCTTTATATCCCTGTTGAGGCTATAGATCTTCTGTTAAGGCTATAGATCTCTGTTAAGGCTATAGATCTCAGTTAAGGCTACAGATCCCTATTAAGACTACAGATCCCTGTTAAGGCTTTAGATCCCTGTTAAGACTATAGATCCCTTTTAAAGCTTTATTCCTTCCCACTGACCTCAAGTTTACAAAGTTCCACAATAGCTGGCACTTACCCTTCCTTTATGGATTGTGGGAATATTGTAGAGAATGACTGAACGGAGTCTTTACCGAATTATTCCGGATAATTTGTCAGCTTTTGATTTTAGCAGTACTTTTGAATGTCCTCTTGAGTAATTGATATCTTCTCCCATTGTTTTTTAATCCCTTTATTTGGTAGTTTTGGTGCCCCCTCGTGTTTTGGCTCTTTGTTTGACCAGCATTGTATGTACAGAATGGCCACATGTTTTACTGATGGTGTTTTATACACAAGACCCATACCTTCTGTGTATCCTACTTTTACTGTCAGATCTTCAGAGAGTTTCAAATTCCTTGTGGGCTTTTCTTTGTCAACCACCTGGCTTTGCTTCTGTATTGTATTCTTCTTTCACTTTCCTTCTCAATAATTTCCTTATCAAAACATTTTTTCCGCTTAATTTCCATCAGAATATCTGTGTCTATGAGGATATCTTATGTTTCAGTCCAGCCATTTGTAGCCTGACAAGCACACAGTGGTCGGTTTTCCCCTACGAGCTTGGACCCCCGTATCATTGATGTATTCCTCATTGGACGTAATATAAATATAGAACATGCTATAGTTCCTCCCCATCTAGTGGGTACAGAGGTCAGTCGGGAAAGATAATTGTCTTGCAGAACGTCCACTACCCTTTGTCCATTTCTTTCTTTGAGTGAATTGTTTCACAGCCAACCTTAATGAGAGTGTTGTGTTGAATTTGGTTGCCTCAGTTATAACTATAATAATTTATCATAGTTATCTTGTGTGACATCTATACGTCTATAGATTAACCCTGATAGCAGTCCGTGTCCTCGTAGCTTGATTTTGACAAGTATGTTCCCCTGTTGTATCCTGTACCAGCTCCGTTATATATAGGTTATTCTGTATATATAGCATTTGTTTATTGTGGGCAGAATTGGATCCGGGGAAGTGTTAGTCTACACACTTCATTACATCGATATTTTTCATTCAATACTCGTTTATATTAATGTAAAATGCATTTTCATAACGCAGATATACCAGAAGCGTTTCACAAACACATGTCATTTTCACGAGGTTCCAATTCCACTTTTCGGATTTTCGTCGTTTTGATGTAACGCAGCTGCAATATCATTGGCTGGCTATTTTGAGGTAGTTTGTGTAATTTCTGCTTTTGTGCCATTATACTATGCGGTCAGACCGATTCAGTTATATGTCATCAGGGCATGGTACGACAAAGTGTTTGGTTCTGTTCAATAGTTTTATTGTATAGGGAAGGAAAAACAGGCCTCTGGCGTCATACACTTGGTAAACTGTAGCGGACTGAAGTTAGCAGCGGATTCGTGATTCTGGCAGCGGATCCCCAATAACGAATAACGAATCCGCTGCTAAGTATAATCAAGCAAATGTATTGTTGCTGGACGGCTCGTACGTACGTCCAGCAATCAAATGAGGGTTAAGTTTGGAGCCTCGGGGAAAGAGGAAAGTTAAGGAAGTGACGTAGATGGATGCGAGAACTTGAAAAGCATGCAATGCAGGTGCTTTTGGTCAAGTGCTGAGTTCATCTGTCAATGTCACGTCTGACCAGTTTGTCCACATTCTACAGGACACTTACACTGGACAATTACGTAAACAAATCGCACAGGTACATTACACAACATGTATTAACATATACACGTACAGGTATTGGGCTTGGGCCCTGGTCAAATATATACATGTGCAGTATATCTGTTCCTCGTTAGAAACACCCCTGTTTCTGCAGTACAATTCGGTCTTTATTTCCATTAGCAGACTAATACCATAACGAATTGAGCTTTTTGAATTTTGAAAAATAATATTTTTGCAGTATTTTATTTACTTTCATTTATTTGTTTGTTTATTTTAAAAATAATGAGTATTATACCTCCATTTACTGCTGCAAGGGAGTTAACTCGCCTCAAAATTCTTTGAGAGATAGAAACTTAGAGATGTCAGTATCTAAATAGAAATATCATCATCATCTAAATCACACAGTCCATAAATATACACTGATGTGTAGCGGGCCCGAGTCTGGGAAGGGTCTAATGAGCGTAATGGTATGAGTGGGGGAGGGTCCGTGGACGGAATTGTAGATGGCGGGAGAGGTGGTGTGGTGGTGTCTGGGTTGAGGGGTGTTGTGGCCGGCGTAATCTGGAGATTGGTTGCTTTTCTTCGTTGTGTTGTTGGTCGGTTGGGAGTTGGTAGCGGTCGTTCGTAGGTGTGGGTGGGGGATGGGTTGGCCACGTGCATGTGGTTTGTGTGTGGGTAGTTGGGACGTGAAACCGGTCGGGTTGGTATTTGGTGTGCTGGTGTAGTAAGTTGTGGTTAGGTGTGTGTTTGTTTTGTTATGTGGTGTGTGTGTTTTGTTGTAGTTTGTTTGTATGCGTTTGTTTGTAGTGTTTGTGTATGTTGTTGTGTAGTGTGGGTTGTAGTGTTTTGTTGTTTTGTATTGTTTGTTGTGTTGGTGTTTTGTGTTGTAGTAATGTATTGGTATGTTGTGGGTGGATGGTTTGGTTGTAGGTTCGTAGTACAGTCACATGTGCCTGACACGTTTTATAAAATAATAACATATAAGATTATATATAAATGATCTCATTTATATGTAATCTTATATGTTATTATTTTATAAAACGAGTCAGGCACCTGTAGTACAGTCAACCGTCGGTATCCGACGATGCGTTGATATGTCAGCGTTCATATAGATTTTATCCTGGGGCTTATATCGAGGATTTGTATGAAGAATTTCTTTTAAAAAATCCTGAAAATTTTGTGGTCAACGTAGTAAATGTTAAAATATCAGTGCATAAACACTGTGATTATCATTTAATATGAATTTAAGTAAATGTAATGCATTGTGCTATTTTTTAATGATATACCATGTAATGTGTTCTTCTATATCAAGATATATATATTCTTGATTGATATAATGATATGATTGTCCATCACTATCTGTACTATTGTATTATTGTATATGTATGTCTACTCTCCAATGTGTCTCGTAACACAAGGAAATAAAATAATCTGAAATCTGAATCTGATCCAGCGTTAAACTTACCCCTAGCTAGGTTCTCCTTTTCGTATATAGTTGTTTTCCTGCCATTGTATAAAGATTTCCAGTGCTATCCCCGTTTTTTTTAAAAATTATTTTTGTCCCCTTGTTTTTATCTCATCATGGGGAAATAATTATTTATTTGTATGTTAAAGTATATATTGTTCGGAATTTCATTTACGCACAGGCGGAGCGATTTTATTAATATTGCAAGAGACATATATATCACATGTGATATAGACGTCTCTGATATTGTCAAATGAAGTATTCTACAATCATTAAACACCAGTAACCATACGGTCACGCTAGTAAGGAGGTTTATATTTGTTTTTGAGTTATTATGAGGAAGGGACGGGGAGAAGTCATGTAGGTAAATGAGGAAGGGGTGGGGAGAAGACATGTAGGTAAATGAGGAAGGGGTGGGGAAAAGACATGTAGGTAAATGAGGAAGGGGTGGGGAGAAGACATGTAGGTAAATGAGGAAGGGATGGCGAAAAGACATGTATGTAAATGAGGAAGGGGTGGGGAGAAGACATGTAGGTAGATGAGGAAGGGGTGGGGAGAAGACATGTAGCTAGATGAGGAAGGGGTGGGGAGAAGACATGTAGGTAAATGAGGAAGGGGCAGGGAGAGGACATGTAGGTAAATGGGGAAGGGGTGGGGATATGACATGTATGTAGATGAGGAAGGGGTGGGGAGAAGACATGTAGGTAGATGAGGAAGGGGTGGGGAGAAGACATATAGGTAAATGAGGAAGGGGTGGGGATAAGACATGTAGGTAAATGAGGAAGGGGTGGGGAGAAGTCATGTAAGTAAATGAGGAAGGAGTAGGGAGAAGACATGTAGGTAAATGAGGAAGGGGGGGGGGAGAAGACATGTAGGTAGATGAGGAAGGGGTGGGGAGAAGACATGTAGGTAAATGAGGAGGGGTGGGGAGAAGACAAGTAGGTAGATGAGGAAGGGGTGGGGAGGAAAGACATGGTAGGTAATATGGGAGGAAACGGGGGTGGGGAAGAAGTACATGTAAGTAAATGAGGAAGGGGGAGGGGTAGGACATGTAGGTAAATAGGGGAAGGGGTGGTGAGGAAGACATGTAGGTAGGTGAGGAAGGGGTGGGGAGAAGTCAATGTAAGTAAATGAGGAAGGAGGTGCGGGAGAAGACATGTTAGGGTAAATGAGGAAGGGGTGGGGAGAAGACATGTAGGTAAATGAGGAAGGGGTGGGGAGAAGACATGTAGATAAATGAGGAAGGGGTGGGGAGAAGACATGTAGGTAAATGAGGAAGGGGTAGGGAGAAGACATGTAGGTAGATGAGGAAGGGGTGGGGAGAAGACATGTAGGTAGATGAGGAAGGGGGGGGGGAGAAGGACATGTAGGTAAATGAGGAAGGGGTGGGGAGAAGACATGTAGGTAGATGAGGAAGGGGTGGGGAGAAGTCATGTAAGTAAATGAGGAAGGGGTGGGGAGAAGACATGTAGGTAGATGAGGAAGGGGTGGGGAGAAGACATGTAGGTAGATGAGGAAGGGGGGGGGATATGACATGTAGGTAGATGAAGAAGGGGTGGGGGGAAAACATGTAGGTAAATGAGGAAGGGGTGGGGAGAAGACATGTAGGTAGATGAAGAAGGGGTGGGGAGAGGACATGTAGGTAGATGAGGAAGGAGGTGGGGAGAAGACATGTAGGTAGATGAGGAAGGGGTGGGGAGAAGACATGTAGGTAGATGAGGAAGGGGTGGGGAGAAGACATGTAGGTAGATGAGGAAGGGGTGGGGAGAAGACATGTAGGTAGGTGAGGAAGGGGCGGGGAGAAGACAAGTAGGTAAATGAGGAAGGGGTGGGGAGAAGACATGTAGGTAAATGAGGAAGGGGTGGGGAGAAGTCATGTAAGTAAATGAGGAAGGGGTTGGGAGAACACATGTAGGTAAATGAGGAAGGAGTGGGGAGAACACATGTAGGTAGATGAGGAAGGGGTAGGGAGAAGACATGTAGGTAGATGAGGAAGGGGTGGGGAGAAGACATGTAGGTAGATGAGGAAGGGGTGGGGATATGACATGTAGGTAGATAAGAAGGGGTGGGGAGAAAACATATAGGTAAATGAGGAAGGGGTGGGGAGAAGACATGTAGGTAGATGAGGAAGGGTTGGGGATATGACATGTATGTAGATGAGGAAGGGGTGGGGAGAACACATGTAGGTAGATGAGGAAGGGGTGGGGAGAAGACATGTAGGTAGATGAGGAAGGGGTGGGGAGAAGACATGTAGGTAGGTGAGGAAGGGGCGGGGAGAAGACAAGTAGGTAAATGAGGAAGGGGTGGGGAGAAGACATGTAGGTAAATGAGGAAGGGGTGGGGAGAAGTCATGTAAGTAAATGAGGAAGGGGTGGGGAGAAGACATGTAGGTAAATGAGGAAGGGGTGGGGAGAAGACATGTAGGTAAATGAGGAAGGGGTGGGGAGAAGTCATGTAAGTAAATGAGGAAGGTGTGGGGAGAAGACATGTAGGTAGATGAGGAAGGGGTGGGGAGAAGACATGTAGGTAGATGAGGAAGGAGTGGGGAGAAGACATGTAGGTAGATGAAGAAGGGGTGGGGATATGACATGTATGTAGATGAGGAAGGGGTGGGGATATGACATGTAGGTAGATGAGGAAGGGGTGGGGATATGACATGTAGGTAGATGAGGAAGGGGTGGGGAGAAGACATGTAGGTAAATGAGGAAGGGCGGGGAAGAGGACATGTAGGTAAATAGGGAAGGGGTGGGGGTATGACATGTATGTAGATGAGGAAGGGGTGGGAGAAGACATGTAGGTAGATGAGGAAGGGGTGGGGAGAAGACATGTAGATCAATGAGGAAGGGGTGGGGATATGACATGTATGTAGATGAGGAAGGGGTGGGTATATGACATGTAGGTAAATGAGGAAGGGGCGGGGAGAGGACATGTAGGTAAATGGGGAAGGGGTGGGGATATGACATGTATGTAGATGAGGAAGGGGTGGGTATATGACATGTAGGTAAATGAGGAAGGGGTCGGGAGAAGACATGTAGGTAGATGAGGAAGGAGTGGGGAGAAGACATGTAGGTAGATGAGGAAGGGATGGGGAGAAGTCATGTAAGTAAATGGGAAAGGGGTGGGGAGAAGACATGTAGGTAGGTGATGAAGGGGTGGGGAGAAGACATGTAGATAAATGAGGAAGGAGTGGGGAGAAGACATGTACGTAGATGAGGAAGGGGTGGGGAGAAGGGAGAAGACATGTAGGTAGATGAGGAAGGGGTGGGGAGAAGACATGTACGTAAATGAGGAGGGGTGGGGAGAAGACATGTAGGTAGATGAGGAAGGGGTGGGGAGAAGACATGTAGGTAAATGAGGAAGGGGTGGGGAGAGGACATGTAGGTAAATGGGGAAGGGGTGGGGAGAAGACATGTAGGTAGGTGAGGAAGGGGTGGGGAGAAGTCATGTAAGTAAATGAGGAAGGATTCGGGAGAAGACATGTATGTAAATGAGGAAGGAGTGGGGAGAAGACATGTAGGTAGATGAGGAAGGGGTGGGGAGAAGACATGTAGGTAAATGAGGAAGGGGCGGGGAGAGGACATGTAAGTAAATGAGGAAGGGGTGGGGATATGACATGTATGTAGATGAGGAAGGGGTGGGGAGAAGACATGTAGGTAGATGAGGAAGGGGGGGGGAGAAGACATGTAGATAAATGAGGAAGGGGTGGGGATATGACATGTATGTAGATGAGGAAGGGGTGGGTATATGACATGTAGGTAAATGAGGAAGGGGCGGGGAGAGGACATGTAGGTAAATGGGGAAGGGGTGGGGATATGACATGTATGTAGATGAGGAAGGGGTGAGGAGAAAACATGTAGGTAGATGAGGAAGGAGTGGGGAGAAGACATATAGGTAGATGAGGAATGGGTGGGGATATGACATGTATGTAGATGAGGAAGGGGTGGGGAGAAGACATGTAGGTAGATGAGGAAGGGGTGGGGAGAAGACATGTAGGTAAATGAGGAAGGGGTGGGGAGAAGACATGTAGGTAGATGAGGAAGGGTGGGGAGAAGACAAGTAGGTAAATGAGGAAGGGGTGGGGAGAAGTCATGTAAGTAAATGAGGAAGGGATGGGGAGAAGACATGTACGTAAATGAGGAGGGGTGGGGAGAAGACATGTAGGTAGATGAAGAAGGGGTCGGGAGAAGACATGTAGGTAAATGAGGAAGAGGTGGGGAGAAGACATGTAGGTAGATGAAGAAGGGGTGGGGAGAAGACATGTAGGTAAATGAGGAAGGGGGGGGGGAGAGGGAACATGTTAGGTTACAAGAGGGGAAGGGAGTGGGAGATAAGAGACATGGAGGTGATGAAGGAGAGGAGTGTTGGAGTAAGAATGTAGGGAGATGAGGAAGGGTTGGGGAGAAGACATGTAGGTAGATGAGGAAGAGGTTGGGAGAAGACATGGAGGTAAAGGAGGAAGGGGCGGGGAGAGGACATGTAGGTAAATAGGGAAGGGGTGGGGAGAAGACATGTAGGTAGATGAGGAAGGGGTGAGGAGAAGGGAGGAAAGAGAAGACATGTAGGTAGATGAGGAAGGGTTGGGGAGAAGACATGTAGGTAGATGAGGAAGGGGTATGGAGAAGACATGTAGGTAGATGAAGAAGGGTGGGGAGAGGACATGTAGGTAGATGAGGAAGGGGTGGGGAGAAGACATGTAGGTAGATGAGGAAGGGGTGGGGAGGGGGAGCATGTAGGGGGATGAGAAGGGGGGGGGAAGAAGAATGTAGGTAATGGGGAGGGGGGGGAGAGGGACAGTGGTTTAAATGGGGAAAGGGGGGGGGGACGACCATGTAGTAAATGGGGAAGGGGTGGGGAGAAGACATGTAGAGATGAGGAAGGGGTGGGGAGAAGACATGTAGGTAGATGAGGAAGGGGTGGGGAGAAGACATGTAGGTAAATGGGGAAGGGGGGGAGAGACATGTAGGTAGATGGGAAGGGGTGGGGAGAAGACATGTAGGTAAATGAGGAAGGGTGGGGAGAGGACATGTAGGTAGATGAGGAAGGGGTGGGGAGAACACATGTAGGTAAATGAGGAAGGGGGGGGGAAGACATGTAGGTAGATGGGGAGGGGGGGGGGAGAAAGACATGTAGGTAGATGGGAAGGGGTGGGGGAAGACATGTAGGTAGATGAGGAAGGGGTGAGGAGAAGACATGTAGGTGGTAGTGAGGAAGGGGTTGGAGAAGGGACGAAGAATGTAGTAGATTGAGGAAGGGGTGGGGAAGAAGACATGTAGGTAGATGAGAAAGGGGTGGGGAGAAGGGAGAAGACATGTAGGTAGATGAGGAAGGGGTGGGGAGAAGGGAGAAGACATGTAGGTAGATGAGGAAGGGGTGGGGAGAAGGGAGAAGACATGTAGGTAAATGAGGAAGGGGTGGGGAGAAGGGAGAAGACATGTAGTAGATGGGGATAGGTTGGTGGGGAGAAGACATGTAGGTAGAGAGGGAAGGAAGCCCGGTGGGGAGATAGAAAGGTATGGTAGGAAGAAGGCAGGTGGGGAGAAGAAATGTAGGTAAAGGAGGAAGCGGGGAGGCGGAAGGGGCAGGAGAGCCGGACATGAGGTAAATGGGGAAGGTAGTGGGGGAGAGAGAAGACAGGGAGGTAATGAGGAAGGGTGGGGAGAAGACATGTAGGTAGATGAGGAAGGGGTGGGGAGAAGACATGTAGGTAAATGAGGAAGGGGTGGGGATATGACATGTAGGTAGATGAAGAAGGGGTGGGGAGAGAAGACAATAAGTAGGAGGGTGAGGAAGGTCGGGGAGAAGACACGGAGGTAAAGGAGGAAGGGGTGGCGAGAAGAATGAGGTAGATGAGGGAAGGGGTGGGGAGAAGGTCATGTAGAAAATGAATTGAAGGGGGGGGGAAGAAGACATGTAGGTAGATGAGGAAGGGGTGGGGAGAAGACATGTTGTAAATTAGGAAGGGGGTCGAGGAGGAAGACAGTAGGTAAATGGGAGGAAGGGGTGGGGAGAAGACATGTAGGTATGAGGAAGGGGTAGGGAGAAGACAGGTAGGTAGATGAAGGGGTGGGGGGAAAACATATAGGTAAATGAGGAAGGGGGGGAGAAGACATGTAGGTAGATGAGGAAGGGTGGGGATATGACATGTATGTAGATGAGGAAGGGGTGGGGATATGACATGTAGGTAGATGAGGAAGGGGTGGGGAGAAGACATGTAGGTAAATGAGGAAGGGGTGGGGAGAGGACATGTAGGTAAATGGGGAAGGGGTGGGGATATGACATGTATGTAGATGAGGAAGGGGTGGGGAGAAGACATGTAGGTAGATGAGGAAGGGGTGGGGAGAAGGGAGAGACATGTCAGGTAGATGTAATGAAGAGGGGGGGGGGAGAAGACATGTAGGTAAAGGAGGAAGGGGGGGGAGAGGGACATGTAGGTAAATGGGGGGAAGAGTGGGAGAAGACATGTAGGTTAGCATGGAAGGGGGGGGAGAGAAGAATGTAGGAGAGATGAGGAGGGTGGGGGAGACGACATGTAGGTAGATGAGGAAGGGCGTGGGGAGAGAAAATGTAGGTAGATAGGAAGGGGTTGGGGAGAAGTGAAGAAGACATGTAGGTAGATGAGGAAGGGGGGTGGGAGAAGACTGGAGGTAGATGGGGAGGAAGGGGTGGGGAGGAGAAGGGAGAAAGCAGTGAGCGAAGCGGAGAAGAACATGTAGGTCGATGAGGAAGGGGTGCGGGAGGAAGACATGTAGGTAGATGAAGAAGGGGTGGGGAGAAGACATGTAGGTAAATGAGGAGGGGGGGGAGAGGACATGTAGGTAAATGGGGAAGGAGTGGGGAGAAGACATGTAGGTAGATGAGGAAGGAGGGGGGGGGGAGAAGACATGTAGGTAGATGAGGAAGGGGTGGGGAGAAGACATGTAGGTAAATGAGGAAGGGGTGGGGATATGACATGTAGGTAGATGAGGAAGGGGTGGGGAGAAGACAAGTAGGTAGGTGAGGAAGTGGCGGGGAGAAGACAAGTAGAAAGGAGCGAATGGGTGGTGCGAAAGACATGTAGGTAGATGAGGAAGGGGTGGGGAGAAGTCATGTAATAAAGATGAAGGTGGTGGGGAGAAGACAGTAGGGTAGATGAGGAGGGGGTGGGGAGAAGACATGTATGTAAATGAGGAAGGGGTAGGGAGAAGACATGTAGGTAAATGAGGAAGGGGTGGGGAGAAGACATGTAGGTAAATGAGGAAGGGGTAGGGAGAAGACAGGTAGGTAGATGAAGGGGTGGGGGGAAAACATATAGGTAAATGAGGAAGGGGTGGGGAGAAGACATGTAGGTAGATGAGGAAGGGTTGGGGATATGACATGTATGTAGATGAGGAAGGGGTGGGGATATGACATGTATGTAGATGAGGAAGGGGTGGGGAGAAGGGAGAAGACATGTAGGTAAATGAGGAAGGAGGAGGGGAAGAGGACATGTAGGTTAAATGGGGAAGGGGGGTGGGGAGGAAGGGGGGGGGGGATATTGGACTGTATGGAGATGAGGAAGGGGTGGGGAAAAGACATGTGGGTAGATGAGGAAGGGTTGGGGAGAAGACATGTAGGTAGATGAAGAAGGGGTGGGGGAGAAGGGGGGGGACATCGTAGGGTTAAATAGGAAGGGGCGGGGAGAGGACAGTGTAGGTAAATGGGGAAGGGGTGGGGAGAAGGGAGAAGACATGTAGGTAGATGAGGAAGGAGGGGGGAGAAGACATGTAGGTAGATGAGGACAAGGGTGGGGAGACGACATCGGTAGGTAGATGAGGAAGGGGTGGGAGAAGACATGTAGGTAGATGAGAAGGGGTGGGGAGAAGACATTATGTAGATGAGGAAGGGAGTGGGGAGAAGGGAGAAACATTAGGTAGAGGAGGAAGGGGTTGGGGAGAAGACAGTAGGTAGATGAGGAAATCGGACAAGGGGTGGGGAGAAGGGAGAGAGGAAGACATGTAGGTAGATGAGGAAGGGGTGGGGAGAAGACATGTATGTAGATGAGAAAGGGGTGGGGAGAAGGGAGAAGACATGTAGGTAGATGAGGAAGGGGTGGGGAGAAGGGAGAAGACATGTAGGTAGATGAGGAAGGGGTGGGGAGAAGACATGTAGGTAGATGAGGAAGGGGTGGGGGGAAGACATGTAGGTAGATGGGGAAGGGGGGGGGGAGAAGACATGTAGGTAGATGAGGAAGGGTGGGGAGAAGACATGTAGGTAGATGAAGAAGGGGTGGGGAGAAGACATGTAGGTAAATGAGGGAAGGGGCGGGGAGAGGACATGTAGGTAAATGGGGAAGGGGTGGGGATATGACATGTATGTAGATGAGGAAGGGGTGGGGAGAAGACATGTATGTAGATGAGGAAGGGTTGGGGAGAAGACATGTAGGTAGATGAAGAAGGGGTGGGGAGAAGACATGTAGGTAAATGAGGAAGGGGCGGGGAGAGGACATGTAGGTAAATGGGGAAGGAGTGGGGCGAAGAGGAGAAGGACATGTAGGTAGATGAGAAGAAGGAGTGGGAGGAGGAAGACATGTAGGTAGCTTTGAGGAGGGGGTGGGGAGAAGACATGTAGGTAAATGAGGAAGGGGTGGGGATATGACATGTAGGTAGATGAGGAAGGGGTGGGGATATGACATGTAGGTAGATGAGGAAGGGGTGGGGAGAAGACATGTAGGTAGATGAGGAAGGGGTGGGGAGAAGACATGTAGGTAAATGAGGAAGGGGTGGGGAGAGGACATGTAGGTAAATGGGGAAGGGGTGGGGATATGACATGTATGTAGATGAGGAAGGGGTGGGGAGAAGACATGTTGGTAGATGAGGAAGGGTTGGGGAGAAGACATGTAGGTAGATGAAGAAGGGGTGGGGAGAAGACATGTAGGTAAATGAGGAAGGGGCGGGGAGAGGACATAAAGGTAAATGGGGAAGGAGTGGGGAGAAGACATGTAGGTAGATGAGGAAGGAGTGGGGAGAAGACATGTAGGTAGATGAGGAAGGGTGCGGAGAGAAGAAATGTAGGTAGATGAGGAAGGGGTGGGGTAAGACATGTAGGTAGATGAGGAACGGAGTGGGGAGAAGACAGTATGTAGATGAGGAAGGGGTGGGAGGAGAAGACATGTAGGTAGATGAGGAGGGGAGTGGGGAGAAGAAATGTAGGTAGATGAGGAAGGGGTGGGGAGAGGAGAAGACATGTAGGTAGATGAGGAAGGGGGGGGGTGAGAGAAGAACATGTATGTAGATGAGAAAGGGGTGGGGAGAAGGAGAACATGTAGGTAGATGAGGAAGGGGCGGGGAGAAGACATTGTAGGTAGATGAGGAAGGAGGTGGGGAGAAGGGAGAAGACATGTAGGTAGATGAGGAAGGGGTGGGGAGAAGACATGTAGGTAGATGGGGAAGGGGTGGGGAGAAAGACATGTAGGTAGATGAGGAAGGGGTGGGGAGAAGACATGTAGGTAGATGAAGAAGGGGTGGGGAGAAGACATGTAGGTAAATGAGGAAGGGGCGGGGAGAGGACATGTAGGTAAATGGGGAAGGAGTGGGGAGAAGACATGTAGGTAGATGAGGAAGGAGTGGGGAGAAGACATGTAGGTAGATGAGGAAGGGGTGGGGAGAAGACATGTAGGTAAATGAGGAAGGGGTGGGGATATGACATGTAGGTAGATGAGGAAGGGGTGGGGAGAAGACAAGTAGGTAGGTGAGGAAGTGGCGGGGAGAAGACAAGTAGGTAAATGAGGAAGGGGTGGGGAGAAGACATGTAGGTAGATGAGGAAGGGGTGGGGAGAAGTCATGTAAGTAAATGAGGAAGGAGTGGGGAGAAGACATGTAGGTAGATGAAGAAGGGGTGGGGAGAAGACATGTAGGTAGCTGAGGAAGGGGTGGGGAGAACACATGTAGGTAGATGAGGAAGGGGTGGGGAGAAGTCATGTAAGTAAATGAGGAAGGGGTGGGGAGAAGTCATGTAGATAAATGAGGAAGGGGTGGGGAGAAGTCATGTAAGTAAATGAGGAAGGGGTGGGGAGAAGACATGTAGATAAATGAGGAAGGGGTGGGGAGAAGTCATGTAAGTAAATGAGGAAGGAGTGGGGAGAAGACATGTAGGTAGATGAAGAAGGGGTGGGGAGAAGACATGTAGGTAGATGAGGAAGGGGTGGGGAGAAGACATGTAAGTAGATGAGGAAGGGGCGGGGAGAGGACATGTAGGTAAATGAGGAAGGGGTGGGGAGAAGGGAGAAGACATGTAGGTAGATGAGGAAGGGGTGGGGAGAAGACATGTAGGTAGGTGAGGAAGGGGTGGAGAGAAGACATGTAGGTAAATGAGGAAGGGGTGGGGAGAAGGGAGAAGACATGTAGGTAGATGAGGAAGGGGTGGGGAGAAGACATGTACGTAAATAAGGAGGGGTGGGGGAGAAGACATGTAGGTAGATGAGGAAGGGGTGGGGAGAAGACATGTAGGTAAATGAGGAAGGGGCGGGGAGAAGACATGTAGGTAGGTGAGGAAGGGGTGGGGAGAAGTCATGTAAGTAAATGAGGAAGTAGTCGGGAGAAGACATGTATGTAAATGAGGAAGGAGTGGGGAGAAGACATGTAGGTAAATGAGGAAGGGGCGTGGAGAGGACATGTAGGTAAATGAGGAAGGGGTGGGGAGAAGACATGTAGGTAAAAGAGGAAGGGGTGGGGAGAAGACATGTATGTAAATGAGGAAGGAGTGGGGAGAAGTCATGTAAGTAAATGAGGAAGGGGTGGGGAGAAGACATGTAGATAAATGAGGAAGGGGTGGGGAGAAGACATGTAGGTAGATGAGGAAGGGGTGGGGAGAAGACATGTATGTAAATGAGGAAGGGGTAGGGAGAAGACATGTAGGTAAATGAGGAAGGGGTGGGGAGAAGACATGTAGGTAAATGAGGAAGGGGTAGGGAGAAGACATGTAGGTAGATGAAGAAGGGGTGGGGAGAAAACACATAGGTAAATGAGGAAGGGGTGGGGAGAAGACATGTAGGTAAATGAGGAAGGGGCGGGGAGAGGACATGTATGTAGATGAGGAAGGGGTGGGGAGAAGACATGTTGGTAGATGAGGAAGGGTTGGGGAGAAGACATGTAGGTAGATGAAGAAGGGGTGGGGAGAAGACATGTAGGTAAATGAGGAAGGGGCGGGGAGAGGACATGTAGGTAAATGGGGAAGGAGTGGGGAGAAGACATGTAGGTAGATGAGGAAGGAGTGAGGAGAAGACATGTAGGTAGATGAGGAAGGGTTGGGGAGAAGACATGTAGGTAGATGAGGAAGGGGTGGGGAGAAGACATGTAGGTAGATGAGGAAGGGGTGGGGAGAAGACATGTATGTAGATGAGGAAGGGGTGGGGAGAAGGGAGAAGACATGTCGGTTAGATGAGGAAGGGGGTGGGGAGAAGACATGTAGGTAGATGAGGAAGGGGTGGGGAGAAGACATGTAGGTAGATGAGGAAGGGGTGGGGAGAAGACATGTATGTAGATGAGGAAGGGGTGGGGAGAAGGGAGAAGACATGTAGGTAGATGAGGAAGGGGTGGGGAGAAGACATGTAGGTAGATGAGGAAGGGGTGGGGAGAAGGGAGAAGACATGTAGGTAGATGAGGAAGGGGTGGGGAGAAGACATGTAGGTAGATGGGGAAGGGGTGGGGAGAAGACATGTAGGTAGATGAGGAAGGGGTGGGAGAAGACATGTAGGTAGATGAAGAAGGGGTGGGGAGAAGACATGTAGGTAAATGAGGAAGGGGCGGGGAGAGGACATGTAGGTAAAGGGGGAAGGAGTGGGGGAAAAGACATGTAGGTAGATGAGGAAGGAGTGGGGAGAAGACATGTAGGTAGATGAGGAAGGGTTGGGGAGAAGACATGTAGGTAGATGAGGAAGGGGTGGGGAGAAGACATGTAGGTAAATGAGGAAGGGGCGGGGAGTGGACATGTAGGTAGGTGAGGAAGGGGTGGGGAGAAGACATGTAGGTTAATCAGGAAGGGGTGGGGAGAAGGGAGAAGACATGTAGGTAGATGAGGAAGGGGTGGGGAGAAGACATGTAGGTAGATGAAGAAGGGGTGGGGAGAGGACATGTAGGTAGATGAGGAAGGGGTGGGGAGAAGACATGTAGGTAGATGAGGAAGGGGTGGGGAGAAGACATGTAGGTAGATGAGGAAGGGGGGGGGAGAGGACATGTAGGTAGATGAAGAAGGGGTGGGGAGAAGACATGTAGGTAGATGAGGAAGGGGTGGGGAGAAGACATGTATGTAGATGAGGAAGGGGTGGGGAGAAGGGAGAAGACATGTAGGTAGATGAGGAAGGGGTGGGAGGAAGACATGTAGGTAATGAGGAAGGGGGGGGGAGAGACATGAGGTAATGGAGGAAGGGTGGGAGAAGACATGTAGGTAGGTGAGAAGGGGTGGGAGAAGAGAAGTCTTAAGTAAACGAGGAAGGAGTCGGGAGAAGACATGTATGTAATGACGGAAGGAGTGCGGCGAAGACATGTAGTAATGAGGAAGGGGTGGGGAGAAGACATGTAGGTAAATGAGGAAGGGGTGGGGAGAAGACATGTAGTAGATGAGGAAGAGGGTGGGGGAGAAGACATGTAGGTAGGTGAGGAAGGGGCGGGGAGAAGACAAGTAGGTAAATGAGGAAGGGGTGGGGAGAAGACATGTAGGTAAATGAGGAAGGGGTGGGGAGAAGTCATGTAAGTAAATGAGGAAGGGGTGGGGAGAAACATGTAGGTAAATGAGGAAGGGGTGGGGAGAAGACATGTAGGTAAATGAGGAAGGGGTGGGGAAAAGACATGTAAGTAAATGAGGAAGGGGTGGGGAGGAAGACAGGTAGGTAGATGAGGAAGGGTGGGAAGAAGAATGTAGGTAAATGGGGAAGGGGTAGGAAGAAGACATGTAGGTAGATGAGGAAGGGGTGGGGAGAAGACATGTAGGTAGATGAGGAAGGGGTGGGGATATGACATGTAGGTAGATGAGGAAGGGGTGGGGAGAAGACATGTAGGTAGATGAGGAAGGGGCGGGGAGAGGACATGTAGGTAAATGGGAGGAAGGGGTGGGGATATGACATGTATGTAGATGAGGAAGGGGTGGGGAGAAAACATGTAGGTAAATGAGGAAGGGGTGGGGAGAAGACATGTAGGTAGATGAGGAAGGGGCGGGGGATATGGACACTGTAAAGTAAATGAGGAAGGGGGTGGGGAGAAGACATGTAGGTAGATGAAGAAGGGGTGGGGAGAAGACATGTAGGTAAATGAGGAAGGGGTGGGGAGAACACATGTAGGTAGATGAGGAAGGGGTGGGGATATGACATGTATGTAGATGAGGAAGGAGTGGGGAGAACACATGTAGGTAGATGAGGAAGGGGTGGGGATATGACATGTAAGTAAATGAGGAAGGGGTGGGGAGAAGACATGTAGGTAGATGAGGAAGGGGTGGGGAGAAGACATTTAGGTAGATGAGGAAGGAGTGGGGAGAAGACATGTAGGTAGATGAGGAAAAGGTGGGAATATGACATGTATGTAGATGAGGAAGGGGTGGGGATATGACATGTATGTAGATGAGAAAGGGGTGGGGATATGACATGTAGGTAGATGAGGAAGGGGTGGGGAGAAGACATGTAGGTAAATGAGGAAGGGGCGGGGAGAGGACATGTAGGTAATGGGGAAGGGGTGGGGATATGACATGTATGTAGATGAGGAAGGGGTGGGGAGAAGACATGTAGGTAGATGAGGAAGGGGTGGGGATATGACATGTAGGTAAATGAGGAAGGGATCGGGAGAGGACATGTAGGTAGATGAGGAAGGGGTGGGGAGAACACATGTAGGTAGATGAGGAAGGGTTGGGGAGAAGACATGTAGGTAGATGAGGAAGGGGTGGGGAGAAGACATGTAGGTAGATGAGGAAGGGGTGGGGAGAAAACATGTAGGTAGATGAGGAAGGGGGTGGGGGAGAGACATGTAGTAGATTGAGGAAGGAGGGGGAGAAGACATGTATGTAGATGAGGAAGGAGTGGGGAGAAGACATGTAGGTAGATGAGGAAGGGTGGGGAGAGAACATGTAGGTAGATGAGGAAGGGGTGGGAGAAGACATGTAGGTAGATGAGGAAGGGGGTGGGGAGAGGACATGTAGGTAGATGAGGAAGGGGTGGGGAGAAGACATGTAGGTAGATGAGGAAGGGGTGGGGAGAAGACATGTAGGTAGATGAGGAAGGGGCGGGGAGAGGACATGTAGGTAAATGGGGAAGGGGTGGGGAGAAGACATGTATGTAGATGAGGAAGGGGTGGGGAGAAGGGAGAAGACATGTAGGTAGATGAGGAAGGGGTTGGGGAGAAGGACATTGTAGGTAATGAGGGAAGGGGTGGGGAGACGGGAGAAAAGAAGACATGAGGTAGATGAGGAGGGGGGGGAGAAGAAAGACATGTAGGTAGAGGGGGGAAGGGGTGGGGAGAAGACATGTAGGTAGATGAGGAAGGGGTGGGGAGAAGACATGTAGGTAGATGAAGAAGGGGTGGGGAGAAGACATGTAGGTAAATGAGGAAGGGGCGGGGAGAGGACATGTAGGTAAATGGGGAAGGAGTGGGGAGAAGACATGTAGGTAGATGAGGAAGGAGTGGGGAGAAGACATGTAGGTAGATGAGGAAGGGGTGGGGAGAAGACATGTAGGTAGATGAGGAAGGGGTGGGGAGAAGACATGTAGGTAAATGGGAAGGGGCGGGGGAGTGTACTCAGTAGGTAGGTGAGGAGGGGTGGGGAGAAGACATGTAGGTAAATGAGGAAGGGGTGGGGAGAAGACATGTAGGTAGATGAGGAAGGGGTGGGGAGAAGACATGTAGGTAGATGAAGAAGGGGTGGGGAGAGGACATGTAGGTAGATGAGGAAGGGGTGGGGAGAAGACATGTAGGTAGATGAGGAAGGGGTGGGGAGAAGACATGTAGGTAGATGAGGAAGGGGTGGGGAGAGGACATGTAGGTAGATGAAGAAGGGGTGGGGAGAAGAGACATGTAGGTAGATGAGGAAGGGGTGGGGAGAAGACATGTATGTAGATGAGGAAGGGGTGGGGAGAAGACATGTAGGTAGATGAGGAAGGGGTGGGGAGAAGACATGTAGGTAAATGAGGAAGGGGCGGGGAGAGGACATGTAGGTAAATGGGGAAGGGGTGGTGAGAAGACATGTAGGTAGGTGAGGAAGGGGTGGGGAGAAGTCATGTAAGTAAACGAGGAAGGAGTCGGGAGAAGACATGTATGTAAATGAGGAAGGAGTGCGGGGAAGACATGTATGTAAATGAGGAAGGGGTGGGGAGAAGACATGTAGGTAAATGAGGAAGGGGTGGGGAGAAGACATGTAGGTAGATGAGGAAGAGGTGGGGAGAAGACATGTAGGTAGGTGAGGAAGGGGCGGGGAGAAGACAAGTAGGTAAATGAGGAAGGGGTGGGGAGAAGACATGTAGGTAAATGAGGAAGGGGTGGGGAGAAGTCATGTAAGTAAATGAGGAAGGGGTGGGGAGAAGACATGTAGGTAGATGAGGAAGGGGTGGGGAGAAGACATGTAGGTAAATGAGGAAGGGGTGGGGAGAAGTCATGTAAGTAAATGAGGAAGGGGTGGGGAGAAGACAGGTAGGTAGATGAGGAAGGGGTGGGAAGAAGAAATGTAGGTAAATGAGGAAGGGGTAGGAAGAAGACATGTAGGTAGATGAGGAAGGGGTGGGGAGAAGACATGTAGGTAGATGAGGAAGGGGTGGGGATATGACATGTAGGTAGATGAGGACGGGGTGGGGAGAAGACATGTAGGTAAATGAGGAAGGGGCGGGGAGAGGACATGTAGGTAAATGGGGAAGGGGTGGGGATATGACATGTATGTAGATGAGGAAGGGGTGGGGAGAAAACATGTAGGTAAATGAGGAAGGGGTGGGGAGAAGACATGTAGGTAGATGAGGAAGGGGCGGGGATATGACATGTAAGTAAATGAGGAAGTGGTGGGGAGAAGACATGTAGGTAGATGAAGAAGGGGTGGGGAAAAGACATGTAGGTAAATGAGGAAGGGGTGGGGAGAACACATGTAGGTAGATGAGGAAGGGGTGGGGATATGACATGTATGTAGATAAGGAAGGAGTGGGGAGAACACATGTAGGTAGATGAGGAAGGGGTGGGGATATGACATGTAAGTAAATGAGGAAGGGGTGGGGAGAAGACATGTAGGTAGATGAGGAAGGGGTGGGGAGAAGACATTTAGGTAGATGAGGAAGGAGTGGGGAGAAGACATGTAGGTAGATGAGGAAAGGGTGGGAATATGACATGTATGTAGATGAGGAAGGGGTGGGGATATGACATGTATGTAGATGAGGAAGGGGTGGGGATATGACATGTAGGTAGATGAGGAAGGGGTGGGGAGAAGACATGTAGGTAAATGAGGAAGGGGCGGGGAGAGGACATGTAGGTAAATGGGGAAGGGGTGGGGATATGACATGTATGTAGATGAGGAAGGGGTGGGGTGAAGACATGTAGGTAGATGAGGAAGGGGTGGGGATATGACATGTAGGTAAATGAGGAAGGGGTCGGGAGAGGACATGTAGGTAGATGAGGAAGGAGTGGGGAGAACACATGTAGGTAGATGAGGAAGGGTTGGGGAGAAGACATGTAGGTAAATGAGGAAGGGGTGGGGAGAAGACATTTAGGTAGATGAGGAAGGAGTGGGGAGAAGACATGTAGGTAAATGAGGAAGGGGTGGGGAGAAGACATGTAGGTAGATGAGGAAGGGGTGGGGAGAAGACATGTAGGTAAATGAGGAGGGGTGGGGAGAAGTCATGTAAGTAAATGAGGAAGGGGTGGGGAGAAGACAGGTAGGTAGATGAGGAAGGGGTGGGAAGAAGAAATGTAGGTAAATGAGGAAGGGGTAGGAAGAAGACATGTAGGTAGATGAGGAAGGGGTGGGGAGAAGACATGTAGGTAGATGAGGAAGGGGTGGGGATATGACATGTAGGTAGATGAGGAAGGGGTGATGAGGAAGGGGTGTGGAGAAGACATGTAGGTAAATGAGGAAGGGGTAGGAAGAAGACATGTAGGTAAATGGGAAGGGGTGGGGATATGACATGTATGTAGATGAGGAAGGGGTGGGGAGAAAACATGTAGGTAAATGAGGAAGGGGTGGGGAAGACATGTAGGTAGATGAGGAAGGGGTGGGGGATATGACATGTAAGTAAATGAGGAAGTGGTGGGGAGAAGACATGTAGGTAGATGAAGAAGGGGTGGGGAAAGACATGTAGGTAAATGAGGAAGGGGTGGGGAGAACACATGTAGGTAGATGAGGAAGGGGTGGGGAGAACACATGTAGGTAGATGAGGAAGGGGTGGGGATATGACATGTAAGTAAATGAGGAAGGGGTGGGGAGAAGACATGTAGGTAGATGAGGAAGGGGTGGGGAGAAGACATGTAGGTAGATGAGGAAGGAGTGGGGAGAAGACATGTAGGTAGATGAGGAAGGGGTGGGGATATGACATGTATGTAGATGAGGAAGGGGTGGGGATATGACATGTATGTAGATGAGGGAAGGGTGGGGGATATGACATGTAGGTAGATGAGGAAGGGGTGGGGAGAAGACATGTAGGTAAATGAGGAAGGGGCGGGGAGAGGACATGTAGGTAAATGGGGAAGGGGTGGGGATATGACATGTATGTAGATGAGGAAGGGGTGGGGTGAAGACATGTAGGTAGATGAGGAAGGGGTGGGGGTATGACATGTAGGTAATGAGGAAGGGGTCGGGATGATGACATGTAGGTAGATGAGGAAGGAGTGGGGAGAACACATGTAGGTAGATGAGGAAGGGTGGGGAGAAGACATGTAGGTAAATGAGGAAGGGGTGGGGAGAAGACATTTAGGTAGATGAGGAAGGATTTGGGAGAAGACATGTAGGTAAATGAGGAAGGGGTGGGGAGAAGACATGTACGTAGAATGAGGAAGGGGTGGGGAGAAGACATGTAGGTAGATGAGGAAGGGGTGGGGAGAAGACATTTAGGTAGATGAGGAAGGGAGTGGGGAGAAGACATGTAGGTAGATGAGGAAGGGGTGGGGAGAAGACATGTACGTAAATGAGGAAGGGGTGGGGAGAAGACATGTAGGTAGATGAAGAAGGGATGGGAAAATGACATGTATGTAGATGAGGAAGGGGTGGGGATATGACATGTATGTAGATGAGGAAGGGTGGGGATATGACATGTAGGTAGATAAGGAAGGGGTGGGGAGAGGACATGTAGGTAAATGAGGAAGGGGCTGGGAGAGGACATGTAGGTAAATGGGGAAGGGGTGGTGGGGGATATGACATGTATGTAGATGAGGAAGGGGTGGGGTGAAGACATGTAGGTAGATGAGGAAGGGGTGGGGATATGACATGTATGTAGATGAGGAAGGGGTGGGGAGATGACATGTAGGTAAATGGGGAAGGGGTCGGGAGAAGACATGTAGGTAGATGAGGGAAGGGGTGGGGAGAAGACATGTAGGTAAATGAGGAAGGGGTGGGGAGAAGACATGTAGGTAGATGAAGAAGTGGTGGGGAGAAGACATGTACGTAAATGAGGAAGGGGTGGGGAGAAGACATGTAGGTAGATGAAGAAGGGTGGGGAGAAGGGAGAAGACATGTAGGTAGATGAAGAAGGGGTGGGGAGAAGGGAGAAGACATGTAGGTAGATGAAGAAGGGGTGGGGAGAAGGGAGAAGACATGTAGGTAGATGAGGAAGGAGTGGGGATATGACATGTAGGTAGATGAAGAAGGGGTGGGAGAAGACATGTAGGTAAATGAGGAAGGGGTGGGGAGAAGACATGTAGGTAGATGAGGAAGGGTGGGGGAGAAGACATGTAGGTAGATGAGGAAGGGGTGGGGAGAAGACATGTAGGTAGATGAGGAAGGAGTGGGGAGAAGACATGTAGGTAGATGAGGAAGGGGTGGGGAGAAGACATGTAGGTAGATGAGGAAGGAGTGGGGAGAAGACATGTAGATAGATGAGGAAGGGGTGGGGAGAAGACATGTAGGTAGGTGAGGAAGGGGTGGGGAGAACACATGTAGGTAGATGAGGAAGGGGTGGGGAGAAGACATGTAGGTAGATGAGGAAGGGGTGGGGAGAAGACATGTAGGTAAATGAGGAAGGGGTGGGGAGAAGACATGTAGGTAAATGAGAAAGGGGTTGGGAGAAGACATGTAGATAAATGAGGAAGGGGTGGGGATATGACATGTATGTAGATGAGGAAGGGGTGGGGAGAAGACATGTATGTAGATGATGAAGGGTGGGGAGAAGACATGTAGGTAGATGAGGAAGGGGTCGGGAGAAGACAAGTAGGTAGATGAGGAAGGGGTGGGGAGAAGGGAGAAGACATGTATGTAGATGATGAAGGGGTGGGGTGAAGACATGTAGGTAGATGAGGAAGGGTGGGGAGAAGACATGTAGGTAAATGAGGAAGGGGTGGGGAGAAGACATGTATGTAGATGAGGAAGGAGTGGGGAGAAGACATGTAAGTAAATGATGAAGGGGTGGGGAGAAGACATGTATGTAGATGATGAAGGGGTGGGGAGAAGACATGTATGTAGATGATGAAGGGGTGGGGAGAAGACATGTATGTAGATGATGAAGGGGTGGGGAGAAGACATGTAGGTAGATGAGGAAGGGGTGGGGAGAAGACATGTAGGTAAATGAGGAAGGGGTGGGGAGAAACGCTCATGTATGTAGATGTGGAAGGAGGGGAGAAGACATGTAAGTAAATGAGGAAGGGGTGGGGAGAACACATGTAAGTAAATGAGGAAGGGGTAGGGAGAACACATGTAGGTAGATGAGGAAGGGGTGGGGAGAAGACATGTAGGTAGATGAGGAAGGGGTGAGGAGAAGGGAGAAGACATGTAGGTAGATGAGGAAGGGGTGGGGAGAAGACATGTAGGTAGATGAAGAAGGGGGTGGATGAAGGACATGTAGGTAGATGAGGAAGGGGTGGGGAGAAGGAGAAGGACATGTAGGTAGATGAGGGATGAGGGGTGGGAGATGAGAGAGACATGTAGGTAGATGAGGAAGGGCAGGGGGGGGAAGACATGCATGTAGGTAGATGAGGAAGGGTTGGGGAGAAGACATGTAGGTAGATGAGGAAGGGGTGGGGAGAAGACATGTAGGTAGATGAGGAAGGGGTGGGGATATGACATGTATGTAGATGAGGAAGGGGTGGGGAGAAGGGAGAAGATATGTAGGTAAATGAGGAAGGGTGGGGAGAGGACATGTAGGTAGATGAGGAAGGGTTGGGGAGAAGACATGTAGGTAGATGAGGAAGGGGTGGGAGAAGACATGTAGGTAGATGAGGAAGGGGTGGGGAGAAGACATGTATGTAAATGAGGAAGGGGTGGGGAGAAGGGAGAAGACATGTAGGTAAATGAGGAAGGGTGGGGAGAGAACATGTAGGTAAATGGAACATTTTGTAACAATAGCCGATAATGAATAAATGAATAGCGTGATTATTTAGTTTTTGTTTTACTATATATTTCAGTTTTTGCCGATCTAAACTATTAATTGTTTGGAAAGACCATACATATGTCAAACCTAATTTATTGAGTGTTGTTTTTACAAATTGTAACCATTTTGAATGAAATACATCCATTTTATGCATTACATATATAATGTCATATAACTTACTTGATAATTTATCATCTGTAATTAATTTGTGCCAAAATAAAATAATTCTACTTTTCGTCCTGATTCCCCGTATACCATATAATTTGGGGTACCTTTTCTTATATTAAGCACCTTTTTTAATAAACTTCAAATGAATTGTCTCTAGGCAGGTAATATTTTCAAATCCCCAAATCTCTTATTCGTATAACAATATAGGTGATATTAGTGTATCAAATAGTGTAAACTGTAGGTCAACTGGTAAATTGATATTTCTGATTTTCCTATACACTGCAAATAATGCTTGTTGAGCTTGGTCCACTAATTTCTGTTTTGCCTTAGCAAAGTTTCCAGTGTGGTTAAACAATAATCCAAGGTATGGATAAGAATCTACAATTTCAATTTCTTGCCCGTACAACATAAACTTACGACTATTTTTTGATTTTCTTTTCGAAAAGATAACTATCTTAGATTTGTTTATATTAACTTCTAATTTCCATTCTTTACAGTGGACACCAGTACATCTAATGCTTTCTGTAAACCTTCGGGTGATTCTGCTAGCACGACAGTATCGTCGGCATATAACAACATAAATAGTTTTAGGTACATTCCGATGAAGTTTTGACTAAGGTTATTAATATCTTGTAGACATTTCACCTCGTTATTACTATGAAACTCCTCTTAATCATTCAAATAAATTGAAAATAAAAATGGCAATAAATTTTACACGAGAAAAACTGAGTTTGTTCGTTTCCGTTTTTTACACAAGACTTAGTGTTATTATAAGTTATAAATTACATTTAAAATATTATCAGTGGTTGCATAGCCTTTCCTAAATCCGGCTTAATTCCCTCCAATGAGATTTATTTGATCAGACAACTGGTTCAATCTATCATTTAATATAGATGTAAATAATTTTCCCAAACATGAAACTAAAGTTATTATGGAGATCATTGATGTCTCCCTTGTTATTGTATATTGGTTTAAATAGTCCCATAGTCACAAGATTGTGGTATAATACCAGTGTTTGGTACAGTGTTTAATAATCTAACATAAACATATCTGGAAAAAAAACAAGACTAATAGGTGATTTCCATCTAATGAGTGATTCTCATTTAGAAATGTATAGCTTATTATTCAGTGCATATGTGCTTTTTTGTAACTGAAGTACAAGTACCTGGGCTGAAGGACTTATACCATATACCGCAAGATTACAAAAACTGAAACGAATTTGAAGCAAACCTTGATATTGTTTTTGATGGAATTTTTGTACCGAGACTCACCGGCATCTTGGTGTATTAATCAGTTCATCTGCTAAATGGGGAGATCATGTTAATTCTATATATAAATCCGCTATGAAAAAGATCAATATATTAAGGAAATTGAAATTCATATTAAAACGAGATGCTCTACTTAGAATTTACAAAACTTTTATTTTACCTATTTTAGAATACGCATGTGAACTTTGGGACGGGTGTTCAATATCAGACTCTATAAAATTAGAATTAGTCCAACGTGAGGCAGCACGAATTATCACTGGTTTACCATCATATGTAAATGTTTCAGCTTTATACTCAGAAACGAGCCTTGAGACACTCTCTAAGAGACGAAAACGCAGAAAATTAAGTCTATTCTACAAAATGGATAGGAACTTAACTCCACATTATCTTAATTCTCTTCTTCCTCCAAATGTCGGCGATACTAACAACTACATCTTACTAACTAACAATAATTACAGAATTCCCCACTACAGACTCCCTTACTACCTCCTCCTTTATACCTTTATCTCTACACATGTGGAATGACCTGGATGAATCTACTAGATCATCTCCTTCCTTGGCAACTTTAAAAAAAAGTATATCCAGGTCTGATGAAGAAAAATACCCAACATTTTATAATTTTGGTGACAGAAAGACAAATATTATCCATACTAAATTACGACATAGATGCAGTGCATTGAATTATGATTTGTTCCGTGTAAATATCATAAATAGTCCAGATTGTAGTTGTGGAAATCGTTGCGAGAGTGCCTATCATTATTTCTTTGATTGTGAAAATTATGTAAATTGCAGAGGCATTTTATTTGACAATTTAAGAAACTTAAATATTAATATAGCATTGAATGCTTTATTGTATGATAACAATCTGTATGCCGATAATGTAAATCTAAATATTTTCAGACATGTACATTATTTTATAAAGTCCAGCAAAAGATTTTAAGATATACATTCGTACATATATATATACATGTATATAATGTGTTATATTTCATTAATATTGTCTAGGCCAATAAATATTATATTGTATTTAGGAGAGGGCGTCAATAAGTTGACATAACTTGTGCCTTATCCTTTTGTCCACTTAATTGACAATAAAATATGTTTAAACTAACTGAATCTACAACACTATCATATACAATGTAGGAGATCACGTGGCGATATGATAGAGGTCTACAAAATACTATCCGGGAAATAGGATTGTGAAGTGTCAGATATCTTTCAAATCGGGGATGGTTCCTCAACACCTGGGCATGGCGTCAAGATCTATAAAAAAACGTACGTGTTAAATGTCAGAAAATAACTTGTATGCACAGAGAACTGTCGATGTATGGAACACTCTCCCGTCAAATAATTGAGTAAATACAAACACTGTCTATTCCAGAGCTGATTACTGTCAAAAAAGGAATTTAATTTCCTACATTGTCAGAATACAATCCGTATGTACAACTGTATGTAAGGTAAAATGATATGTACATGTACTACTCTATATGCGTGTTTATATATGTAAATACTAGTTTTAAATAACGGCCGATACGTTCGTGTCACTTAGAATGGGGAAATAGACCGGACTAGTATTGGAAATCCACCATAAGTTACAGTATGATATATTTAAAGTATAATAATTCCTTCGAACTCAGTATTGGGATATTGGATGATAGCCACCGTTTCTAAGTTTGACGTCAGAATGTTTTATTCGTTTAGTAAAGAGCGCCTAGTTCGGCATAAGAGGAGAAAATCACTCCAAGTTTGCATTTTTTTACAAATCTAAATAAACCGCGAAATCGTACACAGTTGATTGGCGCAGACTAAATCTCGTCTAGACAAACGAGATTTCGGTCAAGTGACGTATATCAAAACCGGAACTCCACCATAATAATTTGGGAAAAGTCACATCTAGGAGTAATTATCCGTGGGGTTGTTGAATTTCTCGGCACCATGACTATCTATAAAGTCATTCCACAAGACAAGAAGGAGGAGAAGAAACTTGTAGAAAAAGATGTGCTGACTGTTCCCTTGGTAAGTGCTGTTATTGTTTTGGGTACGACTGGTCTCTTCCGGGATTCTCACAAAAATAAAATGTCGGACTATCAACATTGCCATTGTATGTGTTTTGGAGACGTCCGTAAAAACTTAACGGGAATTAAAAAGTACATTTGCGCATGCTCATAACAGAAAGGAATAAAAACCTCAGAGATGTAAACCACAATTAGCATAATATCTTGACATACTTGAATTTTAAATGAAAATTATATGCGCCGGAGTAGCCCTTTGATATTAAATTTGTTTTTGCGCACTGACAGGTGAAAACATTGCTGTCAACGAACATTCGTTTGAATTTCACTGAACCCTATGTTCTCCTTTAGTTCTTTTTGATAGCTTTTCTATTTCAACTGCTTTATTACGTATCAGTATCTGCCATGTTTACATGTGTATGTTGATCAACATAATTAATAATGATGATAAGATTAAACGTTTGAGTGCTCGCAGTACAACTTGTTAGTTATACAAGACAGCTATATATAAACCACATGCTTATGTCATTTGTCAAGTCACTTCTCAGAAATCTTAAGAGTGAAAACATTGCCAGATAGACAATGTTCCTTCAATCCCAAGAGTATGATTTTAGGGTGTCAAAAACATAGTCAATACTGGATGCCATGGAATCGAAGTCGTAAACCAATTAAAGGTTTTAAGAAATAAAAATTCGATAAATTTGAATCATCTGAAAACTTTCAATCATGACAATTGTTTTTCAAATTCTAGTTCTTGGAATCTGCTCCATTTAACTTACTGTTAAATGGTTGTTTTTAATGAAATTAAAATGCAGGTATCTTGTGTTATTTTATTTGGAATTCCGATGCTTTGGATACTGAACAAAAATGCACATTATGGTTATAATTCCTCTAAGTTGAAATAAAAATTCCTTGTATAAACTTGTGTTTATATAATACCAAGGTATTTGTTTTGTTATTTTGAAACTACAAATGAATTGCCATTTCAATTTTGGGCTTTATATGTAAGTTTCATTTCATTTTTCAATTAATTTTCTATCATAATCAAAAAATTTAAATGACCCATCATTGTGATCTATAGTGGTCTATAGTGTTACAATCATGGGCATGTGACATGTCTTTAAATCACTTGTTGTGAGAGTTGATCTTGTGTTAGGTACATAAATTATATTATACACATATACAAGAATTGCTCGATGGATTAAAGCTAGGTGCATTGCGAGGAAATGTGATAAGTTACCATCGTGACATTATCAGCTAATTATAAACATATAAGGGCCTTTGCTAATTGGTTTTTAACATGATGATAAGAGTATTTTGTTGAGTCATACTATATGAGGATATAGATCAGGAAGTTTTTATTGTTGGCTGTATGTACTGTTCAGCTGCCAGTTTTTTATGGCAACTTTCCAATTTCATTAATTAGTTTACTAATGGTGTCATTATGTATAAATATATGTACATGGCATGTTGTTTCCATGTGATGTACACATTTTAGTAATATTGTTATAGTCAGTTGTACACTTATAGTATAGGTTTAATTATTAAAAGGCCCTTTATCTGAATCCTGATAACTGTGTATGTTTAGTAGTGCTGTGTATCGGCAACAATGTCACGATACGATACGTATTGCGATACAGACATCACGATACGATACGTATCGCGTATACGTGAAATTGTCATAAATTGAAACAAATCAAACAATATTTAACGTTCAATCTGAAGTTTTAATGACACTCATTGAATACATTTTTAACAAAAACAGTAGAATTAAACAAATCTAAATAAATGTCAAATATAAACAGGACTCTTGAGTCTTGTCACTGAAACATTGTCGACTCTGAATGTTATAACTTGGGTCAACAACGTGCAACAAGTTACAACTCACGGAAACATTCATTTCCACTGCCGAAAAGGGCGCAGATCATTTATTATAAACTAGTTATCGATACATCATGTAGCATGTTTGCTATCAGCTTTTAAACATAGTGGTTTTCGGCTTTATTTGTGTTAAACCTGTCCACGGTTTTCGGTTTTCAATACTTGTCTTGCTGGTGGTGTAAAATTGTCAAATGAGGGTGATGCCGATTTAACCCTTTGCCACATGCAGGTTATAACACTTCAGCACTCTGTGCTGATAGTTCAAAGATACATTGTTGCAATGCAACATTATTGCGCTGACTGAAATATACATACACCATCTCAATGGCAGTTTTTTGAGAAATTAAGCTTTGTTTTGATTAATTTTTCTAAACCTAATTTTGAAAGTGAAATAGTTGTTTTAGACATTTTTATTAAGTTACAATTATGTTCAGAATTTCTTAAATTTTAATTCTGTGCTATTTTCTTTATAAAACCAACAACACATAACCACGAAATCAGCTAGCGCTGTATACAAACAGAACAGACAAATTTCAAAATATTTTGACAATGTAATTTATAATTCATTGAATTCCTGTACATGAAATGATTCAACATTAATTATAACTCCCAAATGAAACAAACTGAATTTTCAAAGTTTTCACAAGAATATTTCAACAGTTCAGGCTTAAGCCTAGAATATTTTATATCCGATGTCGCGACGAAGGAATGTGTATCCGACCATTTTGGGTCAAATCTACCTTCGTTTTTCAAATGCCAGCGAGCGTAGTTATTAGTGTGTCGAGCTATGGTGGAAAACTGATTCTCATTGAAGAAAAGGTAGAAATAATCAATGGGACTTGCAGTATCAATATCAAAAGTTTCTGGAAGTACTGGCCCCGTTTCCCTAACAAAATCATTTACTGTGATCGGCGAAAAATCTCGGTCAACATTACCTAATGGCGGCGGTACAACTAGTCGCCGTTCGTCCTCATTTTCGGACTCGTTATCTGTTGACAGTTCATTTAGAACATCGTTAAGATCAATATCTGACTCAATGTATTCAGGTCCAAAGCCATCGAACTCTAAATTATCATCATCGTCGTCAAAAATGTCGCGCAAAATCGTAGCCACAGCCGCCATTACGCCTCGTTGTTGTCACACTTTTCTACACTCATGACTCACACTTTCTAGGTTAATTTATTCAAAAACTTTCGTATGAATGACGTGTATAAATCTGATTGGTCGATGCATTGATATCTTCTTAAAATAGTATCAGGGATTTCCAGATAGGTGTCGCTTTCAATCACGGGATTTTCCATGTCTAAGTTTACCGAACCGGCATGGCGTCGAGAGGCGCTTACATTGAGATAACGTAGAGGCGTCGAGAAGCGCTTACATGGAGATAATACAGAGGCGTCGAGAAGCGCTTACATGTGGCAAGGGGTAAAGGCGTCCAGAGGCGCTTACATGTGGCAAAGGGTTAATGCGAATTCAAGTTATTGTGTTCCCGGAATACGTTAACTCCGCCTCCCATTCTGTGAATACGAGAATACTGAATATTCTACTTCGATAGGTAAGTTCCATGTGCCGTGGACCCTTGACTTGTTTCAAGTCAACGAATATCTTTGATTTACAAGTCGGAGGAGGTTTAGTACTAAGATATAGATAGAGAGATAAAGTTAAACGGAATTACACATGGCTGTCAGCGTTAGCCGTTGTCCATATTTATTCGCAATCATCAAGGCGCTCTGCATTGGCGACTTCATACAATCCGGTTACAAGCGTTTTACTGACGGTGCGCTTCGGCGCGCTCGATTCGCTGTATCAAATGTGTGACATGGACCCGCACCCATACCGGCGATATTACGATACAGGGATGACTGTATCGATGTATCGTATCGCGGCACAAAACGAACATATATCGATAAGTATCGATGTATAGTTACAGCACTAATGTTTAGCCAATTTTCAGTTATAAACTATAATCTATGATCAGTTGATGACAAGAAATTATCAAATTGGTTGTTAAAACCCATAATCAATGATTTTGAATTTCTTGTGTATTGATATCATGCGTTAAAGAAACTGATTTGTAGTAAGGCCAAATAAAATTATAGTTGTGTTTCCCATTTCGGCTCCCAAAAAAATAGGGTAGGTAGGTAGGAAAAACATTTTATTTCATTTTTTTATTATATATTTTTTATGGCAAAGTGTAATGATATCTCATTATATGGGATATAAATATAGGGGAAGAATATGCTTGAATTACATCAGTATCAACAACCTTTTTATCTAATATCAAAGGTATTAATTAATCTTGTTACTAATTTTTCAGAAAATTGGTCAATATTTGTTTCTGTGATTGCATGAAAACAAAATATGTCTTACAGACAGAAAGAAAAACCCAAATCTATATCATCTGGACGGCTTGAAGCTTGAGATAATAAATACAGACACAATGAATTATAAACAAGAACAAGGAACTAAATGTTTTGGTTTGATCATTTAAACACACTTTAAAACTTGAGACATTATTTAACATACCTAGTTGTTTTCTTGTGAGGATATCTTCTCCCATTTGCCATCAAAAACTCAAATGCATTTATGGTTTTCTTAGTTGCATCCGACGTGGCTGCGTTATCAATTATAGTATTGATATTCACCGAATCATCATGTCATTCGCCGTTGCATTTGAATGTAATGCATTTCACACCAAATTGTCTAATGTCCTCAACTGTTAGACCACTCTCCAACGAGAACCCCTTGGAACTATCGACGATGTCAGTTTGGCCGAATACAGACACGTTCGCTCCCTTTATATTGTGATCGCGATGTAAAATTGTAGCGATCAATGTATTGTTTGGGAAAGCCGACCTATACTTAACATCTTTATCTAGATGACTACATTTCTCCATTTGTATTGCTAATACAGTTGACATGGCTGTGCCGGTCGCCATGATGGCGGAAGAAGCGCTTCGATGACTACGATTTACGTTCATTATAAACGCTGTAGCGGAATCCGGAAAATCGTAAAAAAATTTGAGACCTGCATAGCCAAACTTAATGAAATGTTTTAGGGTCGGTGGAAAATAAATAGGGTCGGTCGGGAAAGGGGAAACACAACTATATTTTTATTTGGTCTAATTATAGAAAGTATAATCAACTGGCCATATGGTACAAGCTCATTAATTAACAACCTATACTTGCATTATCATATATCTGATGAAAGTGGAATCAAGACATGCAATATATAAAATGGCAGTGGCAATAGAAATAAAAAATGAAAACATTCACATCACATTAAATGTGAGAAAATTTGTGTGGAGACTGGAATACAGTTCAAGATAAGAATATTGACACTTATAATATAATCAGAAATAATAATCCGAAGTGTCAAGAAGTTATAAAACATATTATTGAAAATTTTGATCTTGTAGACCCATGGCGAAATTTCAACCCAGAGCAAAAAACTTTTACTTGGCGACAAAAAACACCTTTCAAGCAAAGCAGGTTAGATTATTTCTTGATAACAAATGACTTATTCACTAAGACTAAAGCTGCACTTATTCTTCCAGGATATAGAACAGACCATTCTTGTATTTCCTTAGAAATAAACTTGGACAATACACAGAGAGGAAGGGGCTATTGGAAACATAACACTAAACTGTTGGGTGATATAGAGTATGTTAGGTTAGTTAAAAATTGTATTAGTGAAACTTTAGGAGAATACATTACTAGTGGTGACTTGCAGGATCTGGAGAATGCAACTTTTCGTGTAAATTATCAACTACTTTTTGAAATTTTGAAAATGAAAATACGTACTCTGACTATTTCTTACTCTGGAAATAAAGCACGAAATATAATTAAACAGGAGAAAATTTTAGAAACAGATATTGCAAAGTTAGAATTATTAGTTAATGAAAACCCTTCTATACAAAATTTAGCTGAAATAGAAAATAAGAAAATACTTCTAGAAAACATACGAAAAGAAAAAATAAACGGAGTTATGTTTAGATCCAAAGCCACTTGGTATGAGGATGGTGAAAGAAATTCAAATTATTTCTGTAACTTAGAAAAAAGAAACTATGTAAATAAAACAATTTGTGAATTAGTAACAGATTCCGGTAATGAGCTTGAGGATATGGATGAAATTTTAAAGGAAGAAGCAAATTTTTTTAACAAATTGTATAAGTCTAGTGATAGGGAGCTGCAGGACACCGAGAGCTCAGAGTTTTTTAATCATATGGTAAAGCTAAGTGCTGAACAAAAAGCGAGTTGTGAGGGTTTTTTGAAAGTAGGTGAACTATTCTTAGCTTTAAAAAATATGAAAAATGGGAAAAGTCCAGGGTCTGATGGTTTTGGGGCAGAATTCTATAAATTCTTTTGGAAAGATTTAGGAACTCTTCTTTGTAGATCAGTTAATTATGCATATGAATATGGTAAACTTTCAGATTTTCAATGTCAAGGTATTATTACATGTTTGCCAAAAGAGGGAAGGGATAGAAGATATATACAAAATTGGAGACCAATATCCCTATTAAATGTAGATTACAAAATAGCAGCAGCAGCCATTGCTAATAGAATAAAGCCATTATTACCTCACATAATTAGTAATACACAAACAGGGTTTATCAAGGGTAGGTTTATAGGGGAAAACACACGACAACTTTATGATATTATGCAACTTTTAGAAGAACAAAACATACCAGGATTATTATACATGATTGATTTTGAGAAAGCTTTTGACTCCATAGAGTGGGATTTCATAGATAAATCGTTGGAAAGTTTTAATTTTGGAGAATCAATAAGAAGATGGTTTCAAACTTTATATAAAAATTCAAAAAGTTGTATTATTAATAATGGACATATGTCAGATTTTTTCAGTCTTCACCGTGGTTGTCGTCAAGGCGACCCATTATCTCCCTACATTTTTATCATAGGTGTGGAAATTCTATCATTAGCTCTAAAAGCCAATCCAGATGTAAAACCACTTAAAATCTTAGGAAAAACCTTCCTTTTAGGTCAATATGCAGATGATGCCTATATGCTGTTAGATGGATCTAGTCAATCTTTATATGCCACAGTTGAAACATTAAAACTTTTCTCTACCACATCAGGTCTGAAAATAAATACTACGAAGTCTAATGTATATATACTGGCTAGGCAGCAAAAAGTTTTCAGGAGAAAGAATTTGTGAGGATTTAAACTTATCATGGTCTACACAGAACTTTAAATTACTAGGAATCATCTTCTCTTTGAACTTGGAAGATATGGAAAGACTCAATTATAATAATAGATTAAAAGACACAGAACGAAAACTTAGATTTTGGGCTAAAAGAGATCTCTCATTAATTGGTAGAGTAACAGTGATTAAATCTATCATTATTCCTACATATATTCATTTATTCAGTTCTATTCCAAACCCTTCACCAAATATTATTAAAAAGCTCAACAGCATACTATATCAATTCATTTGGAATTACAAAGTTGAAAAAATTAAAAGAGACACATTGATTGGTCTATTAGAGGATGGAGGGCTTAAAATGATTCATATAACTTCTTTTATCAAATATTTGAAATTAAAATGGTTGAAAAGACTACTTGACACTGGAGAGGCACCCTGGAAATCACTAGTATCTTACATTTTGCCTATAGATCCAAATATCACAGTTCAATTAAATTCAGATATACTAAAAAAAGTAGGAAAACAGATAAAAAATAAGTTTTGGAAAGAAGTTATTTTTGCACTAGTAGATGTTCAAAATAAACCACAAACCTTAGAGGAATATCTGAATGAAGATTTGATCAACTTTCTTCCTTTCAATGAAATTAATCAAGGTATTAGATGGAAACAATTTGGGCTTAATAAAGTTATAGATCTTTTTCAAAATGGGATAGTAAAAAAATGGCCAGAGGTACATCATATCCAGGGATTAGGATTTTTACAGTTTTATGCACTAGTTAATAAAATCAATGGAGAATGGAAAGCGGAATATAGAATAAGAATTGCACAGGGGGAAAATATAGAGGTTTGTGAAACTAATAGTATAATTCATCAAATAAAATTCACTGAAAACTTGAAATTCCTATATGAAAAACTTGTGAAGTCAGTTTTTAAAAAACCTATTAAAAGTCAAGAAAAGTGGAAAATGAAATTAGATTTAAGGGATAATTTTGACTTTGACACATATTCATCTGTATTTAATTACACACGAGAAACTAAACTACAAGCTTTTCAATTTAAGATTCATCATAGAATATTAGCAACAAAATCCTTTCTTTTTAAAATAAACATTGAAAATGATAATTTGTGCTATTTTTGTAGTAGAGAAGAAGAATCACTGGAACACATCCTATATAGCTGTTACTTCTCAAATGAATTATTGCAAGAATTTATTGTATGGTATTGTGAGAATGATGATGTTGAAAATAACTTCACCTTAAGTATAACTGATGTTATATTTGGAAATATAAGATTTAAGCAAAGGTTGAATCACTTTTTGTTATTACTAAGATACCATATTTATGCAAGTAAGTGGAAAAACACCCATCCATCATTTCAGATATGCAAATTTTATTTTATTCAAGTCATCAAATTAGAGAAATATATTGCAGCAAAACAAAACAGAAATCAGGCATTTCAGGAAAAGTGGGGATCATTTGTTGAAATATTAAATAATTAAATTGTAAATCATGTAAGAGTACTCTCCCTTTACGATTTTAAACACTTTGTACCTGTTTATTCTCAAATAAAAAAACAAATCATATTTGCCATTAGTTTAGTGGCATTAATACTTCTGTGTGGGCATACTTTCAAGTAAATCATATTTTATACATATCCACTTAATGAATATACTAACAGGTTACAAAAGTGACTTTTAAGTTTTAGCCTCATACTCAAGCGACTGAGGGCCAATGCCAGGGGGGAACCAATCCGAACCAGTTGTACTTTGCCACAGATTTTCATTTATTTCTATTATATTTTTAATATGAAATTTGTTTATGTAATGGATATAACTGAGTGGATAAATGAAGGAGGTATAGAATGAATGAGTGATGAATGCAGTATAGGATGAGTATGATATATATAATGAATGAATGACTGAATGAATTACGTGAATTACAGAATGAATAAATAATTTCAAAATAAATGAATGAATGGATGAAAAATGAATGGATGAATAATGAATGAATGGATGAATGAATGATTGGTACATTGTACTATATTGTATGTTGAATGAGAGCCCTCTTCCATGAGGACCTATTTGTTCGGACACTGATCCCAGGGTCCCAACCTTGGCAGTGGTCTTCATGCATAAATGTCTGGGAAATAAAAGTATTTTGTACCCTTAAAAAAAAAAAAAAAAGAAAAGAAAATTTGTGACAACATATATATGCATGCTGGCAATTGCAACCAATTACATAATTGATATGTTATTCAATATATGACTTTTCAACATATTCCGAACATTTCATGCAGTATATATGCCTAACTGCAGGAGCATCATGTCCTTATTGAAACACAAGTAGGCTGTTTTTCTTCTTTTGATTTTCCTTGAGCAAAGATTTTGGTCAAAAGATTGAAAGGCTTGAGTTTATAGCTTTGATGAAAGCACACCCATTTTCTTTACCACAGGGATTGGGGAGGTCATGCGTCTAGGTTTACATATACATGGCATGGGCTGGCCATTTACAACTGTTTTCAAAATTCTTGTGGGCCAGGCCATTTCCTCTTAGTCTATGCAAGACTTAAATTTCTTTATATAGCTATAGGCCATTATGAATTTTCAAGGCGCCTATATATGGCCCCTGTCCTAACCCAGGCCCAGTATATATACCAGACAAAAAAAATGTGTGTGCATGTACCCTTATAATTATAAATGATAGGTCAAATAAGATAGCTATATATAGTCAGTAAACTCTTAAGGAATTGAAAGTAGTATTTTAAGGTACATTTATAATTACATGGCCATACTGCAAAAAAGTATATTGGAAAGATCAAACTAATCCTGGAATTCTTAAATGTGAGCTCATGATCAAGTCCTAATTATAAGGATCCCAATCTTGTTAAGAAAATGATATGGATGACCCTTGGGCCAAGTCTGAGAGTGTAAACAATAGAGAATTTTTCAAATTCAAGGTTTTTTTTGGTCTAATTTTAGTTTAGAGAATCCTTGGATGAAATATGGGCTTAAATTAACAGAAGTCATGTCAATATTAAGCTTGAGGCCTCTTGGGGCAAACTGTTAGAGCTAATGAGGGGAAATACAAGAAAATAATTAAATGAGAATCGAATCAACACCTTCCTTTGTCAAGCTGGCTTTATTTCTACTCAATCAAAGGATGACCGCTACCTGCAATACATACACATAATATAATGATTAGTTAATAATTTAAATCCTTTTTGATCGCATATTGAATAATAAGAAAAAATGGGTCAACTTTTTGTTGTAGACTGAAGCAGAGAATATAGAGCCAGTACAAATCAATGTGCGACAACAGCGGTCGAAAACCTGGCTGAATCTGTTCCTCATCCTTATTGCCTTACTTGTTCTGGCAACAGGAGCAACTGCTGGCTATTACCTGTACAAGAACCACATGTCTCCCAGCAAGGTATATATGCTCTCCAATCTAGCATGCTATTTGCATTAATAATTGGTAATTATCAAGAGAGGTCTCCCATAATCGGGAGATATCCTTATATTTGATCATTATGATCAGGAGACGGGGCAGGGAGCTCGAGACTAAAATCGGGACACTCCTGACTATTAATAAACCAGGAAAGTTGTCAATTATGTGTTTTGAAAGTATAAAATAATATGAAAGTAGTAATCAGGGCAGACAGAAGTTTTTTCCTGAATATCATTAATAAATTGTTCCACTCTAGTTTTGAAAAACAACAACAAAAAAACAAATTACAAATTGTTCAATTTCAGCAAGCTTAGGCAAAACCGCAAACAATGTGGATAAATTGTCCTGATGAATCAGAAAAAGAAAGGAATTTTGAATTCTTAACAAATTGAAAAAGAACACTCACCCACTTTTAATTTGTAAACCTTAATGTAATGATTGTTACAGCTGAAGCATGCCAAAGGTCGATGCTCCTTTATACTGAGGAAAACTGAGGAAGACCCCACAAGTCAGATGTTTCAAGACACCAACAACCTGCAAAAGATTGATGATGGCGGTCTTACCATTCCAGACCGGCTTCCAGCTCGCAAACACCATCATCGCAAGCACCGTAAACACCATCACGGGTCACTCTTCACCACTGTCAAAATGGAGGAGGTGATCGAGGTCACTGACAACGTTTTTGAGCGCATCAGTATGCCAGAAATAGATGATATTCTCAAGTCTCTTATCCTGCATGACTTTGAAAGGGTAAAGCTCAAGTCTGTCTCTGCACTGAAGCTTATGTCAAATTCACCTCACTGTAAAAACCTCAAATTCTAAGTCTAATGATTTACATATTCAGTGGTGTATAGAATAAAAAGTTAGACATTAAGTTAAGCCAGATTGAATGTTACGTATTACATACATACCAAGTTCCAAGTTAAACATTGCATACAAATTATACCAGGTTCAAGGTACCATATTTTATAAAACAAGATTCAAGGTTAAACATTTTATAAAACCAGGTTCAAGGTTACTTAAAGCCACCATCAGATCTTCACAACAAAGTGTACAATTGTGATTTATGTTTAATGAGGTGATTTTATGTCTATCATGGATGTGTATTGTTGGTTGTCCCTGTCAGAACAAGTCTATCATGGATGTATATTGTTGGTTGTCCCTGTCAGAACAAGTCTATCATGGATGTGTATTGTTGGTTGTCTATGTCAGAACAAGTCTATCATGGATGTGTATTGTTGGTTGTCCCTGTCAGAACAAGTCTATCATGGATGTGTATATATTGTTGGTTGTCCCTGTCAGAACAAGTCTATCATGGATGTATATTGTTGGTTGTCCCTGTCAGAACAAGTCTATCATGGATGTGTATTGTTGGTTGTCCCTGTCAGAACAAGTCTATCATGGATGTGTATTGTTGGTTGTCCCTGTCAGAACAAGTCTATCATGGATGTGTATATATTGTTGGTTGTCCCTGTCAGAACAAGTCTATCATTGATGTGTATTATTGGTTGTCTCTGTCAGAACAAGTCTATCATGGATGTGTATATATTGTTGGTTGTCCCTGTCAGAACAAGTCTATCATGGATGTTTATTGTTGGTTGTCTCTGTCAGAACAAGTCTATCATTGATGTGTATTATTGGTTGTCTCTGTCAGAACAAGTCTATCATGGATGTGTATATATTGTTGGTTGTCCCTGTCAGAACAAGTCTATCATGGATGTGTATATATTGGTTGTCTCTGTCAGAACAAGTCTATCATGGATGTGTATTGTTGGTTGTCCCTGTCAGAACAAGTCTATCATGGATGTGTATATATTGTTGGTTGTCCCTGTCAGAACAAGTCTATCATGGATGTGTATATATTGGTTGTCTCTGTCAGAACAAGTCTATCATGGATGTGTATTGTTGGTTGTCCCTGTCAGAACAAGTCTATCATGGATGTGTATTGTTGCTTGTCTCTTTCAGAACAAGTCTGCCATTGTGGATTACAATGACAAAGTGTGCTATGTGATGAATCTGAACCGAAATGAAGTGTCACCCCCAAGGAACCTCATCGACCTCCTCAACAAAATCAATGTGAGTAAAACAGCTGCATCATGTTAACTATATAGTGGCAGTGTTAACTATACTGACGGTGTTAACTATACTGGCAGTGTTAACCATACTGAAAGTGTTAACCATACTGACAGTGTTAACTATACTGGCAGTGTTAACTATACTGGCAGTGTTAACCATACTGAAAGTGTTAACCATATTGACAGTGTTAACTATACTGGCAGTGTTAACTATACTGGCAGTGTTAACTATACTGGCAGTGTTAACTATACTGGCAGTGTTAACCATACTGGCAGTGTTAACCATACTGACAGTGTTAACTATACTGGCAGTGTTAACTATACTGGCAGTGTTAACTATACTGACAGTGTTAACTATACTGACAGTGTTAACTATACTGACAGTGTTAACTATACTGGCAGTGTTAACCATACTGGCAGTGTTAACTATACTGGCAGTCAACTGAGGATAGCTGTCATCATATATACCTACTCATGTCTCAGCTCTGTTTACAGCGGTTCATTGTGTCTCTACTCTGACCCTATCTTAAGGTTAAAGTTTCAAGGACTTGAAGTAAATGTTTAAGAGTAAAGTGTTCATTTTTTGACTATTCAGATTTCGGAAGTACTTCAATTTCTGTTTTGGAATTTGTTAGTGAGCACAAAGGTATTTCCTGTTGACTAATTCTTTTTTGTGGTCCATTTGATATATTTGTGAAAATTGCTAGAACCACATGACCATAAGACAATATATTGTGTGCTACTTGTATGCTATATATATATATAGCTTATAGAAAAATAGGGGCCTCAGTGGCCAGGTGGTTAAGGTGTCCAGACACTTTATCACTAGCCCTCCACCTATGGGTTGCGAGTTCGAAACCTACGTGGGGCAGTTGCCAGGTACTGACCGTTTCCACAGCCTTGGGTATTCTGCTATAAGGTATATCGTCTGTTTCATAAAACTTCAAAATAATTAATCTTAATAAGGGCGCCCCCACTGTCAATTACCCGCGCCCTGCACCCTTATTAGGTCATATAATACGGTATTTACCCTTTATTTATTCTAGTAATTCTTATCTGGATCTTCTGACACTGTTTTAAACCATGATTTGTTTCTGAAGCTTTAGTTTAATTGATCAATTCTTGTAATTTCAATATTTCATGTATTTTGGTGCAAGATTTTGTAATAATGTCACTTTGGTATCCAGAAGGGATCCCCGGAGTACAATGTATATTATTCCATCCTGCGATACAAGTTGTTACTCAGTAATGTTCTGATTAGCTTACTGTATACCTGGTAATTTTCGCCCCAGGTTATTTTTGCCCTTGAGCAACACAAAACATATTCGCCCCGTTTTAAATTCGCCCTAAATGGTTTTCAAGAAATATCCTTTTCCTCGTTTGTAAAATCGAAATATTCAGTTCGGAATTCTCAATACAAGTTGCACTCTGACCACTCGGGACTTATCAAGTTCCCCAATTGTCTTACCAGGCCAGAATGAGATGTAAAATGTGATCAGGTGTCAAACAAAGAACGTTTACCTGTGCTCAGATTTTCTTTTAGTCCCTGCTAATTCAAGTAGTATCGGGTATGCATGGGTGACTTTAAGTAAACACGATCAATTGTAAGTTCACCGCACCGAGACTAATGACTGATCAGTGATTTTCTCTTGTTCACATGCATGGAAGCCAGAATTATATAATTAAGCGATGGTGAACTCATAAAATTAGTCTTTTCCATGGCAGGAATTTGATGCCACTCTGTATTTCATTTTTATCATGACTGGATCCTGGACTACATAATTTTAAAAAAAATGACTGAATTTTTAAAATAACTTAGTATGTATCATTTTTTAATTGAAAATGCTAAGCCTAGTACGGGATTTAACAGTTGAAAAGTAGGAGGGTATTTTTGTGATCTGACTACACTTGGCCCATGTACTATGGTTTATAAATACTTCAACTCAGCTTGAAATTTTCGCCTTCATCTTAAATTAGCCCTATCTTCAAAGGACGAAAATGGCGCGAAAATTAAACGGGGGCAAAAATTACCAGGTATACAGTATTACCTCCACAAACTCAGTAATGTTCTGACTAGCTTACTGTATATTACCTCAACAAACTCAGTAATGTTCTGACTAGTTTACTGTATATTACCTCCACAAACTCAGTAACGTTCTGACTAGTTTACTGTATATTACCTCCACAAACTCAGTAATGTTCTGACTAGTTTACTGTACATTACCTCCACAAACTCAGTAATGTTCTGACTAGTTTACTGTATATTACCTACACAAACTCAGTAATGTTCTGACTAGTTTACTGTATATTACCTCCACAAACTCAGTAATGTTCTGACTAGTTTACTGTATATTACCTACACAAACTCAGTAATGTTCTGACTAGTTTACTGTATATTACCTCCACAAACTCAGTAATGTTCTGACTAGTTTACTGTATATTACCTCCACAAACTCAGTAATGTTCTGACTAGCTTACTGTATATTACCTACACAAACTCAGTAATGTTCTGACTAGTTTACTGTATATTACCCTTCACAAACTCAGTAATGTTCTGACTAGTTTACTGTATATTACCTCCACAAACCCAGTAATGTTCTGACTAGCTTACTGTATATTACCTCCACAAACTCAGTAATGTTCTGACTAGTTTACTGTATATTACCTCCACAAACTCAGTAATGTTCTGACTAGTTTACTGTATATTACCTCCACAAACTCAGTAATGTTCTGACTAGCTTACTGTATATTACCTACACAAACTCAGTAATGTTCTGACTATAGCTTACTGTATATTACCTCCACAAACTCAGTAATGTGCTGACTAGTTTTACTGTATATTACCTCCACAAACTCAGTAATGTTCTGACTAGCTTACTGTATATTACCTCCACAAACTCAGTAATGTTCTGACTAGTTTACTGTATATTACCTCCACAAACTAAGTAATGTTCTGACTAGCTTACTGTATATTACCTCCACAAACTCAGTAATGTTCTGACTAGTTTACTGTATATTACCTCCACAAACTCAGTAATGTTCTGACTAGCTTACTGTATATTACCTCCACAAACTCAGTAATGTTCTGACTAGTTTACTGTATATTACCTCCACAAACTCAGTAATGTTCTGACTAGTTTACTGTATATTACCTACACAAACCCAGTAATGTTCTGACTAGCTTACTGTATATTACCCTCCACAAACCTAGTAATGTTCTGACTAGTTTACTGTATATTACCTCCACAAACCCAGTAATGTTCTGACTAGCTTACTGTATATTACCCTCCACAAACTCAGTAATGTTCTGACTAGCTTACTGTATATTACCTACACAAACTCAGTAATGTTCTGACTAGTTTACTGTACATTACCTCCACAAACTCAGTAATGTTCTGACTAGTTTACTGTATATTACCTACACAAACTCAGTAATGTTCTGACTAGTTTACTGTATATTACCTCCACAAACTCAGTAATGTTCTGACTAGTTTACTGTATATTACCTACACAAACTCAGTAATGTTCTGACTAGTTTACTGTATATTACCTCCACAAACTCAGTAATGTTCTGACTAGTTTACTGTATATTACCTCCACAAACTCAGTAATGTTCTGACTAGCTTACTGTATATTACCTACACAAACTCAGTAATGTTCTGACTAGTTTACTGTATATTACCTCCACAAACCCAGTAATGTTCTGACTAGCTTACTGTATATTACCTCCACAAACTCAGTAATGTTCTGACTAGTTTACTGTATATTACCTCCACAAACTCAGTAATGTTCTGACTAGTTTACTGTATATTACCTCCACAAACTCAGTAATGTTCTGACTAGCTTACTGTATATTACCTACACAAACTCAGTAATGTTCTGACTATAGCTTACTGTATATTACCTCCACAAACTCAGTAATGTTCTGACTAGTTTACTGTATATTACCTCCACAAACTCAGTAATGTTCTGACTAGCTTACTGTATATTACCTCCACAAACTCAGTAATGTTCTGACTAGTTTACTGTATATTACCTCCACAAACTCAGTAATGTTCTGACTAGTTTACTGTATATTACCTACACAAACCCAGTAATGTTCTGACTAGCTTACTGTATATTACCCTCCACAAACCTAGTAATGTTCTGACTAGTTTACTGTATATTACCTCCACAAACCCAGTAATGTTCTGACTAGCTTACTGTATATTACCCTCCACAAACTCAGTAATGTTCTGACTAGCTTACTGTATATTACCTCCACAAACTCAGTAATGTTCTGACTAGTTTACTGTATATTACCTCCAGAGACACTCAGTAATGTGCTGACTAGTTTACTGTATATTACCTCCACAAACTCAGTAATGTTCTGACTAGTTTACTGTATATTACCTACACAAACTCAGTAATGTTCTGACTAGTTTTACTGTATATTACCCTCCACAAACTCAGTAATGTTCTGACTAGTTTACTGTATATTACCTACACAAACTCAGTAATGTTCTGACTAGCTTAAGCTTACTGTATATTACCTACACAAACTCAGTAATGTTCTGACTAGTTTACTGTATATTACCTCCACAAACTCAGTAATGTTCTGACTAGCTTACTGTATATTACCTCCACAAACTCAGTAATGTTCTGACTAGTTTACTGTATATTACCTCCACAAACTCAGTAATGTTCTGACTAGTTTACTGTATATTACCTCCACAAACTCCGTAATGTTCTGACTAGCTTACTGTATATTACCTCCACAAACTCAGTAATGTTCTGACTGACTTACTGTATATTACCTCCACAAACTCAGTAATGTTCTGACTAGTTTACTGTATATTACCTCCACAAACTCCGTAATGTTCTGACTAGCTTACTGTATATTACCTCCACAAACTCAGTAATGTTCTGACTGACTTACTGTATATTACCTCCACAAACTCAGTAATGTTCTGACTAGCTTACTGTATATTACCTACACAAACTCAGTAATGTTCTGACTAGCTTACTGTATATTACCTACACAAACTCAGTAATGTTCTGACTAGCTTACTGTATATCACCTCCACAAACTCAGTAATGTTCTGACTAGCTCACTGTATATCACCTCCACAAACTCAGTAATGTTCTGACTAGCTCACTGTATATTACCTCCACAAACTCAGTAATGTTCTGACTAGTTTTACTGTATATCACCTCCACAAACTCAGTAATGTTCTGACTAGTTTACTGTATATTACCTCCACAAACTCAGTAATGTTCTGACTAGCTTACTGTATTGCCTCCACAAACTCAGTAATGTTCTGACTAGCTCACTGTATATTACCTCCACAAACTCAGTAATGTGCTGACTAGTTTCACTGTATATTACCTCCACAAACTCAGTAATGTTCTGACTAGCTTACTGTATATTACCTCCACAAACTCAGTAATGTTCTGACTAGTTTACTGTATATTACCTCCACAAACTAAGTAATGTTCTGACTAGCTTACTGTATATTACCTCCACAAACTCAGTAATGTTCTGACTAGTTTACTGTATATTACCTCCACAAACTCAGTAATGTTCTGACTAGCTTACTGTATATTACCTCCACAAACTCAGTAATGTTCTGACTAGTTTACTGTATATTACCTCCACAAACTCAGTAATGTTCTGACTAGTTTACTGTATATTACCTACACAAACCCAGTAATGTTCTGACTAGCTTACTGTATATTACCTCCACAAACTCAGTAATGTTCTGACTAGTTTACTGTATATTACCTCCACAAACTCAGTAATGTTCTGACTAGTTTTACTGTATATTACCTCCACAAACTCAGTAATGTTCTGACTAGTTTACTGTATATTACCTCCACAAACTCAGTAATGTTCTGACTAGTTTACTGTATATTACCTACACAAACTCAGTAATGTTCTGACTAGTTTACTGTATATTACCTCCACAAACTCAGTCATGTTCTGACTAGGTTACTGTATATTACCTACACAAACTCAGTAATGTTCTGACTAGTTTACTGTATTGCCTCCACAAACTCAGTAATGTTCTGACTAGTTTACTGTATATTACCTACACAAACTCAGTAATGTTCTGACTAGTTTACTGTATATTACCTACACAAACTCAGTAATGTTCTGACTAACTTACTGTATATTACCTCCACAAACTCAGTAATGTTCTGACTAGCTAATTACTGTATATTACCTACACAGACTGGTTACTACCTTCCGAGAGCAAATATCCTGAGGAGGAAGTACCGAGTGGTGAGTCCTGCCCTGGAGAACATCACTTACCTTGGTCCATACATTGTCAATGAATGCAGTACATACAAGACCTTTCAGCTGATGAGGCTGGCAGGAGATGATGGTAAGTAAATCGTACGTGAAAAGGTATGGGGTCACCTGCCTGACCACAGGGGTTTTCCCCGGGTACTCTGGTTTCCTCTCACAGTGATTAATATAAGTCCATAGAACATTTTTCCCATTTTTGTAAAATAAATAAAGTTTATATTGATACGTTTGTCAAGAGTAATATAATTACTCGCTCAACTAATGCTCATGAAACTGAGTGGTGAGTTCTGCCCTGAAGAATATCACTATCTTGGACCTTACATTGTCAATGAATGCAGTAGTACGTACAAGACTTTTCAGGGGTCAGGGGAATCATTATGATTTCCTACATGAATTTAGTTTGAGCCAGGGTATACATATAAGTTAGCTTTTGGTTACAGTTCTAGGTTTGATATTGCAGAATTGACAAAAATTGTTTTCTTTTAACATAATTGATGGCAGTGTTAGATATCATTATATTTGCAGAATATAACACTAAAACATATACATGTACATTATATATTTTATTAACAGAATTGATGGGTGTTATTAACAGAATTGATCGGGGTTTTAATCACTTTTGTATTGACAGAATTGATGGGTGTTATTTATTTTATTTATAGAATTGATGGGTGTTATTTATTTTATTTACAGAATTTATGGGTGTTATAAACAGAATTGATCGGGGTTTTAATCACTTTTGTATTGACAGAATTGATGGGTGTTATTTATTTTATTTACAGAAATGATGGGTGTTATTTATTTCATTAACAGAAATGATGGGTGTTATTTATTTTATTTACAGAAATGATGGGTGTTATTTATTTTATTTATAGAATTGATGGGTGTTATTTATTTTATTTACAGAATTTATGGGTGTTATTTATTTCATTTACAGAATTGATCAGGATTTTAATCACTTTTGTATTGACAGAAATGATGCGCAGACTCATTGTGAAGAGAAGTGCTGGGGAGGTCTTACAAGAGAGGAAATATGGCTACTACGATGATTTGACAAAATCCCTGATGAAGTACGACATCTTCCTGCCAACTGTGCAGAGCTACGACTAAGGATACGATAGCAGAGGATTCACAGTGTACATATATAGCCCCCAGATAATGGCCAACATCATATATAGCTAGGATTTACAAACTCAGCACAACACCAGTCCGAGCTGTGGAGGAGAGTCAGCTGTGGAGGTTGTATATGAACAAAGCTGAGAAAAAAGGATTCAGCTTGTAAACTTCATGATAAAGAGTTACTTCAGGCACACAAACTGAAGAATTCTATAGCACACATTTGTCCTGCTGTGTTGTATTTGTACTGAAACATCTATACTTGGTCATAGTTTGTGTAATTCTTAACAAAGAATCCAAGCAGAGAAGTCACAAGACATGGATGAGAGTGGTATATGTCAGTGAGTGAGAGATTGTGTACAGATCATCAGAGAATTTTGTTTGTCATAATTGTATTTTTTGTTTTTCATTTTAAGCAGTTCATGTGCATAATGTAAATATCAATTTATATTAAATGTGTACTTTTTAAAAACTTTTTTCCGAGTTTGCAATCAGGCATGTTTTGCTCAAAGGATAAGAAGATGAAATGTGATTGGTGATATTGAGTTATCATAGATATTAAATAAAATGGAACTTAGTTTCATATAAGGTTTTTAAATAAGATAATGATTTTGTCTTAACCTTATGTAAGGTTTTTAAATAAGATTATGATTTTGTCTTAACTTACTAACCCAGAAAAAATATCCTCCTCAAAATTTTGATTTTATTTAGACCATCATCTCTGAGGTGCTATATAAAAAAAAATAACTGTTAATTATAAGGCATAAGTGTTAGGACTCTGTCAAACCAATTCGACTAATATCAAAAAAAAAAAGATTGTAAAATAAAATAATTTTTCTTGCCAATTTCTCTAAAAGGAGATGATGGAGTAAGTATATTTTTTGCATCATTTTATTCGTGAAAAAACATGTTTTTTAACCAATTATTATCCGGATCCATTTTCATATAAACTGCTTCAAAATATTGAAAACAATGATTAGTCATGGTTCTTTGTCTTTGTTTCACATTAATGAATGTGTGCTGTACTTTTATTGTTAAACAGTTTGGTTTAATGGATGTTACAGGAGAAAGGTCTGTTGGCAGTGCTGTTTTTGACAAATTCTTCTTCAAAAAGAGTAAAGGATATTATACAACCAGGAAAAATATAAATATGAGATAGGCTTTTTTCTTTTACTTCAATGCAGACGAGGGAGTGCCTGAGAACCGAGTAATTTTTCTTTTTGTTTTTTATTTTTTGCCCTACTTACACGCACTTAAAATTCTGGGTTGGGTTTAAGTAAGTAATACAGCAAAATACTTGAGTTAAAAGTTAATGCATGTTTTTGGAGCTTTACAGACCTGTAGAACAGGAGACTTTGTAAAGCAAGTGCTTCATTAGTGAGATATATATTTATATATAGGACCATTGTAGTCTTAAGTGTAGCGGAGTAATATGTTACCAGCATTAAGTACTACAACGTAATATTGTACTTTATGTATTTTTCTCTGTGAGTTGTCCCCCTTCCAACATACTCTCTTGCCTCAATTTTTACCATGGTATACATCGACACCAATATATTTAACAATGAAAAAATCACAAGAAAAACTTACACTTTAAAATACATTTATCACCGCTTCAGCTTTTCTGCAAATTGATATAAGAAAAAAAAATGCAATTTTGAAAAATATTGAAATAGAATGCTTGCATTACAATTAGGACATGATGGGGGCATATTGTTTTAAAAGATTCCAGTGTTTTTTGACTACTTTATCTTCATACAGTTGAATATGCACCTCTGCATTAATTATTATAATGATATATCATTGTTATCATGACTTTTGTCATCAGTATAATTGAAATTGAAATCAAACTACTTTTGTCTCTCTTAAAAGGCCATAAGCCTTTAGGAGCATGTAAAATCACATTGTTTCAAAGAGAGAATGTTTGTCATTGTGACGTATAGATATCCTCACCTAGATTGTACACCCTGTCATCTTAAATGTTACTTACGGTATCTAGACATTCAGATTGGTACATACATGTTATGCATACAGTTTTAATAACACCTTGTATTTGTTTTGGATTTCCTTACCATGTTTATCTGTGGAGACAAGGGGAGAAGATGGATTTCTCTGTGATTAAAGCTCTGGTTACAAGGTATTGAGTCGTGTATACTCCGAGATATGGGAACGGAAAAAGGCTGTGAGAGAAGGGATAATGGTGAACTCAAAATGTAAAGGTGAATAATTTTCATCATTTTGGTAAACAAAATTGCTTAGCAAGAACTGTTTTACAAAGGAGATATTTTTTGTACATTTTCATTTTTGCCAATATTCCCTACATTTTATGATTTGAGGGAAATAAAATTTTACAGAATGTTTTTGTAGAGGAGTCAGTTGAGTGGAGGGCAGACAATAGGAGCGTATGTGAGCCGAGAGAAGTAGAGTAGACAGAGCGCATAAGTAGATGATGTAGATATTTTTACATATAGACAGAGCTTTCAGTGAAGACAGAGAAATGGCATTGTTGATCACAGAAAAAGTTGATCTGGGACAAAAAGGAAAGTACAAAAGTCTCTGTGTATGTCAGCATTAGTCAGTTTTATCTTGGTATGTAAATTTAAATGATTAAATAAAACACTAAGAGCTGTTCAACTTGTGATACACAACAAAATCTTATCAAATCAAGGAACCCAGAGACTCCCTGTATTGTGACAGCAATAATTTATACATACATTGGTACTGTTGATAAGAACACCCATATGTTACCCAGTGTAATTAGAAACACCTGGCTGCAGACGATGTTACTTCATTTGCCAACCCGATATCATTTGAGCTTTCGTATTAAATTGGCCTAACCAATTATCCTGGTAGTATCCATAGTGGTAATCATTGATGGAGGTTTAGAATTCCTTGAACACAAAAAAATGGCCATACTTCTATTTGTAAAGATGGAAAAAAAATCTTAAAAGCAAGTTAAAAAATATTTGATGAGAATTTGTTTTAAAGTTGAATTTTGTACTTTTCTTGTTGTCCATTTTTGTTTTAATTCCCCTTTCCAACTCTCCTTCTTATCTGTCTTTCCTAAACATCTTATTTATCATATTGTCATTTTGTATTCTAATAATTGTATAATGAAATCTTTTAATAAAAGTTGATTGTTCTATCCTTTTATTGTTATTTCATGCATACAAAGAAATTCGGGAACAGCGCTTAAGTATTATGTGAAATTGGAATACATGTGTAAAGGACATTTATGGCATTAATTTTTTGTGTCGCCTGCAAAATTCAGGCAACATACCGTAGATATCGCCATATAGCCAGCAGCGGAGGCGTCTACACAAGTTTCCGTGCGGTGGTAACTCAACTTCCCTTGGGCCAATATCAAACTCTAACTTTATGCAGATCTTCCTTACCATAAGTGCTTATATTAATTACTTGGGAGTCACAGTTACTAAAATAGAAAATTAATTTCCTTAAGCTTGTGATAACCGGGTTAAGGTCACTATAAATTGAAACTCTGTTTCCGTACAATCACTCCAGTTCTCTTGGGCAGCTCAAACTCGAACTTCATGCTGTGCTCATTTACCGAAAGTAAGAAAATAGAACGATTACTATCTCCGGTATCCTGTGGGTGGACAACTTTATTACTTTTAATTAGCATTTTTAGGTAAGACAGGGTCAGTGACCAGATAGTGCCAGCAAGCTTGTGCCTTGTGCTATGGTGACAGATCTGCCATCTATTTGTCAACTAATCTTGTCTGAAGTGGTGCTCATACTTTACCACTGGTTTCCTTGGAGTTCTAGAAAGTTTCCCTATATGAATGACTTTGACCTACTTTTTAAGGTCACAGAGGTCAAACATATTAAACAAATCGAGAATCTTTACAAGTTCAAATTCACTGAAGGAAGTTTAAGAAAGTATCTAGAATTGTGTGCTATGATGTTTCCTCATCATAATGACCTTGACCTATTTTCAAGGTTGCTTGAGTCAAAGTATTAATGTTCAATAATCCTTTTCTCTAGTGTTAGAAGATCTAGATCATGACATTAGGAATGCGGGTACAAACTTTAACCTTGGCCACACTAAGATATGCTGAACTTAAACCTTGGTCACAGATGTCAACCTATGAGATAGGGCTTTCGTGTTTGAAATATGTGTTCCTTGTCAAAAGATTTTTCCATTGGTACCACATTGCGGACCTGCTAGTGCTGACCTTGACGTGTCCTTTGACCTACTATAAATAAAAGTTTAACTTTGGCCACTATATAAACCAATATTTGCGGACCTGTCTACATTCGTTGTGACCTTGATCTACTTTTTAAAAACCTAAACCTTGGCCACTATATTAAACGTATAAAATAGGGTTTTCATATTAGACGTGTGCTCCTTGTCGCAAGACAATTTCCATTGTTACTACATATGTAGACCTACTGACCTTGACCATGACTTTTGATCTACTTTTTAAAACGAACTGAATTCTGAATATCAATCCACTCAGCGAGTTATGATGTCCTCTGAAAACCCTTGTTTTGACTGGAAGGAACCTGTGGAAGGGAAACTAGTTGTTTCAAAAACTATTTTTTTCCAGTTCAACGACTCACGATTATGGTATTTGGTCTGCAAAAACATGGGTTGTATTGCTAAAATAATGCTTCATATGATTGACTTATGACTTATTTATTTTCAAGGTCACAATGGTCAAAGATGACAGAGAATAATAAGAATAGGAAGCTTATTATGGTGACATTGACTTGCTTTCAATACCACAAGGTCACATATTCAATAACTATTTCATAAAGCATTATCTGAGAAATCATGCTGTATATAGGTTTCGATGACAATAATTCACTATTGTGCTTAATATCCAAGTGGGCGCTCAATGGATATTAAAACACTACTACAGAACTACTTAGTGTAGTTCAAATTTGGAGTATGACTGAGTGGAGAGTCTCGTTCCCCTGGGATGTCTCGTTCCCCTGGGATGTCTCGTTCCCCTGGGGTGGAGGTGCAGTGCCTATGGCTAGGAATGGAGACCATTTAGGACCTTTGCCCAAATTTGATCTGGATCATTAACGGGTGGGAGGAACTCATTTTGTAAAAACAGGTGTCGCTCACAATTGAAATTGATAAATCCATGAAATCTGACTGTCCAGATAGCAATATGTATTCCAGGCAAAGGAAGCCCTGTTTCTATTTGGACAGGAGTGAATTTATTTAGCATTATAGTAGAGAAAAATAGGAGAACTGTAGAGAACACTTCCTTGATTTTAACCCTAAAGGAGAAATATGTGTAACTTTAATATAAATGGGATTATTTTGGCCATGCTTCCTGGAAAAGAAATCAAGAGTTGCTTGTATGGACATGGTTAAAGTGATAGGTACGCTTCAGTACTTAACAAGTGGATGGTGGTGTTGGTTATCTACAGGAAACAGATCTAGACACTTAAAACAAAATGTACCAGTCACAATGACAGCCACGAGGAGCGCCTAATGTACTTCATCCTGGAGTCAGGTGAAGTTTGAACCTAGGATTAAAATTAGAGACTTTAGTGTCTCGTTGAAAATTGATTCATATGAAAGTGGAAATGTAGACCTTGGGCACTAACTCAGCTCTTGAAAACTTGAACCAGGTAAAAAGCATCATATTAAGTTCAGCTATGGCGAATGGCGGATAATATAAGACATATCTTTAACATGCCCCTTCCACTCAGCAATATAGGGGTTGATTTAGAGTATTGTACAGTATAAACCGAGAGTGGTCCCCAGGGATGGGGGCCCATATACACGGTACAGTATAAACCTAGAGTGGTCCCCAGGGATGGGGGCCCATATACACGGTACAGTATAAACCGAGAGTGGTCCCCTGGGATGGGGGCCCATATATAGGATACAGTATAAACAGAGAGTGGTCCTCAGGGATGGGGGCCCATATATACGGTACAGTATAAACCGAGTGTGGTCCCCAGGGATGGGGGCCCATATATAGTGTACAGTATAAACCGAGAGTGGTCCCCAGAGACGGGGGCCCATGTATAGGGTGTAGTATAAACCGAGAGTCTGGTCCCCAGGGATGGGGGCCCATATATAGGGTACAGTATAAACCGAGAGTGGTCCTCTGGGATGGGGGCCCATATATAGGGTACAGTATAAACAAAGTGTTGTCCCCAGGGATGGGGGCCCATATATAGGGTACAGTATAAACCGAGTGTGGTCCCCAGGGATGGGGGCCCATATATAGGATACAGTATAAACCGAGAGTGGTCCCCAGGGATGGGGGCCCATATATAGGGTACAGTATAAACCGAGTGTGGTCCCCAGGGATGGGGTCCCATATATAGGGTGTAGTATAAACCGAGAGTCTGGTCCCCAGGGATAGGGGCCCATATATAGGGTACAGTATAAACCGAGAGTGGTCCCCAGGGATGGGGGCCCATATATAGTGTACAGTATAAACCGAGAGTCTGATGCCCAGAGATTGGGGTCCATATATAGGGTACAGTATAAACCGAGTGTGGTCCCCAGAGACGGGGGCCCATGTATAGGGTGTAGTATAAACCGAGAGTCTGGTCCCCAGGGATGGGGGCCCATATATAGGGTACAGTATAAACCGAGTCTGGTCCCCAGGGATGGGGGCCCATATATAGGATACAGTATAAACCGAGAGTCTGGTCCCCAGGGATGGGGGTCCATATATAGGGTACAGTATAAACCGAGAGTGGTCCTCAGGGATGGGGGCCCATATATAGGGTACAGTATAAACCGAGTGTGGTCCTCAGGGATGATGGCCCATATATAGTGTACAGTATAAACCGAGAGTGGTCCCCAGAGACGGGGGCCCATGTATAGGGTGTAGTATAAACCGAGAGTCTGGTCCCCAGGGATGGGGGCCCATATATAGGGTACAGTATAAACCGAGAGTGGTCCTCAGGGATGGGGGCCCATATATAGGGTACAGTATAAACCGAGTGTGGTCCTCAGGGATGGGGGCCTATATATAGTATACAGTATAAACCGAGTGTGGTCCCCAGGGATGGGGGCCCATATATAGGATGAAGTATAAACCGACAGTCTGGTCCCCAGGGATGGGGGCCCATATATAGGGTACAGTATAAACCGAGAGTGGTCCCCAGGGATGGGGGCCCATATATAGGGTACAGTATAAACCGAGAGTGGTCCCCAGGGATGGGGGCCCATATATAGGGTACAGTATAAACCGAGAGTCTTGTCCCCAGGGATGGGGGCCCATATATAGGGTACAGTATAAACCGAGAGTGGTCCTCAGGGATGGGGGCCCATATATAGGGTACAGTATAAACCGAGAGTCTTGTCCCCAGGGATGGGGGCCCATATATAGGGTACAGTATAAACCGAGAGTGGTCCTCAGGGATGGGGGCCCATATATAGGGTACAGTATAAACCGAGAGTGGTCCCCAGGGATGGGGGCCCATATATAGGGTACAGTATAAACCGAGAGTGGTCCCCAGGGATGGGGGCCCATATATAGGGTACAGTATAAACCGAGAGTGGTCCCTAGGGATGGGGGCTCATATATAGGGTACAGTATAAACCGAGAGTGGTCCCTAGGGATGGGGGCCCATATATAGGGTACGGTATAAACCGAGAGTGGTCCTCAGGGATGGGGGCCCATATATAGTGTACAGTATAAACCGAGAGTGGTCCCCACGGATGGGGGCCCATATATAGGGTACAGTATAAACCGAGGGTGGTCCCCAGGGATGGGGCCCCATATATAGGGTACAGTATAAACCGAGAGTGGTCCCTAGGGATGGGGGCCCATATATAGGGTACAGTATAAACCGAGAGTGGTCCCCGGGGATGGGGGCCCATATATAGGGTACAGTATAAACCGAGAGTGGTCCCCGGGGATGGGGGCCCATATATAGGGTACAGTATAAACCGAGAGTGGTGCCCAGGGATGGGGGCCCATATATAGGGTACAGTATAAACCGAGGGTGGTCCCCAGGGATGGGGGCCCATATATAGGGTACAGTATAAACCGAGAGTGGTCCCTAGGGATGGGGGCCCATATATAAGGTACAGTATAAACCAAGAGTCTGGTCCCCAGGGATGGGGGCCCATATATAGGGTACAGTATCAACCGAGAGTGGTCCCTAGGGATGGGGGCCCATATATAGGATACGGTATAAACCGAGGGTGGTCCCCAGGGATGGGGGGCCATATATAGGGTACAGTATAAACCGAGAGTGGTCCCTAGGGATGGGGGCCCATATATAGGGTACAATATAAACCGAGAGTCTGGTCCCCAGGGATGGGGGCCCATATATAGGGTACAGTATAAACCGAGAGTGGTCTCCAGGGATGGGGGCCCATATATAGGATACAGTATAAACCGAGAGTCTGGTCCCTAGGAATGGGGGCCCATATATAGGGTACAGTATAAACCTAGAGTGGTCCTCGGGGATGGGGGCCCATATACACGGTACAGTATAAACTGAGTGTGGTCCCCAGGGATGGGGCCCCATATATAGGGTACAATATAAACCGAGAGTTGTCCCCAGGGATGGGAGCACATATATACGGTATAGTATTTTGTTGTCCTAATGTACTTTATTGGGTATATTATTTGGTATATTTACTATACTTTATTTGGTACATTTACTATACTTTATTGGGTATATTTACTATACTTTATTTGGTATATTTACTATACTTTATTTGGTATATTTACTATCCTTTATTTGGTATATTTACTATACTTTATTTGGTATATTTACTATACTTTATTGGGTATATTTACTATACTTTATTGGTATATTTACTATACTTTATTGGGTATATTTACTATACTTTATTTGGTATATTTACTATACTTTATTGGGTATATTTACTATACTTTCTGTGGTATATTTACTATACTTTATTTGGTATATTTACTATACTTTATGTGGTATATTTACTATACTTTATTTGGTATATTTTCTATACTATGTACGGCACTCGCATTATCACTAAATTACTGGACCCTCCTTTCGAATATCCTGGATCCGCGCCTGATCCCGAATGATTGCAAATTTGCTATTTTCATTTTCCGACGGAGGGAACCCTCTACCAGGGCGCTGCCCTGGACCCGGTGGGGGCCTTGCCCCAGACCCCTCGCCAACAAAAATTCGGCTCGCGCCTACGGCGCTTGCATTATCACTAAATTACTGGACCCCCCACCCCCCTTTCGAAAATCCTGGATCTGCGCCTGCCATCCATAGAAGTTTTCCTGTTGTCGATAACGCGGGTAACTGTAAATGAAGTAATTTATTTATAACAAAAAAGTTTGACCGTTAGGCTACGTCAGAGTGAGACTAATCTCGAAGTCGACTTCTTGGTTTTTGCCCCTCTAGCTGTAACCTTAAAATGAATGCATCAGCTTAGCGATTGGTCAGGTTTTCCCTGGCGCCGATCAAATAACAAGTTATAACGAAAGTGAACTTAACCCCTGGTGTAACCAGCCTGAACGTTATTCTCAGAAATCTCACCGTGAACTAGTTCATATGAGTAATATGTAATAAAAAACAAAACAAAAATACCGCTTCAAATTATGGACAAATGAAGACCGAAACTAATGCTCGCGACAGCATTCATTGTTTTTATTTAATATAAACGAGTAACAGAAACATAAGAAAATGGATCCCGATATTAAATCATTCTGCTATTGCTGGGAGCCTCCGCATTACACAGGAACTCTATCACATCTGGCTAAATGTTATTACTCAGAATCCCCTTGTGTTTTATACGCGGTGTTAACATCCTCAATCAAATAAAAAAGAAACGATTCTTTTATTAATTTAAAATCTTGTTATGTTAATTTGACACTACGATTTAGCTGACCGGGGGGAATCCTCATAGGCCTCGCGCAGTGTACACATCAATAAACTATATAGCGTTACCAGAACGACATGAGGTGTGTGAGAATTATCTCCCTTTATTTCTACTTAATTTGTACTAATGTATATGTTTTGGTTGAACCGGTGTAACATGTTGAAATTTTAACTAGTGGTCTAAATATTTTACAGCATGTACTTACATTATATACTTTATATAAGAATGGTAAAACTATAGAGTGTGTAATTCAAAATATACTAGGAGATTTTGTTGAACACCGCTTTAAATAGTCGAAAAAGTGGGATATATATTGACTCTTACTGTTCCGGAACACCTGTTACATGGCGGTTGACGATATATATTGACTCTTACTGTTCCGGAACATCTGTTACATGGCGGTTGACGATATATAATGACTCTTACTATTCCAGAACACCTGTTACATGGCGGTTGACGATATATATCGACTCTTACTATTCCGGAACACCTGTTACATGGCGGGTGACGATATATATTGACTCTTACTATTCCGGAACACCTGTTACATGGCGGTTGACGATATATATTGACTCTTACTATTCTGGAGCACCTGTTACATGGCGGGTGACGATATATATTGACTCTTACTATTCCAGAACACCTGTTACATGGCGGGTGACGATATATATTGACTCTTACTATTCCGGAACATCTGTAACACGGCGGTTGACGATATATATTGACTCTTACTATTCTGGAACACCTGTTACATGGCGGTTGACGATATATATTGACTCTTACTATTCCAGAACATCTGTTACATGGCGGGTGACGATATATATTGACTCTTACTATTCTGTAACACCTATTACATGGCGGTTGACGATAAATATTGACTCTTACTATTCTGGAACACCTGTTACATGGCGGGTGACGATATATATTGACTCTTACTATTCTGGAACATCTGTTACATGGCGGGTGACGATATATATTGACTCTTACTATTCTGGAACACCTGTTACATGGCGGGTGACGATATATATTGACTCTAACTATGCCGGAACACCTGTTACATGGCGGTTGACGATATATATTGACTCTTACTATGCCAGAACACCTGTTACATGGCGGTTGACGATATATATTGACTCTTACTATTCCATAACATCTGTTACATGGTGGGTGACGATATATATTGACTCTTACTATTCCGGAACACCTGTTACATGGCGGTTGACGATATATATTGACTCTTACTATTCTGGAACACCTGTTACATGGCGGGTGACGATATATATTGACTCTTACTATGCCGGAACACCTGTTACATGGCGGTTGACGATATATATTGACTCTTACTATTCTGGAACACCTGTTACATGGCGGTTGACGATATATATTGACTCTTACTATTCTGGAACACCTGTTACATGGCGGGTGACGATATATATTGACTCTTACTATTCCGGAACACCTGGTCTTATTCTCATTATTATTTATGAAGGGTATCCGTGCAATTTTACATTTTGTTTTCGGTTATTGTCCTTCTTTTGTCAACTTGTAGCTAGAATTACGGCTTCGTCATAATGTCGATATTGCCTACTCTACAACATTGACATTAGGCCTCGGTAATTTATGTTATCATTCCGTATATATCTTATAGATACAGCATCCTGTAATCAAAGTATTACTTTATATGTATGTATAGCTGTATTTGTAGATTCAGGGCCCTTTTTATGGAGAAGCGAAAGAATATACATGTCATTTCAAACAGAACTAGGGCCCTATCTAATTCTGATTTGAACTTGGCAAACACCAAGAATATCAAAAATAACGTCTTTCTTATGTTGTTTTTGATTGGCTAATGAAGTCGCGGACTAATTTCCCCGAGGATATCGTCCACTAGAGAAAGGTGAGAATAGTTTATATCCAGGCTGGATTAATAAAGATTTCACTTGAAGATTTTGAAGAGTTCTCCTGTGTTTTGTGATGTGATTCCATAACGAAGAAATATTTAACTTTTCATCCTAGAATAATATCTTTCTGATGGTATTTGTATTCTTATTAACACACGTAAAGTTTTAGTGCCGAGATCAGCTGTTCTGTGGAATTAAGAGCCAGCTGAACAACATGGCACCTATCGTAAAGTCTCGAAATAATCGTAAAAAAACTCGTGATTGTTGTATTTTATACTGAGGTACATGGAGGTAAATATAGATATATGTCTTACTTTTCGTCTGTTTTGATTAAGATACATTTGTATTGCCTTTTGAAATTCGATTTGTATCACCGCTTCTTTACCAGCGGAGAAATGTTTATTATCTTACAGTTAACACTGGGGAGCAGCAGCTGTAGAAAACGCCAGGAAGTGTTATTGTTACATTGGAATTTATTATCTACATCAGGTAGTTCATCAAACGTAGAACCAAGTAAAGCAATGTAAAGATGGTGAGGGGATAACAAAAACTGTATCGTGAACACAGAAGTAAAGTAATACACAAACATGGAAACAAAGCAAAGAACCAACGAAATGGGTTTCTCAGATGTGATATATGATAGGATGGCGATTGGCGCAGGCCTGAGGCCTCTACAGTGGACCCGCGATAATCCGGACGCCGATAGTCCGGAAAACTCACAATCCGGACGGAGATGTCAGGGAACGGATTTCCGTAACGTTATTTGTACTCACCATTCCGGAAATATCCAGACCCATGTATAAAACATTACCTAATATCATTTAAAAGTCTTGAACGGTGACAAATAGTTTTGCCAAAATACCAGTACAATAGTTTTCATCTTAAGGTTGTCATGTGCTAAATATATCTGGTTCTTGGTAATTTTATAACTATGAAATTGAAATATTTTTTTGATTTTTGTATTCATTCTATTGTCATGTCCATGGGAAGGCATCTCACTCGATAAACATGGGTTTTGGATTCCTCAGCTTCGGACCTTTTCTTGTAACTTAAACTCCGCGTCTCGTTCCTTACTCATAACGTCGTTAGATACTCGATATTCCTGCTAATCTCTGCGAAGGAGCGAAGGAGCGAAACACGATGGCGAAAGAGCAAGGAAGCGAAGGAGCGAAACACAATGGTGAAGGAGCGAAAACACGATGGCGAAGGAGCGAAAACACGATGGCGAAGGAGCGAAGTTCCATCGCTCCTTCGCCATCGTGTTTTGGCTCCTTCGCTCTTTCGCGTTTACATGTAGGTCGAAGGAGCGAAGGAGCGATATCAGAAATTTGGCCCTAACGGAACACCATACGGTTTCTTTATAATTTCGTTCTATTTGACTTCTATTCTCTGAGCAAATTTCTTACAACTCAACTTGGTATGGGGCGCAAAACTACATTGAATTTTTAGGTTACTACGTGGATTGTCAGGATGGTCAACTTTAAAATATAAATATCTGATTCCATTCTTGTCCTACTCTCCATATACATATATAATGATGACACCCCTATCCATAAGTACATGTGGGATTGACAAGAGAGTTCTTTGCAGCGTCGACATATCATCCTTAATTCCTGAAGATTGAAGATTATTTCACATATCCGTCCAAAATCCTAAGGTACTTCAAACGGACTGAAATCAGTCTCCGATGGCGTAGATGTTCCTTTCTGTCTCGGTCTGCCGTAGTCTTACGTAGAACGAATATTCATACCCTGCCTACAGTGCTCTGACAACTATAGATACATCTGTCAGAAATCATCTGTCCATCCGTCCGTCCGTCCGTCCGTCTAGACCTACGTCTGTCAGAATTCATCCGTCGCCCGTCCAGACCTACGTTATCGCCCCGTCACGGAGTCCTTCATGACGTTGCCCTTGGTTACGCTATTTTCTTCTCATTTACTCACCGATTGCAATGCGATTTTTAAAGATTTGACAACATATAAGCGACTTTTCTTTCCACATTCTAGGAAGCCTGCTTAAAACCTCTTCCGTTACAAAATACTTAGTGATTCATCTCCATTAATAGAAAGAAGACCGTTACCATTTTTCTTCCCATCTGTAACAAAGCGACGAGCAATGTCGTCAGTGTCCCTTGACACCGGAACCGTAACATAAATAGTGATTGGGTCTATAAATAAAAAGTGATGCACACACACGTGATTCGGGCGTTTAAAGGGTGTTTCAGAGCAAGACTACTAAGTTCAGTCACAGGTAAATGTGGCCAGCAGTGTGCTTTTGCATTAAAGAGATTAAGCCATTTAATAACAATCACATGCTTTATTTTGAAAATGTGCAAAAAATAAGTCCACGTACATGGCCGAAATCAAATTATAGAATGAAATGAATGATGTGACTGCTACCTGTACTCTTGGTATGACTACATCAAATGGTACGATTGTCGATAAAATGATGCGCGTGTTTAGCAACACTAGATTTTCGTTCACTAAAAACAAAAACAAATAAACATACACACAACACACAAACAACCAAAAAAAAAAACTTCTACATAAAACTAATGCCAGATTATTGTTGTTCTCTTTTGACCATGTCAATCATACTATCTTTGTTAATATCCATGTCGTGATGGGCTATCGCTGACGGGCGTTCCTCTTCTATGGATGCCCATAAGTACGTTTTAATGTGTTTTTAGCTCACCGGTTACGAGTAACCGAGAGCTAATGCTGTCACCCCGGCGTCGGCGTCGGCGTCGGTGTTCCACCCCAAAACTTTAAAGTTTTTGGAGTAAGTTTTTGGAAAGCTTGTAAGTCCAAAAGTATACACCTCATGCCCTTCTTAGTTGGTTTCTACATTCATTAGAGGTCTAGGAGTGATGTTATGGCAAAATTATGCAGAAAAAAAATGTGATTTTTTCGCATTTTACCATTTTGTGGACTTAACCTTTTTGGCACCAAAACCTACTTTAAAGTTGTTTGGGTCAGTTTTTGGAAAGTTTGTTAGTCCAAAAGTATACACCTCATGTCCTTCTAGATTGGTTTATACATTCATTAGAGGTCTAGGAGTGATGTTATGGCAAAATTATGCAGAAAAAAAATGTAGATTTTTTCACATTTTACCATTTTGTGGACTTAACTTTTTTTGCACCAAAACTCACTTTAAAGTTTTGGGGGTAAGTCCAAAAGTATACACCTATCACCCTTCTAATTTGGTTTATACATTCATTAGAGATCCAGGAGGGATGCTGTGGCAAATCATGCAGAAACAAATTGGCATTTTGGCATTTTACTATTTAGTGGACTTACTTTTTTTGACACAAAAACTCACTTTAAAGATGTTGGGGGTTAGTTTTGGAAAGCTTGTAAGTCCACACCCTTCTTATTTGGTTTATACATCCATTAGAGGTCTAGGAGTGATAATATGTGAAATACAATTTCAAAATGACATGCTTATACATACATAAAAAATGAATGCATAGTGTGATTGCTGCCGCCGGTGAGCTTTCGCAATCATTGATTGCACTTGTTTAACACTGAGGTTACTTTCCATAGACTTTTTGAAGGCGTGATGGCAAGAAAAATCTTGGATGTGCTTGGGTATAACTGTTTATAATAGCCTTCTGGTACTGGTCCTAATTTGTAAATAAGCCAACAAAGACCGCTGTTGATATATGATTGATGCATGTGTTTATAAAGAGATTAGGATAAATATCCTATTACTTGTTTTCTAATTACCTTTACTTTTGTTTTATAAGAGTAAAACAAATTAATAGTAATTCCTGTGCCTTGGTTATTTAGACAAATAAAGAGGATATACTTTTGCAGAATCGTAGGTTTTCAAAGGGGACATTGAGGAGAGATAATTAAGTGTCCCCTCGCAGGTCAGCACTGGGACCAGGATTCCTCTCGGGTGCGCATTTTTGTTCCTGTTTTACAGATCGCTACTACCTTGATGTTATACGAACTAAATTTATGCGCCAGCACTATTTGAGAGATGGTCTCTCCTTCCTTAGCGCACTAACATGGCGGTAGAATAGCGAGACATTGTATACGGCCTCCTGGTTCGTCATCTGATCCCGTAGGGAAATAGTGTGTTTAAACTCAAGCGTTAACTCACGCCTAATCATGCTTATTAACTAATCTTCTAAAAGGGCAAGGACTAAAATGAAATACAATTAATTTTAATTTCAAATTATATTTAGTTTTTTTTAGGATTTAATTAGTTCTTGAATGAAAAAATCTTTCTGACACAGAGATATTTGTGTCACAAGATCGGTGTGAATCATACAATTAATGGCTGATAAACGGTACAAACCGAGCAATAACTAGCCTACACCCTGTAGAGCGATGTCTGTATTCAGTAAGACTGGAGATCAACCGACAGGAGACATGTTTGAAAAATCCTGCCAGATATTTCATATGTCCGGGATAAACATTTTGTTTATTGTTGACTCAACATTATATCTAATGTTGGAAAAATATTTTATCTATTGATAAATTGGTCACCGATTAATTAACATTTTATCCATTGTTGTATCAACATTTTATCTATTGTTGTATCAACATTTTATCTATTGTTGTATCAACATCTTATCTATTGATTAATTAACATTTTATCTATTGATTAATTAACATTTTATCTATTGATTAATTAACATTTTATCTATTGATTAATTAACATTTTATCTATTGTTGTATCAACATTTTATCTATTATTATCAACATTTTATCTATTGTTGTATCAGCATTTTATCTATTGTTTATTCTACCATGTTTGCTATGCAACGCCAGTTTTGATTGGTTTAAAACCATGTATTATTTTCCAATAATACACGCTCGTGCCAATAATACACGCTCGTGAGTCAAGGCTGTTACAATTTTATATATCTAATATTCACACTCTTTATATAAGGTTACTATAGCCGAGTGGGGTAATGGGTTAGTCTTTCGTTCAATTTTTTGTCACGATGCGAGTTCGAATCCTACGAGGCCCCTTCCTTTTTTTTTCTTTTCTTTTTTTATCCCTTTTTTAATTTTCAAAATCGATGCCATATGATAGATGCTCTTGATCGTAGTACTGTAGTGTCTGTAAAGAAATGTATATTTCATCAACAAATAATGCAATACTCAAGAAATAAATTACAAGGTTTTCCCGGGGTTTCTTTGCTGTTTTTCTATTAGAAAGAGGTCGATCTCAGAACTAAACAGTACATGGTAGAATAGAAATAATCAACTTTGACTCGTGTATTGTTGCAGGATATGCAAGTCGGACTCGGATATTTTGCAATTTTAATTAATAACTCAGGCCTGCGGCCTTCGTTATTAATTTAATTGCAAAATATCCTCGTCCTCGTGGTATATCCTGCAACAATACACGAATCATCGTTAATTATTTCTTAAATAAACACTTTATCTATTTTACGACAAAAATAAACAAAATTCTGAAAAAGCACAAAGAGAATAAGGCTAGGAGGGGCCTCCATTCACGAAACCATTCTCATGTTCAAAACATGAGATCAACTAAACTTCCTTTGAAATTGCTTTATTCATAAAGCAGCAGATAAAAAAAAAAAAAAGATCAACACAAAAGATCACATTTCACTTCCTTCAAATCATTGAAATATATATTAGATACCAGATTTATCACACAAATTTGAAACGAAAATAATTCAAAATGCGTATTTGAGCATGCGTACCGTTTCATGTATAAGGGTCCAGGTGTTTCGGAAGAGTAAGAATTTACTGCTTCATACGTTAAACTGTTTAGTGTATGTAATTATAATCCATGTTTTTGTGTTTTAATAACCTACCTGTAGTATTGTTATTGTTTGATTTTGTGTTTTAATTACCTACCTGTAGTATTGTTACTGTTTGATTTTGTGTTTTAATTACCTACCTGTAGTATTGCTATTGTTTGATTTTGTGTTTTAATTACCTACCTGTAGTATTGTTATTGTTTGATTTTGTGTTTTAATTACCTACCTGTAGTATTGCTATTGTTTGATTTTGTGTTTTAATTACCTACCTGTAGTATTGCTATTGTTTGATTTTGTGTTTTAGTTACCTACCTGTAGGATTGTTATTGTTTGATTTTGTGTTTTAATTACCTACCTGTAGTATTGTTATTGTTTGATTTTGTGTTTTAATTACCTACCTGTAGTATTGTTATTGTTTGATTTTGTGTTTTAATTACCTACCTGTAGTATTGTTATTGTTTGATTTTGTGTTTTAATTACCTACCTGTAGTATTGTTACTGTTTGATTTTATGTTTTAATTACCTACCTGTAGTATTGTTATTATTTGATTTTGTGTATTAATTACCTACCTGTAGTATTGCTATTGTTTGATTGTGTGTTTTAATTACCTACCTGTAGTATTGTTATTGTTTGATTTTTCATTTCAAAGCTAGGTGTCATTCACTTTGAGTAATCTCTATAGTTTCACGAATCTGAAATTGTTTGTTAATTGGATGTTAGATCACAGGGATATTATTATTTAGAGGCAAGATGAAGCTAAAAGTCATCAGAAGAAATCATAATTATAGTCACCCTTTCGCATAAACTCGATTAAAACAGGGCTCATGTATTGATATTTAATTACATAAAGAAATTGGATTGACAAATTACGATAAACATTAGCGAGTTTCAATGAGAATAACGTCTTACAGCTAATACGTTAAAAGATCAAATAACACACTACAATTAGAAAATTTAATTTTCTTTGAAATTGCGAAAAGCTATTCATTTGAAGTCTTGACGAAATGTGTCATAAACGAATTTAATTCCAATTTGATTTATGATACAGATGTGAATAAACATGTATTTGTATTTCATCTTTTGATTTCACGTAATGAATGGCAAAGAGTCTCAACGGAGGTCGTCCTCAGTAAAGACACCACAAGGGCGGAAAGAAATTCACATAATTTTTCTTCATTTAGATATTTGGTTCCCGTGTTTCTTTCTCTGTCAACCCCCAGGTTTTTATATCTCTACCAACCCTTAAGTTGTGATATCTCGGTCACCCCCTAGGTTGTGATATCTCTGTCAACCCTTAAGTTGTGTTATTATACCTTTACGTTTTTTTCTCTATATAAAAGTAATGCGATAATTTGACTATCAGCCTCGAGAGGATTGCGCATGTGTTTCCAGGACTATCACACCGTGTGACAGTTCGAAAAAACTGTCACACGGCAAACTGTCACACGGCGAACTGTCACACCCCTGCTGTAACGTCGTCAGAACGTTTGAAAGACACAACGACATGCAAGCGCTTAAATGACAGAGATTGTTTGTTGTTGCAGACGGTAGCCTAAAATTTTGTTTTCTCTTACGAAAATGTCAAACATGGATCAACACACGCGTTTTCAAAACGTCACAGACGTAGAGATTGAGTCATTATCAACGGACAGAGGTAGCCAAAACACTATAAAAGCATTATACGAGATACCGACAACGAATTTTAATCTATTTCTTAAAAAAAAAAAAAAAAAGATATCTCTGTCACCCCCAATGTTGTGATATCTCTGTCAACCCCTAGATTGCGATATCTCTGTCAACCCCCAGGTTGTGATGTCTCTGCCACCTCTAGGTTGTAATATCTCTGTCAACCGCTAGGGTGTGATATCTCTGTTAATCCCTAGGTTGTGATATTTCTGTCAACCCCTAGGTTGTGATATTTCTGTCAACCCCTAGGTTGTGATATCTCTGTCAACCCCCAGGTTGTGATGTCTCTGCCACCTCTAGGTTGTACTATCTCTGTCAACCGCTAGGGTGTGATATCTCTGTTAACACCTAGGTTGTGATATTTCTGTCAACCTCTAGGTTGTGATATTTCTGTCAACCCCTAGGGTGTGGTATTTCTGTCAACTATCAAGATGGGATATCTCTGTCAACCCTTAAGTTGTGATATCTCTGTCAACCCATAGGTTGTGATATTTCTGTCAACCCCTAGGGTGTGGTATTTCTGTCAACTATTAAGATGGGATATCTCTGTCAACCCTTAAGTTGTGATATCTCTGTCAACCCCTAGGGTGTGATATTTCTGTCAACCTCTAGGTTGTGATATTTCTGTCAACCCCTAGGGTGTGGTATTTCTGTCAACTATTAAGATGAGATATCTCTGTCAACCCTTAAGTTGTGATATCTCTGTCAACCCATAGGTTGTGATATTTCTGTCAACCCCTAGGGTGTGGTATTTCTGTCAACTATTAAGATGGGATATCTCTGTCAACCCTTAAGTTGTGATATCTCTGTCAACCCCTAGGGTGTGATATTTCTGTCAACCTCTAGGTTGTGATATTTCTGTCAACCCCTAGGGTGTGGTATTTCTGTCAACTATTAAGATGGGATATCTCTGTCAACCCTTAAGTTGTGATATCTCTGTCAACCCATAGGTTGTGATATTTCTGTCAACCCCTAGGGTGTGGTATTTCTGTCAACTATTAAGATGGGATATCTCTGTCAACCCTTAAGTTGTGATATCTCTGTCAACCCCTAGGTTGTGATATCTCTGTCAACCCTTAGGCTGTGATATCTCTGTTAACCCCTAGGTTGTGATATTTCTGTCAATCCCTAATTTGTGATATTTCTGTCAACCCCTAGGGTGTGATATCTCTGTCAACCCCTAGGGTGTGATATTTCTGTCAACCTCTAGGTTGTGATATTTCTGTCAATCCCTAGGGTGTGGTATTTCTGTCAACTATTAAGATGGGATATCTCTGTCAACCCTTAAGTTGTGATATCTCTGTCAACCCCTAGGTTGTGATATCTCTGTCAACCCCAAGGTTATTATATATCTGTGACAACCCTTAAGTTGTGATATTTCTGTCAACCCCTAGGCTGTGATATCTCTGTCAACCCGCAGGTTGTGATTTCTCTGCCACCCCTAGGGTGTGATATCTCTGTCAACCCCTAGGTTGTGATGTCTCTGTCACCCCTAGGGTGTGATATATCTGTCAACCTCTAGGTTGTGATATCTCTGTCAACCCTTAAGTTGAGACATCTCTGTCAACCCCTAGGCTGTGATATCTTTGTCAACCCTTAAGTTGTGATATCTCTGTCACCCCCTAGGTTGTGATATTTCTGTCAACCCCTAGGGTGTAATATATCTGTCAACCCATAGGGTGTGATATCTGTGTCAACCCCTAGGTTGTGATGTCTCTGTCACCCCTAGGGTGTGATATCTCTGTCAACCCCTAGATTGCGATATCTCTGTCAACCCCTAGGTTGTGATTTCTCTGCCACCCCTAGGCTGTGCTATCTCTGTCAACCCCTAGATTGCGATATCTCTGTCAACCCCCAGGTTGTGATTTCTCTGCCACCCCTAGGGTGTGATATCTCTGTCAACCCCTAGGTTGTGATGTCTCTGTCACCCCTAGGCTGTGCTATCTCTGTCAACCCCTAGATTGCGATATCTCTGTCAACCCCTAGGTTGTGATTTCTCTGCCACCCCTAGGCTGTGCTATCTCTGTCAACCCCTAGATTGCGATATCTCTGTCAACCCCCAGGTTGTGATTTCTCTGTCACCCCTAGGGTGTGATATCTCTGTCAACCCCTAGGTTGTGATGTCTCTGTCACCCCTAGGCTGTGATTTCTCTGCCACCCCTAGGGTATGATATCTCTGTTAACCCCTAGGTTGTGATGTCTCTGTCAACCCCTAGGTTGTGATTTTTCTGCCACCCCTAGGTTGTGATATTTCTGTCAACCTCTAGGTTGTGATATTTCTGTCAACCCCTAGGGTGTGGTATTTCTGTCAACCCTTAAGTTGTGATATTTCTGTCAACCCCTAGGCTGTGATATCTCTGTCAACCCCCAGGTTGTGATTTCTCTGCCACCCCTAGGGTGTGACATCTCTGTCAACCCCTAGGTTATGATGTCTCTGTCACCGCTAGGGTGTGATATCTCTGTCAACCTCTAGGTTATGATATATCTGTGTCAACCCTTAAGTTGTGATATTTCTGTCAACCCCAAGGTTATGATATATCTGTGTCAACCCTTAAGTTGTGATATTTCTGTCAACCCCTAGGCTGTGATATTTCTGTCAACCCCCAGGTTGTGATTTCTCTGCCACCCCTAGGGTGTGCTATCTCTGTCAACCCCTAGGTTGTGATGTCTCTGTCACCCCTAGGGTGTGCTATCTCTGTCACCCCCTAGGGTGTGATATCTCTGTCAACCTCTAGGTTGTGATATCTCTGTCAACCCTTAAGTTGTGATATCTCTGTCACCCCCTAGGCTGTGATATCTCTGTTAACCCCCAGGTTGTGATATTTGTGTCAACTCCTAGGTTGTGATATCTCTGTCAACCCTTAGGCTGTGATGTCTCTGTCACCCCTAGGGTGTGGTATCTATGTCAACCACTAGGGTGTGATATCTCTGTCAACCTCTAGGTTGTGATATCTCTGTAAACCCCTAGGGTGTGATATCTCTGTCAACCCTTTAAGTTGTGATATTTCTTTCAACCCCTTAAGATGTGATATCTCTGTCACCCCCTAGGGTGTGATATTTCTTTAAACCTCTAGGTTATGATATTTCTGTCAACCCCTAGGTTGTGATATCTCTGTCAACCCCAAGGTTATGATATATCTGTGTCAACTATTAAGATGTGATATCTCTGTCAACCCTTAAGTTGTGATATCTCTGTCAACCCCTAGGTTGTGATATCTCTTTCAACCCCAAGGTTATGATATATCTGTGTCAACCCTTAAGATGTGATATCTCTGTCAACCCCTATAGTGTGTTATCTCTGTCAACACCTAGGGTGTGATATTTCTTTAAACCTATAGGTTGTGATATTTCTGTCAATCCCTAGGTTGTGATATCTTGGTCAACCCTTAAGTTGTGATATCTCTGTCAACCCCTAGGGTATGATATCTCTGTCAACCCCAAGGTTATGATATATCTGTGTCAACTCTTAAGATGTGATATCTCTGTCAATCCCTAAAGTGTGTTATCTCTGTCAACCCCTAGGTTGTGCTATTTCAGTCAACCCCTAGGTTGTGATATCTTTGTCAACCCTTATGTTGTGATATCTCTGTCAACCCATAGGTTGTGATATTTCTGTCAATTCCTAGGTTGTGATATCTTTGTCAACCCTTAAGTTGTGATATCTCTGTCAACCCCTAGGGTATGATATCTCTGTCAACCCCTAGGTTGTGATATCTCTTGTCAACCCCAATGTAATGATATTTCTGTGTCAACCCCTAGATTGCGATATCTCTGTCAACCCCTAGGTTGTGATTTCTCTGCCACCCCTAGGCTGTGCTATCTCTGTCAACCCCTAGATTGCGATATCTCTGTCAACCCCCAGGTTGTGATTTCTCTGTCACCCCTAGGGTGTGATATCTCTGTCAACCCCTAGGTTGTGATGTCTCTGTCACCCCTAGGCTGTGATTTCTCTGCCGCCCCTAGGGTGTGATATTTCTGCCACCCCTAGGTTGTGATATTTCTGTCAACCCCTAGGTTGTGATTTCTCTGCCACCCCTAGGTTGTGATATTTCTGTCAACCTCTAGGTTGTGATATTTCTGTCAACCCCTAGGCTGTGATATCTCTGTCAACCCCCAGGTTGTGATTTCTCTGCCACCCCTAGGGTGTGACATCTCTGTCAACCCCTAGGTTATGATGTCTCTGTCAACCGCTAGGGTGTGATATCTCTGTCAACCTCTAGGTTATGATATGTCTGTGTCAACTATTAAGATGTGATATCTCTGTCAACCCTTAAGTTGTGATATCTCTGTCAACCCCTAGGTTGTGATATCTCTGTCAACCCCAAGGTTATGATATATCTGTGTCAACCCTTAAGTTGTGATATTTCTGTCAACCCCTAGGCTGTGATATTTCTGTCAACCCCCAGGTTGTGATTTCTCTGCCACCCCTAGGGTGTGATATCTCTGTCAACCCCTAGGTTGTGATGTCTCTGTCACCCCTAGGGTGTGCTATCTCTGTCACCCCCTAGGGTGTGATATCTCTGTCAACCTCTAGGTTGTGATATCTCTGTCAACCCTTAAGTTGTGATATCTCTGTCACCCCCTAGGCTGTGATATCTCTGTTAACCCCCAGGTTGTGATATTTGTGTCAACTCCTAGGTTGTGATATCTCTGTCAACCCTTAGGCTGTGATATTTCTGTCAACCTCTAGGTTGTGATATTTCTGTCACCCCTAGGGTGTGCTATCTCTGTCACTCCCTAGGGTGTGATATCTCTGTCAACCTCTAGGTTGTGATATCTCTGTCAACCCTTAAGTTGTGATATCTCTGTCACCCCCTAGGCTGTGATATCTCTGTTAACCCCCTGGTTGTGATATTTGTGTCAACTCCTAGGTTGTGATATCTCTGTCAACCCTTAGGCTGTGATGTCTCTGTCACCCCTAGGGTGTGGTATCTATGTCAACCACTAGGGTGTGATATCTCTGTCAACCTCTAGGTTGTGATATCTCTGTAAACCCCTAGGGTGTGATATCTCTGTCAACCCTTTAAGTTGTGATATTTCTTTGAACCCCTTAAGATGTGATATCTCTGTCACCCCCTAGGGTGTGATATTTCTTTAAACCTCTAGGTTATGATATTTCTGTCAACCCCTAGGTTGTGATATCTCTGTCAACCCCAAGGTTATGATATATCTGTGTCAACTTTTAAGATGTGATATCTCTGTCAACCCTTAAGTTGTGATATCTCTGTCAACCCCTAGGTTGTGATATCTCTTTCAACCCCAAGGTTATGATATATCTGTGTCAACCCTTAAGATGTGATATCTCTGTCAACCCCTAGAGTGTGTTATCTCTGTCAACCCCTAGGGTGTGATATTTCTTTAAACCTATAGGTTGTGATATTTCTGTCAATCCCTAGGTTGTGATATCTTGGTCAACCCTTAAGTTGTGATATCTCTGTCAACCCATAGGTTGTGATATTTCTGTCAATTCCTAGGTTGTGATATCTTTGTCAACCCTTAAGTTGTGATATCTCTGTCAACCCCTAGGGTATGATATCTCTGTCAACCCCTAGGTTGTGATATCTCTGTCACCCCCTAGGCTGTGATATCTCTGTTAACCCCCAGGTTGTGATATTTGTGTCAACTCCTAGGTTGTGATATCTCTGTCAACCCTTAGGCTGTGATGTCTCTGTCACCCCTAGGGTGTGGTATCTATGTCAACCACTAGGGTGTGATATCTCTGTCAACCTCTAGGTTGTGATATCTCTGTAAACCCCTAGGGTGTGATATCTCTGTCAACCCTTTAAGTTGTGATGTTTCTTTCAACCCCTTAAGATGTGATATCTCTGTCACCCCCTAGGGTGTGATATTTCTTTAAACCTCTAGGTTATGATATTTCTGTCAACCCCTAGGTTGTGATATCTCTGTCAACCCCAAGGTTATGATATATCTGCGTCAACTTTTAAGATGTGATATCTCTGTCAACCCTTAAGTTGTGATATCTCTGTCAACCCCTAGGTTGTGATATCTCTTTCAACCCCAAGGTTATGATATATCTGTGTCAACCCTTAAGATGTGATATCTCTGTCAACCCCTAGAGTGTGTTATCTCTGTCAACCCCTAGGGTGTGATATTTCTTTAAACCTATAGGTTGTGATATTTCTGTCAATCCCTAGGTTGTGATATCTTGGTCAACCCTTAAGTTGTGATATCTCTGTCAACCCCTAGGGTATGATATCTCTGTCAACCCCAAGGTTATGATATATCTGTGTCAACTCTTAAGATGTGATATCTCTGTCAATCCCTAAAGTGTGTTATCTCTGTCAACCCCTAGTGTGTGATATTTCTTTAAACCCATAGGTTGTGCTATTTCAGTCAACCCCTAGGTTGTGATATCTTTGTCAACCCTTAAGTTGTGATATCTCTGTCAACCCCTAGGGTATGATATCTCTGTCAACCCCTAGGTTGTGATATCTCTTGTCAACCCCAATGTAATGATATTTCTGTGTCAACCCCTAGGGTGTGATATCTCTGTCAACCCTTAAGTTGTGATATCCCAGTCAACCCCTAGGTTGTGATATCTCTGTCAACCCCAAGGTAATGATATTTCTGTCAACCCCTAGGGTGTGATATCTCTGTCAACCCTTAAGTTGTGATATCTCTGTCAACCCCTAGGTTGTGATATCTCTGTCAACCCCAAGGTTATGATATATCTGTGTCAACCCTCAAGATGTGATATCTCTGTCAACCCCTATAGTGTGATATCTCTGTCAACCCCTAGATTGCAATATCTCTGTCAACCCCTAGGTTGTGATATCTTTGTCATCCCTTAAGTTGTGATATCTCTGTCAACCCCTAGGCTGTGATATCTCTGTTAACCCCTAGGTTGTGATACTTCTGTCAACCTATACGTTGTGATATTTTTGTCAACCCCTAGGGTGTGGTATTTCTGTCAACCCTTAAGTTGTGATATTTCTGTCAACCCCTAGGCTGTGATATCTCTGTCAACCCCCAGGTTGTGATTTCTCTGCCACCCCTAGGGTGTGATATCTCTGTCAACCCCTATGTTGTGATGTCTCTGTCACCGCTAGGGTGTGCTATCTCTGTCAACCTCTAGGTTGTGATATCTCTGTCAACCCCTATGTTGTGATGTCTCTGTCACCCCTATGTTGTGATTTCTCTGCCACCCCTAGGTTGTGATATTTCTGTCAATCCCAAGGTTGTGATATCTCTGCCACCCCTAGGTTGTGATATCTCTGTCAATCCCAAGGTTATGATATATCTCTGTCAACCCCTAGGGTGTGATATCTCTGTCAATCTTTAGGTTTTGATAACTCTGTCAACCCCTTAGGTATGATAGATCGCACGTTCTTGCAAAATTTCAATAACGTCACGGCGACAATACAATGAAGACACGGCCAAGGCCAAAATTCAATGTTGTCACGGTGAAAATTGAATCATATCACGTCATTATTGTTTTTTTTTTTTCCAAATATTGAAAGAACTGGACCCTGGGTAATAAAAATAGTTGAATGAGAGAAAAAAATAACCATCCCCTACCTTGAAGACGTGACAGAAAAATCTCCAATTCTCGGCATGATATTCTTGACCGTTTCTCTATCAAACCCTAAAGGTAGGGGGGGGGGGGTGTCTCTATCCACCCCTAAAGGTAGGGGGAGATTGGAGATTTCTCTATCATACTTTAAAGGTAGGGAGTAGAATGGAGATTCTCACACACTTCATAGGGTTATCCTGCAGTTGCCATGGAAAAAAATAATCGATCTCACACAGGGGGGTAAAGACAGTTGGCACGCGCTATATGACGCTACTCACAATAACATAACGTCATCATTTTACGTTGTGTAACCATGTCTTTAATGATGACATCAATGATTTTGACGCACGTTCCCAGGAGCATTGAAGGTGGCGGGATGAAAAACTGTCATAAAATCTTACATTTGCTTGGAAGTATGTGAGCAAAATAATCAAACATGGGTCTGTTGCGCGAAAAGGATATCTCAACCCTCGTGTAAGAGTTTGGCTTGCCAGTACTCGGCAAGCTTCGTGCTGACTGGCCAAACTCTTACACTCAGGTTGAGATTTCCCTGTCCACGGAACACACCCATGTTAGATTCTATTATTCATCTTTCACATCCTAAAGGTGGGGGGTTTGGAGATTTCTCTATCACACCCTAAAGGTAGGGGAAGATTGGAGATTTCTCTATCACACCCTAAAGGTAGTGGAAGATTGGAGATTTCTCTATCACATCCTAAAGGTAAGGAGAAGATTGGAGATTAACCTATCACATCCTAAAGGTAGGGAAGATTGGAGATTTCTCTATCACATCCTAAAGGTAGGGGGAGATTGGAGATTTCTCTATCACATCCTAAAGGTAGGGAAGATTGGAGATTTCTCTATCACATCCTAAAGGTAGGGGAAGATTGGAGATTTCTCTATTATACCATAAAGGTAGGGGGAGATTGGAGATTTCTCTACCACACCCTAATGGTAGGGGGAGATTGGAGATTTCTCTATCACATCCTAAAGGTAGGGGAAGATTGGAGATGTCTCTATCATACCCTAAAGGTAGGGGCAGATTCTATCAATGTTCCCCTACGTTGAGTGTATGACAAAGACATCTCCAAACCGATGTGTGGTATTACATGTATTTATAGTTTTCTTTTCATATCCCGAGAATTGGAGATTTTTCTGTGACGTCCTCAAGGTAGATGATAATTGTTTTTCTCCCACTTTACTGTTTTGTTTTATTTGTTTATTATCAAGCTGTTCAAATATTTCAAAAACTATCGTAATGCAATAGAAGGTTGACGTGACGTGATTGAAATGTCGACGTGATGTAATTTCATCATTGTCGTGACGTCATTGCATTGTTGCCAGCACGTGCTATCTGCCATACCCTAAGGCTTGACAAAGAAATCTTTTGAACAGATAGACCGATAGACAAATGTGTGAATGATGGAAGGAAGCCCAATCTGCGCGTCACTGTTACAGGACAAATAAATCAAATCAGCTAACTTCACTCAAATAGTTTGTAAACTTTATTTACAAAGCCATGACATTTCATTCATGTACCTTCACACGTGAGTGATGGATTACAGTTCAAATAGAAAGTAAAGATACGTTAGATATGCTTTAACATTGATTGCTAGACGTCGAACGAGGACGTCTTAGCTTGTTTGGTAGATTGTACCTCTCTTGAATATAAACAAAGTATTTATTCGCAAATGCGTCATGTTTATTTTCTGTAAAAGTAGAACCGGCGGCCATTGCTTCCCCCTCCGTATCTCCCGCCTCCTCTGCCTCTCTTCATCGCTGCTTGCAATCCTGTAATTAATATACACAAGTTACAGTTATGTTGGTTTTTTTTTCAAATTATAATCAAAATCATGAGGTATTGCTTTCTTCATCATCTCAGACAAGATGAATTTTCTGCGATGCTTTTACAGTCCAATTCATCAATTAGATGTTGTAAGGACAAATACAGGAAATTAATCCTCGATGCGTAATGGACAAGTTGTATTTTAAGTTATATAAATCCCGCTTCAAAGCTGGAATGTAATTCTTAATTTTGTTAAGAATACAGTTACTTCAAACACTGATTCAATGTCATGGACTTTTATCCTTACTTAACATTTAAAAATGTAATCATTGTGAACACGATAACTTTGTGTGTAATGCTTTAAAAATCGAAATTAATTGGAAATAGCTTACCTCTTCCGGAACAGATAAGTTGATAGATGGTTTTAGAGTTAGATGACTCCATCCCTGACGGCATCTCCTCGTACTCTAACAGCGGGCACGTGCAATGAACCTGTGGCAGCAAACAAAGCCAGTTAATAGAAATACATGCAACGTGAGTTTCGCATTAAATATTTAAATTGCATGCTTTTGTTAGTGAAACATTTTATTAGAAAAAAAGGTCTGCAAAGCACTCATATTAGTTTTAAAAATAATTCTTAGTGAAACTAATTGTTTCATTGGCGGCCTTTACCTAGGTTTCCTTATATTTCCCTTCTTTACGCTATGATCCAAAGGATAAGTCCCGTATACACCCATTGTTGAACTTTTTACTTTGTCATACCTTTTAATTTAATTGTCTCATTGTTGTATTTTACGGCGTTTTGACAGTTGGGGTCATTTAAAGCTAAACTTTGTCATACCATTTTTCAGTTTTCAGACACGTGCATATTTTCATCAAATCCAGCAACAGGTTTTAAGTAAAAGGTATTGATTGTATATTGTGATTTGTATGCCTTGTTAAATGTCATCATGTAAATATCAATATATGAACTGTATTAGAGGAAAAGGCGTTGATAAGTTGGAAAAACTAATTCTCTGCTCAATTTTGGGGCAATAAATATGTTTAAAATCAATCAATCAATCATATCATTTTATACACAGATATTTTCTCGATACCTTGTGATTCTGATATACAAAGTTCGTTCTTTAACGACCTCTCATACCGAGAATGTATCTGTCCATCAAAACATCTCTTACACCGTCCGAGAACAATAGACCGCTATCCATTGTTGTCAGGGAAACATAAGTATCATTGAGACTGTACGGTCACTGTCCTGTGTTGAATTGACTAAGTGGTCAAGTAGGATGATCAGCGACCAATGGGTCTGAACTCATAGACATGTCCGAAGTGAACAATGTATGATTGGCACATCAAATTGACCACTTATGCTGGACAACGGTATGTTCACAGGTGGTTCTGTAGCCGTAAAATAGTAACGAGGCCATCGAATCAGCGTTAGGTTTAGAGTAGATGACCATATCACGGAACGGTTGTGTGAATACAGCTCAGGACTTTTTTTTAAATCTATAGATTTTGTTGCTGCTTATTTTAGATTTTTTTCTTCATTTTTATCTGTTTTGATATTTTAACTGTGGTGGATGCCTGTTGCCTCGTAGGCTGATGATGAGATATGCTTAACTTAGAATTTGACGCAGTAGAATATTGATCCTTCTGAAGTGTTGTAGGGATAAGGTGTTTGGAAGATATGATTCTGAAAGTACATTAATAATTATTGCACACCCAGATTTTACTGCATTTCAAGTATTAACTAACTGATTAACTCAGTGATCAAGTGATGCACCCTCTTTATTTGCTCATATATCGAATATTATGTAGAAAGTACAATTTGCGCATCATAATTTAAAGAAACACTTTTATAAAACTTTGTCATACGTCTACTCGATATGAACACTGTACGCTCTATACTTTATTTCCATTACTTGTGAACGTCTGACTTGTATAGATTGTTATCTTTAGGTATGATTAATGGTGTTAGTGTCCTAATTGACGCTATACCACCGATAATCTCATACAGTTTATAACCAACAAACTAATATATTTGGTAACACATTTATTACTGAGATGGTTATTGACGATGGAACGTAGGATGGTGTCTCATTAAAATGTAATCATTATACCATATATATATATATATGTTTGTCGGTATCTCATTTGCTCTGTTCGATCTATGATTGATTATGATACATGTATTACTTTAAGTTGTCTGAATACCACATTAGGGTACACTCGGATAACCTCGGACGTATACATATATATCCTGTAATGTGAAGACCATTAGGTTTCGATGATATATCGGAGTACTTTTCGGCACAACGTCTGTAAATCCTCATATATCAAGATGACAGATTATGTAGAAAAAAAACCTACCGGATTTGGCTTTTATTTTAAAACAGGAAACATGTTAAAGATAAATGAAAGCAATTAAGTTTCAATTTGCTTTATTGCTTACAGACATATTTGGTTTAATGCTTAGATACGTTATTCTGTAGTGAGAGACGAGCTGTTGTTCGCCTTTTAAGTAGCTATTAAAATGAGAATCTATGTGACGTTAATCTTAGATCACTGCTTAATTCATGGTCAGTTTGACTCTGCCTAGAGACTTACCCCGAGGAATAGTGTAGGACCAGTCATTGAGTACACATTGTTACGATGTCGTATGTCACCAAACCGTTTAATTGATGATCATTGTTGTGTGTAACTATTTAAAGATGTCGACAATATATATAGACATATATGTTAACCTGTATTTGAACTTATCTGCCTCTCTCTAACTAATGACGTCAGAGTGTAATATTCTGTTGTGCGGATGCGTGAGGAAGAATGAGGAACTTCGAGGAAGCGTGAGGAAGCGTGAGGAAGCGTGAGGAAGCGTGCGGAAGAGTGAGGAAGCGTGAAGAAGAGTGAGGAAGAGTGAGAAAGCTTAATGAGGAGTGAGGAAGCGTGATGAAGCGTGATGAAGCTTTAGGAAGAGTGCAGAAGAGTGAGGAAGAGTGAGGAAGCTTTAGGAAGAGTGAGGAAGCTTGGGGAAGTTTTAGGAAGAGTAAAGGAGAGTGAGGAAGCGTGCGAAAGCTTTAGAAAGAGGTGTAGCTAAAACAACCTTAAATTCACACAGCCTGGTATTGAATTTGCTCTATAAAGCAATTGATGTTTTCACTACCTTGATCAAACACACAAATAGAAGCAAATATCATAGATACCTTAGATATGGTTGGCTGTTTAGAGCAGTAGACACAACAATGCAACGAATATGTGACTATGTTCTATTTGAGGGAACATTTCTTCAATGTCGTAACAGTATGATATATATAATGACACACATACTTATAGTATTTGTTAATGACAAATGTGTGAGAATGGAGGAATAACGCTTACCTTCGTGAATGTTCCAAATGGAATTTCCCGAACTCCCATATAGTATTCTTCTGCCACTTCCCCTCGGGAACACGGTCGAATGTTAGACTTTGGTCTACACATACCATACCTATGAAAACAATAATATCGTTCTTCATTTGCACAGTTGTCTGAATTATATCACTGCTGGGAAAATATATTTAATCCAGTATAACGGGTATCCCCGGTATACATTATATACATATCCAAACATTAGTGTAACTTTTAATATTGGCAACACTAGACCTTTCTTAGATATATATTTATATATATATATAGCTTATAATCTTGACTCAAATCATTTATATAACTTATGACATTGACTCTAAACATTTGCACAATGTATAACCTTGACTCAAAAATTGTGAAGCATTACCTTGACTTAGGGTAGGGTAATTAGGCCGCTCGCGACCTTCATAGTTAGCAATATGGCGTCGAGTCAAGTATGAAATTTTGACTAGCGTAAAGCGAGGGTCTATACGGATTGAATAAAACACCTAGATGGGACTAAATGGGTGTTCTGGGGTAAATAAATATCTCATTTATCCATACATGTAAGGTAGGTGTTATGTCACACCCGATTTTATTGTATTTGCCCCAAATTCTTAGCGACACCAAACGGTGTCGGATAATTCCACGTTTTCATATAGTAATGCGCTCTGGCGCTACGCCAGACATGGTGACAGGGCCAGAGAAAACTCGGGCTAAGTACAGGGAAACACACATAACACTGACAAAGACAAGTACTTGTTAAACTTCAACTTGTATTCGAACACCAACATCAATATGATAATACTTATATTTCAACAGTACGGTTCCTATATAGACAACCTATCATATATACATAATTGGAGCGTGCATCTATCTTTTCTAGAACAGTCCAGTACACGTTTGTTTTCTATCTAAAACATACATGCTACAAATGTGGTTTTATTAATAATACATTCTATCTAAATTTCGCTGGGCCATGCACAACGTCTTAAAAGCCTAGAAACCGTCTAATATTGAAAATTAAAACCGTGATCAGCCATTAGACCTTAAACATTCCATGAACGCTTAAGAGATAACGTAATTATGTCTCATCTGCTTCCTCTAACAAGGCCCCGTGGATAATTGGCATGTCTTTCTGAACGTCATCAGTTGGAAAACAATTAGCCTACCTTTGTTTTTCTATTGACTTTATTATATATTTTTCTTTATTTTCTTTTAACAAAATATAGAAAAATCAAAACATTGTTTCCTCCACAAGCCAGCTAGTAATCTCCTAATCTAACGAATGAATGCACTTAAGTTTCATTTGCATAGGCATGTTCATTTTTTCACAGGGATACATTTAACGAGCTGATATTGTCACAGCGTCTAACACAATTGATATGCGGATATCCTAACTGTAGCGATACGCAATGCTTCTGTAAAATGGTTCACTAATTCGAGACATGTTAGAGACTAGTATATTTGTCTGAAATGTTTTTGATAAGACCTTTGTCTAGACGTTAGGTTTAAGGTTACATTTTACCTTACAAGGAGACAAAATATCTCTTCTATGGCATCAATGAAATGCTAGATGATATAGGAGTATTTAACGACTCAGTGAGCGGGAAGCCTTCACAGTTGCACAAATGATGGGTGAGGAGGTAAGAAACAATCGTGACGCCATCACGTCTGTGTCTGTAGGCTAACACGTGACGCCAATTCTGTTAAATTGTCGACTGTGTTTATAAGTGTTTATCGAATTCTCTTGGTGTTTCATTGTCTTCTTCTGCTTGAACACGACTATGACTATCTAATATTAATGCGACTTCTGTTTAACAATTGATTCAAAGGACTTGCTATTTATGTACGCTTTATTTCTATAACATTAATTATATTCGTTTACTTAAATTGGAATTAGATTTTCATGCATCTCAAATTTCATTTAATATAAAGCTTGGTTTTCTGGTTTCTTGAAGCTGATATCGTAAGATAAAACTATTAACCAATTTGGCACCGGAACATTGCTTCATAAACAGGAAGTGAATCATTTCCTACTCAAAAACAAAATCTCCTTATAGACAGGAAGTGAATCGTTTCCTTCATATAATCATCTCCTTATAAACATGAAGTGAATCATTTCCTACACAGAAACATCTCCTTATAAACATGAATTGAATCATTTCCTACACAGAAACATCTCCTTATAAACAGCAAGTTAATCATTTCCTACACAGAAACATCTCCTTATAAACAGCAAGTTAATCATGTCCTACACAGAAACATCTCCTTATCAACAGGAATTGAATCATTTCCTACACAGAACGACTTGATGTTTGTTGTAAGCGATACTGCCTTATTGTATGTATCTACTTTGTATTTCAGTTTGTCTTAGTCCATACATGCTTACGATATAACGATTCTTTCTTTGTTGCAATCTGAATATTCTAACTTCCAAATGCCATTTGATTGGTGTTTTTGTCTGTAATATTAGTGTTTTACACAATGGTAACTATTTAATTAATGTTTCCGTTACAAACTGCAGTCGGCAATAAATTGTTGTTGTCAAGGCAACAAGAATGAGACATAGCACAAAGCAGAACGAAAGTTACAATATTTAGTTCCTTATTATGACAACAGGCGTCGCTGTACAGCAAACAATTGGGTTGAAATTGTGTATCCCGAGCCTAGGCTGAGCTCGTGTCCCAAGCAGTTAGTTATTTTCGTTTTCTCCCCAACGGCTGAATTGATCAGGATTGAAGAATAGCAAATAAGAATAAAACAAATAATCAGTTAGAATTTTGACCCTGTCGGTGTTCCATAATAATGAACCTCAAACTTCAACCCACAGTTATTTTGTCCTAAGACTCGTCAGTGATGTTTGGGACATCATACAGCTGTTTCGTCCTTCTAGGACTCCTCAGTGATTTTAGGAATATCCTGCAGCTGTTTCGTCTTTCTAGGCCTCGTCAGTGATTTTAGGAATATCCTGCAGCTGTTTCGTCTTTCTAGGCCTCGTCAGTGATTTTAGGGATATCCTGCAGCTGTTTTGTCTTTCTAGGGCTCGTCAGAATCCCTAGGAACATCGTACAACTGTTCCGTCCTTTTAGGAATCGTCATTGATTGTAAGGACATTGCACAGTTGATCCAGCCTTCTAGGATTCGTTAGTGATGACAGAAACCGAAAGTATTGAAATCCAGATGAGAAGAAGGAAAACCAAAATGGGATTTAGATGTTTAAAGAAGTTGGCATCAACCCATTGATTCTATTGATTTCGTTACTTAATTCAATTTAAACATGAAATTTGCGTGTATATTCTGAACCGGTACAACTATTTATAATAATTTAAGCTTAATATACATGCATATCATGTCTGGTTTACCTCTTGGCACTACGGGTCGTGCTTACACCTACAAACTCAAGACAAGTTTGTTACCAGAAAAGCAGACAAGAAGACGCCTAGCAAAATTATCTACCATTCAAATTTAAATTGCAAAAAAAGTATCAGGACTGTCGTGAATAAGTATTCACTTGGGGTTGGAGATCGGCCATTCTCACGAAAATTACCGCCTTATATAAAGTCCCAACGGTCCGGAGGGTAATTAATGCCCAGTTAAACAATGACCCATATAAAGACCGGATCATCCGATAAAACGGTGTAGACAGAAATGTCTGATTTCCGGTCCCCTGAGAACGGTAATGGATAATTCCATCAATCTGTGCCTGGTTGAAAATCCACCACTTGATGGCGTTCTTATTACCGCCTTTAGATCGGTGTGCTTGACCACATCTCTTATAGAACTCGAAATCCCTTGATGCCTGTATATGCCATGTTGGGCGATGTCAAACAGACCCTCAATTATTCAAATGTTTAAACTGGAAAACATTCCTATTTATTCAAAATGGCTGTCGTACTGCTGCTCCTGACAGCGATCACTGTCTTGGCCCGGATGGTATTATGAGAATATCGATGATGATGGCAATACAGAAAATGATTGATAGACCGTTTATAGCCTTTAGATTCATTTAGAGAGCAGATTTCAGTGACAAGACCGGATATTTAATGCGGTATTGATGACGAAATGTTGACCGTAATAAATGGGATCGGACGTAAACATCGCGCCACACGTCATTCCTAACAAGATATTGTTTTTCAAAATGACCCAATGTATCGATCTCGTTAATTGATGACCTTTATTTTTAATGATTTATTTAAATTTTTATAACAAATTTGTTTGAATTATAAGCTTGTAGCTTGATGATTTTAATGTCTTTTATTAAAATGACCTTTAATGATCTTTAGAATCTTTGCTATTTTCGTGATGACTACAAAATAAACGAGTACTGTTTCCGACTCTATTACGTCAAACGTCCTTTAATATCACTTTGTAAGTTAAACCTGGTGTACTTCAAACCGATTGATATATACTTAATGTCATTTCTTATGTTGAAACTACAATTAAAGATAATGTAGAAATAATCGGAAAGGGACAAATTTAATGACAAATGAACTTTGTAGAAAGGTAAGCAGGTGCAGCAGTTAAACTCATTTACCGAACATCACCTTCTGATAATGATGAAACATGACAATGATATATCGCAAACCGCAATACAAGTTTATTATTGTATCGTCCAGAAAGAATTAAGATGAAAAAGTATAGAAATAATTCACAGACTTCAGCGGCGACTTGAAAGCTGGTGAATAGTTTATACATTTATTTTATTCCTTTTGAATGTCATCTAAAATTTCACTCGTATATAAGGTCACTACGTTATACTGTATATTGTTTGGTTTCGCTTTTGTAGAAACCATCACTATTCCTCTGTAACGCTGCAATATATAATATTCAAGAGTTAATCGGTTGGTACCGCGGACATCTCTGCATGGCCCCAAATGTGAAGGAATAACACTATCTATTATTGTAACACTTTGAATAAGCTAACTAACTCACGTAATTAAACGTTTACTGAAAGTATCCGTTAATGTTTATTCAAAATGTTGCTGGTTTGAATGAAGTAAGCACCATTCTGATTGGTCAGTAGTTAAGATGACACCGTTCTCATTGGTCAGTAGTTAAGATGACACCATTCTGATTGGTCAGTAGTTAAGATGACACCGTTCTCATTGGTCAGTAGTTAAGATGACACCATTCTGATTGGTCAGTAGTTAAGATGACACCATACTGATTGGTCAGTAGTTAAGATGACACAATTCTGATTGGTCAGTAGTTAAGATGACACTGTTCTCATTGGTCAGTAGTTAAGATGATAGATTACTCGAGGTCTATATTATAATACATAAGATACAAAGATTTGTATGCCTGGAAACAATCTTAAAGTCATCAATTTACCGAATTGGTTTTTGTTTAAAACATCTCTGACAAAGAGTAATTATAATCAATTGAAAACAAGATTAAGTTATTGTACATTTTATACAATACCAACTGTTAGAACTTACACTTTTAATACCTTTCTGAAGTTTGAACTTCCTTTTATGTATTTATTCTTTTAATTTGAAGTTAACAAATAATAACGTGCATCCCAAAAAATTCTATCGTGCGGTCTTGATATTTTGTATGTAACTTTCGATTTTTGAAGTGCTATGCTCATTATCATTTATGTTACTTGATGTTAAGATATATTTTCTACCATGGTAACCATTTCGTGCATTTTTGTGATATGCAGCGTGTGCTCTGTCGGAGATGTTAAAAATTGTTTACAAAAATGGTAAAAAGTACACAGAAGCCAAACCTGTCATTTCAAATGTAAAATATAAAATGGAATCAATCTAGGTGACTAAAAAACATTCTTATGACGTCATAGCTTACCATTTTGACCCCGTGACCTCTATGGTCTGTGCGCCGGGACTCCTGGGACACACACTATCCCCTGGACACTGGCACTTCATCCAACTGAAATAATTATTCTCTTCCTTTATTGATGGTATCTCGCTTATTTCAGAACACACAGTGTCTTCGGAACACATCGGGAGTGGGTAGTGCTAGAAGTAGAAAAAACAGAAACAGTCTAGAGATAATATCGAAGCAATCCAATTGAAAAGTTGAAAAAGCATGATTGACTAATATAAATAACTTTTTGAATATAAGGTTGATTTTACATTTCAAACAGAACTCGCCATCTCCTACAAAGCCCTACCGGAATTTGTCACTCGACTATAGTTTCCATTACAAGCGGGTCAGACGCCATGATTCGCCAGCTTGTATGAGCCGGCGACTCTATTGTTAATGGCTTTGATTAGATGGTATGGGGGGACTTCTGCTTTATTTCATCAAATCAAGATCATGTTAACTCATCAAAATGAGAACAAAGGTAGTGACAACATTTTCACAAATGGTACAAAAGGATAGGACAACAGTCAAGACATATATATAAGTCATTTCCTATAAATTCGGTGCATACATGTATATTAGATTTGATGAAAATTGGAACACGGCACATAAACCCATGTTACTTTAAGTTACACACATTTACACACACATTTCATTTTTACATAAAGTAAGTACTTACTTACAACTCAATACTCACACATTCATTAAAACTAACATTCACTCTAACATTCACACACACAGCAACAACAAAAAATATTCAAAATATGAAGGGACAATGATGAGAGACAAAACTTTTTTATTCATCAGCCGGTACATTCGATCAGTAACCTTCGATATAGTTATAACATGTTATACTCCTGGCCTTACTTTTGTCTGCCACACAATAAGTCACAGGTCACTAATTATGTACAACAGTTTATCATATTTGGCAAAAACCGATATCAGCAATCAATGATTCCAGAATTTAATTAAGCAAAGTCTTTTTGGTTTAAATTACAGGATACTCTTGAATCCCGAATATAGGATTACACTTGACATTGAACATAAGAGTAATTTGATCTAATTGATGAATACAAATATTCACGTATTTACACAGGCAATATTTCTAATTTCACGTGAAGGAATATTGCCTGTGTATGTCTAATTGAGAAAGAAAACTATTTCTTTCTCCGACCTTCATACATCTGACATATATCCCGGTAACACAGCTATAAAGAATGTAATCATGATCGACATAAGACACGTTTAGAAGTAAGGAATACCTGTTGATGAGGCCATTTATAATCCTGATTGTTTAGAAGTAAGGATATACCTGTTGATGGGGCCATTTATAATCCTGATTGTTTAGAAGTAAGGATATACCTGTTGATGGGGTCATTTATAATCCTGATTGTTTAGAAGTAAGGGTATACCTGTTGATGGGGCCATTTATAATCCTGATTGTTTAGAAGTAAGGATATACCTGTTGATGGGGCCATTTATAATCCTGATTGTTTAGAAGTAAGGATATACCTGTTGATGGGGCCATTTATAATCCTGATTGTTTAGAAGTAAGGATATACCTGTTGATTGGGCCATTTATAATCCTGATTGTTTAGAAGCAGGGGTATATATATTGATAGGGGCCATTTATAATCCTGATTGTTTAGAAGCAGGAATATACCTGTTGATGGAGCCATTTATAATCCTGATTGTTTAGAAGCAGGAATATACCTGTTGATGGAGCCATTTATAATCCTGATTTGTCCAGCTTACATTGAGTGACTTTACGATATTACTGCCAGCCGAGTATATTAGACCTATTGCCCGTGGACACAAAGGCTCCTACAAAATACGCTATATCTGTGGGATATTATCCTATATTTTATACGGTAAGGAACCATATCAATGACGCCCTAATTGCTGATGATTGTACTTTTTTGCCTCCATTACCATTCCTATTTCAGATTTCCTTCATAAGTGATATTTATACAGGGGTTAAAGAGGTCAAGGAACTCCAGTAGCGTCCCCGGACCAGCACGCGCGTGCTGATATGCGATAAATGCTTTACGCTGATTTACTATTGGTAAAAAATCAAACAATTATCAAAACAGGGGTAGGATTCATATCCCGGGGTAACGATCGGTGTCAACAGCACAGATGATAATTGAAAAGGGAATACAATATCGGGAGAGGTCTCCAAAGCTAACATCTCCTATTGGAAGGTTTGATTAAAACAAATATTCGCTATTCATGTGTAAATATAACATTTGATAAGTATCACATAGTAAATAGCATTTTCTCTGTTTTTATAGTCATCCCAGCGGGAGCCTAAGCTTGACATCAACAAAACTCTTATCATGAGTGGGGGCCTCGCGTGACGAAAGATGAAACTGCCTAGTTTAAAATACATCGTTTTTTCGTAAAATTCCATTAAACAGTTTTTAATTGCTCGCATCGGCGTTTAACATTTGTGCATAAAAAGTAAACGATGACACGCGCTGGATTCCAGCATCTGTATGGGATGAACGGTTCTTCGATATGCACTAAATATACAAATTTCACTGAACCTGTTTTCATTGTTTGGTGATCCCTGTCTTAATGGGACGCCTACGGGAAGTTGCTTCTGTACATGACAGCTGAAGTCAGACGATAACAAAACGAGTAGCTCGAGTACAGATTGGACTGAAGGTTAGAGTTCAAGGCGATCGGCCTTGTCGCTTGATAGGATAGAATCACAATTATCAAGTTTTTCTTGACGTGTGGTAAGTCATAATTCCAGCTGTAAATTGTAATTTTACCTAATTTCGGTTTTAATGATGATATTAACAGCGACAGGTTAAGTTACATACCAAGTTTTAAGATTCCATTTTGTGACGTCTGTCAAATACAACTTTTGGATCTCAAAGTTAAGAATTCTCATCAATTTTCACGCGATATTGGTCCAGCAGCCCATTAACAACTCTTCATGTATGGTCAGGAAGGTCCAAGTCGTAATGCAATCAGTATCGAAGTTTAGATATCGGATGAAAGTGTTAAAATTAGTATTGCATTTTTTTCCTGCAGATAGTCAGAAATGTCCATTGACAGCCATTTGTAGTATATTGCATAAGGTGGTGTAATTTCCTTGTGCGATAAGAAATCAGGCAATTTCGATGCTTGTTAATATGCCTATTGATTCCGTTGATACCATCCTAGTTCTTACAAGTTATTTTGGGAATGGGACCTTATACGCGGATATGACAGAACTATATGACAGTGTCGTCGATGACGCTGAACCTTCCTGAACACCTGGTCTTTTTCGCCTTGTACATGTTCAAGGATCTTCGTGCAAATCTAAAGTTTTGTTGGTATTTTGCACTTTGACATTTGTTTCGACCCATTTTGAGTTTCCTCCGTCGCCTTCTAGGTATCAACAATTTAGGCTCTTAGCTGACGAGTCCTAGAAAAATGGATCAGATTGACGAAAACAGCTATGTGATGTCCCTAACATCACTGGTGAGTCTAGAAGGACGGAACAGATGTATGATGTCCCTAACATCGCTGACGGGTCCTAGAAGGATAAAACAGCTGTATGTTGTCCCTAACATCACTGATGAGTACTAGATGGACGCAACAGCTGTGTGATGTCCCTAACATCACTGATGAGTACTAGATGGACGCAACAGCTGTATGATGTCCCTAACATCACTGACGCCTCCTAGAAAAATTGATCAGATGGACGAAACAGATGTAAGATGTCCCTAACATCACTGACGAGTCCTAGAAGGATGGAACATCTGTGTAATGTCCCGAACATCACTGACGAGTCTAGATGGTTGGAACAGAAGTATCGGGCAGTTTAACTTTTAATTTACTTTACTGTATCTAGATCTCGATTCTATCCAAAAGTACATTCATTTAGCGCACGAAATGTAGAAACACTACCTACACTTATCTTCTTTTGTTTTCAAGGGGAAATACTATTCATACTTCAGTATTGCAGTCTTTAAAATGACAGGCTGATGCTAATTAAGGGTGAAGATCTACCACGTTCATTTTGAATACCTAAACTTCATATTTATTCTTATGTACAGACCGTTGCTTAAGCTAAGCCTTTATTCAAAGTTCATGCCACTATTGGTAATACCACTAAGCCGTATTGTAATACTACATACTCCATAAGCGGAATGAATTAAATGTGGATTTTACATAACTCAAAAGAACTTTTGATCATTTTTTAACTTCCTATCAAAATGTATTAGTTTTCTAGTCTTAACCATACCTACCATACTCTATTCAAAACCCTATAAACATCTTTATTCACTTACTACGACCACCGTTTTCACAAGGAAGGCAAACGTCTGTACAGTTACTTTACTGGAATTTAATATTTTAAACATCATGGTGTATATAGATTAAACCCAGAATGAAAAAGTGAAAATAAATTCTTGTCGACAACTTCATCCATTATCAATTGATACATTGTCTCAAAATGACGAGGCGGTAAATGACGAAGCGGTAAATGACGAAGCGGTAAATGGCGATGCCAATCCCATATAATTTAAAGAAGTCCAGGACACTAGAGACTCTTCAACATCAGCAGTTCATCACAGTCTTCTCTAGTAACGTTACTAATAGGGCCTTGTGTGATAAAACTGTAAGGTAACAATGATGATTTGTTAATCTTTCCATTTTTTGATAGTTTTATTCCTGCTCCCCATACATTCGTTTTTTTACATACTCCAGTTTATTCAATATTCAAGGGTTTGTCCCCATTTACACGATTTTCATTAAAGATACAAACTGCTTATAGAACCTCACAATGGAGGATTACGAGATATGAGAGATGAGAGATGAGAGACGAGAGATGAGAGATGAGAAAGACAATTGTTTTATTATCGACATGACATTAGGAAGTGTTCTACTGTCTTGTGCGTTCTGAAGTCATTCGAGTTCGACAGTCGTTGCTATACGGTTTCGCTGTCACTACCCTAATTCTCAATTACAGGACGTGGCATTACTTATATTGTAGGCGTCAGGGTTTAGAAGAAGGAACTTACCTGTTCCGGACACAACACCTGGGGAAAGTTTCGTTAATATTCCTTAACATACGTGAATTCCATAACTTCAATTCTCCAATATGAAAGCATTACATAATTATTGGAAGGTTCCTTAACTATTATCCTTGAATTCTGTTATGGTTTCCTTTTGACATTTTTAAGTTAAGGGACGTTGATGCAGCCATGGCCTGGTCTTCTGTATTTAGTACTTATTCAAAGCTTTCCATGCGAAGCTGTATGATGTTGATATTGTCGCTTGTTTTACGGTATTGAGTTAAAATCACGATCTTGTTTTATTGTGAGAACATTCAACACACACACCATACAGCTGTAAATGCATCACCACACGAACATTGATACATGTTGACAATTGTCAAGAATTTGTTTAGCAAGTACATAAAGACACGGTTTTGCTGGCTCCATAGAGACCGTGCATGTACGTGATAGGTTCGTTTTGTCCAGAAACGAGCCCCTTTCTATCTGTATGCGGGACACATCTCTCATTCTAATGGAATCAGACGCCGTGTGTGGCTGAAGGCGATAGTGCATAGTTCACCAGAAATCGTGGAGGCGTACTAATAAACCAATAATACATAGGGAGGGGTTTTGATATGATGGGGGTATTAATGTTACAATTGTGTTAGGTGTTAACACCTTTATAATATAAGAACATGGTTGATACTGATTTACAGAACTGATCACATTGTGAAAAATCGAGACAATCCTACAGAAAGGTGATTCCAAATTAATGGATCCCATTGAACTCTTCACCAGACAATACGGGTGTTAGGAGGGAGTATATCATCTATAAGGCTATAAGGTTATCAGGCTGATGGTTCTAAATCATAGTATCTCAAAAATGGAAGCCATATACAACTCTTTTTCTCCTATTCCTCAATGTATTCAGAGTTTTGTATGATACGTCTGTTGTTTTGTCATATCCTGTGTGGAAACCTTTTTTCTGCAAACGCTTATAAATGCTGTTTGCAACAAGAATCAGGACTGCTTAAACACGGGAAACATTTCTAAGGAGACGTACCGTTATATGTAAGCTATGAACTCCCCAATTGAACCTTTGTTGAGATTTTCATACTCACGAGACCAAATGTGCCCACTCCCTTGGCTTATCGAAAACTTTTTAACAAAGAACCTGTCTGGCACTTTACACTGTTGTCGTCACTTGTATACAGAGGCGAATTCTGTTGATTTCTGTACCATAAAAAATATCGACTATTTGATCATGCTCATTACTACCCCTTGTCGTCTTCACCACACCCTAAGTTCTCTCTTAGCTTTGAAAATGTAGCTTCGCTTGTATTTAGCGTGTGAGTATGTGATAAAGAATAGAACGGTAGGCGTTAATCCCCCAATACACCAACAAGACAAAATAGGCGTTACGATGACCCCCAATAAATCTACACGACAACACAGGCGTAACGGTGACCCCAATACACCTAAACGACAACACAGGCGTTAAGGTGACCATTAAATACACCTACATGACACCATAGGCGTTTCGGTGACCCCCAATAAATCTACACGACAACACAGGCGTAACGGTGACCCCAATACACCTAAACGACAACACAGGCGTTACGGTGACCCCCAATACACCTAAACGACAACAGAGGCGTTACGGTGACCCCCAATAAATCTACACGACAACACAGGCGTTAAGGTGACCATTAAATACACCTAAACGACAACACAGGCGTTACGGTGACCCCAAATACATCTAAATTACAACATAGGCGTTACGGTGACCCCCAATACATCTACATGACAACATAGGCGTTGAGGTGATCCCGAAAACATTTCACAGTACAATTGATTAATTTAAAAGGACTACTTCAAACGTGCATATGCGTTTCACATTTTCTTACCTCATTATGAAACTGGTGTACAGATGGCTTAATGCATACACAGTATATGTAATAAAACGACCCAATATCAGCACTCATAATTAAGTGTAATGTTTGAATCGCTGCGACATGTTCATGTTTGTCTCCTTATGATAGCTCAACTCTGATGTCGACTTCATAGTGCGACCTCACTGAAGCATACTGCCGAAGACACCCAGCAGGACACTCCACCCGGTCACATTATACTGACACAACGGGCGAACCAGTCTTCCCACTCCCGAATATTATCAGGTGAGCGCTTATCAGGAATAGTAACAATCATTTTTATAGACTCTGGTATATGTTGTCGTTAGAGGATAGACACCAAAACCATCCTCACAAGAGGTGAACGCTAATCTAAAGGCCAAACGTTTCGCCTCTTACGGTCATGCAATGGGGAATTCAAGTCGTATATGGAGCTCGGGAATCTGTTTTAATCGCTAAAATATGGCTACCAAAAGATAAGTTTGTTTTAAGTATGAAATTATTATATAATGTAGTATTAGTACTGCACTAAATCTAAGCCCATTATCGTAACATATGTGTTCGGTCGTTCAAATTAGGTATCTGTATCGATATTTGAATACATATAAACATGTGTTTTGAATCTTAACATTACCAAGATCTTAAAATGATGTTTTGTTTGGTTTAATATTTGCAGAATAGCTTTGTATATAAATGAATACGTTGTTTTTAAAATCTAAAACATGCAGATGGCTGTAGCAAAATAAGTGTTAAAGAGATACCAAAATATAATTGAAAATGTAAGTAAACACATTCGACAGATAAAAGGAAAGAAAATACAAACAAAATATAGATTTATATGGAGACATTTGAATATTATTCACATAATCATACCAGATGTTCCAGAAGTGTAAGCGTCCTCTATTTTAGTCAATGTACTCGCTATGTTCTTAAGTTCCAATCCCTATTACACGCTGTACTCAGAATGAGAATTAGGTTGGTGACGAGGGAGCCACCAGGCATTCCATCCAACATAGAGCATGATATCAACACCATTCAATAGAAAATGAGTGGTAGATACAGTAGGGCTAAACATTATTCAAACTGAACCACGTAACTGTTTCGTCCTAACAAATAAGGGAAATTAGAATAATTACTCCTATTAGAGAAAATATATCAGCTGTCCCCTTGACTACTGTGTAAGTAAGTATTGAACAGTCTGATGCTGAACATAGTGACGAACCATACAAACCAAACTTGATCTCAAATAGTTGTACATAATGTAGTTATAGGATATTACATAATCTAAAAAGACTGTGAATTACGTGTGGCTATTATGCACTATGAAACCCTTCTTAAGAATTCAAACATAGCATGCAGGATATCAGTAAACTTGTAGGACTTACAGTCCTCTCATTGAACTCCTAGTCAGACGTATTCGATACTTGTTGTTATCCCCGGTGGCACCTGTGTCACCACCCTAACTCTCATTTGAGAATGTGACTTGACCTACATTTGTATGACGGATGTCGTCGTGACCTACATTTGTATGACGGGTGTCGTCGATGAAGAAATAGACGCTTACTTTCCCGAAACATATGGTCTATTCTGTTTGTAACTTTTCCTATGGCTTCCTTGAAAATCTTTTTTAATATATATATATATGTAAGTTGCCCCTTTATTTTACCGATTTTGAGTTGGAATTATGGTTACGTTATTCTACCAGAAGTATTTTGTGTTTGAGTCCACCAGAAGCGCTTATCGTCAAGAAAGCTCAAAAGATTGCAAGACGATACGCAAGTCCTTTAACTATTATTCTAGTTATATATTGCAAAAGGTGAGTAATAAGTAATAATGTGTCGTCCATCTAGGTCAGTAATGATGTGTCGTCCATCAAGGACTCGTCAGTAAAGTTGTTTCGTCCGTCGAGGACTCGTCAGTGAAGCTACTGGACACATGTACTGAAATTCAGAAGGAAAATCAAGAAAATCGAAATGGGCTTAAACGAATTACAAGAAAGCAAATGTAGCAGAAACTAATTTGATTTTAAAAACGAATAAAAGTTCCACGAAGTCATTAAAGACCAGTTATATGAGATAAATTCAAGAAAAAATATCCAATAATCTTCTGAAAAATTTAACTTTGCAATTCCACATATTTTTAAGAATCTTACAATCGAAATAAGGGTTTGCGGCATATGCCATTGTTTGCGATATTTGGTCCCTGAAGTGCTATTAAAAGTCGTACATACATGTGTAGCTACATTAATTGAATAAAAGCCAAGCTTTTCCGAAATAAGTTATTATCTCTTCAGTTGGTTACTGGCTAAGTAACGTTTACATGGGTCCCAGTGGGGTTTTAAGGTCTTTTTCTATTACATTAGTAACACGTACTAATTGTAATGGGCATGATTACATATGTCCCTACACGGCCCATCCAATCGAGAATGAAGTAATTGATATGATAACAATGTTTAAGTGCCATTTGACACGTACCGGCATATCACATTTCACCACAATCGGTCGATATTGAACTTTTGAACAATTGAAGGACATGAAATGGTAGACCTTTGTTTGTTATATGTAACAATATGTTAGATGGATCTGAATGGAGTAACAAAGTATATACCAGATCTCACTCGTGTGGAATAATAGAATCTTACATGGACCTGTTCTGTTGACAGGGATAGGGAGTGTTGAGATATCCCTGTCCGTGGTACAGACTCATGTTTGATTGTTTTTCTCAAATGCTTAAACAAGTAACAAATTGTAAGGTGTTGTGAAAACCTTTTCATCGCACCATCATCAATTTCTCATGAAATTTGCGCTGAAATTGACGACGTTATTAATTTGCGACGTGGTTACGATACATGAAATGATGACGTTACGCTCTTGTGAGTGGCGTCATGGCACGTGTCAGCTGTCTTTCTATATCCCGTATATATGAGATGGTTATACCAACCCTAGCCACCGACGGGTTCACCCTGTGAAGTATGTGACAAATACGGTTTCATAACGAGCTAACAAATTGAAATATCTGTCAAACTTAATAGGTTTTTTATCATTAGGCCAACTAGAATACAGCGTTAACGACATTGAATAGAAACCTTAAGAAATTAATGAAACTGGATCTTAAATTCCATGTTTACTGCTGTATTGTAAAACGATACTTATTACATTTCAAAAGTAATGACAAACGGTCACATTTCGTTAAGTAATTGTCAAATACACATCTCTAATAAATGTTATCAGATACCCGTTCGTGTGCTTTATTGATTTTTACATTAAAAAAAACTAGACAAAAAATCCAATTCGGTTTAACTCAAAGTGTATCATTTTTCTCAAATCTGAATCGACATAAAATGAAAAAAAAAGCCAATTCTCAAAATTGGTTTTGAAAGCGAAAAGTATGCAAAAACCTTAAGTTTGCGAGCTTGCGAAAACTCATGGTAACTTTTCTCCCAGAGTGTTAAATGGCCAGGCCCACCGATACAATTGCCCAAACTTCTATTACAGGATTAAACAAAAATAAGTTAATTTCACCTGTAAATATTAATTAAACCATCGATATAAAAAGAATAATTAATGTAAATCATAGTCTTGTTTCGTCCTTCTAGTACTCGTCAAGTTTGCAATTCTATGTACGTTACCGACCTCTTGTTGGCTTCCACAATTAAATTTGTCAATTTGAATATATGCCTCTAAAACATGAAGACATCGTGCCTTTAAGTGTGGTATATGATAGTATTAACATTGATAACGATATGTAGAACAGATATTGATTATTAATAAATGAGCTATTATATCTATAATAGATATTTGGTACAATATAGTTGGCCAATTGAAAGATAATGGTTTTTATTACTAGTATAACATGTATGTCGTGTGAGTGTATCTATGAGTTACAGAGTATATATTTGTTATATCAGTACCATAAAATGATATTATCTTCAAGGTCAATGAAATACGCAGTAAGACCCCCGTTGTGGGTGCAGTAAACTTACGTATTAATTCTGTGCTTACAAATGTTGTTGCGACTGAATCTATTTGTTTACAGGGACAAATTGAAACAATGTATCTGTCATCAACTGGGTCGAATTGTAGGCTTTTTCAAATTGTTTGAAAGTAGATTGATGTGAAGAGTGACAAGTTTCAGGATATATACATGTATTCAACATTCTTTTAAAATAATTACTTAATTATTATACTTTTGCACCTTACAGATTTTTACATTTCTTTTGACCTATGCTGAATTTGTTTTAGTCGCCTCCCCTGGGTATAAACACTTTAGGTTCTCACCGTCACTAAATAGTCATAGAAGGAGCAAACAGCTATGCAATGTCCCCGACATCACTGGCGTGTCCTAGAAGGATGAAACAGCTGTATGGTGTCCCTGACATCACTGGCGTGTCCTAGAAGGATGAAACGGCTATAAAATGTCCCTGGCATCACTGGCGTGTCCTAGAAGGATGAAACGGCTATAAAATGTCCCTGGCATCACTGACGTGTCCTAGAAGGATGAAACAGTTGTATGATGTCCTTGACATGACTGACGAGTCCTAAAAGGATGAAACAGCTGTATGATGTCCCTGACATCACTGACGTGTCCTAGAAAGATGAAACGGCTATAAAATGTCCCTGGCATCACTGGCGTGCCCTAGAAGGATGAAACAGCTGTATAATGTCCCTGACATCACTGACGTGTCCTAAAAGGAGGAAACAGCTGTATGATGTCCCTGACATCACTGACGTGTCCTAGAAGGATGAAACAGCTATATGATGTCCCTGACATCACTGACGTGTCCTAGAAGGATGAAACAGCTGTAGGATGCAGTATTGAATTTTTGAGCTACTGCATCTTACCCTTCCTTCGTTAAGAAATGTACGAACATCTCGTTTTTATTTTGTACAATCTTTCAAAATCGACAACAATTTTTGGTCAAGTTTTGGTCAATTTGGGTTATCCATCAAATAAAAGGAGACTTGACGAGAGTAAACAAGACTGGACAAAATAGCAGCTCACAAGAATACGAGCGTGTTGGCTCCTCCACGAACGTGTGGACTCCTCCACGAACGTGTGGATTCTTCAACGAGTGTGTGGGCTCCTCCACGAACGTACAGACTCCTTCACGAACGTGTGGATTCTTCAACGAGCTTATGGGCTCCTCCACGAATGTGTGGATTCTCCAACGAGCTTATGGGCTCCTCGAAGAACGTGTGGATTCCTCAACGAACGTTCGGGCTCCTCCACGAACGTACAGACTCCTCCACGAAAGTGTGGTCTTCTTCACGAACGTGTGGAATCTTCAACGAACGTGTGGGCTTCTCCACGAACGTGCGGATTCTTTAACGAGCGTTTGGGCTCCTCCACGGATATGTGGACTTCTCCACGAACGTGTTGATTCTTCAACAAGCGTGTGGGCTTCTCGACGAACGTATGGAATCCTCCATGAACCTGTGAACACCTCCACAGTAGACGACCACGGGTATATAGCTACATTCCTACTAAGCTATATCAATCAGAGAGAGATATAACTGTCGTTGTAGATATTTTCTTGCTATCAAATCTTCAAAGGGGGTGATAAGTCTCTGCCCTTTCCCATCCAGACAGTGACTTGTGGCCTCAATACGGTCACATGGGCAAACGTTTGGTTATGCATAAGAGAGGACAATTGTATTGGACCTTAGTTAACATTAAACTATGTGAGGAGATACATTCATCCCATTATTTAATCAATGTCGCAATTTCTAAACTTTGGATACTTTCAAAAGAAATACTAAAACTATTCTTTAGTATTGTTTAACGGTGATATCACATTTAAACCTACTTTAGATTCAATCCAATTCTTACGTTACATACTTCACGCTATTATTAGTTTGTGTGTACTGACACACAGTGTCGTCGACAATATAAACCTGAACCAGAAATCAATAAGAAATCACGGGGGGTATAGCGTAACAGAACATAGATATGAAATCAGAGGCCATAGGAACTAGGCAAAGATCGACGGGGATATATCTTGTTGAATAGAAATCCAAAGTCGAAACGACAGAATGGAGTGTGAAATCACAGAAGAGACAACTCAAATTGACGTACAGATGAATTGTGGATATAAAATATACAATAGGAAATGACAGTGGAGACACCCGAAAAAACAACGACATTTTTATCCTAAACCAAGAGCACTCCTGTTAATACAATGCACTCTTCTCCAACAAGGTTTAGCAATAAACCAAGTCCCGGATGAGTATCAACCACCGGACGAGTTGTCGTCATAACGATCGGCCATATCGTTACCCGTATGTAGTTTGAAACAAAGATCTTTCCCTAATTGTTGTGCCATTGGGAAGACATACTAGCGTTTTCACATTTTCAGAAAGTTCGTTGAATACAAAAATATATAACGGAGATGCGGTAATTGAATTAAGGAGAATCATCAATTTTTAATGTTGTTTTAGTTTGCGCTGATTTTCGAAAAATGTCCGGTTTGTGAGTTAGGTAATCCTAAGTGATTTAAATGTTCCATGAACAAGAAAAGTACTGCACATCTTAATGATTGTATTACTGAGATATCACGTCCTTTACGAAATGTCAAAATGCACTTAAACCTGGCGGATACCCTTTAAATTAGATAATAAAAGTTTAGCTGAAGCAACATTATTTACTTCTGAATTACCATTTGCAATTACGTTTCAATATAAGCTCGAACTATCGCTTATTATAGATTAAGAGAAATAGTTTGTTGGGTCGTAGATTAGGTAAAATGGGAGCATAAGAGAAATAGACAGTTTGCTCAAATATGAGGTGGGTGTATTAAGAGATGAAACTCTATCATACAACTGTTTAGTCCCTCTATGAGATGTCAGGGATCCTTTAGGGCAGAAGGACATGTAGATGCCCTTTAGAATGCGTCATTCAATATTTCTTTAATCAGAAGTTAAATTAAATTTGCTTTCCTGCCGATATGCACTTCATACGTAAATTGATGCGTGATATTTTGAACAGTGTGAGTATGTCTTCTCTCCTTCCGGAGTTTATCTGCTTTGAAAACAAAAACACACACAAATATTATATAATCAGACCAGGCGGTCCAGAAGGGCGAGCGTGCTCCGCGGTTAAACTACAGCAATCTTTATATTTGTTACATGAGCAAGACATTCATATTGAAATATCAACTAGATGGGGCCAAATACTTCTGAGCACTTGGTATTAATCATACACCACCTTGTCGCAGAAATCATCACACTTCCATGGAGCATAATTAAATTGTCTCCATTATCACAAACCTGGCATACAATTAATGTAATATTGTCTCCATTCAATTTCCTTGCTTTAAAAGACAATTACACACAATGTTATCAATACGTCATTAGATCATTGTGATATCAAAAGCACTTTTCATAATCAGTTCAGCCACTTAAAATTATTTTTTCTAACAAGAAAAACACATTTTAAACAATGCGTCATGAGTCAATACCGCACTCCAAGCTATGACACCGAAGGTGATATCCGATTATAGCCGAGTTTTAAAATTAATTCTAATATTTAACATTGTCTTAAAGAAGTTGTCTTGTCCCATTTTTATTGAAAAGAACGTCAAATATGGTCAACAGAACTGTTTTAACATACTTGGAAGAATGTCCCCTCAATCACCGCTGGTCAGGTTTGTGCTGAAGCTAAATTGATGGACATCGCTAAAGTTCCATGTATAAAATGCATCATGGCAACCCATACTATAAAACTCCAATGACAAGAAAGGACATCACTTTTTTGTTAATACTTTTCAGATTTTATTTCCTTGTATTGATGCCCCATATCCTCTCCGTCGTGTCTCAATCACCAATCAACAAACATAGCTAAATTTACAATCACGTTTTAAATTAGCTTATAAATGAAGAGCTCCTTCAGAAAATCCTCTTTAAACTCGATTCAGCAGATGATTGTCCAGGACATGTTCGGAGACGATCGACAGATAACATTTTACGGACATAATAAAGTTTGGTACATAAAACTGGAATTATATGATTTGTCTAGCTGAGATTGTTCATCAGTTCTTCAAAAACAATAAATAAATACATTTTAAGGGTCGCCTTCTAGAATCTCCTGATTATTTCAGAAAAAATGCGATCTTATACCAAATTCTCTAGCATACCTTATATGTTTACCTTGAGAGCCATAAATTATATTACTAAGTTAAAATCAAATTTAAATTGAACCTTGACATTTACAGTATAAAACCAACGACTATTTAATTGTCAGAATGAAAGAATGAAATTTATTTTCTCCTTTACAATCAAATAGCCATTTTCTCCCAACCATTCGTTCCTGTCTGCACTCACCACGCTACAATGATCCAAAGCACTAGCTGTACCTAATAAACATTAGATATGTACCAGGGGTCGTACAATGTTTTAAGACAATCGATGACACACGGTAAAACATTCAGTGCAAAAAACTCTCTTACTTGTGGTATTTTTATTGAGTTTTTTTTACAATACAGGTTTTATGAATTTACAAAAGTTGACAGAATATAATTTCTCGTAAACCTCCGATAGGATAATTTAAGAGGCAATGTAAATTTGAAATACAAGTTTGACACAGTACAGTATTTTTCCGAGTTTATCTAAAACACGACCTCAACCATTATATATGGTTCCCCGGAGACTACACATATGACAGTGTCAAGCTGTCGGTATTTCCGTCAAACATTTCTCGTCCGTTTAACCACGAGTGTCAGAATTTGACTCCAGTATATGAGTGGGATTAATTGTAGAGATCGTTTGTTAGAGAATCTGATGTCCAAAGAGAAGTATACTTACATACTATTATCGCGTATCCACTGGTCTTACTAGGGCGATGTAACCATTTATCATACACAAGATGAGTTCTAATTCCACTAGTTCTTGGATATTTTATCTGAACAACATCTTCGACATTCAGGGGTTTTGTTAGCGATATACAAATCGTTTCTATCATAAAGAGTTGTTTAACCTGACATCGGAGAATCGCTGGCAGTAGACACACTAACCAACCGTTAGGCCAATCTGTCCGGTGAAAAATTACAAGAACTCTTCACCCAAAGTCGTCAGTCAATTTGACCTTGATGGGGTCATTCCTTTCATCTCCATACAATGTATATTTACATCTCTCCCTTCTACAGCTTAGTAAACTCTGACTGCGAATAAATAAGCGTGTACGCAGTGCCAAAAAGGTTCAGCGAATTAAAAAGCGCCGAATCGGTGACATAATTATGACGTTGTCTATTTGTGACGTTACCGGAACGTCAATAATTTTAGCGTTTTCTTATATATACCGACGATCTCTGAACAAAAAGATAAGGTCAAGTGAATATTTTGTCAAAAACTAAACTGAATATTGCGGAAATGAATTAATATTGAACTTCTCCATGAGGTAAGCTAACAACAAATGGCTGAAGCGTACAGTTCCTATAGAACATTTAACCACGTCACTACTTAATATGTGTCAATACACGCTGTGCTTGACAACCATAGTAATTCTGAGACGGAAATTGTGGATTGTGAATATATCAGTTAATTAAAAACATTAAAGGTATTAAGCATAAAGATGCTGAGTTGTGTCTTTTAATTTTGTTAACAATACTGGTGTCTTCATTGGAACTATATTATCTTAGCAACCATGGTTGTCGTAGTTACCAACGTCGCAACATACCCTGAATGGTATTTTCTTCGGACTGTATTCAAACGATCTGTTTGATATAAATATAAGGATTGTACCCCATTTTAACTGCGTATACGGTAGTATGCTCGCAGCTGGCAACGAACATATCCTGTTGAGCGCTAACGCGCTAACCATAGGAAATTATCGTTGCCAACTGCGGGCATACTACCGTAACGCAGTTAAAATGGGGTACAACCTTAAATATTACCTTATCCCTTTACGATGTATACCATCCGTCCATGGGAATCACCTCATCTAAACCTGACTCTAATTTCGCCATAACTTATTACTACTTGAATAAGCTTCATACGCACTTCCTCACTCATAGTTTTATATATTGTTGAATTGTTTCAAAAAATATATTACATACATTGTACATTTATAAGCATGCATATATATTAGTGGAGAAGTGAATGCTACGATATCTAATTAATGATTCAGTTTTATTATATAAATGTAATGAATCTAGTTACAGAGATAAAGTTTTATTATGAAACTGGTCTATAATCATTGATTAATCCGTATCTAGTACAGATCATTTTAGTTTCCAACTTTGAGAAGGTCCTGCATTTTGCTGGAAAATGATAGCCATTTCAAAAACAAGAAACAATAAAGGCGATTTCACAAAGGTTATTTGCCATTGCTGAGAGCACTACTTTTTTTCTTTTTGCGGAGGTACACATTTTTTCCATTTACTTGAACATGTATTCTTCCGCATAACATATAGTGCATTTCTAACGTTGTTGTTCGGCATTTAACCTTTGTCAGGCACTAAATTTTCCTGAGAGCACCTCACCACGTCAGCAGGGGGATGGTAACATTTAGGTGTACTTTATTACCATATATTAACGTCTCCAAGCAAATGCCATTAAGTGGAATTTGTTATTTCAAATTTAAATGAATTACAATAGAGTTAAGTCTGCCAGGATTAAAATCTATAGCAGTAAGGCATTGGTATTCATTAGGGTAAATACACTGCGGCTCTAATCGTGTTAACTGTAACGGGATTTACTATGCGAACAAGAGAGTACATTAACACAGAATATTGAGAATACAGACTTTGAGAAATTCCTTCTCTAGAAAGCCCTCTATATCAAATTGCTTGGATATTTGTTTTGCATGTAATGGTTAGATGTACACTGGAACTGTTAGAGTATTCATTTAAAAAAAAGATGATGATATGTATCATTTAAATGAAATGCTAATTTCTTGTTATTTTTTTTTACTAAAACGTGTGTACACAAGAAAACCTAAAACGCAAAAGATGTCATTTCTTTGAAGTTTCCAGGTCGCTCTCCACATAACAAGATTTCCTGATTTTACCTTGAGTTGTCCCCTGAGGACTAAGCATCTCACTTAGTTTGTGAGTTTGCGTTGTTAGACGTTAGGGTAACGTAAAACGGCAACCCTTACTATAGGAACCTATTGGGTATACTTGGCTTGTCGTTTCTCTGAAAACTCGGTTCAGGTGGCACCGGTCCAGAATAAAAAAGAAAAATTATTTCTTTTAAATATCCAATTATTCAATATCGCAAACACGAAACTGATTAGATAAGACAACAAAATAATTAGGATTAGGAAATAGGGAACTCCTACCATTTTATAGTATTAACATTAGTTTAGATCCATTTTGATATCCCGAAGTTCCCCCTAGATTTCCAACCTATTATTACTGGTGTGTCGAGTCCTAAAACGACGACACAGTTGTATGGTGGAGTTTTATCGATTATTCGGTTTATATCCCTTTCTTTTCGTAATTCATATGTAAGATTCTAGTAAACTTGACATTAATGGATAGGGTGTGTTACCAGGTGTTGTGATTTCAGAGAAAAAAGTCAGTGCCGTTGTAAAATATCAAGCTTTCGGAGCAGATGGTGCCATACCCGGCATTGTGTTAGACTTTTGGACAAGATGACGATGCATCCGGTATTTTGTGCATTTTTTTTTTTAGAGAAAATGACATCAAAATCGATGTTACGTCTATCTATCGCAGAGGATGGTGTCACAATCAGTGTTTCGCCCCTCTATCGTAGAATATCGCGTCACAATCGCTATTATGTTCATCGATCGGAGAAGATCGCATCACAACCAACGTTCCGATAACCTATCGGTGAAAATTGGCGTCAAAATCGGCGTTTCGCTATTTATTGGAGAAGATCGCGTCACAATCGTCGCTTCGATAACCTTTAAGAGAAAAGGGCGTCAAAATCGGTGTTTCGTTGATCTATCTGCGAATATCGTGTCACAATCAGTGTTTCGCTTATCTATCGGAGAAAATCGCGTCACAATCGTCATTTCGATCATCTATCGGAGATTGTTGTGTCACTATCGTTCTTTTTTTCATCTGTCGCACAATCGTTGTTTCGTTAAATATCGTAAAAGAGTCATATCCAGTGTTCTGATAACGAGAACAAGTTCCATCATTTTGATATTTTGGTATCGTATTATGTTCGTTTCACGTGCACCTATTGGCCCGTGGTTAACGTGACATCTCATTGAGGTCAGATCAGACATAAACAAATGTTACTGCTCGATTGAATCCCAGATAGCACAGAGAGGGGAAGCCTCAATATGGTGATAGCAGAAACACAGCGGTTAACAACCTATCGACTGTAACACCTAATATCATCCGAACGTATCTCTAATTTTCATGCTACGACTATCGATAAACTACTCAAGGCCGACACTTTAGTCATAAAATCGTCACCATGCCATGTGACAAAAAGGAGTTTTGACATAAATTAGTGCAATGATACCATCGACATCCAATTGTGGATGGATATCTTGTCAAGGTCTGTGATAAGTAAAATCGATAGCAATCCAAATACACGTTTACGACAAATATGAATGTTTTAAGGCAGGTTATTTTTTTATTTCATATCATCAGACCTCATCTATATAAATGATCAGGCCATACACGTGTCGAGTAAACTCCCTAGTCGCTGTTTGTGACTGTGTCTTGCCGATCGAGTCGCCCCCTTTTTTGTATTTTTTAAATTCATATAACAAGACTGTGTTTTGTTATGGTAGATAATACATAAATTATTGATAACCCATGTTGTGTTATGTTTTATTGCCTTTGCATTCGAGAAACATGAATGTTAATTTTGTTCGCAATCACGCGCCCCCTAACAAACAAATAGCCAGTTCCCAAACAAGGGCAGAGCTTGGATAATAAATGTATCTTATTTCTCAGATCCATTCAAATCGGTTAATTGAAAAATCGCACTAAAACAATTCGGGAAACTTTGAAGATTTATTGTGTGATTTAGCTCGTTTTTATGTTACCGATGAAACATCCTGATTAACAGGTTTTATTTTAACCAAGATTGAACGAGTGCCAACAACAACGAAGAACCTGTAAGTTTAAAACTGAGTTAACAAGTATGAATGACAGCTCTTTGTCCCATAATTGTCCCTGTCAAACTATTTACATGTAACACAATAAAATACTTAATTGATAGGTTGTCGTTTTTCACTTTGATTTGTTAAAATCCTGAATGCCATTTAACTTACTGTTCTACCGTTCCGACATTTATCTGCGATATAACACCTTAGCGGCTGTCTCAATTGTACCGAGTCTTTCAGAACAAACTCAGTTCATTAAAACAAAAACAAATTGGTGTAGAAAAACACAAATTGAGTACATAACTGTTAACAAAGATAGAGAAGATGTTATTTCACATCTTTTTAAACATTTTAAAGAATTACACATATTTAAGTTCAAAACAATTATCTACCTATTCAAAGTCTAACGTAGATATTGATTATCGTGTTGAAACAAAACAACATGAGAATACAGACGTGTGAACAAAACCAAAATTCTAACAAAATAATCAGACAAGGGAAACCAATAAACAAAATGGAGATCAGCAACAAATCAGTTGACATTTACAAGAACAAGACCACGTGTTTTAGAAATGTACGAGTCTCCTGTTTAGTCATCGACCGTTGCCGTGTAAATTTCAGTCAATATCATGGAAAGTCAGTGTTAACAAAATAAGAAACGGGTTAGTCACAGCGAAGCCACGTGGCAAGCTAAGTAGTCTACTTCAACGCTTCGAATAAACCTACAACCATCTAAATACAATTCAACCGAGATATGTTCATTACTCAGTTGATCTTTCATAGGACCGGTGCAAGTACAACAAGCTGTCAAAGATTCCGTTCTTAACCGTGAGTGGTCAAAATATAACAAGTCGTAGGATTGACTACGCTTTTATTTCTGTTCTTAATTCATTGTTGGCATCATTAAGACTCATAGACATTTATTGTAATAGTTTCTTAAATAGGTTTCCTTGTATGTATATTATTTGCTAAAACTACTCGTCAGACTGTCATGACAAATCAAAAGATTTGCCAGAAACTCTTTGCAGTTTAGGATAATATTGCATCTGTTGTCAATATTTAATAGATTGTTTTGTGTTTTTTCCATTCGTCACTTGAATACTTTTCTTATGAAATGCGTGGAGATACAACACAAAAGAAGCCTTCCATATATATCGTAAATACATAGCTTAGTTAAAAACATACTTATTACACAATAGAACAATTCCGTCTTTGTTAAGAAAATTACAACATGGGTGATTGAACGTCAGTTGAGACAAAGATACTTGTCCGGCTATGACTGTGACGGTGATGTTACGTCAGTTGGACAAAGATATTTGTCCGGCTATGACTGTGACGGTGATGTTACGTCAGCTGAGACAAAGATATTTGTCCGGCTATGACTGTGACGGTGATGTTACGTCAGTTGAGACAAAGATATTTGTCCGGCTATGACTGTGACGGTGATGTTACGTCAGTTGGACAAAGACATTTGTCCGGCTATGACTGTGACGGTGATGTTACGTCAGTTGGGACAAAGATATTTGTCCGGCTATGACTGTGACGGTGATGTTACGTCAGTTGAGACAAAGATATTTGTCCGGCTATGACTGTGACGGTGATGTTACGTCAGTTGAGACAAAGATATTTGTCCGGCTATGACTGTGACGGTGATGTTACGTCAGTTAGGACAAAGATATTTGTCCGGCTATGACTGTGACGGTGATGTTACGTCAGTTAGGACAAAGATATTTGTCCGGCTATGACTGTGACGGTGATGTTACGTCAGCTGAGACAAAGATATTTGTCCGGCTATGACTGTGACGGTGATGTTACGTCAGTTGAGACAAAGATATTTGTCCGGCTATGACTGTGACGGTGATGTTACGTCAGTTGGACAAAGATATTTGTCCGGCTATGACTGTGACGGTGACGTTACGTCAGCTGAGACAAAGATATTTGTCCGGCTATGACTGTGACGGTGATGTTACGTCAGTTGGACAAAGATATTTGTCCGGCTATGACTGTGACGGTGATGTGACATTTGTCCGGCTATGACTGTGACGGTGACGTTACGTCAGCTGGGACAAAGATATTTGTCCGGCTATGACTGTGACGGTGATGTTACGTCAGTTGAGACAAAGATATTTGTCCGGCTATGACTGTGACGGTGATGTTACGTCAGTTGAGACAAAGATATTTGTCCGGCTATGACTGTGACGGTGATGTTACGTCAGTTGGGACAAAGATATTTGTCCGGCTATGACTGTGACGGTGATGTTATGTCAGCTGGGACAAAGATGTTTGTCCGGCTATGACTGTGACGGTGATGTTACGTCAGCTGAGACAAAGATATTTGTCCGGCTATGACTGTGACGGTTCTGTAACGTTGGACGACATGAGTATCAAGGAGCAAATACTTAAACAACCAAATAGTTACGTTGTGCTAGGTTCTAAAAAAAGCCGATTAACGGATTTTAAAAATTAAACTCATTTGGAAACTTTGATATTATGGAATACTTTCAGAAGAAAACTATGATAATTTATAGACAGCTAGAAATACTTGCGTTCATTCTACGATAATACGTAAACAATTGTATTGTTATTTCAACAATGTCAAAAACGGAAATCGAGGCCAATAGACGGATAACGAAAAATTATACTTTTATTACTATCCAAAGCAGGTCCAAAGCACTCACAAATGGGTATCATCTACATACATTTTCCGTTTTCCTGTTGCTTTTCTATAGTTTTTTCTCATTCACGAGTTATAGTTTTATCATCACTCCATTTAATATCTGTCATTCAACAAGGCTAAACATTTAACCAGTAATTCGGAAGACATGTTCATCTAAATAATTGAGAAGTTACAGGATGACACAGTTTTAAATTGGTAAAAAAATATATTCACTTATCAATATCAAAATATTTTCAGAGTTTTAAAACTTTTCCATGAATCGATACCTCAATTTATACTTAACATTTTTATTTGCCAAGACAAACAAATCATGGAGAAAGGTTTCCGTCAAGACATAGATAATCTGCAGTCCGTGAAATAATAAATAAAGCATTCAGAATATTTCCAAATAAAAAGTACGTGTATTTACCTGGTAACGTGTGATTGACGTGCCGAGTGTGCACGTAACAAATATCGCCAGTATGACGATCCAGCCGGTGGTGGAACACATGATGAGCCTCTGTACCTTATCCCAACACAGCGATGATCTAGTGACAGCAGGACTCTCTCGGTATAAGGCACTGGTCCCTGGCAGGAGACTTCGTCCGTCTGTCGCCTTATATTGGACAGTCTGTCATAATTTAATACCTTTCCTCATTGTCATTCAAATGGAGGGGTGGTTCAGCGCGGTCCTAACAAGGGCAAAGGTCATACGGCTTCCTACGGAGGTAAAAAGGTCAATCAACATCTTACGTGCGCTTATTGATAGGTTAAAGGGGGCGTTTGAGTGAAGGGTTTGCTAGCCTCTCATATTGAAGACTTCTAAATATTCCAAATCGTTCTGTGATGCCGTCAAATTACGACTAAGTCATAATCAACAGAGTTTGTCAGTCCAGCATTGATTGAATTACGATCCGCATGGTTTATATAGAGTTTACACGACGCTTGGGGTTTGATTTGACAAGGGAAGAACTGTTTATGATTCCGATATGGACCCCTTCGGTAGTTAGAGTTGATATTCCTCCCCTTATCAATCCGCTATAGGTTTATTAAGATGATATTGAACGTACTGCAGTGTAATGTCAGACTATAAGATAAGCTAGTAACCGATATTTTGTTATTCATGAAATAATTGAATATTATCGATATGATATTAGAAACTTATCTCGTCATGTTTTATTTGTGCTATTCTGTTTTTCTTTTGTGTACAGCATCATTTTTACTGTGATTCGGTAAATCGTCTTTAGGAGAAATGGTTCTCTAGAATTTCGCATATAACTCATATTTTGTCTTGTATTTTATTGAATAGCATTTTCTTGTCTAACGCAATTGTCAGTTTTAATCTTACACAGAAAAGTTTGCTTAAATGCAATGCAAACGATCTAATGAATTTTTTCTCAAAACATTGTTCGTTTTATTTGATATATTTATAATAATATGTACAGAAAAAACGCAAGAACAGTTTTTTTTTCTTTGGATATTTCGTGAGAAATACGTTATTATACATGTATATTGAGACTCGGTAGGATAATAATCAACTGGCGGGAAACAACCTTCATTGTCTCCTTAATTACGATTACGACAGCGAAAACAAAACAATGTAAGGTATTTTTAATTCATTCAACTTGAATGTCGTTTTTCTAAAAACTGGGCATATACTTTTCACGTGAAAATACCGTAGATCATATCACTTTAAATAGTATAATTGTGTACTCAGCCAAACAGAAGACAGGTTTGATTTATCACTATTTACCAGCCTTTTATGTTTACATGTTCTCGTAAAAAGAGGCGTTCTTCTTTTTGTGTTGTTTTCGTTGTTTTTGTTTTTGTTTTGTACTTATGTCTTTATTATCTTCCAGTTGAGGATGCATGTCCCGTTAGGATAATTTCAACATGCTACTGATAAGATAAACATGAATATTTAAGATCAACTTCAATTATGCGGGAAAATCACGTGACATGTAACGAAAAAATCGTTCGAGCTGGAAATACGATAACAAGTTTAGTAATGAGACAAATGTTTATGTATGTAGGGAGGTTTGCCATGGAACGATAGACGTTGGGTATGGAGGATATATATATCACTATGTCATGAAAACTAATTGCTTGGAAAACCAAATAAAATTTTAAGTTAAAAAACATTTAGGAGACGTACGTTAGGTACGTGATATAGGAACTTTATATAAAATATAACATTGAGGAGACATATGTTAGGTACGTGATATAGGAACTTTATATAAAATATAACATTGAGGAGACATATGTTAGGTTGTGATATAGGAACTTTATATAAAATATAACATTGAGGAGACATACGTTAGGTACGTGATATAGAAACTTTATATAAAATATAACATTGAGGAGACATACGTTAGGTATGTGATATATAAACTTTATATAAAATATAACATTGAGGAGACATATGTTAGGTACGTGATATAGGAACTTTATATAAAATATAACATTGAGGAGACATACGTTAGGTAGTGATATAGGAACTTTATATAAAATATAACATTGAGGAGACATACATTAGGTACGTGATATAGGAACTTTATATAAAATATAACATTGAGGAGACACACGATAGATACGTGATATAGGAACTTTATATAAAATATAACATTGAGGAGACATACGTTAGGTACGTGATATAGGAACTTTATATAAAATATAACATTGAGGAGACATATGTTAGGTACGTGATATATGAACTTTATATAAAATATAACATTGAGGAGACATACATTAGGTACGTGATATAGGAACTTTATATAAAATATAACATTGAGGAGACATACGTTAGGTATGTGATATAGGAACTTTATATAAAATATAACATTGAGGAGACACACGATAGATACGTGATATAGGAACTTTATATAAAATATAACATTGAGGAGACATTCGTTAGGTATGTGATATAGGAACTTTATATAAAATATAACATTGAGGAGACATACGTTAGGTACGTGATATAGGAACTTTATATAAAATATAACATTGAGGAGACATACGTTAGGTAGTGATATAGGAACTTTATATAAAATATAACATTGAGGAGACATACGTTAGGTACGTGATATAGGAACTTTATATAAAATATAACATTTAGGAGACATACGTTAGGTACGTGATATAGGAACTTTATATCAAATATAACATTGAGGAGACATACGTTAGGTACGTGATATAGAAACTTTATATAAAATATAACATTGAGGAGATATACGTTAGGTACGTGATATAGGAACTTTATATAAAATATAACATTGAGGAGACATATGTTAGGTACGTGATATAGGAACTTTATATAAAATATGACATTGAGGAGACATATGTTAGGTACGTGATATAGGAACTTTATATAAAATATAACATTGAGGAGACATACGTTAGGTACGTGATATAGGAACTTTATATAAAATATAACATTGAGGAGACATACGTTAGGTACGTGATATAGAAACTTTATATAAAATATAACATTGAGGAGATAAATGTTAGGTAGTGATATAGGAACTTTATATACAATATAACATTGAGGAGACATACGTTAGGTACGTGATATAGGAACTTTATATAAAATATAACATTGAGGAGACACACGTTAGCTACGTGATATAGGAACTTTATATAAAATATAACATTGAGGAGACATACGTTAGCTACGTGATATAGGAACTTTATATAAAATATAACATTGAGGAGACATACGTTAGGTACGTGATATAGGAACTTTATATAAAATATAACATTGAGGAGACATACGTTAGGTACGTGATATAGGAACTTTATATAAAATATAACATTGAGGAGACATACGTTAGGTACGTGATATAGGAACTTTATATAAAATATAACATTGAGGAGACACACGTTAGCTACGTGATATAGGAACTTTATATAAAATATAACATTGAGGAGACATACGTTAGCTACGTGATATAGGAACTTTATATAAAATATAACATTGAGGAGACATACGTTAGGTACGTGATATAGGAACTTTATATAAAATATAACATTGAGGAGACATACGTTAGGTACGTGATATAGGAACTTTATATAAAATATAACATTGAGGAGACATACGTTAGCTACGTGATATAGGAACTTTATATAAAATATAACATTGAGGAGACATACGTTAGGTATGTGATATAGGAACTTTATATAAAATATAACATTGAGGAGACACACGATAGATACGTGATATAGGAACTTTATATAAAATATAACATTGAGGAGACATACGTTAGGTACGTGATATAGGAACTTTATATAAAATATAACATTGAGGAGACACACGTTAGCTACGTGATATAGGAACTTTATATAAAATATAACATTGAGGAGACACACGATAGATACGTGATATAGGAACTTTATATAAAATATAACATTGAGGAGACATACGTTAGGTACGTGATATAGGAACTTTATATAAAATATAACATTGAGGAGACACACGTTAGCTACGTGATATAGGAACTTTATATAAAATATAACATTGAGGAGACATACGTTAGGTACGTGATATAGGAACTTTATATAAAATATAACATTGAGGAGACACACGTTAGCTACGTGATATAGGAACTTTATATAAAATATAACATTGAGGAGACAGACGTTAGCTACGTGATATAGGAACTTTATATAAAATATAACATTGAGGAGACATACGTTAGGTACGTGATATAGGAACTTTATATAAAATATAACATTGAGGAGACATTCGTTAGGTACGTGATATAGGAAGTTAAAATTGAGGACAATAACAATAATAGAAAATTTTGTCACACACACGAAAACATAATTTAACTTATTACAAAACGGTGGCAAATATGAAACAAAATAAAGATCTGTATCGATGACCTCGAAAAAAGTACAACTATTACAAGACCATGTGTTTAGAAAGAGTAAGCGTCTTCTGTTTAAAATGTATCCAGAAATCACATTGTTGTTTTAGAGCTGACAGGGAGTACAAAACTACATCATATAGCTGGTCTATCCTTATGGGACTTGTCACTGACGCCAGGGACATCATAGAGTTTCTACATTACATAGGGCTCGTCAGGGATACCAGAGGCATCACGCCGCTGTTTCTTCCTTCTAGGACACTTCAGTGATGCCAGGGACATCTAGCATATTTTGCTTTATCTTCCTAGGAATCGTCAGTGATGTTAGGAACCTCATGCAAGTGCTTCATCTTTCTAACATTCGTAGGTGATGCTAAGGATTTCATAAAGTAGTTTTGCATTTCTAGGACACGTCAGTAATGCAAGAGACATCATACAAGTGCTTCATCTGTTAGACTTGTCAGTGATACTAGGGACACCATACAAGTGCTTCATCTATAGGACTCGTCAGTGATACTAGGGATCTCATACAGCCGTACCGTTCTTCTAGGACTCGTCAGTGGTATTAGGGATCTCATACATTTGCACCATCCTTCTAGGACTCGTCAGTGGGGGTGGTTGGGATATCATACATATGTACCATCCTTCTAGGACTCGTCAGTGGGGGGTGGTTGGGATATCATACATATGTACCATCCTTCTAGGACTCGTCAGTGGGGGGTGGTTGGGATATCATACATATGTACCATCCTTCTAGGACTCGTCAGTGGTGTTAAGGATCTATTAATATGTACCATCCTTCTAAGACTCGTCAGTGGGGGTGGTAGGTATATCATACAGATGCTTCGTCATTCTAGGACTCGTCATTAATGGTATGAATCTTATAGAGCTATTGCGTTTTTTGTGACTCGTCAGTGATTCTAGGGACATCATGCAGTCGCTGTAACTTGATAGACCCGCCAGTGATGCTAAGTAATAAACTTAACGAAATCCGTGGAGATGGAAATGGTCGATCTAAGAAAAGCTGAACTAACCTACAATACAGAGGGGGTACTGACTCCTTTATTAAAACAATAGAAATCAATCTCGTTAATCAATTTGGGGTTACATACTTTATAAGGAAAAGAAACTTGATTTCTCAAATCGATATCACTATTCATAAAGAAATTGTATGTAGCATGGAAACTCTACTAGCAGACTTTAACGGAAAATGACGGGCCTTAAACTCTACCAACAGACTTCAACGGCAAATCCGTGGCCTTAAACACTTTTTTTTTTGCATTTTCTTGATACCCTGATTTGCAATTGGTTACATCATTATATTTCATACGTTAGTAAAACGTTCTTATCAGGAGTTACGTCCCCCTCATAAATGTTCTGCTTGAAGTGATGAAATGAAATTCACGTTTAAATTGAGTTTACATAACAATGTCTCTCAAAATTCGGCGGGGGGGGGGGGGGGGGGGGGGGGGGATAAGCTAAAGACAAATTAGAGTAAAATAACAATTGCGAAATTGGTTTCACTATTTCCTGATAAATTATGTGGAGCATGATGTCATTCTATTACGTCATACATCTGTGTCTCGATACGGGATGTAATTTTGTGAATACTGTATGTTGTATATAATGTATATGATAGTATGATAGCCTTAACCTTTCTGTTAGTAAACATAACTATAGATCTTAAATTTAAACACTGCATGCGAGTAAAACATGTATAGAAAACAATATATCACTCCTGAACGATGAATCTTACAGTTGATGTAAAATCATTGGTCAAGCATATTACGTTCTGAGCGACTTTGATCTCGTTACCTCCAAACTTTTCGTTATATGTATTGGTATCCAAATAGAAAGCCCAGTGTAATATGATGGTTTAATGAAAACAGTGATCTTAACATGTTTACTTTTTATGGGAGCTGTATGTTTAAGGTGTCAGTATCCATGTTCTTTATGGAACGAATATGACGTTCCTTGGACTAGACCTAGATGTGACGGGCGTCGTCAGTGAATCATAACTGACTTACCCTTCCTAAACATCTGTCCTGATGTGACGGGCGTCGTCAGTGAATCATAACTGACTTACCCTTCCTAAACACCTGTCCTGATGTGACGGGCGTCGCCAGTGAACCATAACTGACTTACCCTTCCTAAACATCTGTCCTGATGTGACGGGCGTCGTCAGTGAACCATAACTGACTTACCCTTCCTAAACATCTGTCCTGATGTGACGGGCGTCGCCAGTGAACCATAACTGACTTACCCTTCCTAAACATCTGTCCTGATGTGACGGGCGTCGTCAGTGAACCATAACTGACTTACCCTTCCTAAACATCTGTCCTGATGTGACGGGCGTCGTCAGTGAATCATAACTGACTTACCCTTCCTAAACATCTGTCCTGATGTGACGGGCGTCGTCAGTGAATCATAACTGACTTACCCTTCCTAAACACCTGTCCTGATGTGACGGGCGTCGCCAGTGAACCATTACTGACTTACCCTTCCTAAACATCTGTCCTGATGTGACGGGCGTCGCCAGTGAACCATAACTGACTTACCCTTCCTAAACATCTGTCCTGATGTGACGGGCGTCGTCAGTGAACCATAACTGACTTACCCTTCCTAAACATCTGTCCTGATGTGACGGGCGTCGTCAGTGAACCATAACTGACTTACCCTTCCTAAACATCTGTCCTGATGTGACGGGCGTCGTCAGTGAACCATAACTGACCTACCCTTCCTAAACATCTGTCCTGATGTGACGGGCGTCGTCAGTGAACCATAACTGACTTACCCTTCCTAAACATCTGTTCTGGTTCTCTTACCACCTGTCCGTCTCCGAATTCATTAGTTTATCTTCTCGTTTTATTGAGTTCGAGTTAGAATTGTCTACATGTCAGTATTATCTTGAGATTTTTTTTATTGGTGGGAGGGGGGTTGACGTGATATTATTTCAGCTTAACATAGATTTCAAACATAACTCATTTACCTTTCCAGAACTCTTTATCTTGTTGTACACTTCCAGGGTTACATTTCAAATAAGTTCTATTTCAGCTAAAAACTTTCTGAGATGGTCTGTCACGTCAACCATGTCGTGAAAATGGCGGACATTGTTATACAGGTCCGCAGTGAATATCGAGGTAATACTTTTTAATTCATGATATTGACAATAAAAAAAGAACTCTATAAGCACATGGATTCTTTCAATTTATATTTATATTCTGTGTCGTTGAAACATTTTTAATACTTCTGGTGTAACATGTTTCTCAGTTTTTAAAACGTTTGAAAATAAAGGGCAGGTAACTCTTATTTTTTCATGAATTAAAAGGTATTACCTCGATATTCACTGCGGACCTGCATAACAATGTCCGCCATTTTCACGACATGGTTGACGTGACAGACCATCTCAGAAAGTTTTTAGCTGAAATAGAACTTATTAAACGCAGTGAGTAATGGTTTATGCTTGTCGAGTGTTAAATAATGTTAGCGGCATCTGTGTATACCAATAATTATATTGTAAATCGTATATTTTTCCCGTTTGCAGAGATTTAAGTGATTGTTGACATCGGAGGCGTTGCATACCTGTTCTTTTTTTATAGTAGATACTCGTATTTTTTCTATGGTATTATATCTCAGTTTACTGTCAGAACTTCAGACGCCTGTGATATAATCTCGCTGAATACACATTTCTTCGACTCGCCAAGGCTTAGTGGTGTCCTCGACGACGTCCGAGCAAATTATATAAAGTTCTTTAATAATCATTTAGATAACTTATTTAACTATACATCGGTATTTAGTTTCATTCCTAATAACTATTGCATATATTTCACCAAAAATATGGTAATTAGCTGCCTCGTAAAATGTTAATCGTTGTATATATTTTACAATCGTTCCACACGTTTGAATAATTAGATGACGCGTTCCTCATTTTATATCGACCACGATACATATCGCACATGTACCGTTCCAATCGCCCATCGTGCGCACATTTTCCTGCACGGTCCGTATCGCACAGATCGCACATCGTGCGCACATCGCACATCGTTCGCACATCGTGCGTGAGCACATCGCACAGCGTGGAACGTTGTGCGATCACATAACTGTACATACCGAGTCAAATCGAGGTTACAAGAGAACATCTAACATCTGCCCCTATGACACGACACCCAGTGGGCCCTCTCTGTGTTACTGCTGACGATATTATCCTTAACGAGCGCAACGGTATGGAATAATGAACGCTACCACCGCATAAACAATCATTAACCGAGAACTGTGTTTGTGACGAGATGTAACTTGAGAATACAAATAAAATGTTTATGGTTAAGATTCGTCGTTTCTTCACAGTTAGTAAAGACAATAGAATATTCGAGTCCGGAGAGACAACCACAATATTGAAGGTGTGTTAAAATAAAATGGCACAAAATTCATTTCAGAAGGCCAAACAACGTAACGAAAAAATTTAATTTACACTTGATACAACATAGGAGTCTGCTTTCTACGATTTCCACGATGGCGGATTTATATCATTGTGCCGTCCATACTCGTAGATAAGGCTAAAACTCATAGTTGTTAATAGATAACGATTAAAATTGCGGAGTCAACATTCTTATTACACAGGCAAAATCTCTTCATGTCAATTCAGGTCAAATTCATGTCAATTTCAGGTCAATTTTTGTTCAGATTAAATTGACATGAAGACATTTTGCCTGTGTATGATTGCCACTTAAGTAAATATTTCGTGTGATCGTTTCCTCGATTTGTAATCATTACATATCTGTTTACAGGTGGGTTTGTTTTGTTTTTGTTACATGGGGATGTAACGATATAAGTCATAATCAAATAGAGAAATAGCTTTGGTTGAACTTTTCGTTTGTTTGATGAATTTGATGTAACGAAGCCCGATATCAAATTATAAAAGCTGTTTATGGTATTGACGTTCTTACAGTAAATGTAGATGGTACGTGTAATTGAATCCGTCTGATCAGATGAAGTTTCCAAAAATAACTGTGGATAGATCAGCACAATGTAATAATTCCCGCGCACGACAAGTACATATAATAGCTACTTACCCTTTTTCTCTTTTTCTTGTTACATATGAACGACGTGTGTATTTCATTTTTTTTTTTTTTTTGCCAGTGAAGTATTGTTAACGTCCCTACGACACTATCAAACAAGTCTGTAAACTGTGTGATACAGAAAGGTTTTCTAATACCAAAATTTGTATCCGACATGACATAAATACTTCAGTCTAGGTATTCGGGTTTTAAAATGTTATCATTATTATGACTGTGAGACGGACCTGTTTACCAATTACATGTACAACAGTTACGAGTCACAATTGTTTTTAACAGCCGTGAAAATTGGTCTAATCAAATCGGTCATATCAATGAAAAAGATTATAAAAGAATTAAATTAAAAATTCTTAGAATTTTGAAATAAAATCAATGACAAAAAATCCTTTGAATCTTATATTCATTTTCTAATAGATCGATACAAGAGTAAGTGAATATAGTTTGGGCCAATTGTACAGAGAGAAAATATAACGCCTTAGAATCGATCCAACTTGACGCAGCTCGTATTCCAGGCCTACGACGGGTAAAGTGCCATATTCGATATAAAAGGGTTTACTATTTTTAAGTAAAAAGAAGACATCTGAAATAAAATATTACTTCCGTACTAAAAATTGTGTTAATACAAGCCTCGTGCGTATGACACGGTTCATCACTATAGTTGCTGTTAAGCCGTTACTCCACGCTACAATATATTGTCTAATGTCGCTTTATCGAGAACACAATTATACTACTCCAAGCTTCTTTCGATTTACTAAAACTCCCTCCCAAACTAGCAAAGCTTACTGTAAATTTAGAACAGGTACGATAAAATACCAATCGTTAATGGTAGATGGTCTAATATACCACGTGAAAATAGAATTTGCACTTTATGTAATTTAAGAGAAATTATTTATTAAACTGTGATCAACAACTTATACTCAATGGCAGAAGGAAATATATGTCTAGATATTATTATGATAGACCAAATACATTTAGATTTCATATACTATTAAATTACGTAACTCAAAATAAACTTGTATCATTGGCAATATATTTTTGATATAAATGAGATAATTAATTCACAATAATGATGTACATCCTGTTTTTATCCATTCATATTCTCTGTACTGTATGTACTGTTTACGAGAATTAACAATTGTCATTGTCATTGAAAACCTATGCATATATTTTTTTCATTTTCATAGAGCCACGTATTTACCGAAATAAAAAGGCTATAACAGTTTTGAAAGAGTCTGCTTGTGGAGCATTTGTAATCATATATATATATATATTCATTATATCTTTTAAATAGCACACAATCAAAAGTAAACTAATGCATCAGAGTTGTTACTTGTCATGCTTCAATAGCACACAAGATATTTTACACTGTTGGCCTATACCAAGGGAAGTGATCTATTATACATCTATTTTAGAAACACCAAGTCACAACCAGCATTTTTAACAGTTTCTTCTTCTTTTTTTCACGGTCGGTTAATGGTTCTTTATCAGGAATCTCGTCACACTATTTTGGCCAATCAGAGAATGTGCAAAATACCATTCTATGGTAATAAATACTATCTGTAAATGTAACAATTAAAGGGACAAATATGATTCGCGGTGATAACTGTTTTATCTTAACGGTTTCCATTCCACTTTATAATTGCATCTTGATAAAAATTGTATTATCAATCAATTATCAATAGTTTATATGACAGAGTTGATGTCAATATATGTGCTGGAATTACAATTTCCATAATTGTTCAAGGTACATCTCACCGATCTGGGACTGTTTTACATTTCTATATGTTAACGATTGTTTTGTTATTTTTTGTTATTTATTTATTTATTTATTTATATTTAATACCATGTAAATGACAAAGTTTTAGATAACGGTTGGTGACCGGTACGGTACAAAGAGTGCCATGATGGTGAATCATAGTGTAATTCTAACATCGGAAAAAAAACCTCGCTACAAAATAAAAAAGCCGTTTAAAAAAAAAAAAAAAAAATAGTAGGTACTAGTGATAAAAGATTTTTAATTAAAATGTGTTGACGTGAAAACGTATCGACAAGTCAATCATTGGTGGTAAACAAGTTTGGTGTCATTTACCAGAGAAAATATTCACAGTGCAGTTAACCGAGGAGAGGAAGCAGTCTTCTCACTGTTACTCATACGTTAGGAAGTGACGTCAGACATTAACTGTCAGACTTGTGATTGATAGTTTACAGCGCTCAAAGACATATGAAGGTTTACACCATACTTTGCAAAGGAACACTTTCCTTTGAGATATGAAGTCCGACGTATTCTTGTTGACATTTTGAGGTTGTACCTTAATCTGGATTTGACCTAGATTTTAGGGCGGGTATCGCCAGTGAAGCTGAAGACGTTTATTCTCTCAGAGCACCTGGTCTTATTGTCATTGAACCTTTCAAGAGTCTCTGTACAAATCTATATTTCTGTTCATCTTTTGCCTTCGTTTTTTGGATTTTTTAAAAATCTGATTTACTTATTTATTTTAGAAAAACGGTTTTGTTATTATGAAGGTATTTTCTAATGCTTAAGTTAGATTTCTTGCAGGCTATGGTCACGGTTGATGGTAAACATACAATAAATCTTAAAGAATGGTATTACATCAGGAACAAACTGTCACAATACAACTCAATAAAAAATAGGATGTTTGAAAGCAAGTTTCAATATGAAGTAATTTTAGAGAAATCGATCATACGACTACACAGAATGAGATATGACAATCTCAGCATAGAAGTGGCGAGGAATTAATCAATTTCTACAAGGTTCACCAATTACTGAGAACACCATTCAAAGAACACTTCACGACCCATATATCTTCACGGCCATGCAGATGTTTTACCGAGATAAAAACCCGTAATGACTTTAATATTTCATTATTGCATTAAAATAAGAAAGAACTATTTTTCACTGTTTGCATCCTAAACGAGGTATTTCGTAATTATCCGAGTCATCCACTATAATCTCGAGGTCACATGTTACAGAAATGTCCATATCTCAAAAGTTAGATAATGTTTCCCGATAGTTAATACGATGGATAGTTAATTAGATTTCGGGGTCTTCACATATTGATATGATACCCACGTTATTTTTTTTATATCACTTACATAACAATTACGCCTGTCCTTCGGGACCAGGAACACAAGAACATTTTGTTATATATATAGACTTATGTAACATCGGGGACCAAAAAACGGTGTCGGTATTTATAGACATGTAATATTTACATTCTGTGTTGTATTTGTCTAAATGTCGTTAGTAAACGGTGTTGTAGTTATGAGACTGTAGACTGCAATTGTAAAGCTCCGGGTGTTCTTGGTAAAACAAATTCAAAATGACAGCCTTTTACTTTCGTATCAACAGGCCTAGTTTCTAAAATAGTTAGTATTTAGTAGCGGGCTGAAGTTAGCAGCGGATTCGTTATTCGTTAGTGGGGATTCGAATAACGGTCAGCAGCGGATTGGGGATCGGATTCTAACGAACCGCTGCTAACTTCAACCCGCTGCATTTAGTCACATAAGCCACAACAGCAAAAATAAACAACTTCACAAGTCGTGGCGTTAGTTACTGCTAATATAGATGGGAAATTACCAAAATTTGTCAATGTCGTCACAAGGACTCGTTTTCAAAGACACGACAACACGAAAAGTCCAGCATTTACAAAAACATTGTGAAAATTTTCATTCCTATTCATACGGAGTTTTTTTTTTAATTTAATATATCATATCTTCTCTTAACTCGATAGCCGTGTCTTTGTCTCCAACGACGTTTCTCCATCCCCTGTACTCTCAATACGATGTAATTAGGACAAAAGGGGTCGATTGTCCTACCATACAACATAACATTTAAGTTAGTACCACATCAGGATCTCACAGGAGATTATTAACTTTGACTACAGCCAGCAGTGTAACAGTGTTAGATTGACGAGTTTATCGATAATATCGCAATGATTCCTAACTTACCGCCATCATTTTCCTATTATTGCTGTACAGTGTAGCAGGTCGGACCCATGGAGAACCGTACGGAGGTTCTATTGTAGAGGGGACCTGTCGTTAACGATCTGTCTGGTGTCGGATAGACACAGGTAGTATCATTCCGTCCCAATCACTTGTCTGAGTGGGGAATAATGACGGCCATTGTATGAAGTTGTTATATTACACTTAACAGTGTTAATGAGATATGTATATGTTAATTCATTCTGTCTCGTAGTACCGGTAAACTGGCTACTGTGCTTACCCATCCAGTCTCTATTTCTCTCCGGAAAAAAATCAATTATGAATAATATGAGATTGGATGAATTAGTTTACTATTTCCTACTTCCGCTGCAGTAGCTTTTTATTGCGAGTTTCTTTATCTGTATATGTATTCTTATCCACGAGTAACTACGACAAAAGGGTATTAAACATTACTGCCTATTATGGGAGCTGTGTCCATCTAATTATAGAGCTACATGTATTTTTTATTGTACAAGGCACATACACGTGTGGGTAGCTACGTTAGATGTTAACAGCGAGTAAAGCATTTACCTAATAATGAAAAAAAACCTGCGTCATCGTTTATAAAGGTTAAAGGTTATTGAAAGATTTCACCGTCATATATTATTATCCCTAGTAAAATAATTTGTATTTTTATAAAAGGAAAGGTTAAGCGGAACCCAAAACACCAACTGTTCAATCCTCTTATAAGGACTCTATACCACATATCTACCCACATAATACAACAACATTTAGCTATTAATGAAAAGGTTAGGCCTACCATAGAACAGCAATTATATTTATCTCCCTATTACGTAGTTAACAGAAATGTGCGGGATATAATAGGTTTATGCTGACGGCTCCGCACTCAGAAACCGTGTAACGCCACCTTCCTTGTTCCTGTATCTTTGACAAGTTCTCCAATAGAAACTAATCAATAGAACTCCTCTCTTTAAAACTGAATCCCACAACCGTCTTGTTAAATTACTTTAGGAGACGGTGTGACTATCAAGAAGTTCTTGTATCCTGAGAATAATAACATAAACCAGTTTCGCTACGAATGTGTTATTATGATGGTACTAATGACATACAAAAGAAAATGAAATTAAACGCAAAAAACATCGTATGAAACATTCCTTAATCTTGAATATTTGAGAAGAAATGCGATTTCCGTACGTTCCAAATCGGTAGGTTTACGATAAAAATTAGTCGACGAAAAGCAATCATCAATATATCTTTATTTACGATAATGACCGTGAAAACAAAACTGTTTAAGGTATTTTTTTCATTCATTCACATTAAGAGTGTTTTTTCCAGAATACAGGAATGTCGTAGATCTATGATTTTAGAATATTAATTAGTAAGAAACATTGAATATATATAATATATAGAGAGTGATGACGAACACACCTGCTTTACGTAACAAGGACTTGTTCCAATTATCACGATTTCCATGTCAGATGTCGACTAATGATGGGAGATATTAAGGACACAAGGAGTCTAGTGAGACAGGTTGATGGAGAGAAGGACACAAGGATTTTAGTGAGACAGGTTGATGGAGAGAAGGACACAAGGATTCTAGTGAGACAGGTTGATGGAGAGAAGGACACAAGGATTCTAGTGAGACAGGTTGATGGAGAGAAGGACACAAGGATTCTAGTGAGACAGGTTGATGGAGAGAAGAACACAAGGAGTCTAGTGAGACAGGTTGATGGAGAGAAGAACACAAGGAGTCTAGTGAGACAGGTTGATGGAGAGAAGGACACAAGGATCCTAGTGAGACAGGTTGATGGAGAGAAGGACACAAGGATTCTAGTGAGACAGGTTGATGGAGAGAAGGACACAAGGATTCTAGTGAGACAGGTTGATGGAGATATTAAGGACACAAGGATTCTAGTGAGACAGGTTGATGGAGAGAAGGACACAAGGATTTTAGTGAGACAGGTTGATGGAGATATTAAGGACACAAGGATTCTAGTGAGACAGGTTGATGGAGAGAAGAACACAATGAGTCTAGTGAGACAGGTTGATGGAGAGAAGTGAGACACAAGGAGTGAGACACAAGGAGAGAAGTGAGACACAAGGATTCTAGTGAGACAGGTTGATGGAGATATTAAGGACACAAGGATTCTAGTGAGACAGGTTGATGGAGAGAAGGACACAAGGATTTTAGTGAGACAGGTTGATGGAGATATTAAGGACACAAGGATTCTAGTGAGACAGGTTGATGGAGAGAAGAACACAAGGATTCTAGTGAGACAGGTTGATGGAGATATTAAGGACACAAGGATTCTAGGGAGACAGGTTGATGGAGAGAAGGACACAAGGATTCTAGTGAGACAGGTTGATGGAGATATTAAGGACACAAGGATTCTAGGGAGACAGGTTGATGGAGAGAAGGACACAAGGAGTCTAGTGAGACAGGTTGATGGAGATATTAAGGACACAAGGAGTCTAGTGAGACAGGTTGATGGAGAGAAGGACACAAGGAGTCTAGTGAGACAGGTTGATGGAGAGAAGAACACAAGGAGTCTAGTGAGACAGGTTGATGGAGAGAAGGACACAAGGAGTCTAGTGAGACAGGTTGATGGAGACCGTAGGAAGGTTTAAGGACACAAGATATTAGGTTGATGGAGATATTAGGTTGATGGAGACCGTAGGAAAGTTTTATGGCCGACATCACATCCCACACGGAAACATTATAATTCCTCATGCGATATGAAGTAAGACGTGTTTGATTTTTGTCACAATCCTAACTTTCATTACAGGTTGTGACTTAAACCGGACTAGGTTTGTATGACTGGCGGTGTCGTCGTGACCTAGATTTGTATGGCGGTTGTCGTCGTGACCTAGATTTGTATGGCGGGTGTCGTCGTGACCTAGATTTGTATGGCGGGTGTCGTCGTGACCTAGATTTGTATGGCGGGTGTCGCCGTGACCTAGATTTTTATGGCGGGTGTCGTCGTGACCTAGATTTGTATGGCGGGTGTCGCCGTGACCTAGATTTGTTTGGCTGGTGTCGTCGTGACCTAGATTTGTATGGCTGGTGTCGTCGTGACCTAGATTTGTATGGCGGTTGTCGTCGTGACCTAGATTTGTATGGCGGGTGTCGTCGTGACCTAGATTTGTATGGCGGATGTCGTCGTGACCTAGATTTGTATCGCTGGTGTGGTCGTTACCTAGATTTGTATGGCTGGTGTGGTCGTTACCTAGATTTGTATGGCGGATGTCGTCGTGAGCTAGATTTGTATGGCTGGCGTCGTCGTGACCTAGATATGTATGGCGGTTGTCGTCGTGACCTAGATTTGTATGGCTGGTGTCGTCGTGACCTAGATTTGTATGGTGGTTGTCGTCGTGACCTAGATTTGTATGACTGGTGTCGTCGTGACCTAGATTTGTATGGCGGATGTCGTCGTGACCTAGATTTGTATGGCTGGTGTCGTCGTGACCTAGATTTGTATGGTGGGTGTCGTCCTGACCTAGATTTGTATGGTGGGTGTCGTCGTTACCTAGATTTGTATGGCGGATGTCGTCGTTACCTAGATTTGTATGGCGGATGTCGTCGTGAGCTAGATTTGTATGGCGGTTGTCGTCGTGACCTAGATTTGTATGCCTGGTGTGGTCGTTACCTAGATTTTTATGGCGGATGTCGTCGTGAGCTAGATTTGTATGGCTGGTGTCGTCGTGACCTAGATTTGTATGGTGGGTGTCGTCGTGACCTAGATTTGTATGGCGATTTTCGTCGTGACCTAGATTTGTATGAAGGGTGTCGTCGTGACCTAGATGTTTATGTTTGGTGTCGTCGTGACCTATATTTGTATGGCTGTTGTCGTCGTGACCTAGATTTGTATGGTGGGTGTCGTCGTGACCTAGATTTGTATGGCTGGTGTCGTCGTGACCTAGATTTGTATGGCGGGAATCCTAGATGAAACAGAAGACACTTACTCTTACGAAACACATGGTCTCGACTCTGGTGTTTAAAGAGGCTTGCCCGCAGAGAGATCAGAAAAATTGGCTAATAGAAAACGATTTTTTACACATGACAGATTGTTGGAACTGTTGAGTTTTTCATTTTATTTTCCTTATAAAACGCTGAAAAGTGATATTAAAACCTCATTTTTAAATATTATTTATTTAATCGCAACCCGCAATAAGTCTAATTTGATTGACACATCAAAGAAACAAGCACGTGCACAGTGCCGCACAGTGATAACTTCAAAGTCAGCGGCGATTTACAAAGAAGATTTGCCGTTATATTCCATACATTTCCCTCTCAGGTTGAGTTTTAAAACGTCTTTTAAATACATATTCTGTAATTGTTTTCAAGAAATAAAGTCGGAAAGCCTCTAATTTTGTCACATAGAAACGTGTACTGAAGTTTATTTAGTGATCGGAGATGTGCCGTTTACCGGTCCGTCTGCGGGTAAGCCTCTTTAAAACCAGAAGGTTGGTCTGAAAATAAGAACTGGACAAACAAATGTTTAAGACAGAACTGTGCTTACCTAATTACTTATCAAATTGTCAATTATGAATAGCTAATATTAACGGAATTTAAAATAAAACGTATTAAGGTTGTATAAACCTTGAACTACAAAAAGAGAACACTGCACTGTACAGTAGGGATCACACCCAATGTATAGACTTATAATGCTGTATTATATTATTATCAGACGTTATTGTATATCACTTGTTGAAGTACTTCTCCAAGACAATTCTCTATCACCACCGATATTGTCTACATAGAAGAGGGCGAAGTGATGACCACAATATCTGTGGTTCAGTTTTTTGTTTTTTGTTTTGTTATTGAATATTTAAAATTTAAAACAAAGTAATAACATCGCCGAAAAAGTATTCTGACATTGTGTAATAGGGTTATTTTTAATAAAGTGTTTGATATTTGTGAAATGTGTACATGTATATGTGTGATAATTATTAATAAAATATAATAAATATGTAAGGTATTTATTATTGAGGTATAAGGCCCTCGCGACCTTTTACCTGCGTCCGTGCGTATATATATATTCGTTACCGGCGATCCCGTGCGCGTGTTTGTATATTGGTATGTGTATGTCTTTGTACCTGTGAGTATATTTCACTGACGAACGTGACATGTGACTGTAACAAAGTTGTTTGATTGGTTGAAAGTTCTTATCTGTGGTTTTAGTCTTTGTTTCTTTGTGTTTCGGGACATTTGAATTTCGACGTCATTGAAGCCGGAGCTACAAAATGTAGGTCTTCGAATTCATCTGTCACCATATAGAGTCGTATTCCTGTATTGGTAAGTTTGATATCTTTCTTTAGTTGTTTTGCCCTGTTCCTGTTTCTGTAAGAATGATATTTGAAAGTTATAAGTGATAAGATCATGTTTTCCATATTTTTAATACTTTGAATAAATATACGTATATGTACTGTACACGGTTATCGTACAGCAGAGATATTTTTTATAAATGTAATAGTGTTCATATTGAAACCTATTGTACAAGTGTGAAAACTATACTTTATTATTGTAGTTTACATCTGTTGTGCGGTATATGACGGTCATGGAAGTGAGCAGTGTTAAGCCTCACGTTGATGCACTATACGTGTTGTAAGTGTGTGATTTTATATTACCAAGTAATCGTCATTATCTGTGATATTTTATCGTGTTAACGTTGTGTTGGAAATATTATTCATTTATATGTAATTGTACGCGTGAACTATTGTTGTATGACAGATGTATGGTTTGTGAATGAAATTAATTATGTTTTATTTATGTATGTTTCAGAACGTGGGTTTTTGAGTAATAATAAAACCTTTGAAATCAAACGAACCCAGCGGCATTGTCATCATTTTAAGACATATTACACCCCGCTACAATTGGAACCAAAATGACAAATGACGGGAAACGCGAACAACATCAAGTCGACATTTAGCACAATGAAATATTTTTTTACAAACAATCATGATCATGTCGACATAACAGATTTTTTTACCAACTTGGCAACAAATCCTGACACGCTGCAATAAATAAATGGAAAATTCTAAATAGGGAATTAACACCAAAAAAAGTAATCAAATGTATTAAATACACGGTATCGCGATGGTAAAACATAGTAGAGTGAGAATGTGACAATACTATTACAACATGACAGTGTGACAATACTATTATAACATGGCAGTGTGACAATACTATTACAACATGACAGTGTGACAAAACTATTACAACATGACAGTGTGACAATACTATTACAACATGACAATGTGACAATACTATTACAACATGACAATGTGACAATACTATTACATCATGACAGTGTGACAATACTATTACAACATGGCAGTGTGACAATACTATTACGATATGACAGTGTGACAATACTATTACAACATGACAGTGTGACAATACTATTACAACATGACAGTGTGACAATACTATTACAACATGACAGTGTGACAATACTATTACAACATGACAGTGTGACAATACTATTACAATATGACAGTGTGATAATACTATTACAATATGGTAGTGTCACAATACTATCAAAACATTGTATAGTGACAATACTATTACAACATGCCAGGGTGACAATACTATTACAACATGACAATAATATTACAACATTGCAGTGTGACAATACTATTACAACATGACAGTGTGACAATACTATTACAACATGACAGTGTGACAAAACTATTACAACATGGCAGTGTGACAATACTATTACAACATGATAATGTGACAATACTATTACAACATTGCAGTGTGACAATACTATTACAACATGACAGTGTGACAATACTATTACAACATGACAGTGTGACAATATTACTACAACATGGTAGTGTGACAATATTATTACAACATGACAGTGTGACAATACTATTACAACATGACAGTGTGACAATACTATTACAACATGATAATGTGACAATACTATTACAACATGACAGTGTGACAATACTATTACAACATGATAATGTGACAATACTATTACAACATGACAGTGTGACAATACTATTACAACATGACAGTGTGACAATACTATTACAACATGACAGTGTGACAATACTATTACAACATGACAGTGTGACAATACTATTACAATATGATAACGTGACAATACTATTACAACATGGCAGTGTGACAATACTATTACAACATGGCTGTGTGACAATACTATTACAATATGATAACGTGACAATACTATTACAACATGGCAGTGTGACAATACTATTACAACATGACAGTGTGACAATACTATTACAACATGGCAGTGTGACAATACTATTACAACATGACAGTGTGACAATACTATTACAACATGACAGTGTGACAATACTATTACAACATGACAGTGTGACAATACTATTACAACATGACAGTGTCACAATACTATTACAACATGACAGTGTGACAATACTATTACAACATGGCAGTGTGACAATACTATTACAACATGACAGTGTGACAATACTATTACAACTTGACAGTGTGACAATACTATTACAACATGACAGTGTGACAATACTATTACAATATGACAGTGTGATAATACTATTACAATATGGTAGTGTCACAATACTATCAAAACATTGTATAGTGACAATACTATTACAACATGCCAGGGTGACAATACTATTACAACATGACAATACTATTACAACATGACAGTGTGACAATATTACTACAACATGGTAGTGTGACAATACTATTACAACATGACAGTGTGACAATACTATTACAACATGACAGTGTGACAATACTATTACAACATGATAATGTGACAATACTATTACAACATGACAGTGTGACAATACTATTACAACATGATAATGTGACAATACTATTACAACATGACAGTGTGACAATACTATTACAACATGACAGTGTGACAATACTATTACAACATGACAGTGTGACAATACTATTACAACATGACAGTGTGACAATACTATTACAATATGATAACGTGACAATACTATTACAACATGGCAGTGTGACAATACTATTACAACATGATAATGTGACAATACTATTACAACATGACAGTGTGACAATACTATTACAACATGATAATGTGACAATACTATTACAACATGACAGTGTGACAATACTATTACAACATGACAGTGTGACAATACTATTACAACATGACAGTGTGACAATACTATTACAACATGACAGTGTGACAATACTATTACAATATGATAACGTGACAATACTATTACAACATGGCAGTGTGACAATACTATTACAACATGGCTGTGTGACAATACTATTACAATATGATAACGTGACAATACTATTACAACATGGCAGTGTGACAATACTATTACAACATGACAGTGTGACAATACTATTACAACATGGCAGTGTGACAATACTATTACAACATGACAGTGTGACAATACTATTACAACATGACAGTGTGACAATACTATTACAACATGACAGTGTGACAATACTATTACAACATGACAGTGTCACAATACTATTACAACATGACAGTGTGACAATACTATTACAACATGGCAGTGTGACAATACTATTACAACATGGCAGTGTGACAATACTATTATAACATGATACTGTGACAATACTATTACAACATGACAGTGTGACAATACTATTACAACATGATAATGTGCCAATAATATTACAACATGATAATGTGACAATACTATTACAACATGGCAGTGTGACAATACTATTACAGCATGGTAGTGTGACAACACTATTACAACATGGCAGTGTGACAATACTATTACAACATTGCAGTTTGACAATACTAGTACAACATGACAGTGTGACAATACTATTACAACATGACAGTGTGGCAACACTATTACAACATGGCAGTGTGACAATACTATTACAACATGATAATGTGACAATACTATTACAACATGGCAGTGTGACAATACTATTACAACATGGCAGTGTGACAATACTATTACAACATGACAGTGTGACAATACTATTACAACATGATAATGTGACAATACTATTACAACATGACAGTGTCACAATACTATTACAACATGACAGTGTCACAATACTATTACAACATGGCAGTGTCACAATACTATTACAACATGGCAGTGTGACAATACTATTACAACATGATAATGTGACAATACTATTACAACATGATAATGTGACAATACTATTACAACATGGCTGTGTGACAATACTATTACAATATGATAACGTGACAATACTATTACAACATGACATTGTGACAATACTATTACAACATGGTAGTGTGACAATACTATTACAACATGGCAGTGTCACAATACTATTACAACATGACAGTGTCACAATACTATTACAACATGACAGTGTGACAATTCTATTACAACATGGCAGTGTGACAATACTATTACAACATGACAATGTCACAATACTATTACAATATGGCAGTGTGATAAGATGCCTTCGTTATAATGTCTGTACAAAAGTATATTAGTACATTTTGAAACATATTGAGAGTTAGATAGAGTCGAGACAAAATCAGTTAAACTACACCATACAGTTGTTTTGTCCTTCTAGGTAATGTAAGTGATAAGAACCTAAAGTGTAAAATACTCATCATTTAATCATTTTCATGATTTTAAATACATGTATTGAATTTAAGAAACAAATTCATGTGAATATTCTGAACCATGTCACTGTTCAAATGTCCACCAATAGTGTCTACCACAAGATAACTACTAAAAACGGTTACATATTCACAGACAATCATCACCAGCTAAATCGAAATCCTGTTCTGATGACACAATGGACAGCACACGCCCCTATCACCATGGCGACTGGTCCTAATCGGACGTGGAAACTATCCGACTAAGTATATTGTGTCCTTATAATTAAGCTTCTTTCCAAATTAAGGTGTAGAAATAAATTCTGAGACGCAGTAGCCTGCCAATCCCCGTATATAGTGACTGATTACAAAGGTGTTGGATGAATATCATTTTAAACCAAATTACTGTAATCGTATCAATGTAATCGTATTGTTCCCAGGTCTCATGTATGATAACTGGTGTAATTTAGCGGTTATTGTTTGTTTTCATTAGACTGATTAAAGATGGAGTACCCTTGTAAATAACAGACAAAGTTGATCTGCTCACAGGTTGGATTTGTGACGTCCATGTAGGAGATGAATGACGAAATTGGGGATTTTGTCGTAATCTCGCGAGATGAGATTCCATTGTGAGGTTCGCCTTGGCTGGGATAAGCTTCTCTCTACCCGCGGAGATATTGGTTTTGTGCTAAGCCTTAGCCCGTTGTGAATGCCGAGTTCTTGTAATAAAGTTCGTTCAGCACACGTTTTGTTTTATTTCTATCCAATCACAGTTGCTTATAACTTCCAAATATATGTTATATCAATTTGTCTTTCATCATCAGCAGCATAATTGTATCGTAAACAATAGAAATGTGATTAAATTCTATTAAAACTAAAACATGAACGCGATTTAATTTAACGTATGTACACAACACGATTAATTAAGGAAAACGGTGCCGGGTCTGTGAAACTAACCACTGACTAAATTTTATGACTCGTGACCTGACGGCGCCTCGAACTCACTATCTACGGTACCTAATCGCCTAGTCAGATATGTATCCATTTATCGGGGCCAATCGGAACACCTCGCCTCCGTCTGCCAACGTAGGCTTGGGAGTCTAGTTTCGTAGACAATGACGAGGAGTTCCGACTGGTATTGGGGCTAAACTTGGAGCCCCAGTGATTGCACTGAATAAGCTAGATGAAATCACATTGGCCTGGAATACCATCGAGAACCTCTTTAGAGGACGAGGAGTGTCTACCCACTTACATCTCTTATAAGATGATATATAGTCATCATCTCATCGATGACATTTACAAAAGAAGATCAGCTAATTATCGTTTGTTAAGAACAAACATAACCATTCGGACAGCTGTGGGCAGTATAAGTAGGGAGATGTCTGTATCTTCACCACAATGGATGGCTGTAATTCGAGGAGGATACAAGAGGGTGGTCACTGGTACTTCTATACAGGGGCCTCTGTCAATCTCTCCTCTCGTGTCTCAACAAGCAGCCAAGCCTAATAGTGTATAACTCCTAGAGAGGGTTCATAAGAGTTGTAATAGTCCAGCTCAATCTTAATGAGATCTAAATAGGATCATAGAGAGTCAAATAGGCGGGATTTTTATGTTACCGATCCCAATTCTAGCGTTTTATATACCTCTCAGTTATAGTCATATTAGAATATCTTGTATATAGATCTAGTATGCCTGGTTATCAGTTTGATATATTTCATGTTTGAATATATTTGGTAATAATTTTATTTATTACATTATGCGTTTGATTTTCCTTAGATATACGCATAAGCTATATTTTGAACTGTTACCTGACTCTTTATGTAAATGTAGATTAAGTATTTTTCGACTGTTGATCGGTCAATATTTTTGCGAAGAACATCCGCACGCGCCCAAACACCAAATGATTACGATGAAGCGTCTTTCTGATCGTGATTTGTAAACAGTATCCCTAGCAACGCCGAGATTCGAAGTCAGAAAGGTTCGAAGAAATCTCTAATCTGGGTTTGTTGTATCTCATTGAAAATGGGGATTTGGTTACCACATAAAATGTCATAAAAGGGTCTTAATGAATTCTGAGAGTGTACTGCTAGACCAAAGAAACGTCAACTTTGGAGTTCGAAAATGCACCAATTAACAATTTACTGAAGATTTGTTTACTCATTCCTCGGCCTAATAAAATAGCCTATATGTGAAATATTGTGGATTAATCAGGTAACAAAACAATTGTTTCATTCCTGATCAGTCATGAGTCAAAACTCTCCCCCTCGGAGTGATCAAAACCGAACTCACAATGTCAATATCGAGTGTGTCTACTATTTGCGTCAATGCAAGCTTTTCAACGACCTCTTATGGAGCAAATTAGCGCTGGAGAATATTGTTCCACACTCTGATCAAGTCTTGGCCGAATTCATTTAACGTCAATGGTTGATTAGACAGTTAACGTAGACGACGTTCTATCTCGTCCCACACATGTTCCCTGGGTGCTAGCGAAAAGGCCGGCCAAGGAAGAACATTGATGTTCTGTTGGTTTAAATAGTCAGGAACAACGCGTGCAACATGCGGACGGGCGTTGTCTTACTGTAACGTCACTTGACGTTTTTGGGCACGAATGAAGGACATAACATATTGTGCAATGATTACATCTTTGTATTGAGTTTCACTCAAATTACCTTGGACTAACACAAGAGGGGTTCTGGCATGGACAGTGATCCCTCCCCAAACCACGACACTGCCATCACCAAAAGAACGTCGTGCTACGGCGCAGGCATCCACGGCCGTGACAGCTATCTAAAAGAAAACTTGGCTCATCCGTGAATAAAATACCCGTCCATTGGCGTTGGCTTTATCAGATATGCATACGGCATCACGCTAATCGTGCTTGGCGATGACGTTAAAGCAATACAGGACGTATGGCGAGGCGTCGCGGCCGGATTCCGTGTTTTCTCAACCGGTTATGGACGGTTTTTCGGTGGATATTTCTTACATGTAGTCCAGGAATGTATCCAGACGTTAAACTGGCCATTTGAAAACGAGTTTTAAGATGCAATAACCGTGTGTGATTGTCCTGTTGACGTCACGTTACACGCGGACGTCCTGAACGCGGTCCATCCCGATTTGTGCCATATTGCCGATAACGTCTCACCACAGACTGTATGGTATTTCTATGCACATGGAAACGCTGAGCGGCGTTATGTTAGGGCCATTCCTTCCTCCAGTATGCCTATTATCCACAAAGACTCATTTTCCGTTAACCGTGGCATTACCAGAGACTGCGATTTCTTTAAACTAGGTTTTTTGGGGTTTTTTTTTTTTTTTTTTTCAAATGATACCCATAGAAAGATACTGACACAAAAATAACGATAGGTATTCACTTACACCTGTACTGCCTTCCAATAACGTCTAAATCATATCGCCCAGGTATGTCTCAAAACACACGTGCGATAGGTGACCTAACCACGTGATAGCATATGATATGACACGATAATATGCCCATGAAATTTTATTGAGAACGTTCGGTAGCTTCTGATAAAATTAGATTTCAAAATGAACAGTTTCTTTCTTCCGTTCGTATATGTTATGGATTGTTATTAAGTTCGTAAAATACAGCACCGTGTGGTAGGTCAAGTTGTGTCTATTAAGTACATATATAAGTACATATATATATACAAGTACTTCAGATACAATGCCAGCTGTGTATATATACTGCAGTGTACTATAGAACATATGACAATTTAAATTATCTATTGCGCAGTTTATGATGGAAAATTACCGCGGTTAATGTGTAAACCAGGAAGGATTTCTACGCATCAAATAACCTTCTTGACCCTAGGAGAGGGAGATACCTTACTACCAGTAAAGCAACACATTCTAGAGACAGACAGTCTGAAATAAATAGATTGTTTGAAAATAGTTTCATAAAATTGTTGGTAATCAGTTTCAATACTAATCTATGCCGTATTCACTGTGATGCTGTCCTGATATAATGAGTTAGGTAACATTTAGAATTAGCATACCTGATTAGATGGAAGAGCTCTTCTCAGACAGGGTATTGTAACACACAGATTTTGCGATTTCTATAATTTCCATGAAAACTAAACTAGACGAATTGCTGTCTTAAAAATAACAAAACGTTTATGAACATCGACCACATCTACCAATACAGACCATTTAAAAGATTTTACAGATATTCTCATAATGAGTTTTTCCTAGTTGTTAACTCCCTCCCACCGTGGCGGTTACCACGTGTACGATATCAACTGTTGAAGGACACGTAAACAATACAATGAATTTGGTCGCCAATATTGTCGCAATGGTATGAATGTTACGATGAAATCTTTCGTAAATGGGTGCGACGTGCGTGGGTATGTACGTATATGAGTACAAATTGTATGTAAGTGCGAATGTACGTACTTGAGTATGTACGTACGTGGTATGTGAGTATGTGAGTATGAGAGTATGTGAGTACACATTATCTGTACGTACGTGGGTATGTACGTACGTTGATATGTGAGTACACATTATATGTACGTACGTGGGTATGTACGTTCGTGGGTATGTAGGTACGTGGGTATGAAAGTACGTGGGAGGGTATGAACGTATGTGGGTATGTACGTACGTTGATATATGAGTACACATTATATGTACGTACGTGGGTATGTACGTACGTTGGTATGTACGTACGTTGATATGTGAGTATATGAGTACACATTATATGTACGCACGAGTTTGTGTTTAAGTCTGGTAAAGTCCAGGACAATGTATTATTATTTTTGCCTCCACTGTAATAAAACTCTCTTCAAATTTATGACAAGTGCTTATCCTCCTCCCTTTTACAAATCAATTTGTTATTTGACATGTTACCTCCATGTTGTAGAGCTCTGTTTGCTGCATTGACTCATTCTAAACGCGTGTACCAAATAAAAACCAGCAAGACAAATGTGTGGCGATAAATTGGCTCACTTTTTTAGGAGTGGCCGCAATTATTTTATTTAATTTTCATTCTTTTATGTTGATAATGATAATTGAAAAGATTTTGATTATTAATAGTATTTCTTTGAATTCTTTGTATGAATAACACCTTATACAGCAAAGGTGAGCGGAAGATAGATTAGTCCGCCAAAATGACAATATATAAATGATATATATTGCCATCCGCCACCCGATCTTTGTTAGCACTCTGGTGACTTCATTTTTGAAAGCATTTTGGTCAAACTTCTCATTTAATGGTGAAATATGAGAATACCTCGATCGAGTCCGTGTTTCAGAGTTCAAAGTTCATAAAAACAATTTGTCAACGCTTTGGCCATTTCTTTACGTTCTGTATTTTAACCAAACTCGTAGTCAAGTATGAGAATACCTCAAACGAAAAGGCATCGGGACTAATTGCACGTTATTTACGATACCTTGTTTATCATAAGAATTATTGTGTTGGACATTGTTGCTGCAGATCTGACACTGTGGATATTAGCGACCAAAACATGCATTTTTGTATCACCAGCATCCATGTGGAATTTAGAATATCTCTGATTCAACCTCACGTGGTGTTGAAAGCCCGCCACAGCGTATCAGCTAGGGGGCCGCGGTGGTCGAGTGGTTAAGGTGTCCCGACACTTTATCACTAGCCCTCCACCTCTGGGTAGTTGCCAGGTATTGACCGTAGGCCGGTTGATTTTAAAACCTGGCACGTCCTTAAATGACCCTGGCTGTTAATAGGACGTTAAACAAAAACAAACAAACCCAAAACCCACGACAGCGAGGAAGGCAATGAGTTATGTCTCCAGCCTGGGACAAACATATGGCATTGGTTCTCAGTTTGGCTACTGGTCTTATACCTCGCGGTAAGGACGTCTCGCCCGAATGTGACGCTATCGTGTCCAGGTGCAATGTATCAGAATGTGACGCTATCGTGTCCAGGTGTAACGTATCAGAATGTGACGTTATCGTGTCCAGGTGTAATGAATCAGAATGTGACGTTATCGTGTCCAGGTGTAATGTATCAGAATGTGACGCTACCGTGTCCAGGTGTAACGTATCTGAATGTGACGCTATCGTGTCCAGGTGTAATGTATCAGAATGTGACACTATCGTGTCCAGGTGTAATGTATCAGAATGTGACGCTATCGTGTCCAGATGTAACGTATCAGAATGTGACGCTATCGTGGCCAGGTGTAATGTATCAGAATGTGACACTATCGTGTCCAGGTGTAACGTATCAGAATGTGACGCTATCGTCTCCAGGTGTAATTTATCAGAATGTGACACTATCGTGTCCAGGTGTAATGTATCAGAATGTGACACTACCGTGTCCAGGTGTAATTTATCAGAATGTGACACAACTGCATTTTTTTCAATTCAACATTCACTATCGTTATCTGTCTGGCAACTTGAATTTTCGATGAAACTATTGACATACCAGACAACGGTCAACGAGAGCGACCGAGATCATTCGGATTTACACATTTTGATAATACAAATATATTAACACATTTCAAAGGCTGAACTATCTAATGTTATTTGATATATACTTATTAACGACCGCATTTACTTATTTACTTATATATATTTTTTTATTTTATTTTTTCATTTAGCCAGTATGTATTTATGCACACTCTTTCAGCGCCTTTCACTGTTCGTTTTTGGTAGCCCAAATTGGTTGTATTTTGTGAATGATTTGAGTACAATATCTGATATCGCATTAGACAGACCATTTTGCGACCAAGTTACTCCGCATCATGTACCATCAACTAGGATCGCCTACTTTGACCCAGTACTGCAGTAAATTTAGATACATAAGGCAGTCAGAGTTGTCCTTCGTAACGATATGTAACTAGAGTTGCGTCCCTTCTTGTATACATCATACTAAATGTTGGTATGGTTAGACAAGGACAAATTGAATATAATCAAGAAAATCCTTTTTGCCATCTTTATATCTGGCCTTACGTTCCTGGTCCTGTTAATGGTTTCCATGACTTTTTATTGATTGGGAGTTAAAATTGCGACCTTACTTATATTTACCCGAATCTGAAAGGAAACACGGCACATATTTGTAGTAAAACTGAAGTTTTTATAATATATAATACTTCACTGTGCGAAATAACTAAAGAAGAAATGGTAAATAACTTACGGATCGTAATTATCTTAGGAGGGTATCTCGAGTGTGTGTATGGGGAAGTTTATACAGAGTCTAATTGAATGATAACGAATGTACAGGATAATGTACATTACGAAATAGAGTTTATAGAGGGATTATAAAACAAACATGTAGGTTATGTTAATCTATATCTGGTCTTAAGATGACCTGTTTATTGGACGACAAATATCTAACTCCTATGATGGTAGATACAATGATAATCGATGTTTATAGAGTCACTGATGCGTGGTACACGATCTACCACTGGTCTAGTAGAATACTGCATCCCTACATTTCACGGTTTGTCCACAAAATAAACACACATTTGATTTCACGTGTAACCGGTAAGTAACACATTAACCGAAGGTCGAGTGGGTCCCATCAGTTACCGTGCTGTATAACACGTGAAAGCTCTAACAGTGTTTGCTAAGGCTTCTTACATCACAGCGTGTGGAGTAGAGGGCCCTTATACCGTGTAAAGGGTCGATATACAATAGTGAGCCCCGGCTATATCCCACGTGGACAGTGATTTAATGGCATGCTGTAATCTATAGGAAAACTAACAATATCGGGTTGTTTGGTAAACAGTGGATATATTGGATTTTTATGCATTTTTTATTCAATCTAGGATAGAGACACAAATTGATTAAGATTGGTTACTAATTCAAATGAGAATAATAACACTACTAGTTTTGGCGAGTTTGTTATAACGGAGAGCCATATCAAAATATCTAGGTGGATTCAAAGATCCTACATCGCTATCACTTACTCCCAAACATAACAAAACAAACAAAAGAGAATCGAATTTCCAGGAGGCATAGGAAGCGAACGGAGAGAGTTAACCATGGCACAGGATGTGATGAACTTTAGAAACAGCAGAGTGTTTTGAAAAGTGAATAGTGTGAACTTCTGCTATCGGCATCGGAATAGTTTATTGGAATAGTTTACTTGAATTGTTTATTCATTAGATAATCTATAGTCATAATGATTTTTTTAATTATATCTTCATTTATATTCATTTAACTCTCTCTCTCTCTCTCTCTCTCTCTCTCTCTCTCTCTCTCTCTCTCTCTCTCTCTCTCTCTCTCTCTCTCTCTCTCTCTCTCTCTCTCTCTCAAATATGTAAATATATGTCATCTTGTAAAAATAAATGTATTATATGTATGTAAAATTATATAGGGAAAGGGCTTAATATAAGTTTGATAACTTGTGCCCAATTCCCATGTATATATTAAGATACAATAAAACATGTTTAAATCAAGCAAAAGGAAAAATAATGATAGCAATCTCTCCCAGAGTGCATTGCGGTTACACTACACAACACCATGTGTTATGAAGGGTAACCGCAATGCACTATGGGAAAGGTTGTAACGACAGCTTTTTCGGCATAGCCGTCTAATATTCTTTTGTCCCCGGAAATGACGCGACAGGTGGCGTTACTGGTCAAGATGAAGTATGTGATTGGTCAATGTAGCAGTAAATGCAAAATGCAGATATGCAGTTAAAAACGGAACAAAGCTAAGTATAAATGCAAGCTGAATAAGTGGATGCATCTTTTCAAATGACACATTAATACAATTATATTCCTGATTGAAATGCAGTCGTATTCAGGCGCGTAGCTGCCTATACGCAAATACGCAGTTGCGTACACATCAGTTTTCAACAACAAAAAAACACACACACAAAAACAAACAAACAAAACAAAGAAAGAAAAAACTCTGTTATTTATATGAGCTTATCTATACACAAACTATGAATGCTGTCCCTAGGGGATGGTTCTAGTCAAACCCACTAATTTATATAACTAGTCATTACATGGTAGGGAACGCAATCAATCGGTCGGTTAAAGTGGGACAAAGAAAAATCCGGCAACCTGCAAAAATTTGCAAGATATATGTATATATGAGAGGTTGAAGCAAATCCTAGATAGCACACAAAACTTAGTTTTGATATCCAACGGTTTACACAAAATATGGGAAAAATGAAAATAAATCCAAATAATTTCAAAATTAGTTGTCAAATAAAAAAGATGCCAGATATATATACTAATATAGACTTAAAAACTTAATATAGACTTAAAAGTGTTTCGAACAGTTTAAAATGAGCTTCGATACAAAAACGTTAAGTCCTAAACATAGGAAACTCAAATTAAAAGGAAAAAAATAGAATAATTCAATAATATTGTTTTGTAACTTAACTCTACTAAATGATTATTAACTTGATTCCGGTTTGGCGTCCTACACCTCTCTTGTCTTGATCAATCAGTCTATTTGGTATTGTACCTTCAAAATAGAGCAAATTATTTTCTAAATTCTCCTAATTTTCTTCTGTTTATCTCTCCTACCATTCCCTTTTACAATACATATTTATTTTATACAATTCAAATTATCAATTTTATACTAAACAGATTATATTTTTAAATATGTCTCAAGTACACGTATTTGCTTTTTTTGCAGTTAGACGTACATGTAAAACCATTTCAGGTAAAAGTAGATTTCAATTGATTCCACGAGGAAAAGGGGTATCTGAAAGCTCTTTTACACATGTCAGACAATCTAACAGCTATATATATATTCAGATACGTGCTGAATGTAAACTATATAGCATTGTTAGATCTCCTATCCCTTAAAGATATTATGTTATATAAGATATGTTATCACGATAATATGCCGAAACACAATACAACATAGAATTATAATTTAACTCATTCCATAATAACAATTATACACAACGAAAAAAAACTCTCTTTTTTTTCAATATGTGTGTGTGTATTTCGACACAAATTGCATGAAACTTGTAGGAAAAATAATCTGATACTTTCTCAATTAAGAAAAGTAAAATAAGCCCCTATATATCTATTGTTATACGTAGATGTAGTGAATGAGCGAATAGTGAAAATTTGAGATAATATCTAATTTACATATTCAAATTGCTGATTTAAATATGATTTAAAATTTGAGCATAGTAACATTAAAAAAAAATCTGGGGTCTGATCTAGCCCTCCATCCTCCCTTTGGTGCCATTCCTATAAAGGACTACTTACAACCGGACACCAGGGTGAAGTCTGATTTACATATTTGTTACTGTTAATCTTAAAATGAATTATAAAACATTAACCAAAAGAACAGGTCCGGAGTTATATATGCGCATAGAGTACAAAATTCACTATTGGAATTTTCCTCACTACATGACAGTTGGTAAGATGCAGAAATGAATCAATACTTTTAAGGAAATCGTTTGCTTTCAAACGTTATGTGAACGTTACTATACGTATGCTTAGGAATGTTATTGAAAATAATGAAACACAGCTTTCTGAACACAGATAGACACAGAAATCTAATTTTCAAATGTACAGATTTTGATATTTTATATGTACCCTTTGTCTGATCTTAAAATGAAATTAGTAAATTAATGTATTTTTTAATCATTAGGTTTGCACACCAACGCTGTCACGAATGTTTTGCCTTATATATCAAGGCTGCTAAATAGTGGGATTAACGTCTCCAAACGAGACCAAGTGTGGTTTTCTTGGCTTGCCTGGGTTGTCACGTGGCCCTGATTTCATCAAATGGGTAAGTATTCTATACAATGAGGTAGTTTCCTCTGTTATTGTTAATGGGTTTATCTCTGAACCTTTTTCCATCACTCGTGGGGTAAGACAAGGCTGTAGTTTGTCTCCCCTTTTGTACATTTTGGTTTTGGAACCCTTCGCTAAAAAAGTTCGTGATGACCCCGACATTATTGGTATTAAACTTCCGGGTTCCGCTGAGTCTGCAAACATTTCCCTTTATGCTGACGATATTACTGGCATTTGATGCACCCATTCATCTATTCAAAAACTATTCTTCTGGTGTGATTTGTATGGCAAGGCGTCAGGGGCTAAATTGAATAGGCTAAAATCTAAGGGAATTTGGTTGGGGAAGTGGAAATCTCGTTCTGATCATCCTTTTGGCATAAGCTGGATAGAGAAGCATAAAATTTGTGGGGTTTTGGTAGGTAATAATATTACCCCTGACGAGATTTGGCAGCCGGTTTTTATAAAATTTTCAAGGATCTTAGATTTATGGAAAATGCGAAATTTATCTTTGAAACAAAAATCAATTATTATAAAGGTCCTTGCGTGCAGTAAAATTTGGTATGTTGGTACTATTGTCACAATGCCTAGGCATTATTTGGCACTTTATCAGAGAACGCTGTTTAGATTTCTGTGGAATTCCAGGGCGGAGCCACTTGCGCGCTCCGTAGCTTATGGTTATCCTGCTAGTGGTGGACTCTCTATTGTTAATATTAATGTAAAACTACAAGCTATTCGGCTGAGGCACTGTCAAAATTTGTTTGTGAACAGTCTGAAGCCAAGTGGAGATTTTTTACTATGTATTGGCTCTCTATTCAGTTTCGTGATTTTTATTCTTTTGATAATAATTTCCCTCATAGTGAGTGGTGTCCCCCTTTTTATACTTGTATGTATGAACTGTTCAAAAAGTATCAAACGGATTTTCCGGATAGTAATTTTGAGTCATCGTCGACTAAAGATTTTTATTTACAAATATTGTCTGGCATTGTTAAGGCACCACTTGTTATAAGACTTTTTCCATTAGTTGACTTCAAGTCTGTTTTTCTGAATGTATGCAACAAGTTTTTGGATACCCGCTCTAGGGATGTAGTTTTTAAAATTGTTCATGAAATATTACCTGTTAATTTTCGCATGTACAAATTTGGTGTCGATGCGTCGAAAAATTGTACATTTTGTGATGGTTTTGAAACCATTTCGCACTTATTTTATGAATGCTCCTTTATTCAACCTTTAGTTGCATTAGTTAATTCTTGGGTACACCAGATTTCAGATGGAAAGGTCCCTACTGATTCAGAGTTTTGGCGTTTTCATGCCCCTGTGGGTCTCACTCTAAAAGTAAAGTCTCTTGTTCTGTATTTAATGGCAGAATCCCTATCATCGATTTGGTTTATCCGTTGTTCCAAGAAATTGTACCAAAAGTCACCTACTTCTAATTCTCTTGTCTGCCATTTTCTTAACAACATTTGTATGCGTATGCAATCTGATTTTTCCCGTTTTCCCCAGATGATTTTCTCTGAGTACTGGTGTACTACAAATATATTTTGCTCCATCCAAGAGGGTAAACTGGTATCCGATCTGTTTCTTTATAATTACATCGATGGTTTTGTGCTTTATTTATTTATTTAAAATGGTTTTTTTTAAAGGAGTTATGTATTGATAATAATTACAATGTTGATTCCATATTACTTTCCAATTATTGAATGACGTTTTTATCTGTAAATATTGAATGAAATTTTATGAAACTTAAAAAAAGTTGTCACATGAACACAGTTCCCTGGTAGTTAAGCTTCTGAACTCTGACCCCTTTCTGAGAGAGTGTCCTAGGCTCGGCTATAACCGGAACAAGGACAATAATCCTCGTCAATCAACCCCTATCTGAGTATAATGATAATCGTTATAATTCCAACTTTTAACTTAACTCTTGAACATATGTCATGCTATGTTATGACCACCGGTACAGTTGAAAGATTCATTTATATTAAATTCAATTCGACTTTACTGGAACTTTTATAACTACAACTGTATTTTTATATCTAAACGTATTTTACCTACACATACCGTCATGAAAACATCACCCATTGTCGCAATGAGCATCCCAAAACGTCGTGTTACGGTAACGCAACTTAAATACAAGGTTGATCTCAGGGTTTTGGTCTTGATTTCTTTCTTTTACAGCCCTTCCCACAGGAAAAGTATTGCTTTTCCCAATGGACTATGGTTATGTAAGTATGGTTATTGGACACATATTCGGACATTATGTAAATGTGTTCCAAGCGTGCAAAATAAGGTAAAGTCGACACAAATTATCATTCTAAATCCTGTACAAGGCTCTTGTTTTTTCAGGACAACGTAACAATTCGGACATCGTTAAATGACGGACTTAAATTGTCCAAACACTTAACTGTATATCATAATACGGTACTCATTCACCCCTCATTACATTTCTCTGCATACACATACAAAATAACTTGGCTACGCGCATGGTATTATCACCAAAATGATTCAAACTGATATATATAGGCGGAACACAATAAAACAGGGATACACTCAATCAACTTTATATCTTAAAGATGAAAAGAGAAACTGTCAAAGTCTCTGGAAGGTGGAAATGACATAAACTATATAATGGGGTATTCTCGTTTTCAATCAATCATAGTGATTTTATCGTCGATGTAGCATCTAATCTTCATCATTATATTTAGTATATTGTGTTCGTGTAGTCTAAGGAATTACATATAGCTACGGTGGCTGGGAACGGACATCATATACAAGATATTATTGCGAAATGTTATTGCATAGGAACGGAAATATTATTGCATACGAAAGAAATATTATTGCATGCGAACTTCTTCATATTATTTAAAGCCACATACTTCCGAAGAAACATATATCAATGTTTACATTTTGAGCTTTTTACAGTTTTCGGACTTGATACATATCTAAGACTATCGTGAATAAGAAACTGAAAGAAAATGTGTATTTATTAAAGTATACGGGGAGCTCCCAAAAATAATAACTGTGGCTGCCGGACCAAGTTTCTATGAAAATTAGTCCCACAATGCAACGGTGGGTTTTACAGTAAAACACCAACAGTATAGACTCTTGTTGATAATAAATAAGGTTAGGAATGGTGTACACCAACAGTATATACTCTAGTTGATAATAAATAAGGCTGGGAATGGTGTATATAGAGGTTACACAACGAGTGGTTGTTGGATATGGAATTTATTTCACACGAGTAAGTTATTTTTTAAAAGTTACAAAAGACACGAGCTTTAGCGAGTGTTTTTTGCAACTTTTAAAAAATAACTTACGAGTGTGAAATAAATTCCATATCCAACAATTTCGAGTCGTGTGACCTGTTTCTACCACAATAATATCGGCTTGAATCAAAGGGAAACGTATGGGGCGCCGTTTTACTATTTATTAACAAAACTGGATATCCATAATTCGAATTTAGGATATCCAAAATTCATTTCTGGATATCCATAATTCGAATTTAGGATATCTTAAAATGTTTTGAATTTAGGATATCCATAATTCGTATTTTGGATATCCTTAATTCATTTTTGGATATCCATAATTCGAATTTAGGATATCCATAATTCATTTTTGGATATCCAAAATTCGAATTATGGATATCCTAAATTCCATGTATTTTTGGATATCCATAATTCGAATTTGTGATATCCAAAAATGCTCAGTGTTATCAAATTGGATTGCTCCCGGCACTACTACCGGTCAAAACCGACCCTTGTTACGAACTTGTAAATACGCATAATGGACCGGAAACAACGTTTACGAAATAGAATACAGCAGAGGAGTTCCAAAGGACAAACTTCCCCAGACAGTTAGGCCCTTACATACAACATTTACCAAAAGTTACTACTTAGGGTGCTCCGACAAGTCAACGGAGAAATTTGTACAAAACAGAACATGGCGACAGACATACTGCGGCACATTAGGGGGAAGATTTTGGCAGCGCAACGTTGTTCGCTCCATCTTGGATTCGCATTGATTCGTATAGTGAAGTCCGAGGACTTCCGATCCTACAAAAAAAACGCGCCCGCGGGAACAGGATGTAGCAGGAAGAAATCATTATACAGTAAAATATTAACATTTCCCCGATATATGGATATCCAAAATTCGAATTATGGATATCCTAAATTCAAAGCATTTTAAGATATCCAAAATTCGATTATAGATATCAAGAAATGATATTTGGATATCCAAAATTCGAATTTTGGATATCCATAATTCGAATTGATGATATCTTAAAATGCTTTGAATTTAGATATCCATAATTCATTTTTGGATATCCATAATTCGAATTTTGGATATCCAATATTAATTTTGGATATCCAAAATTATTTAATGATATCATAAATTCGAATTTTGGATATCCAAAAATGAATTATGGATATCCAAAATTCGAATTATGGATATCCACATTTGTTAATAAATAGTAAAACGGCGCCCCATAGAAACGTGGCCAAGTATAAATAAAGTGTACCGGTGACGTCCGGGACCCGGTGATGTGACGTCATTAGATTATTGATGACGTCAATGACAATTGCAGCTTGGGTCAAAGTTCACCGTGTTAGCCAATCAAAATGCGTACAGAGTTTATACCACGTGTGGTATAAACAGATTGTTAATCAACAGCTGTAATGATTAACTGATGTTCTGAGAGTTGAATAACACAGAGTATTAATTTTTTTGTGGTAGAAACCAACAGTATAAACTCTTGTTGATAATAAATAAGGCTGGGAATGGTGTACACCAGTAGTATATTCTTATTGATAAAACATATAATCACGATGTTGTATGCTGTAATATCTCGTACCGAGGTCGCGTAATAGTATTTGCATTGCCACACAACAATATTTCGTTCGCATGCAATAATATTTCGTTCGAACACGTACGCAATAATATTTCGTTCCCATCCAATATTATCTCGTTCCAACGCAATAATAGTGTTATTTGATGTCCGTTCCCAGCTCCCGTATATAGCCAATCTTTGCATAGCTATTTTGGTACTGTACATATGTATGTACAACAGTATGATCGCTAGAAACAACTTATTTTTGTACTGTATGTACAACTGTATGGTTGCTAGAAGCAACGTATTTTTGGTACTCTATGTACAGATGTATGATCGCTAGAAGCAACCTATTTTTTGTACTGTATGTACAACTGTATGATTGCTAATAACAACGTATTTTTGGCACTGTTTCTATTTTTTTCACAGTTTACTCCAAAAATTACAAAATAAATCTTTTTTGTGGGGAATTTTAATATTTTAATTGTTAGGCGTCACGCGCAAGCTTGTGCTATCATCTTACTATTATGTGCTTACATAAGTTGCGTTTCAGTGTAATCAATAGAAATGCCATTCTGATTGGATTATATTACAGTACTATATAACAATATTTTATCGATAGAACCATAACAATAAATATACAACGAATTGTCTGATAAAGGTAATATGAAATCAAGTAGATTATCTAACAACATTTTACGGAAATATTAGGATATGTAATTTGTAATTTTATCAGAGGAAGCGGCAGAGAAAGACCTTGGAGTAATTGTCGATAATAAATTAAACTTTAAAAATCTTCTACAAGCAGTCGTAAACAAAGCGAACCGAATACTTGGAGCCATCAGACTACCATAAACACACCTGGATAAGAAATCGTTCTGCTTACTGTATAAGGCTTTTGTTCGACTCCATTTGGAATATGGAGCATGCATACAGCATGGTTACCATACAAACAACAAGACATTGATCTGTTTGAAAACGTTCAACGGCGAGCTACGAAATTACTAACAGGAATAAAATTTCGTATGAAGAACGATTGTGTCGTCTTAAACTTCCATCGTTACTATAATGATGTAACAGGGGCGACATGATGGAAGTTTTCAAAATCTTGAAGGGAGGCTATGAGTCAATAGCATCACATGGTCCTTTGCCAATAAAACAAGAGAAAAGGACCCGGGGAATTCCCTCAGCCTTGAAAAATCAAGGAGTAGACTGAACATTAGGAAATACTCGTTCACTCAAAGAATTGGGGACAGCTGGAACTCTTTACCATAAAATGTTCAAGACCCAAATGTATTCAGTTTCAAAAACAACTGGACTCATTTTGGAGTAACGTCACAACATCGACATTAATATATATTTCAGGCGCAGTTCCAGGATTTTGGAAATGGGGGGTCCAGTAATTTAGTGATAATGCGAGCGCCTTAGGCGCGAGTTGATTTTTTTTTGGCGAGGGGTCTGGGGGCTGTAAAAAAATTCATCCTCCGGAAAAAGGGGATGGGGTCATGACCCTTACGCTCAACCGATCGAGCTAAAGAGAAGATCTCTCTAGCCGAGCGATATATTAGCTAGTATTTACCAGGGCTACATGAGGGATATGTTAGGGTATGAAGTATTGTTGTGTGTGCTTACCTGATTTTATGGATATATTAGGGAATTACGTAATGTTATTCGTCTGCTAATCTGATTTTACGGATATATTAGGAAATGACGTAATGTAATGTGTCCGCAGACCTGATTTTATGGATATATTAGGGAATGACGTAATGTTATGTGTGTGCTGACCTGATTTTAAGGATATATTAGGGAATGACGTAATATAATGTGTCCGCAGACCTGATTTTATGGATATATTAGGGAATGACGTAATGTTATGTGTCTGCTGACCTGATTTTATGGATATAGTAGGGAATGACGTAATGTTATGTGTCTGCTGACCTGATTTTATGGATATATTAGGGAATGACGTAATGTAATGTGACCTGATTTTACGGATATATTAGGGAATGACGTAATATTATGTGTCTGCTGACCTGATTTTATAGATATATTAGGGAATGACGTAATGTAATGTGACCTGATTTTACGGATATATTAGGGAATGACGTAATGTAATGTGACCTGATTTTACGGATATATTAGGGAATGACGTAATGTAATGTGACCTGATTTTACGGATATATTAGGGAATGACGTAATGTAGTGTGTTTGCTGACCTGATTTTATAGATATATTAGGGAATGACGTAATGTAATGTGACCTGATTTTACGGATATATTAGGGAATGACGTAATGTAATGTGTCTGCTGACCTGATTTTATAGATATATTAGGGAATGACGTAATGTAGTGTGTCTGCTGACCTGATTTTATAGATATATTAGGGAATGACGTAATGTAGTGTGTTTGCTGACCTGATTTTACGGATATATTAGGGAATGACGTAATGTAATGTGTCTGCTGACCTGATTTTATAGATATATTAGGGAATGACGTAATGTAGTGTGTTTGCTGACCTGATTTTACGGATATATTAGGGAATGACGTAATGTTATGTGCGCACCTGCCTTTCACAAAGGCGACCAGGGATCAATTCCTCAATCGGACGGAAAATATTAAGGGGTCACCTGCCCGACCACGTGGGTTTTCCCAGGGTACCCCGGTATCCTCTCACATTCAGACACCCGTGCTCTACCAAACAGAGTATCAAAGTAATTAATATAAGTTGTTTCGCAGTTTTTGTAAGATTTAAAAAAAACGGGCTAAATCTGGACTATATGAGATATGAAATACATTTGGCGAAGTGAGAAACAAACGATAAAAACCAGATAGGGTTTCCGCCATATTTGATAAATAGAGAGGAGGAATGGATCAATGAGTAGACCGCTTTATCCCAGACCAGGTATAGACTCCATTAAATGGATGTGAGCTTGTGTAAATATGTACAGGCATTTTGTATATTAGTTGTTTATTTTTGCCACGAATCGTCGTATCGATCACTGCTTAATCACACGTTTTCTATTTACTTTGACAACATCATTATAGTAACTAGGTAAACAGACAAATATCTTGAATCAACCTCGGATACTTTCCACGGATATGTTGTTTGTTCGTGATCAAATATATTCGTTTTGTACTCTTCTGCTTTTTATATTAATGGCCACACGTTTTTGGGCAACTGATTGTAGCCTGTCATTACTACATGTGTCTGTGTTGTTAATAACATGGCCTATTGTTTTAAATCTGTAATTACGAGGGTCATTCATTGAATTATGTCACTAAATGTCTACCGTACGAATTCGCACACCACAAAGGCTTTGGACTACAATTGTAGAGTTTTAACACCATCAGAAAAGAATTGAGCAAGCTATACATTGCTGAATTATGGCAAGCCAAGTTGTCATTTATTCGCGGAGCAATGTTGATCCAGTATTTTACCAAATTATATTATAAGATATCTTATATATCACATAAGATATCTTATATGTTTATGATATATCTTATATGTTTATAAGATATCTTATAGGTTTATGAGATATCTTATTTAAAGTTTATAAAATATCTTATATAATATATAAGATATCCCATAAAAGATATAAGATATCCCATAAAAGATATAAGATATCTAGATTAAAATTTAGCATAACATCAACACATTATCATGGTCCTGTGTTTTAAAAGACAGCACATGTCACTTACTTGCAAGTGTTAGAAATTTGAAAAGAAAAAAAAACTTGGTGCCAAATGGATCCCTCGTTTGCTGACATTTGAACAACTAGCAGGCAAAACGTTTAAATAATGTTCAATAGTGCTAAACGCCTTCAAGAAGCTAAACTTTGAACAGCGAAGGCAAAGAAGTGATTGCCGACAAATATCAATCAAGGCCAATGATTGTCAACCATATCAAGAGCACGAGGAAAGTTTTTATGCCATTATTTGGGTCAGTAGGCCAGATATTCAGCAAAGGACAACCCGCATATGACAAATTCCAAAGAAACAAAGTGCTTTCAAATATTTTGATAAATGATTTGTGTACATGAATAGACTTTAAATAAAGAAATACATACAGCTAATCCACGACAATGCTTCATCCCACAAACGGGATATTACACATGTGATTTTTTCTTATTTCCTTTATTTCAAAAATGCAAATTCAATATTCTAGTACTGTGTCTCGCTAGTATACCATTAGGTGATCCAATGGTCAGGTGTCTCGCTAGTATACCATTAAGTGATCCAATGGTCAGGTGTCTCGCTAGTATACCATTAGGTGATCCAATGGTCAGGTGTCTCGCTAGTAACCATTAGCTTTTCAAATATTCATACTTAAGTATCAAAAAGGATTTTTTGAAATAACCAATCTGTTTAATACAATAATGCAATAAAATATTTAAATCAAAATACAAGGACGATATTAACTACAGTGTATTAAAATCATAAAAATTGATAAACAACACTCGTCAGCTAAACAGTAGTGTGATTATAAGCGGAAAGGTGTTGACATGAGGTCCACAACCCTTAACATTTAAAATCAACACATCTATCTAGACTGTCATACAGTGCAATATTGTATCGTGGACATATTCCGTAATATTAACAGATTAACATTGTATTTACATGACTTAGTGGAAAAAGAAAAAAGAAAAAATGTCAATATCATTTTATTCTTGAAAGTTAGGTTATTGGAAAATTATCGAATGCAAACAAAATGTTCGCAATTTGAAGGACGAAAGACAACAAAAGACTGCGGTTTCATTGTCAGTAGAGTGGGGTCACCAAGATAGAAACACTCACTTTGATTAATGCATGAGATCTTGTTAACGTGTTATCTACCAATCGATAACTACCTCTGTTGGTAGATTACAAGGTCTCAAACATGTTACTGTTGGTAGATTGCAAGGTCTCAAACACGTTACTGTTGGTAGATTACAAGGTCTCAAACACGTCACTGTTGGTAGATTACAAGGTCTCAAACACGATACTGTTGGTAGATTACAAGGTCTCAAACATGTTACTGTTGGTAGATTACAAGGTATCAAACACGTCACTGTTGGTAGATTACAAGGTATCAAACATGTTACTGTTGGTAGATTACAAGGTATCAAACACGTCACTGTTGGTAGATTACAAGGTATCAAACACGTCACTGTTGGTAGATTACAAGGTATCAAACATGTTACTGTTGGTAGATTACAAGGTCTCAAACACGTTACTGTTGGTAGATTACAAGGTCTCAAACATGTCACTGTTGGTAGATTACAAGGTATCAAACATGTTACTGTTGGTAGGTTACAAGGTCTCAAACACGATACTGTTGGTAGATTACAAGGTATCAAACATGTCACTGTTGGTAGGTTACAAGGTCTCAAACACGATACTGTTGGTAGATTACAAGGTCTCAAACATGATTCTGTTGGTAGATTACAAGGTCTCAAACATGTAACTGTTGGTAGATTACAAGGTCTCAAACATGTTACTGTTGGTAGATTATAAGGTCTCAAACATGTTACTGTTGGTAGATTACAAGGTCTCAAACATGTTACTGTTGGTAGATTACAAGGTCTCAAACACGATACTGTTGGTAGATTACAAGGTCTCAAACATGTTACTGTTGGTAGATTACAAGGTCTCAAACACGTTACTGTTGGTAGATTACAAGGTCTCAAACATGTTACTGTTGGTAGATTACAAGGTCTCAAACATGTTACTGTTGGTAGATTACAAGGTCTCAAACAGGTTACTGTTGGTAGATTACAAGGTCTCAAACATGTTACTGTTGGTAGATTACAAGGTCTCAAACATGTTACTGTTGGTAGATTACAAGGTCTCAAACATGTTACTGTTGGTAGATTACAAGGTCTCAAACACGTTACTGTTGGTAGATTACAAGGTCTCAAACACGTTACTGTTGGTAGATTACAAGGTCTCAAACACGTTACTGTTGGTAGATTACAAGGTCTCAAACACGTTACTGTTGGTAGATTACAAGGTCTCAAACATGTTACTGTTGGTAGATTACAAGGTCTCAAACATGTTACTGTTGGTAGATTACAAGGTCTCAAACATGTTACTGTTGGTAGATTACAAGGTCTCAAACATGTTACTGTTGGTAGATTACAAGGTCTCAAACATGTTACTGTTGGTAGATTACAAGGTCTCAAACATGTTACTGTTGGTAGATTACAAGGTCTCAAACATGATACTGTTGGTAGATTACAAGGTCTCAAACATGTTACTGTTTGAAGATTACAAGGTCTCAAACATGTCACTGTTGGTAGATTACAAGGTCTCAAACACCTTACTGTTGGTAGATTACAAGGTCTCAAACATATTACTGTTGGTAGATTACAAGGTCTCAAACATGTTACTGTTGGTAGATTACAAGTTATCAAACATGTTACTGTTGGTAGATTACAAGGTCTCAAACATTATACTGTTGGTAGATTACAAGGTCTCAAATATGTTACTGTTGGTAGATTACAAGGTCTCAAACATGATACTGTTGGTAGATTACAAGGTCTCAAACATGTTACTGTTGGTAGATTAAAAGGTCTCAAACATGTTACTGTTGGTAGATTAAAAGGTCTCAAACATGTTACTGTTGGTAGATTACAAGGTCTCAAACATGTTACTGTTGGTAGATTACAAGGTCTCAAACACGTTACTGTTGGTACATTACAAGGTCTCAAACATGATACTGTTGGTAGATTACAAGGTCTCAAACAAGTCACTGTTGGTAGATTACAAGGTCTCAAACATGTTACTGTTGGTAGATTACAAGGTCTCAAACATGTCACTGTTGGTAGATTACAAGGTCTCAAACACGTTACTGTTGGTAGATTACAAGGTCTCAAACATATTACTGTTGGTAGATTACAAGGTCTCAAACATGTTACTGTTGGTAGATTACAAGTTCTCAAACATGTTACTGTTGGTAGATTACAAGGTCTCAAACATGATACTGTTGGTAGATTACAAGGTCTCAAACACGTTACTGTTAGTAGATTACAAGGTCTCAAACATTATACTGTTGGTAGATTACAAGGTCTCAAACATGTTACTGTTGGTAGATTACAAGGTCTCAAACATGTTACTGTTGGTAGATTACAAGGTCTCAAACGTGTTACTGTTGGTAGATTACAAGGTCTCAAACATGATACTGTTGGTAGATTACAAGGTCTAAAACACGATACTGTTGGTAGATTACAAGGTCTCAAACATTATACTGTTGGTAGATTACAACGTCACAAACATGTTACTGTTGGTAGATTACAAGGTCTCAAACATGATACTGTTGGTAGATTACAAGGTCTCAAACATTATACTGTTGGTAGATTACAAGGTCTCAAACATGTTACTGTTGGTAGATTACAAGGTCTCAAACATGAGACTGTTGGTAGATTACAAGGTCTCAAACATATTACTGTTGGTAGATTACAAGGTCTCAAACATGTTACTGTTGGTAGATTACAAGGTCTCAAACACGTTACTGTTGGTAGATTACAAGGTCTCAAACATGTTACTGTTGGTAGATTACAAGGTCTCAATCATGTCACTGTTGGTAGATTACAAGGTCTCAAACATGATACTGTTGGTTGATTACAAGGTCTCAAACACGTCACTGTTGGTAGATTACAAGGTCTCAAACACGATACTCTTGGTAGATTACAAGGTCTCAAACACGTTACTGTTGGTAGATTACAAGGTCTCAAACACGTTACTGTTGGTAGATTATAAGGTCTCAAACACGTTACTGTTGGTAGATTACAAGGTCTCAAACACGTTACTGTTGGTAGATTACAAGGTCTCAAACACGTCACTGTTGGTAGATTATAAGGTATCAAACACGTTACTGTTGGTAGATTATAAGGTCTCAAACACGTCACTGTTGGTAGATTATAAGGTATCAAACACGTCACTGTTGGTAGATTATAAGGTCTCAAACACGTCACTGTTGGTAGATTACAAGGTCTCAAACATGTTACTGTTGGTAGATTACAAGGTCTCAAACATATTACTGTTGGTAGATTACAAGGTCTCAAACATGTTACTGTTGGAAGATTACAAGGTCTCAAACATGTCACTGTTGGTAGATTACAAGGTCTCAAACACGTTACTGTTGGTAGATTACAAGGTCTCAAACATATTACTGTTGGTAGATTACAAGGTCTCAAACATGTTACTGTTGGTAGATTACAAGTTATCAAACATGTTACTGTTGGTAGATTACAAGGTCTCAAACATGATACTGTTGGTAGATTACAAGGTCTCAAACACGTTACTGTTGGTAGATTACAAGGTCTCAAACATTATACTGTTGGTAGATTACAAGGTCTCAAACATGTTACTGTTGGTAGATTACAAGGTCTCAAACATGTTACTGTTGGTAGATTACAAGGTCTCAAACGTGTTACTGTTGGTAGATTACAAGGTCTCAAACACGTTATTGTTGGTAGATTACAAGGTCTCAAACATGCTACTGTTGGTAGATTACAAGGTCTCAAACATGTTACCGTTGGTAGATTACAAGGTCTCAAACACGTTACTGTTGGTAGATTACAAGGTCTCAAACAGGACACTGTTGGTAGATTACAAGGTCACAAACACGTTACTGTTGGTAGATTACAAGGTCTCAAACATGATACTGTTGGTAGATTACAAGGTCTCAAACACGTTACTGTTGGTAGATTACAAGGTCTCAAACACGTTACTGTTGGTAGATTACAAGGTCTCAAACATGATACCGTTGGTAGATTACAAGGTCTCAAACACGTTACTGTTGGTAGATTACAAGGTCTCAAACATGATACTGTTGGTAGATTACAAGGTCTCAAACATGTTGGTGTTGGTAGATTACAAGGTCTCAAACATGTTACTGTTGGTAGATTACAAGGTCTCAAACACGTAACTGTTGGTAGATTACAAGGTCTCAAACACGTCACTGTTGGTAGATTACAAGGTCTCAAACATGTTACTGTTGGTAGATTACAAGGTCTCAAACATGTTACTGTTGGTAGATTACAAGGTCTCAAACATGATATTGTTGGTAGATTACAAGGTCTCAAACACGTTATTGTTGGTAGATTACAAGGTCTCAAACACGATACTGTTGGTAGATTACAAGGTCTCAAACATGTTACTGTTGGTAGATTACAAGGTCTCAATCATGTCACTGTTGGTAGATTACAAGGTCTCAAACATGATACTGTTGGTTGATTACAAGGTCTCAAACACGTCACTGTTGGTAGATTACAAGGTCTCAAACACGATACTCTTGGTAGATTACAAGGTCTCAAACACGTTACTGTTGGTAGATTACAAGGTCTCAAACACGTTACTGTTGGTAGATTATAAGGTCTCAAACACGTCACTGTTGGTAGATTATAAGGTATCAAACACGTCACTGTTGGTAGATTATAAGGTCTCAAACATGATACTGTTGGTAGATTACAAGGTCTCAAACATGTTGGTGTTGGTAGATTACAAGGTCTCAAACATGTTACTGTTGGTAGATTACAAGGTCTCAAACACGTAACTGTTGGTAGATTACAAGGTCTCAAACACGTCACTGTTGGTAGATTACAAGGTCTCAAACATGTTACTGTTGGTAGATTACAAGGTCTCAAACATGTTACTGTTGGTAGATTACAAGGTCTCAAACATGATATTGTTGATAGATTACAAGGTCTCAAACACGTTATTGTTGGTAGATTACAAGGTCTCAAACACGATACTGTTGGTAGATTACAAGGTCTCAAACATGTTACTGTTGGTAGATTACAAGGTCTCAATCATGTCACTGTTGGTAGATTACAAGGTCTCAAACATGATACTGTTGGTTGATTACAAGGTCTCAAACACGTCACTGTTGGTAGATTACAAGGTCTCAAACACGATACTCTTGGTAGATTACAAGGTCTCAAACACGTTACTGTTGGTAGATTACAAGGTCTCAAACACGTTACTGTTGGTAGATTATAAGGTCTCAAACACGTTACTGTTGGTAGATTACAAGGTCTCAAACACGTTACTGTTGGTAGATTACAAGGTCTCAAACACGTTACTGTTGGTAGATTATAAGGTCTCAAACACGTCACTGTTGGTAGATTATAAGGTATCAAACACGTCACTGTTGGTAGATTATAAGGTCTCAAACACGTCACTGTTGGTAGATTACAAGGTCTCAAACACGTTACTGTTGGTAGATTACAAGGTCTCAAACATATTACTGTTGGTAGATTACAAGGTCTCAAACATGATACTGTTGGTAGATTACAAGGTCTCAAACATGTTACTGTTGGTAGATTACAAGGTCTCAAACATGTTACTGTTGGTAGGTTACAAGGTCTCAAACATGTCACTGTTGGTAGATTACAAGGTCTCAAACATGTTACTGTTGGTAGATTACAAGGTCTCAAACATGTCACTGTTGGTAGATTACAAGGTCTCAAACATAATACTGTTGGTAGATTACAAGGTCTCAAACATGTTACTGTTGGTAGATTACAAGGCCACACATGTTACTGTTGGTAGATTACAAGGTCTCAAACATGATATTGTTGGTAGATTACAAGGTCTCAAACACGTTATTGTTGGTAGATTACAAGGTCTCAAACACGATACTGTTGGTAGATTACAAGGTCTCAAACATGTTACTGTTGGTAGATTACAAGGTCTCAATCATGTCACTGTTGGTAGATTACAAGGTCTCAAACATGATACTGTTGGTTGATTACAAGGTCTCAAACACGTCACTGTTGGTAGATTACAAGGTCTCAAACACGATACTCTTGGTAGATTACAAGGTCTCAAACACGTTACTGTTGGTAGATTACAAGGTCTCAAACACGTTACTGTTGGTAGATTATAAGGTCTCAAACACGTTACTGTTGGTAGATTACAAGGTCTCAAACACGTTACTGTTGGTAGATTACAAGGTCTCAAACACGTTACTGTTGGTAGATTATAAGGTCTCAAACACGTCACTGTTGGTAGATTATAAGGTATCAAACACGTCACTGTTGGTAGATTATAAGGTCTCAAACACGTCACTGTTGGTAGATTACAAGGTCTTAAACATGTTACTGTTGGTAGATTACAAGGTCTCAAACATATTACTGTTGGTAGATTACAAGGTCTCAAACATGTTACTGTTGGTAGATTACAAGGTCTCAAACATGTTACTGTTGGTAGGTTACAAGGTCTCAAACATGTCACTGTTGGTAGATTACAAGGTCTCAAACATGTTACTGTTGGTAGATTACAAGGTCTCAAACATGTCACTGTTGGTAGATTACAAGGTCTCAAACATAATACTGTTGGTAGATTACAAGGTCTCAAACATGTTACTGTTGGTAGATTACAAGGCCACACATGCTACTGTTGGTAGATTACAAGGTCTCAAACATGAGACTGTTGGTAGATTACAAGGTCTCAAACACGTCACTGTTGGTAGATTACAAGGTCTCAAACATATTACTGTTGGTAGATTACAAGGTCTCAAACATGTTACTGTTGGTAGATTACAAGTTATCAAACATGTTACTGTTGGTAGATTACAAGGTCTCAAACACGTTACTGTTGGTAGATTACAAGGTCTCAAACATGTTACTGTTGGTAGATTACAAGGTCTCAAACTTGTTACTGTTGGTAGATTACAAGGTCTCAAACACGTCACTGTTTGTAGATTACAAGGTCTCAAACACGTTACTGTTGGTAGATTACAAGGTCTCAAACATGTTACTGTTGGTAGATTACAAGGTCTCAAACACGTTACTGTTGGTAGATTACAAGGTCTCAAACACGTTACTGTTGGTAGATTATAAGGTCTCAAACACGTTACTGTTGGTAGATTACAAGGTCTCAAACACGTTACTGTTGGTAGATTACAAGGTCTCAAACACGTTACTGTTGGTAGATTATAAGGTCTCAAACACGTCACTGTTGGTAGATTATAAGGTATCAAACACGTCACTGTTGGTAGATTATAAGGTCTCAAACACGTCACTGTTGGTAGATTACAAGGTCTCAAACATGTTACTGTTGGTAGATTACAAGGTCTCAAACATATTACTGTTGGTAGATTACAAGGTCTCAAACATGATACTGTTGGTAGATTACAAGGTCTCAAACATGTTACTGTTGGTAGATTACAAGGTCTCAAACATGTTACTGTTGGTAGGTTACAAGGTCTCAAACATGTCACTGTTGGTAGATTACAAGGTCTCAAACATGTTACTGTTGGTAGATTACAAGGTCTCAAACATGTCACTGTTGGTAGATTACAAGGTCTCAAACATAATACTGTTGGTAGATTACAAGGTCTCAAACATGTTACTGTTGGTAGATTACAAGGCCACACATGTTACTGTTGGTAGATTACAAGGTCTCAAACATGATATTGTTGGTAGATTACAAGGTCTCAAACACGTTATTGTTGGTAGATTACAAGGTCTCAAACACGATACTGTTGGTAGATTACAAGGTCTCAAACATGTTACTGTTGGTAGATTACAAGGTCTCAATCATGTCACTGTTGGTAGATTACAAGGTCTCAAACATGATACTGTTGGTTGATTACAAGGTCTCAAACACGTCACTGTTGGTAGATTACAAGGTCTCAAACACGATACTCTTGGTAGATTACAAGGTCTCAAACACGTTACTGTTGGTAGATTACAAGGTCTCAAACACGTTACTGTTGGTAGATTATAAGGTCTCAAACACGTTACTGTTGGTAGATTACAAGGTCTCAAACACGTTACTGTTGGTAGATTACAAGGTCTCAAACACGTTACTGTTGGTAGATTATAAGGTCTCAAACACGTCACTGTTGGTAGATTATAAGGTATCAAACACGTCACTGTTGGTAGATTATAAGGTCTCAAACACGTCACTGTTGGTAGATTACAAGGTCTCAAACATGTTACTGTTGGTAGATTACAAGGTCTCAAACATATTACTGTTGGTAGATTACAAGGTCTCAAACATGTTACTGTTGGTAGATTACAAGGTCTCAAACATGTTACTGTTGGTAGATTACAAGGTCTCAAACATGTCACTGTTGGTAGATTACAAGGTCTCAAACATGTTACTGTTGGTAGATTACAAGGTCTCAAACATGTCACTGTTGGTAGATTACAAGGTCTCAAACATAATACTGTTGGTAGATTACAAGGTCTCAAACATGTTACTGTTGGTAGATTACAAGGCCACACATGCTACTGTTGGTAGATTACAAGGTCTCAAACATGAGACTGTTGGTAGATTACAAGGTCTCAAACATGTCACTGTTGGTAGATTACAAGGTCTCAAACATGTTACTGTTGGTAGATTACAAGGTCTCAAACATGTTACTGTTGGTAGATTACAAGGTCTCAAACATGTTACTGTTGGTAGATTACAAGGTCTCAAACACGTTACTGTTGGTAGATTACAAGGTCTCAAACATGTTACTGTTGGTAGATTACAAGGTCTCAAACTTGTTACTGTTGGTAGATTACAAGGTCTCAAATACGTCACTGTTTGTAGATTACAAGGTCTCAAACACGTTACTGTTGGTAGATTACAAGGTCTCAAACATGTTACTGTTGGTAGATTACAAGGTCTCAAACATGTCACTGTTGGTAGATTACAAGGTCTCAAACATGTTACTGTTGGTAGATTACAAGGTCTCAAACACGTTACTGTTGGTAGATTACAAGGTCTAAAACATTATACTGTTGGTAGATTACAAGGTCTCAAACATGTTACTGTTGGTAGATTACAAGGTCTCAAACACGATACTGTTGGTAGATTACAAGGTCTCAAACATTATACTGTTGGTAGATTACAAGGTCTCAAATATGTTACAGTTGGTAGATTACAAGGTCTCAAACATGTTACTGTTGGTAGATTACAAGGTCTCAAACATTATACTGTTGGTAGATTACAAGGTCTCAAATATGTTACAGTTGGTAGATTACAAGGTCTCAAACATGTTACTGTTGGTAGATTACAAGGTCTCAAACATGAGACTGTTGGTAGATTACAAGGTCTCAAACATATTACTGTTGGTAGATTACAAGGTCTCAAACATGTTACTGTTGGTAGATTACAAGGTCTCAAACACGTTACTGTTGGTAGATTACAAGGTCTCAAACACGATTCTGTTGGTAGATTACAAGGTCTCAAACACGTTACTGTTGGTAGATTACAAGGTCTCAAACATGTTACTGTTGGTATATTACAAGGTCTCAAACATGTTACAGTTGGTAGATTACAAGGTCTCAAACACGATACTCTTGGTAGATTACAAGGTCTCAAACATGTTACTGTTGGTAGATTACAAGGTCTCAAACATGTTACTGTTGGTAGATTACAAGGTCTCAAACACGTTACTGTTGGTAGATTACAAGGTCTCAAACATTATACTGTTGGTAGATTACAAGGTTTCAAACACGTTACTGTTGGTAGATTACAAGGTCTCAAACACGTTACTGTTGGTAGATTACAAGGTCTCAAACATGTTACTGTTGGTAGATTACAAGGTCTCAAACACGTTACTGTTGGTAGATTACAAGGTCTCAAACATGTTACTGTTGGTAGATTACAAGGTCTCAAACATTATACTGTTGGTAGATTACAAGGTCTCACACACGTTACTGCTGGTAGATTACAAGGTCTCAAACATGTTACTGTTGGTATATTACAAGGTCTCAAACATTATACTGTTGGTAGATTACAAGGTCTCAAACACGTTACTGTTGGTAGATTACAAGGTCTCAAACATGTTACTGATGGTAGATTACAAGGTCTCAAACACGTCACTGTTGGTAGATTACAAGGTCTCAAACACGTCACTGTTGGTACATTACAAGGTCTCAACCATTTTGTTGTTGGTAGATTACAAGGTCTCAAACATGTTACTGTTGGTAGATTACAAGGTCTCAAACATGTTACTGTTGGTAGATTACAAGGTCTCAAACATGTTACTGTTGGTAGATTACAAGGTCCCAAACATGTTACTGTTGGTAGATTACAAGGTCTCAAACACGATACTGATGGTAGATTACAAGGTCTCAAACATGTTACTGTTGGTAGATTACAAGGTCTCAAACATGTTACTGTTGGTAGGTTACAAGGTCTCAAACATGTCACTGTTGGTAGATTACAAGGTCTCAAACATGTTACTGTTGGTAGATTACAAGGTCTCAAACATGTCACTGTTGGTAGATTACAAGGTCTCAAACATAATACTGTTGGTAGATTACAAGGTCTCAAACATGTTACTGTTGGTAGATTACAAGGCCACACATGTTACTGTTGGTAGATTACAAGGTCTCAAACATGATATTGTTGGTAGATTACAAGGTCTCAAACACGTTATTGTTGGTAGATTACAAGGTCTCAAACACGATACTGTTGGTAGATTACAAGGTCTCAAACATGTTACTGTTGGTAGATTACAAGGTCTCAATCATGTCACTGTTGGTAGATTACAAGGTCTCAAACATGATACTGTTGGTTGATTACAAGGTCTCAAACACGTCACTGTTGGTAGATTACAAGGTCTCAAACACGATACTCTTGGTAGATTACAAGGTCTCAAACACGTTACTGTTGGTAGATTACAAGGTCTCAAACACGTTACTGTTGGTAGATTATAAGGTCTCAAACACGTTACTGTTGGTAGATTACAAGGTCTCAAACACGTTACTGTTGGTAGATTACAAGGTCTCAAACACGTTACTGTTGGTAGATTATAAGGTCTCAAACACGTCACTGTTGGTAGATTATAAGGTATCAAACACGTCACTGTTGGTAGATTATAAGGTCTCAAACACGTCACTGTTGGTAGATTACAAGGTCTCAAACATGTTACTGTTGGTAGATTACAAGGTCTCAAACATATTACTGTTGGTAGATTACAAGGTCTCAAACATGTTACTGTTGGTAGATTACAAGGTCTCAAACATGTTACTGTTGGTAGATTACAAGGTCTCAAACATGTCACTGTTGGTAGATTACAAGGTCTCAAACATGTTACTGTTGGTAGATTACAAGGTCTCAAACATGTCACTGTTGGTAGATTACAAGGTCTCAAACATAATACTGTTGGTAGATTACAAGGTCTCAAACATGTTACTGTTGGTAGATTACAAGGCCACACATGCTACTGTTGGTAGATTACAAGGTCTCAAACATGAGACTGTTGGTAGATTACAAGGTCTCAAACATGTCACTGTTGGTAGATTACAAGGTCTCAAACATGTTACTGTTGGTAGATTACAAGGTCTCAAACATGTTACTGTTGGTAGATTACAAGGTCTCAAACATGTTACTGTTGGTAGATTACAAGGTCTCAAACACGTTACTGTTGGTAGATTACAAGGTCTCAAACATGTTACTGTTGGTAGATTACAAGGTCTCAAACTTGTTACTGTTGGTAGATTACAAGGTCTCAAACACGTCACTGTTTGTAGATTACAAGGTCTCAAACACGTTACTGTTGGTAGATTACAAGGTCTCAAACATGTTACTGTTGGTAGATTACAAGGTCTCAAACATGTCACTGTTGGTAGATTACAAGGTCTCAAACATGTTACTGTTGGTAGATTACAAGGTCTCAAACACGTTACTGTTGGTAGATTACAAGGTCTAAAACATTATACTGTTGGTAGATTACAAGGTCTCAAACATGTTACTGTTGGTAGATTACAAGGTCTCAAACACGATACTGTTGGTAGATTACAAGGTCTCAAACATTATACTGTTGGTAGATTACAAGGTCTCAAATATGTTACAGTTGGTAGATTACAAGGTCTCAAACATGTTACTGTTGGTAGATTACAAGGTCTCAAACATTATACTGTTGGTAGATTACAAGGTCTCAAATATGTTACAGTTGGTAGATTACAAGGTCTCAAACATGTTACTGTTGGTAGATTACAAGGTCTCAAACATGAGACTGTTGGTAGATTACAAGGTCTCAAACATATTACTGTTGGTAGATTACAAGGTCTCAAACATGTTACTGTTGGTAGATTACAAGGTCTCAAACACGTTACTGTTGGTAGATTACAAGGTCTCAAACACGATACTGTTGGTAGATTACAAGGTCTCAAACACGTTACTGTTGGTAGATTACAAGGTCTCAAACATGTTACTGTTGGTATATTACAAGGTCTCAAACATGTTACAGTTGGTAGATTACAAGGTCTCAAACACGATACTCTTGGTAGATTACAAGGTCTCAAACATGTTACTGTTGGTAGATTACAAGGTCTCAAACATGTTACTGTTGGTAGATTACAAGGTCTCAAACACGTTACTGTTGGTAGATTACAAGGTCTCAAACATTATACTGTTGGTAGATTACAAGGTTTCAAACACGTTACTGTTGGTAGATTACAAGGTCTCAAACACGTTACTGTTGGTAGATTACAAGGTCTCAAACATGTTACTGTTGGTAGATTACAAGGTCTCAAACACGTTACTGTTGGTAGATTACAAGGTCTCAAACATGTTACTGTTGGTAGATTACAAGGTCTCAAACATTATACTGTTGGTAGATTACAAGGTCTCAAACACGTTACTGCTGGTAGATTACAAGGTCTCAAACATGTTACTGTTGGTATATTACAAGGTCTCAAACATTATACTGTTGGTAGATTACAAGGTCTCAAACACGTTACTGTTGGTAGATTACAAGGTCTCAAACATGTTACTGATGGTAGATTACAAGGTCTCAAACACGTCACTGTTGGTAGATTACAAGGTCTCAAACACGTCACTGTTGGTACATTACAAGGTCTCAACCATTTTGTTGTTGGTAGATTACAAGGTCTCAAACATGTTACTGTTGGTAGATTACAAGGTCTCAAACATGTTACTGTTGGTAGATTACAAGGTCTCAAACATGTTACTGTTGGTAGATTACAAGGTCCCAAACATGTTACTGTTGGTAGATTACAAGGTCTCAAACACGATACTGATGGTAGATTACAAGGTCTCAAACATGTTACTGTTGGTAGATTACAAGGTCTCAAACACGATACTGATGGTAGATTACAAGGTCTCAAACATGTTACTGTTGGTAGATTACAAGGTCTCAAACATGTTACTGTTGGTAGATTACAAGGTCTCAAACACGTTACCGTTGGTAGATTACAAGGTCTCAAACACGTTACTGTTGGTAGATTACAAGGTCTCAAACATTATACTGTTGGTAGATTACAAGGTCTCAAACACGTTACTGTTGGTAGATTACAAGGTCTCAAACACGTTACTGTTGGTAGATTACAAGGTCTCAAACATGTCACTGTTGGTAGATTACAAGGTCTCAAACACGATACTGATGGTAGATTACAAGGTCTCAAACATGTTATTGTTGGTAGATTACAAGGTCTCAAACACGTTACTGTTGGTAGATTACAAGGTCTCAAACATGATACTGTTGGTAGATTACAAGGTCTAAAACACGATACTGTTGGTAGATTACAAGGTCTCAAACATTATACTGTTGGTAGATTACAACGTCACAAACATGTTACTGTTGGTAGATTACAAGGTCTCAAACATGATACTGTTGGTAGATTACAAGGTCTCAAACATTATACTGTTGGTAGATTACAAGGTCTCAAACATGTTACTGTTGGTAGATTACAAGGTCTCAAACACGTTACTGTTGGTAGATTACAAGGCCACACATGTTACTGTTGGTAGATTACAAGGTCTCAAACATGTTACTGTTGGTAGATTACAAGGTCTCAAACACGTTACTGTTGGTAGATTACAAGGTCTCAAACATGTTACTGTTGGTAGATTACAAGGTCTCAAACACGTCACTGTTGGTAGATTACAAGGTCTCAAACATGTTACTGTTGGTAGATTACAAGGTAGTTCAGGTGTGAATTATTTCCATGAATGGTAGGTATATGGTTTTTAAAGCTTGTCTAAGTCGTAATCGACTTCCATTGTATTATTTAAACGCTAATGTTGATAAAAGACACAGTGTTAATCAAGACAAAATTGAACAGTTTGTCGGATTCTCGTGGTAACGCCTTTTTTCTTCGAAAAGATTTGCGACCTTTATTTTCCGTCCTAGCAATTTCGAAATCTTGTCTCCGAAGTGTTAAGTGTACTCAAGTTGCATTAGTTGTGTTCCCCAAAAGTAAAAGGTACAATCCACTATTTTGATGTATGCTCTAGTCAAAATTCGAGATAATGCAAAAAAGGGGATACTGACTTTGGTTTGGATGGGCACTGACTCGGTCGGCAGATCGGGTCGCGGTTACCTAGTTTGAGTTACGCTATGTTATTCGAAGATTCGGGAATAAATAACGCTCCTGGGATCTACGAAATATTACATCGTCCGATTATTTCCGTTAAATACGAGAATGAAACAACTAATGTACTCGATCGTTCTTTTAGACGCGTTATATTTTGAACTGTTAATGTGTTATAAGTAATCGCCTTTGGATGTGAGATGGTCAATGAACAAGCCAAGGTTTTGTTACGATCGTCTAATAGTGACTACGCCCGTAGACTGGTCGTGTTATAATGACTACACCCGTAGTCTGGTCATGTTATAGTGACAACGCCCGTAGTGTGGTCGTGTTATAGTGACAACGCCCGTAGTCTGGTCGTGTTATTGTGACTACGCCCGTACACTGGTCGTGTTATAGTGACTACGCCCGTACACTGGTCGTGTTATAGTGACTACGCCCGTAGTCTGGTCGTGTTATAGTGACTACGCCCGTAGTCTGGTCGTGTTATAGTGACAACGCCCGTAGTCTGGTCGTGTTATAGTGACTACGCCCGTAGGCTGGTCGTGTTATAGTGACTACGCCCGTACATTGGTCGTGTTATAGTGACTACGCCCGTAGTCTGGTCGTGTTATAGTGACTACGCCCGTAGTCTGGTCGTGTTATAGTGACTACGCCCGTACACTGGTCGTGTTATAGTGACTACGCCCATACGCTGGTCGTGTTATAGTGACTACGCCCGTAGTCTGGTCGTGTTATAGTGACTACGCCCGTAGTCTGGTCGTGTTATAGTGACTACGCCCGTAGTCTGGTCGTGTTATAGTGACAACGCCCGTAGTCTGGTCGTGTTATAGTGACTACGCCCGTACACTGGTCGTGTTATAGTGAATACGCCCGTAGTCTGGTCGTGTTATAGTAACTACGCCCGTAGTCTGGTCGTGTTATAGTGACTACGCCCGTACACTGGTCGTGTTATAGTGACTACGCCCGTAGTCTGGCCGTGTTATAGTGACTACCCCCGTAACACTGGTCGTGTTATAGTGACTACGCCCGTAGTCTGGTCGTGTTATAGTGACTACGTCCGTACACTGGTCGTGTTATAGTGACTACGCCCGTACACTGGTCGTGTTATAGTGACTACGTCCGTACACTGATCGTGTTATAGTGACTACGCCCGTAGTCTGGTCGTGTTATAGTGACTACGCCCGTAGTCTGGTCGTGTTATAGTGACTACGCCCGTACACTGGTCGTGTTATAGTGACTACGCCCGTAGTCTGGTCGTGTTATAGTGACTACACCCGTACACTGGTCGTGTTATAGTGACTACGTCCGTTCACTGATCGTGTTATAGTGACTACGCCCGTAGTCTGGTCGTGTTATAGTGACTACGCCCGTAGTCTGGTCGTGTTATAGTGACTACGCCCGTACACTGGTCGTGTTATAGTGACTACGCCCGTAGTCTGGTCGTATTATAGTGACTACGCCCGTACACTGGTCGTGTTATAGTGACTACGCCCGTAACACTGGTCGTGTTATAGTGACTACGCCCGTAGTCTGGTCGTGTTATAGTGACTACGCCCGTACACTGGTCGTGTTATAGTGACTACGCCCGTAGTCTGGTCGTGTTATAGTGACTACGCCCGTAGTCTGGTCGTGTTATAGTGACTACGCCCGTAGTCTGGTCGTGTTATAGTGACTACGCCCGTACACTGGTCGTGTTATAGTGACTACACCCGTAGTCTGGTCGTGTTATAGTGACTACGCCCGTAGTCTGGTCGTGTTATAGTGACTACGCCCGTACACTGGTCGTGTTATAGTGACTACGCCCGTAGACTGGTCGTGTTATAGTGACTACGCCCGTACACTGGTCGTGTTATAGTGACTACGCCCGTACACTGGTCGTGTTATAGTGACTACGCCCGTAGTCTGGTCGTGTTATAGTGACTACGCCCGTAGTCTGGTCGTGTTATAGTGACTACGCCCGTACACTGGTCGTGTTATAGTGACTACGCCCGTACACTGGTCGTGTTATAGTGACTACACCCGTACACTGGTCGTGTTATAGTGACTACGCCCGTAGTCTGGTCGTGTTATAGTGACTACGCCCGTAGACTGGTCTTGTTATAGTGACTACGCCCGTAGTCTGGTCGTGTTATAGTGACTACGCCCGTACACTGGTCGTGTTATAGTGACTACGCCCGTAGCCTGGTCTTGTTATAGTAACTACGCCCGTAGGCTGGTCGTGTTATAGTGACTACGCCCGTACACTGGTCGTGTTATAGTGACTACGCCCGTACACTGGTCGTGTTATAGTGACTACGCCCGTAGACTGGTCGTGTTATAGTGACTACGCCCGTAGACTGGTCGTGTTATAGTGACTACGCCCATAGGCTGGTCGTGTTATAGTGACTACGCCCGTACACTGGTCGTGTTATAGTGACTACGCCCGTAGTCTGGTCGTGTTATAGTGACTACGCCCGTAGACTGGTCTTGTTATAGTGACTACGCCCGTAGTCTGGTCGTGTTATAGTGACTACGCCCGTACACTGGTCGTGTTATAGTGACTACGCCCGTACACTGGTCGTGTTATAGTGACTACGCCCGTAGTCTGGTCGTGTTATAGTGACAACGCCCGTAGTCTGGTCGTGTTATAGTGACTACGCCCGTACACTGGTCTTGTTATAGTGACTACGCCCGTACACTGGTCGTGTTATAGTGACTACGCCCGTACACTGGTCGTGTTATAGTGACTACGCCCGTAGTCTGGTCGTGTTATAGTGACTACGCCCGTAGTCTGGTCGTGTTATAGTGACTACGCCCGTAGACTGGTCGTGTTATAGTGACTACGCCCATAGGCTGGTCGTGTTATAGTGACTACGCCCGTACACTGGTCGTGTTATAGTGACTACGCCCGTACACTGGTCGTGTTATAGTGAATACGTCCGTAGGCTGGTCGTGTTAGGTAAATTATCTGTTATTTGACAAACAATCCCTTCTGTTTATTGATTCCGATTTTTGATGAATTAATTCTCTGTCCAAATATTAATTTCTGAAAGCGTGCGTATTTCTATAAGGATCTGGTATAATTTAGCTCTTAACATATTAATATAACAAAACAATGACAAGACGGTCTGGTATAATGTCCTACATGTCCAGTTAGCCAAGCCCATGTATTAACTCTCATGTCATTCAGTCATTACAACTGAAGATCGAATTTCTAACAACTTCTATTTAGGTCAAATTAGACATTGATACTCTTGGGAAAACATTGAAATACCGTGTTTGCTGAATAAGGTTTTAAATATCTTTTTACGAGTATGACAATCTGATCAGACTCCTACCAGCAGAGTCAACCTCGCCTGTTTCTACGTGTACAATATGATTTATATGAATAGACCAGATGCAGATTATAAATATCTTATAAATATCATTTACTTTTAAAAAATGACCATAGCAAATTAAACTTAGAATGTATTGCTGAGCCTTTGTAATCTGACTATGCCCTGTGTTTGTTGTAAATGTGTCGAAACAGCCAATTATACAAACAATCCGAGATCTACACGCTGATGATAGATACTGTGTTAATTCAGATCAAACGCTGAAGTCCCTTGGGGAACATAAACATGTTTATAACTGTTGGTCATAGGCGCGGGAAGTCAAACATACACCTGACTTAGTTTACACAATACCGTCTACCATATATTGTTTTACATAGATGTAAACGCATCGTTTGTATAGAGTACCAGGCTTTTTAACTGTGTTTTCCAAATAATACAAAATTAGAAATAGTTGGTACTTTCCGTAAGGGCTTGAGCTTATTCATTTTGTCGTCATTATCTTGTGACCAACGTCGTATGTTCACACTACATGCAAAATAAATAGATGAAACGATTGAATGAATAGATGAAATAAACAAATAAGATAGATTCAATATATAGATCAGATAAAATAAAATAATTAAGAGAGCACCCACATGCGAGCCAAACCGTAATTCTAATTCAAAATCTTTAAAACGAATGCAGACTATTCACAAATCATTGATTCCCTTGGAGACCCTGAAAAACGTACAAGGAGAAAGGACCAGGTTTTCCGGAAGCGTAAGCGTCTTCGGCTTGTATACCACATCCTGGTAATGTCACGTTCTCAAAATTAGAACAGAGGTGGTCACATTAGCACAAGAGGAATGTCAACGAACACGTGTAGCATCATTTCGCATAATAATACACACACAAAATGTATTTCCCAATTAGATCGTTATGTCGGCCATAAAGCGTCACTCATTATGTCCATCAATTCTCCAAAGCTTTTATTGTTATCTTTTAGCCGGTAGTCGACATCTATCCAGGGAAAGATATTCAACACTAAAATTCAATCACGCAATATCTAATGTTAAAAAACAACCGGGACATGTAAATATCACAAGTTCGGGAAGTAGGAATACTTCTATGTAGAAATAGGAGTTTTCAGTACGGTTGTAGTATATTAATATGTTAAGTTATTTTACCAGTACTTACGAACAGTTTTAAGCTACCCTGCTGGTTACGCTGTAAGGAAAGTTCGAGAAAGACGGCTGGTGTTGAAGAGTTGGTTGTGCTTTTGATTTCAGTCTGTATACACATAGGGTATGCCGATTGACATGGGCAATACTTTGCCATTGGAAGATAGCATATCATCGATATATTAAAGGGAAAATTGAAGGAATTGGTAAGGTCTTTGTTATCAGTTCCGATATGCTCTTCAGCGAAATCAGACACGTATGAAAAGAAAACAAGTCACAATTGTTTGTATGGGTGTACCAACAGTCTGTCCGAAGATTCGAAGTCGGGTTTGACAAAAATTTGTAACTCCGTTTGTTTTACTTGTGAAAATTCTCATAACAATTAAACGAATGTTTTCCATAACTTTGGAATGCGGTACGTAAGTGTGCAAAGTAGATGAGAAATCAATTGTCGTAGTAGAAGAGCGTTTTTTTTTTTTTTTTTTTTTTTTTTTTTATTTTACGCCGCTTTTTGGTTTAAAAAGGATGGGATGTATGGTTTCTGAAAGCGTATCCAACCCAGCATGTTCTCGTTTTATATATTATTTGTCATAGTCATAACTGCTTCATTTATTTTACGTTCGTTCTTCATTTTTCCATTTAGTGAAAGAGTCTCGTGAAATTCGGATCCTTCGTGGAAAGATATCAGAGCGTCATATTTTAGAAAAGATATAGGTCACAAACTACATGGAAATGTGTCAAAGAAACCTGCGGAAAGACGAGTTATTCGTAGGCCAAATTGAATTGTTGTCGCATTTCTTGTAATTGAAAACTGAGAAGCAACAGGCACGAGGTGATTCTAAGAAATAATAGGTTCCTATCAGTTAGATTTCATACATTATTTAATTACGTCACTCAAAATAAAATAACTTCAATGACTATATTTATTATTAATATAAATGAGATAATTAATTCACAGTACTGATGTCCATCCTGTTTTACCCTTGTACAATGTATCATTGTTATCCATTTGTTAATGTTCATATTCTCTGCACTATACTGTCTATGAGCAATAAACAATTGTCATTGTCATTATCATATCGGGGGTACGTTGATGTCCTGACAGACGTCTGGTGTAGGATATTACTGATGTCTATAGTATATCTAGTATTCCTCTACTATCATATCGGGGGTACGTTGATGTCCTGATAGACGTCTGGTGTAGGATATTACTGATGTCATAGTATATCTAGTATTCCTCTACTATCATATCGGGGGTACGTTGATGTCCTGACAGACGTCTGGTGTAGGATATTACTGATGTCTATAGTATATCTAGTATTCCTCTACTATCATATCGGGGGTACGTTGATGTCCTGACAGACGTCTGGTGTAGGATATTACTGATGTCTATAGTATATCTAGTATTCCTCTACTATCATATCGGGGGTACGTTGATGTCCTGACAGACGTCTGGTGTAGGATATTACTGATGTCCATAGTATATCTGGTATTCCTCTATCATATCGGGGGTACGTTGATGTCCTGACAGACGTCTGGTGTAGGATATTACTGATGTCTATAGTATATCTAGTATTCCTCTACTATCATATCGGGGGTACGTTGATGTCCTGACAGACGTCTGGTGTAGGATATTACTGATGTCATAGTATATCTAGTATTCCTCTATCATATCGGGGGTACGTTGATGTCCTGACAGACGTCTGGTGTAGGATATTACTGATGTCTATAGTATATCTAGTATTCCTCTACTATCATATCTGGGGTACGTTGATGTCCTGACAGACGTCTGGTGTAGGATATTACTGATGTCATAGTATATCTAGTATTCCTCTATCATATCGGGGGTACGTTGATGTCCTGACAGACGTCTGGTGTAGGATATTACTGATGTCTATAGTATATCTAGTATTCCTCTACTATCATATCGGGGGTACGTTGCTGTCCTGACAGACGTCTGGTGTAGGATATTACTGATGTCCATAGTATATCTAGTATTCCTCTACCATATCGGGGGTATGTTGATGTCCTGACAGACGTCTGGTGTAGGATATTACTGATGTCTATAGTATATCTAGTATTCCTCTATCATATCGGGGGTACGTTGATGTCCTGACAGACGTCTGGTGTAGGATATTACTGATGTCTATAGTATATCTAGTATTCCTCTACTATCATATCAGGGGTACGTTAATGTCCTGACAGACGTCTGGTGTAGGATATTACTGATGTCTATAGTATATCTAGTATTCCTCTACTATCATATCGGGGGTACGTTGATGTCCTGACAGACGTCTGGTGTAGGATATTACTGATGTCTATAGTATATCTAGTATTCCTCTACCATATCGGGGGTACGTTGATGTCCTGACAGACGTCTGGTGTAGGATATTTCTGATGTCTATAGTATATCTAGTATTCCTCTATCATATCGGGGGTACGTTGATGTCCTGACAGACGTCTGGTGTAGGATATTACTGATGTCTATAGTATATCTAGTATTCCTCTACTATCATATCGGGGGTACGTTGACGTCCTGACAGATGTCTGGTGTAGGATATTACTGATGTCCATAGTATATCTAGTATTACTCTACTATTATATCGGGGGTACGTTGATGTCCTGACAGACGTTTGATATAATTCCTCTTACCATCATATCGGGGGTACGTTGATGTCTGACAGACGTCTGTGTAGGATATTACTGATGTCTATAGCTAATCTAGTATTCCTCTATCATCATCTCGGGGGTACAGGTGATGTGCCTGACAGACGTTGGTGTAGGATATTACTGATGTCTATAGTCTATCTGTATTCCTCTACTATCATATCGGGGGTACGTTGATGTCCTGACAGACGTCTGGTGTAGGATATTACTGATGTCATAGTATATCTAGTATTCCTCTACTATCATATCGGGGGTACGTTGATGTCCTGACAGACGTCTGGTGTAGGATATTACTGATGTCATAGTATATCTAGTATTCCTCTACTATCATATCGGGGGTACGTTGATGTCCTGACAGACGTCTGGTGTAGGATATTACTGATGTCATAGTATATCTAGTATTCCTCTACCATCATATCGGGGGTACGTTGATGTCCTGACAGACGTCTGGTGGTAGGATATTACTGATGTCATAGTATATCTAGTATTCCTCTCCTATCTATCGGGGGTACGTTGATGTCCTGACAGACGTCTGGTGTAGGATATTACTGATGTCTATAGTATATCTAGTATTCCTCTACTATCATATCGGGGGTACGTTGATGTCCTGACAGACGTCTGGTGTAGGATATTACTGATGTCATAGTATATCTAGTATTCCTCTACTATCATATCGGGGGTACGTTGATGTCCTGACAGACGTCTGGTGTAGGATATTACTGATGTCTATAGTATATCTAGTATTCCTCTACTATCATATCGGGGGTACGTTGATGTCCTGACAGACGTCTGGTGTAGGATATTACTGATGTCTGTAGTATATCTAGTATTCCTCTACTATCATATCGGGGGTACGTTGATGTCCTGACAGACGTCTGGTGTAGGATATTACTGATGTCTATAGTATATCTAGTATTCCTCTACCATCATATCGGGGGTACGTTGATGTCCTGACAGACGTCTGGTGTAGGATATTACTGATGTCTATAGTATATCTAGTATTCCTCTACTATCATATCGGGGGTACGTTGATGTCCTGACAGACGTCTGGTGTAGGATATTACTGATGTCATAGTATATCTAGTATTCCTCTACTATCATATCGGGGGTACGTTGATGTCCTGACAGACGTCTGGTGTAGGATATTACTGATGTCATAGTATATCTAGTATTCCTCTACTATCATATCGGGGGTACGTTGATGTCCTGACAGACGTCTGGTGTAGGATATTACTGATGTCTATAGTATATCTAGTATTCCTCTACCATCATATCGGGGGTACGTTGATGTCCTGACAGACGTCTGGTGTAGGATATTACTGATGTCTATAGTATATCTAGTATTCCTCTACTATCATATCGGGGGTACGTTGATGTCCTGACAGACGTCTGGTGTAGGATATTACTGATGTCTATAGTATATCTAGTATTCCTCTATCATATCGGGGGTACGTTGATGTCCTGACAGACGTCTGGTGTAGGATATTACTGATGTCTATAGTATATCTAGTATTCCTCTATCATATCGGGGGTACGTTGATGTCCTGACAGACGTCTGGTGTAGGATATTACTGATGTCTATAGTATATCTAGTATTCCTCTATCATATCGGGGGTACGTTGATGTCCTGACAGACGTCTGGTGTAGGTTATTACTGATGTCATAGTAAATCTAGTATTCCTCTACTATTATATCGGGGGTACGTTGATGTCCTGACAGACGTCTGATATAGGATATTACTGATGTCATAGTATATCTAGTATTCCTCTATCATATCGGGGGTACGTTGATGTCCTGACAGACGTCTGGTGTAGGATATTACTGATGTCATAGTATATCTAGTATTCCTCTACTATCATATCGGGGGTACGTTGATGTCCTGACAGACGTCTGGTGTAGGATATTACTGATGTCTATAGTATATCTAGTATTCCTCTATCATATCGGGGGTACGTTGATGTCCTGACAGACGTCTGGTGTAGGATATTACTGATGTCATAGTATATCTAGTATTCCTCTACTATCATATCGGGGGTACGTTGATGTCCTGACAGACGTCTGGTGTAGGATATTACTGATGTCTATAGTATATCTAGTATTCCTCTACATCATATCGGGGGTACGTTGATGTCCTGACAGACGTCTGGTGTAGGATATTACTGATGTCTGTAGTATATCTAGTATTCCTCTACTATCATATCGGGGGTACGTTGATGTCCTGACAGACGTCTGGTGTAGGATATTACTGATGTCTATAGTATATCTAGTATTCCTCTACTATCATATCGGGGGTACGTTGATGTCCTGACAGACGTCTGGTGTAGGATATTACTGATGTCTGTAGTATATCTAGTATTCCTCTACTATCATATCGGGGGTACGTTGATGTCCTGACAGACGTCTGGTGTAGGATATTACTGATGTCTATAGTATATCTAGTATTCCTCTATCATATCGGGGGTACGTTGATGTCCTGACAGACGTCTGGTGTAGGATATTACTGATGTCATAGTATATCTAGTATTCCTCTACTATCATATCGGGGGTACGTTGATGTCCTGACAGACGTCTGGTGTAGGATATTACTGATGTCTATAGTATATCTAGTATTCCTCTACTATCATATCGGGGGTACGTTGATGTCCTGACAGACGTCTGGTGTAGGATATTACTGATGTCATAGTATATCTAGTATTCCTCTACTATCATATCGGGGTAACGTTGATGTCCTGACAGACGTCTGGTGTAGGATATTACTGATGTCATAGTATATCTAGTATTCCTCTACTATCATATCGGGGGTACGTTGATGTCCTGACAGACGCCTGGTGTAGGATATTACTGATGTCTATAGTATATCTAGTATTCCTCTACCATCATATCGGGGGTACGTTGATGTCCTGACAGACGTCTGGTGTAGGATATTACTGATGTCTATAGTATATCTAGTATTCCTCTACTATCATATCGGGGGTACGTTGATGTCCTGACAGACGTCTGGTGTAGGATATTACTGATGTCTATAGTATATCTAGTATTCCTCTATCATATCGGGGGTACGTTGATGTCCTGACAGACGTCTGGTGTAGGATATTACTGATGTCTATAGTATATCTAGTATTCCTCTATCATATCGGGGGTACGTTGATGTCCTGACAGACGTCTGGTGTAGGATATTACTGATGTCTATAGTATATCTAGTATTCCTCTATCATATCGGGGGTACGTTGATGTCCTGACAGACGTCTGGTGTAGGATATTACTGATGTCTATAGTATATCTAGTATTCCTCTACTATCATATCGGGGGTACGTTGATGTCCTGACAGACGTCTGGTGTAGGATATTACTGATGTCTATAGTATATCTAGTATTCCTCTACTATCATATCGGGGGTACGTTGATGTCCTGACAGACGTCTGGTGTAGGATATTACTGATGTCATAGTATATCTAGTATTCCTCTACTATCATATCGGGGGTACGTTGATGTCCTGACAGACGTCTGGTGTAGGATATTACTGATGTCTATAGTATATCTAGTATTCCTCTACCATCATATCGGGGGTACGTTGATGTCCTGACAGACGTCTGGTGTAGGATATTACTGATGTCTATAGTATATCTAGTATTCCTCTACTATCATATCGGGGGTACGTTGATGTCCTGACAGACGTCTGGTGTAGGATATTACTGATGTCATAGTATATCTAGTATTCCTCTACTATCATATCGGGGGTACGTTGATGTCCTGACAGACGTCTGGTGTAGGATATTACTGATGTCATAGTATATCTAGTATTCCTCTATCATATCGGGGGTACGTTGATGTCCTGACAGACGTCTGGTGTAGGATATTACTGATGTCCATAGTATATCTAGTATTCCTCTACTATCATATCGGGGGTACGTTGATGTCCTGACAGACGTCTGGTGTAGGATATTACTGATGTCATAGTATATCTAGTATTCCTCTATCATATCGGGGGTACGTTGATGTCCTGACAGACGTCTGGTGTAGGATATTACTGATGTCCATAGTATATCTAGTATTCCTCTATCATATCGGGGGTATGTTGATGTCCTGACAGACGTCTGGTGTAGGATATTACTGATGTCTATAGTATATCTAGTATTCCTCTACTATCATATCCGGGGTACGTTGATGTCCTGATAGACGTCTGGTGTAGGATATTACTGATGTCATAGTATATGTAGTATTCCTCTATCATATCGGGGGTACGTTGATGTCCTGACAGACGTCTGGTGTAGGATATTACTGATGTCCATAGTATATCTAGTATTCCTCTACTATCATATCGGGGGTACGTTGATGTCCTGACAGACGTCTGGTGTAGGATATTACTGATGTCTATAGTATATCTAGTATTCCTCTATCATCATATCGGGGGTACGTTGATGTCCTGACAGACGTCTGGTGTAGGATATTACTGATGTCTATAGTATATCTAGTATTCCTCTATCATATCGGGGGTACGTTGATGTCCTGACAGACGTCTGGTGTAGGATATTACTGATGTCATAGTATATCTAGTATTCCTCTACTATCATATCGGGGGTACGTTGATGTCCTGACAGACGTCTGGTGTAGGATATTACTGATGTCTATAGTATATCTAGTATTCCTCTATCATATCGGGGGTACGTTGATGTCCTGACAGACGTCTGGTGTAGGATATTACTGATGTCTATAGTATATCTAGTATTCCTCTACTATCATATCGGGGGTACGTTGATGTCCTGACAGACGTCTGGTGTAGGATATTACTGATGTCTATAGTATATCTAGTATTCCTCTACTATCATATCGGGGGTACGTTGATGTCCTGACAGACGTCTGGTGTAGGATATTACTGATGTCTATAGTATATCTAGTATTCCTCTACTATCATATCGGGGGTACGTTGATGTCCTGACAGACGTCTGGTGTAGGATATTACTGATGTCTATAGTATATCTAGTATTCCTCTACATCATATGGGGGTACGTTGATGTCCTGACAGACGTCTGGTGTAGGATATTACTGATGTCTATAGTATATCTAGTATTCCTCTACTATCATATCGGGGGTACGTTGATGTCCTGACAGACGTCTGGTGTAGGATATTACTGATGTCTATAGTATATCTAGTATTCCTCTACTATCATATCGGGGGTACGTTGATGTCCTGACAGACGTCTGGTGTAGGATATTACTGATGTCTATAGTATATCTAGTATTCCTCTACCATCATATCGGGGGTACGTTGATGTCCTGACAGACGTCTGGTGTAGGATATTACTGATGTCTATAGTATATCTAGTATTCCTCTACTATCATATCGGGGGTACGTTGATGTCCTGACAGACGTCTGGTGTAGGATATTACTGATGTCTATAGTATATCTAGTATTCCTCTATCATATCGGGGGTACGTTGATGTCCTGATAGACGTCTGGTGTAGGATATTACTGATGTCTATAGTATATCTAGTATTCCTCTACTATCATATCGGGGGTACGTTGATGTCCTGACAGACGTCTGGTGTAGGATATTACTGATGTCTATAGTATATCTAGTATTCCTCTACTATCATATCGGGGTACGTTGATGTCCTGACAGACGTCTGGTGTAGGATATTACTGATGTCCATAGTATATCTAGTATTCCTCTACTATCATATCGGGGGTACGTTGATGTCCTGACAGACGTCTGGTGTAGGATATTACTGATGTCTATAGTATATCTAGTATTCCTCTACTATCATATCGGGGGTACGTTGATGTCCTGACAGACGTCTGGTGTAGGATATTACTGATGTCATAGTATATCTAGTATTCCTCTACTATCATATCGGGGGTACGTTGATGTCCTGACAGACGTCTGGTGTAGGATATTACTGATGTCTATAGTATATCTAGTATTCCTCTATCATATCGGGGGTACGTTGATGTCCTGACAGACGTCTGGTGTAGGATATTACTGATGTCTATAGTATATCTAGTATTCCTCTACTATCATATCGGGGGTACGTTGATGTCCTGACAGACGTCTGGTGTAGGATATTACTGATGTCATAGTATATCTAGTATTCCTCTACTATCATATCGGGGGTACGTTGATGTCCTGACAGACGTCTGGTGTAGGATATTACTGATGTCTATAGTATATCTAGTATTCCTCTACTATCATATCGGGGGTACGTTGATGTCCTGACAGACGTCTGGTGTAGGATATTACTGATGTCTATAGTATATCTAGTATTCCTCTACTATCATATCGGGGGTACGTTGATGTCCTGACAGACGTCTGGTGTAGGATATTACTGATGTCTATAGTATATCTAGTATTCCTCTACTATCATATCGGGGGTACGTTGATGTCCTGACAGACGTCTGGTGTAGGATATTACTGATGTCTATAGTATATCTAGTATTCCTCTATCATCATATCGGGGGTACGTTGATGTCCTGACAGACGTCTGGTGTAGGATATTACTGATGTCTATAGTATATCTAGTATTCCTCTATCATATCGGGGGTATGTTGATGTCCTGACAGACGTCTGGTGTAGGATATTACTGATGTCTATAGTATATCTAGTATTCCTCTACTATCATATCGGGGGTACGTTGATGTCCTGACAGACGTCTGGTGTAGGATATTACTGATGTCTATAGTATATCTAGTATTCCTCTATCATATCGGGGGTACGTTGATGTCCTGACAGACGTCTGGTGTAGGATATTACTGATGTCTATAGTATATCTAGTATTCCTCTACTATCATATCGGGGGGTACGTTGATGTCCTGACAGACGTCTGGTGTAGGATATTACTGATGTCTATAGTATATCTAGTATTCCTCTACTATCATATCGGTGGGTCGTTGATGTCCTGACAGACGTATTCGCCTCTACTATCATATAGGGGGTACGTTGATGGTCCTGACGACGCTGGTGTAGATATTACTGATGTCTATAGTATATCTATATTCCTCTACCTATCATATCGGGGGTACGTTGATGTCCTGACAGACGTCTGGTGTAGGATATTACTGATGTCTATAGTATATCTAGTATTCCTCTCCTATCATATCGGGGTACGTTGATGTCCTGACAGACGTCTGGTGTAGGATATTACTGATGTCCTAGTATATCTAGTATTCCTCCTATCATATCGGGGGTACGTTGATGTCCTGACAGACGTCTGGTGTAGGATATTACTGATGTCTATAGTATATCTAGTATTCCTCTATCATATCGGGGGTACGTTGATGTCCTGACAGACGTCTGGTGTAGGATATTACTGATGTCTATAGTATATCTAGTATTCCTCTACTATCATATCGGGGGTACGTTGATGTCCTGACAGACGTCTGGTGTAGGATATTACTGATGTCTATAGTATATCTAGTATTCCTCTAACTATCATATCGGGGGTACGTTGATGTCCTGACAGACGTCTGGTGTAGGATATTACTGATGTCTATAGTATATCTAGTATTCCTCTATCATATCGGGGGTACGTTGATGTCCTGACAGACGTCTGGTGTAGGATATTACTGATGTCTATAGTATATCTAGTATTCCTCTACTATCATATCGGGGGTACGTTGATGTCCTGACAGACGTCTGGTGTAGGATATTACTGATGTCTATAGTATATCTAGTATTCCTCTACTATCATATCGGGGGTACGTTGATGTCCTGACAGACGTCTGGTGTAGGATATTACTGATGTCTATAGTATATCTAGTATTCCTCTACTATCATATCGGGGGTACGTTGATGTCCTGACAGACGTCTGGTGTAGGATATTACTGATGTCTATAGTATATCTAGTATTCCTCTATCATATCGGGGGTACGTTGATGTCCTGACAGACGTCTGGTGTAGGATATTACTGATGTCTATAGTATATCTAGTATTCCTCTACTATCATATCGGGGGTACGTTGATGTCCTGACAGACGTCTGGTGTAGGATATTACTGATGTCATAGTATATCTAGTATTCCTCTATCATATCGGGGGTACGTTGATGTCCTGACAGACGTCTGGTGTAGGATATTACTGATGTCCATAGTATATCTAGTATTCCTCTACTATCATATCGGGGGTACGTTGATGTCCTGACAGACGTCTGGTGTAGGATATTACTGATGTCATAGTATATCTAGTATTCCTCTATCATATCGGGGGTACGTTGATGTCCTGACAGACGTCTGGTGTAGGATATTACTGATGTCCATAGTATATCTAGTATTCCTCTATCATATCGGGGGTACGTTGATGTCCTGACAGACGTCTGGTGTAGGATATTACTGATGTCTATAGTATATCTAGTATTCCTCTATCATATCGGGGGTACGTTGATGTCCTGACAGACGTCTGGTGTAGGATATTACTGATGTCTATAGTATATCTAGTATTCCTCTACTATCATATCGGGGGTACGTTGATGTCCTGACAGACGTCTGGTGTAGGATATTACTGATGTCCATAGTATATCTAGTATTCCTCTACAGACGTCTGGTGTAGGATATTACTGATGTCTATAGTATATCTAGTATTCCTCTACTATCATGTCGGGGGTACGTTGATGTCCTCACAGACGTCTGGTGTAGGATATTACTGATGTCATAGTATATCTAGTATTCCTCTACTATCATATCGGGGGTACGTTGATGTCCTGACAGACGTCTGGTGTAGGATATTACTGATGTCATAGTATATCTAGTATTCCTCTATCATATCGGGGGTACGTTGATGTCCTGACAGACGTCTGGTGTAGGATATTACTGATGTCTATAGTATATCTAGTATTCCTCTACTATCATATCGGGGGTACGTTGATGTCCTGACAGACGTCTGGTGTAGGATATTACTGATGTCTATAGTATATCTAGTATTCCTCTATCATATCGGGGGTACGTTGGTGTCCTGACAGACGTCTGGTGTAGGATATTACTGATGTCTATAGTATATCTAGTATTCCTCTATCATATCGGGGGTACGTTGATGTCCTGACAGACGTCTGGTGTAGGATATTACTGATGTCTATAGTATATCTAGTATTCCTCTACTATCATATCGGGGGTACGTTGATGTCCTGACAGACGTCTGGTGTAGGATATTACTGATGTCATAGTATATCTAGTATTCCTCTATCATATCGGGGGTACGTTGATGTCCTGACAGACGTCTGGTGTAGGATATTACTGATGTCCTATAGTATATCTAGTATTCCTCTACTATCATATCGGGGGTACGTTGATGTCCTGACAGACGTCTGGTGTAGGATATTACTGATGTCATAGTATATCTAGTATTCCTCTATCATATCGGGGGTACGTTGATGTCCTGACAGACGTCTGGTGTAGGATATTACTGATGTCCATAGTATATCTAGTATTCCTCTATCATATCGGGGGTACGTTGATGTCCTGACAGACGTCTGGTGTAGGATATTACTGATGTCCATAGTATATCTAGTATTCCTCTACTATCATATCGGGGGTACGCTGATGTCCTGACAGACGTCTGGTGTAGGATATTACTGATGTCTATAGTATATCTAGTATTCTTCTATCATATCGGGGGTACGTTGATTTCCTGACAGACGTCTGGTGTAGGATATTACTGATGTCCATAGTATATCTAGTATTCCTCTACAGACGTCTGGTGTAGGATATTACTGATGTCTATAGTATATCTAGTATTCCTCTACTATCATGTCGGGGGTACGTTGATGTCCTCACAGACGTCTGGTGTAGGATATTACTGATGTCATAGTATATCTAGTATTCCTCTACTATCATATCGGGGGTACGTTGATGTCCTGACAGACGTCTGGTGTAGGATATTACTGATGTCATAGTATATCTAGTATTCCTCTACTATCATATCGGGGGTACGTTGATGTCCTGACAGACGTCTGGTGTAGGATATTACTGATGTCTATAGTATATCTAGTATTCCTCTATCATATCGGGGGTACGTTGATGTCCTGATAGACGTCTGGTGTGGGATATTACTGATGTCTATAGTATATCTAGTATTCCTCTACTATCATATCGGGGGTACGTTGATGTCCTGACAGACGTCTGGTGTAGGATATTACTGATGTCTATAGTATATCTAGTATTCCTCTACTATCATATCGGGGTACGTTGATATCCTGACAGACGTCTGGTGTAGGATATTACTGATGTCCATAGTATATCTAGTATTCCTCTACTATCATATCGGGGGTACGTTGATGTCCTGACAGACGTCTGGTGTAGGATATTACTGATGTCTGTAGTATATCTAGTATTCCTCTACTATCATATCGGGGGTACGTTGATGTCCTGACAGACGTCTGGTGTAGGATATTACAGATGTCATAGTATATCTAGTATTCCTCTACCATCATATCGGGGGTATGTTGATGTCCTGACAGACGTCTGGTGTAGGATATTACTGATGTCTATAGTATATCTAGTATTCCTCTATCATATCGGGGGTATGTTGATGTCCTGACAGACGTCTGGTGTAGGATATTACTGATGTCTATAGTATATCTAGTATTCCTCTACTATCATATCGGGGGTACGTTGATGTCCTGATAGACGTCTGGTGTAGGATATTACTGATGTCATAGTATATGTAGTATTCCTCTATCATATCGGGGGTACGTTGATGTCCTGACAGACGTCTGGTGTAGGATATTACTGATGTCTATAGTATATCTAGTATTCCTCTACTATCATATCGGGGGTACGTTGATGTCCTGACAGACGTCTGGTGTAGGATATTACTGATGTCTATAGTATATCTAGTATTCCTCTACTATTATATCGGGGGTACGTTGATGTCCTGACAGACGTCTGGTGTAGGATATTACTGATGTCCATAGTATATCTAGTATTCCTCTACTATCATATCCGGGGTACGTTGATGTCCTGACAGACGTCTGGTGTAGGATATTACTGATGTCATAGTATATCTAGTATTCCTCTACTATTATATCGGGGGTACGTTGATGTCCTGACAGACGTCTGGTGTAGGATATTACTGATGTCTATAGTATATCTAGTATTCCTCTACTATCATATCGGGGGTACGTTGATGTCCTGACAGACGTCTGGTGTAGGATATTACTGATGTCTATAGTATATCTAGTATTCCTCTACTATCATATCGGGGGTACGTTGATGTCCTGACAGACGTCTGGTGTAGGATATTACTGATGTCATAGTATATCTAGTATTCCTCTACTATCGTGTCGGGGGTATGTTGATGTCCTGACAGACGTCTGGTGTAGGATATTACTGATGTCCATAGTATATCTAGTATTCCTCTACTATCATATCGGGGGTACGTTGATGACAGACGTCTGGTGTAGGATATTACTGATGTCCATAGTATATCTAGTATTCCTCTACTATCATATCGGGGGTACGTTGATGTCCTGACAGACGCCTGGTGTAGGATATTACTGATGTCTATAGTATATCTAGTATTCCTCTACTATCATATCGGGGGTACGTTGATGTCCTGACAGACGTCTGGTGTAGGATATTACTGATGTCCATAGTATATCTAGTATTCCTCTACTATCATATCGGGGGTACGTTGATGTCCTGACAGACGTCTGGTGTAGGATATTACTGATGTCTATAGTATATCTAGTATTCCTCTACTATCATATTGGGGGTACGTTGATGTCCTGACAGACGTCTGGTGATGTCCATAGTATATCTAGTATTACTGACAATTTCGACTTCCATAACGTCCAGATTTGCTAGATCTATGTGGCTATCTACGGACAGCCTTGAATAATCAAATGTTTTGACCTCAACAAGCAATATTTCTCGATGTTTCCAAGCTATAGTTTCCAAATGTCACAAAATATCCTAATGTCAGCAGGAACAGGTTAAGTCGAGTCCTCGTGTAAGGTTCGTAAAACAGACAAAGGTGTCAGACTATCTAATAGAATACGTCTATAAATCTATCTGACGCAGTGTAGTCTCTTTGTTTGATTTTCTTATCGACTTTTATCTAAATAGATATACCTAACATGTAAGGTACTGTTAGGTTGTCAATCTCGTCACGATTTTTTAGTTCATCAGCAAAGCAAATCCGATTATCTCAAAGTTAATGTATATTTATCAAATTGGGTCATGGGATTTTTACGCATAGATTAAGCTTAGAAAACAGTTCAAAGGACAATCGTTGAAATGGTATATTGTTTCATAATATATGTATATATCAAAAGGATTAGACAACGCCGTTCGAGCTTTTGTTCTACCTTCCTTCTTTAGAACGTCTGTACTAAGACGCTTAGAGGTATTAACGAGACAGGCAGTCCATCGTGTTACCTTTCGAGCGCCTGTACTGGAACTATTGATGGCGAAAACATAGGAAGTTCACCTTGTCTTCCGGTATCTACTATTAATGAACCTAACAAACCCCGTTATGTGTTCGGCTTGACATGGTTGTTTTATTTGACAGCAGTCATTCAAACGGATGTAGTCCATTTCAGCTCTAGTATTGATTTCCCGGCGTGGTTCATGAATTGATTTCCACTGACATATTGCCCTGACTAGGTGATATGAGCTGTGTTTAAATCTCACTTAAAATTACGTTTCTGTAGAATTTAGATTTTTAAACATATTGGATTTTTACGCTTCATTATTGTTTTTAATGTTCCATTTTAATATTGATTACCGAATTTCTTCAACAAAATAACTTAATATAATGTAGCATTAACACGTTAACTGTTACAGAGAATTTTCCTATTTTTTCGGCTCTAAGTAGCATTGTTTGGGTGTAATGGTGTGACACCTTCAAAGCTGGTTCAGGTATCAGAAATCCAGGACCACTTTACAAATGTGTTATATTAGGCACTGACTGCACCAATATAATAGTCTCTACTACTGTTTGTGGGTACATCTGTACCTGTTTGTGGGTACGCCCAACTGTTTGTGGGTACATCTGTCACTGTTTGTGGGTACGTCTGTCACTGTTTGTGGGTACGTCTGTCACTGTTTGTGGGTACGTCTGTACCTGTTTGTGGGTACGTCTGTACCTGTTTGTGGGTACGTCTGTACCTGTTTGTGGGTACGTCTGTCACTGTTTGTGGGTACACCTGTCACTGTTTGTGGGTACGCCTGTCACTGTTTGTGGGTACGTCTGTCACTGTTTGTGGGTACGTCTGTCATTGTTTGTGGTAACGTCTGTCACTGTTTGTGGGTTCGTCTGTACCTGTTTGTGGGTACATCTGTCACTGTTTGTGGGTACGCCCAACTATTTGTGGGTACATCTGTCACTGTTTGTGGGTACGTCTGTCACTGTTTGTGGGTACGTCTGTCACTGTTTGTGGGTACGTCTGTCACTGTTTGTGGGTACGTCTGTCACTGTTTGTGGGTATGTCTATCACTGTTTGTGGGTATGTCTGTCACTAGTTGTGAGTACGTCTGTCACTGTTTGTGGGTACGTCTGTCACTGTTTGTGAGTACGTCTGTCACTGTTTGTGGGTACGTCTGTCACTGTTTGTGGGTACGTCTATCACTGTTTGTGGGTATGTCTGTCACTGTTTGTGGGTGTGTCTGTCACTGTTTGTGGGTATGTCTGTCACTAGTTGTGAGTACGTCTGTCACTGTTTGTGGGTACGTCTGTCACTGTTTGTGGGTATGTCTGTCACTGTTTGTGGGTATGTCTGTCACTGTTTGTGGGTATGTCTGTCACTGTTTGTGGGTATGTCTGTCACTAGTTGTGAGTACGTCTGTCACTGTTTGTGGGTACGTCTGTCACTGTTTGTGGGTATGTCTGTCACTGTTTGTGGGTATGTCTGTCACTGTTTGTGGGTACGTCTGTCACTGTTTGTGGGTATGTCTGTCACTGTTTGTGGGTATGTCTGTCACTGTTTGTGGGTATGTCTGTCACTGTTAGTGGGTACGATTCACTGTTTGTGGGTACGTCTATCACTGTTTGTGGGTATGTCTGTCACTGTTTGTGGGTATGTCTGTCACTGTTTGTGGGTACGTCTGTCACTGTTTGTGGGTATGTCTATCACTGTTTGTGGGTACGTCTATCACTGTTTGTGGGTATGTCTGTCACTGTTTGTGGGTACGTCTGTCACTGTTTGTGGGTATGTCTGTCACTGTTTGTGGGTACGTCTATCACTGTTTGTGGGTATGTCTGTCACTGTTTGTGGGTACGTCTATCACTGTTTGTGGGTATGTCTGTCACTGTTTGTGGGTACGTCTGTCACTGTTAGTGGGTACGCCTCACTGTTTGTGGGTATGTCTGTCACTGTTTGTGGGTATGTCTGTCACTGTTTGTGGGTACGTCTGTCACTGTTTGTGGGTATGTCTGTCACTGTTTGTGGTTACGTCTATCACTGTTTGTGGGTATGTCTGTCACTGTTTGTGGGTACGTCTATCACTGTTTGTGGGTATGTCTGTCACTGTTTGTGGGTACGTCTGTCACTGTAAGTGGGTACGCCTCACTGTTTGTGGGTATGTCTGTCACTGTTTGTGGGTACGTCTGTCACTGTTTGTGGGTACGTCTATCACTGTTAGTGGGTACGCCTCACTGTTTGTGGGTACGTCTGTCACTGTTAGTGGGTACGTCTGTCACTGTTTGTGGGTACGTCTGTCACTGTTTGTGGGTACGTCTATCACTGTTTGTGGGTATGTCTGTCACTGTTTGTGGGTATGTCTGTCACTGTTTGTGGGTATGTCTGTCACTGTTTGTGGGTATGTCTATCACTGTTTGTGGGTACGTCTGTCACTGTTTGTGGGTATGTCTGTCACTGTTTGTGGGTATGTCTGTCACTGTTTGTGGGTATGTCTGTCACTGTTTGTGGGTACGTCTATCACTGTTTGTGGGTACGTCTGTCACTGTTAGTGGGTACGCCTCACTGTTTGTGGGTATGTCTGTCACTGTTTGTGGGTACGTCTGTCACTGTTTGTGGGTATGTCTGTCACTGTTTGTGGGTACGTCTATCACTGTTTGTGGGTACGTCTGTCACTGTTAGTGGGTACGCCTCACTGTTTGTGGGTATGTCTGTCACTGTTTGTGGGTACGTCTGTCACTGTTTGTGGGTACGCCTCACTGTTTGTGGGTATGTCTGTCACTGTTTGTGGGTACGTCTGTCACTGTTAGTGGGTACGCCTCACTGTTTGTGGGTACGTCTGTCACTGTTTGTGGGTACGTCTGTCACTGTTTGTGGGTATGTCTGTCACTGTTTGTGGGTACGTCTATCACTGTTTGTGGGTATGTCTGTCACTGTTTGTGGGTATGTCTGTCACTGTTTGTGGGTACGCCTCACTGTTTGTTGGTACGTCTGTCACTGTTTGTGGGTACGTCTGTCACTGTTTGTTGGTACGCCTCACTGTTTGTTGGTATGTCTGTCACTGTTTGTTGGTATGTCTGTCACTGTTTGTGGGTATGTCTGTCACTGTTTGTTGGTACGCCTCACTGTTTGTTGGTATGTCTGTCACTGTTTGTTGGTATGTCTGTCACTGTTTGTGGGTATGTCTGTCACTGTTTGATGGTACGTCTGTTAAATGCCATCCATCACGCGCTAAACTTATCAGCGTATTAATACAACACAAACTGGAACTACAATATCCAGGATAATTAAGTTTAACGACTAAATATTTTGTCTACATTATTTGTTATAAAAATATGCCATTTGCGCATTACGTTGATAATAAAATGATTTACAAAATTGTTTTTTTTTTTTAATTTTCTATGTACTATTTTGTTTGCCAAAAAGCACGCGACCATGTTCCGGCTGTTCCAACGACTGACAAAAAATCTGCTGATTGTCGGTAAGGCGGGAATTATGAATTTCAAATATGAATTATAGCATTTAAAAAATTACTGTTTTTGTATGGTGTTTATGATCTATTTGAATGCCAGAGCTTTGCAAGCAAACAACATAATGTGTGTTAATGCTTAAATGTCCGGTAAAATTCAAATCCTTCAATACGAGGCTCACAACTTATCAATCAGCCCTCGTATGTTTAAATCAATAAATAATAATAACAGTAAAAATAATTTAAACACAATCACACTGTTTATTGTGATAATTCATTTTTATTACATTAAACATTATGAAATAAATTAAGCTCATTACACTAAGTGAAGCGATCACAACGCTGAATGTACTAATAATTACGTTAACAGTTGTAACGCTGTGTCATTTAGCTGTTTTGTCTGGGTTTAGTCTTTTCAAAATCGGCAGATTGAAAAAACAGTCATAGTTCATGTTGTTTAAAAATGTTCCAATATTACAAATGTTAGTGCTCCAACTTTTGTAGCCACAAATAGTGTTTTCATAATTCTAGTTAATTGTTACCTATTGTATTCAGATATTCGGGTTATAAAACTGTGCACTTGTTCACTACAGTGTATTGATCATTGGATTAAAATCTGTGCATGCACAACTTCCGTCAATAGAAATATCCCCGTCCGAGTTAACGTTAGACGCGACTAATTGATTCTCGCCTTGTTTCCTGAGCTTTCAAATGATCACGACATCATGACGTAATGCGTATGGATGACGTCAAACTATTGTATTGTACGTGTAAGAAGATGCACTTTATTCATATTTCAATAAATCTGGTTTAATTTTGATATTGGATATTCAATAATAAAATGTTTAATACCTGTGTCTACAAAGTGGCGTCGCTATTATTTGGATTTCGGCATGCATGTAGGGTAACGACAAACCTCCGGAAATTATACCAACAACAACCCAGTCTACATCTCAGAAATCTCAAAACATTGTACAAATGTCACGCAAATGAAAACATCTTTTTTTCGTAACCCCTGGCGACGGCAGATCAAATGTATAGACCTTGAAATTTTTATATCCGTATTTGATTAAATTTACTTGTACACAGTGAATACATTAGGAACATGACGCTGATTAAATTTGTCTGATTTAAAATAACACTTTGTTTATAAGGCTTTTTGTTCTAAGGATAGCACAAAAAGATACATACACACCTTACTATACAAAGTAAGAGTTAACTACAGTAGAGTCGAAATGAATTAAACTGACCATACACCAGGCCTTCTAGGACTCACCAATGATACCATGATCATGTGTTGACACCTAGGGGTGGTCGATCATGGAAACTTAAAATGACCGAAAAAAATGTCAAAATCTGGAGGGAGGAGGAAAAGACCCACAATTCAATAAATTTCATAATGTTCAATGTTGGACTCAAAAACCCGGTAAGTACATGTATATATTATGAACCGTGTCACGATTCAAAAGATTTCAAAAGTGACAAGCAGGTTACAGAAAACCTCAGAGCTGAACATTCTACAGACAGTGTCTACTAATGAAATCGCAAAGGATTATACAAAAGACACCAAAGATTTTAGTACTAATCCTAGTTTATCATACTGAAATGGAAAATATAAAATGTGGCGTCAAATTTCAGCGAAATTGCACTATAGTGCGGCCTTTGTGTTGGTCCGTCATTCCAGAAACCGTCGTATCTAAATGATCATATCGTGCAGGTAGATTTACTACTAACCAATACAAACGAGGCGGGTCTATGCTTAATAATCAACCGGGAAAAGGAAAACTGACAATACAGCAGAATGTTTTTAAAATATATGATAGCAGAGGTAAGTATATCAGTAACAGGCTACAATATAGGGATGTCCAATCCATTTAATTTGGGACTTTTTTTCTTAAACTAACATTAATTACTCAAATCAGTTCTGAGAGAAATATGTAAGGAGTTGTAATGCGGTAGAGCAGATGACCAGATAAATGAGTCCCCGACAGCCGAGATGAATGTTCCATTCAACGACGCCGCGATAGCGCAGTCGGTTAGCAGCGGCACGTAACCTCAGGTAAAGATTCGAGGTGTGTGGTTCTGTCTTAGAAACTTTTTTACAAGTTGATAGCCAGTTAAAATTATTTGACACGGTAGAGTTGCCAATTCTAATATATGATGCGGATGTTTGGGTTTTGGAATTAAGACGTCAGTTTAAAAGATTCATTTGCATAGCTAATACATTGCTAGTATGTTACAATACAATGTTTATTTTGGTACCAGACTTAGGAAAGCCGAGATGACGAGGCTTTGTCGAGTCATCTCTACTTTCCGTTACGAGCAACGAAATAATCCTGGTATTGTGACATACTAGTTGTGTATTATCTTTATCTTGTAACAATTTTCGACAAGTTGACGACATTCAAAACAAACAAATTTCTGTTTTGTTTACCTTTTTTGGTACGAGTGACCCTCAAGTATACTGCTACATCGAGCAGGAAAATATCCATACATTGATACCACGTGTGTGTATTTACCACCACGAAACTATTAATGCGCCCTGCAAAATAGTTCCAGGCTTTTTATGTAAATCAGAGTTTAATTTCACTTAAACATGTATGTAAATATAACCCAACATACAAATTATTCCCGACAAAACAACAAATTCACTTTTGTCAATTATGACATAGCATTTACTCGCGATTGTTTAGGTTAATGTTACACATTCAGGGTCAAGTTGAAAATATTCCCGTCAGGTGTGGAACAAAAAACATACATTTATCCGTTAGTTTTGTAAGAGATTGTAAAATGTTAGAAAGAGTACTGCTAATTATATAGTGTATAGAGCAACAGGCAGATATCCTAGTCAGACTGAATTGTAAAATGTTAATGTTTTGGTATAATCTAGTTATAAGCCATGATAAGCTTTCAGGTACAATTTTCAAAATTATGCACAGAATTCACGAAAACAATGTCATTAAGTGGCTGCAAAATATTTTTGAAAAAAAACTCGGTAACTCCGGGATAGATTACTTTTGGATCTTTCAGGCAGCATGCAATGTAATCAAAACATTACTGAAGAACTCACTTCAAACAACATTACACGATCAGATTATCCAAATATGGCATTATAACATAACGGTATCTTCTAGAGGCGCCACCTTCTTTATCTTTAAGAATAATTTCGGTCAAGAACAATATTAGAAACGGCTTGGGAAGAAGGATAGAGAAGAAATGTCAAAACAAAGAACATCAAACTTGAAATTTCTCTCTGTAACATGGATGGTGGGGAAGAATTTCATTATCTATTCATTAATAACAACAGTCAGATTACTGTGCTGAGGATAAATATATACCTATTTATTACTATAACCATACGACCACTTTGAAAATGAAAGGAATCTTTTCAAATTTGCAATACAGTTAGTACATTTATATAAAAAAAAAGGCATTGAAATTATTGAAGATGTTGTAAACTCCATTAACTGTCTAAAATGTGTCAAGATCATATAGAATAAGATGCATGTGTTAATGATGGTGTTTTTGATAGTGAACATTGTTTACTATTATGTATCGTATTACTACTTAAAGACTTAAAGCTCGATATACGTTGGCTGATTGGTAAGTTATGAGCCTCATATTGAAGGATTTGAATTTTGCCGGACATATTGCATTATTGTTCAACATAATCCCCTTCAGTACCAGGGCCTCAATGCCACTTTTATAGAACTCCTTTTCTTGGCTGTACAGAAAGTCATTCACAGCATGTATGACGAAATCATCGAATTGAAAGTGGGTGCCTGAAATAGCTGTTTTCAGTTTTGGAAATAGATGAAAATCTGATGGAGCGAGATCAGGTGAATAAGGCGGATGCTCAATCAATTTAAAGCTACAATCGTGAATGGCAGCTATGGCAATGACAGACTTGTGAACAGGAGCATTGTCCTGATCGAATAACACACCTTTATTTTCCCGTAACTGCCTCAGAGGTGAAGCATAGTATGTGTCATTGATTGTTTGTCCCTTTTGGAGATAATCTATCTGCAGAATACCATATGCATCCAAGAAAACCGAGGCCGTAACTTTCTCAGCTAATGGAACAGTCGTTGCCTTCTTTGGCGTGGGAGAGCCAGAGTGCTTCCATTGTTTCGATTGTTGTTTGGCCTCTGGGGTAAAATGATGGACGCACGTGTCATCCATAGTGACAAAACCTGGTGTGCTTCTGATCAACTGTCAGAAGTATTGGTACCCATCGGGCCGAAAGCTTTCTCATTGCAAGATCCTCGGTCAGAAAGGAGTGTACTCTTTCCAGTGAAATGCCAACTCTACTGGCTTTATATGTTTCTGTGACTCGCCTGTCAGTCATAACATTATCACGAAATTTATTGAACATTTCTGGGGTTGCAGCATTGACAGACCAAAGGACAGGGTCATCCTCAAGGCTCTGTTGGTCGCGCTTAAATTCCACTACCCACCTTTTCACAGTAGCATATGAAGGGGCATCTTTCCGTAGTGTTGCTACCATATCATTATGGATATCCTTAGGTGTTAAACCATTTTATGCAAATATTGTATCACTGCTCTTTAACCGATTTTGTCCATTTTGCAAACGCCGCTTGTCTTGTTTAAACTAACCAAATGAGACCAGTCCTTAGGTAAACGGCCCTATATAGTCAAAGAATAGTAGGACTTAAAAAGATCATCCTTGAGTACCTCCTTCAATACGAGGCTCACAACTAATCAATCAGACCTCGTAGTTATTGCCCTGTGTATACGAAATCATGTATGTTGTAACATTGTAATACTCGTTTTTAGTCAATTCTAATCGAAGTGAATTTTGTGCAATTTTAATGTATTTATCATATGTGAATTACTGCATTGTATAAATGTGACCTCTTATTCAACACAGCGAAAATAAAATCTCTTTGAAATCTCGTCTGCACAACTGCGTACTTATCAGAGCAATTAGATTTAACAATGCAATAGAATAAGTCTTGTTTTCACTTTTGGTGTCACGTTTTCATTTCTATACGACATGCTGGGTTCATGTTTGATACACACTTGTGGTGTAAAGTGTTACTCATTCTGATAACATTTAGCAAACCTATTATGTAGCTAGCAAATTCGTATTTCAGGGAATACCTAACTATCGTTATATATTGTAGAGGGTTGTGTGACGTGTGTAGGACCGTTTAATTATTCATCACTTGTTTTTTCTGATACATTGGGTAATATATTTAATTGTTGTGGATGATCTAGTTCAAAAAACGAATAGATTAAAGGATTTTATTTTTGAGGCATTATTTTCTAGATATGTTTTGACCGCACGTTATAACTTGTGGGCTGGATGCACAAAACATATACTTGGAAATGTAAATCAACCTTGCTAATTCTTCTGAGGAGGATAGAGGTTCTTGGTTTAACCAAGACTTGACATGTTCAGAGGTACACTTAATGTGTCAACGTAATGAAACAATGACATATCCAATCATGACACCGTGATAAAAACATAGCTTATGTATGAATGTCATACCTACTTAGTATATTGTATGAATGTCATACCTAGTTAGTATAATGTATGAATGTCATACCTACTTAGTATATTGTATGAATGTCATACCTAGTTAGTATAATGTATGAATACAATACCTAGTTAGTATATTGTATGAATACGATACCTAGTTAGTATATTGTATCAATACCTTACCTAGTTAGTATATTGTATCAATACCATACCTAGTTAGTATATTGTATGGATTCAATACCTAGTTAGTATATTGTATGAATATCATACCTAGTTAGTATATTGTATCAATACCATACCTAGTTAGTATATTGTATCAATACCATACCTAGTTAGTATATTGTATGAATACCATACGTAGTTAGTATATTGTATGAATATCATACCTAGTTAGTATATTGTATGAATACCATACCTAGTTAGTATATTGTATGACTACCATACCTAGTTAGTATATTGTATGAATACAATACCTAGTTAGTATATTGTATGAATACCATGCCAAGTTAGTATATTGTATGAATGTCATACGTAGTTAGTATATTGTATGACTACCATACCTAGTTAGTATATTGTATGACTACCATACCTAGTTAGTATAGTGTATGACTACCATACCTAGTTAGTATATTGTATGACTACCATACCTAGTTAGTATATTGTATGACTACCATACCTAGTTAGTATATTGTATGACTACTATAGCTAGTTAGTATATTGTATGACTACCATACCTAGTTAGTATATTGTATGAATACTATACCTAGTTAGTATATTGTATCAATACCATACCTAGTTAGTATATTGTATCAATACCATACCTAGTTAGTATATTGTATGACTACCATACCTAGTTAGTATATTGTATGACTACCATATATACCAAGTTAGTATATTGTATGAATACCATACCTAGTTAGTATAGTGTATGAATACAATACCTATTTTATATTGTATGAATATCATACCTAGTTAGTATATTGTATGAATACCATACCTAGTTAGTATATTGTTAAATACCATATCTAGTTAGTATATTGTATGAATGTCATACCTAGTTAGTATATTGTATGAATACCATACCTAGTTAGTATATTGTATGTATGTCATACCTAGTTAGTATATTGTATGTATGTCATACCTAGTTAGTATATTGTATGAATGTCATACCTAGTTAGTATATTGTATGAATACTATACCTAGTTAGTATATTGTATGAATACAATACTTAGTTAGTATATTGTATTAATACCATACCTAGTTAGTATTGTGTATGAATACCATACCGAGTTAGTATATCGTATGAATATCATACCAAGTTAGTATATTGTATGAATACCATACCGAGTTAGTATAGTGTATGAATACTATGCCTAGTTAGTATATTGTATGAATACCATACCTAGTTAGTATATTGTATGAATATCATACCTAGTTAGTATAGTGTATGAATATCATACCTAGTTAGTATATTGTATGAATACCATACCTAGTTAGTATATTGTATGAATATCATACCTAGTTAGTATAGTGTATGAATATCATACCTAGTTAGTATATTGTATGAATACCATACCTAGTTAGTATATTGTATGAATATCATACCTAGTTAGTATAGTGTATGAATATCATACCTAGTTAGTATATTGTCTGAATACCATACCTAGTTTGTATATTGTATCAATTCCATACCTAGTTAGTATATTGTATGAATACCATACCTAGTTAGTATATTGTATGAATATCATACCTAGTTGGTATATTGTATCAATACCATACCTAGTTAGTATATTGTATGAATATCATACCTAGTTAGTATATTGTATGAATATCATACCTAGTTAGTATATTGTATCAATACCATACCTAGTTAGTATATTGTTTGAATACCATACCTAGTTAGTATATTGTTTGAATACAATACCTAGTTAGTACATTGTACGAATACCATACATAGTACATTGTATGACTACCATATCAAGTTAGTATATTGTATGAATACCATACCTAGTTAGTATATTGTATGAATATCATAGCTAGTTAGTATATTGTATGAACACCATACCTAGTTAGTATATTGTATGAATACTATACCTAGTTAGTATATTGTATGAATACAATACCTAGTTAGTATATTGTATGAATACAATACCTATTTAATATATTGTATGAATATCATACCTAGTTGGTATATTGTATCAATACCATACCTAGTTAGTATATTGTATGAATATCATACCTAGTTAGTATATTGTATGAATATCATACCTAGTTAGTATATTGTATCAATACCATACCTAGTTAGTATATTGTTTGAATACCATACCTAGTTAGTATATTGTTTGAATACAATACCTAGTTAGTACATTGTACGAATACCATACATAGTACATTGTATGACTACCATATCAAGTTAGTATATTGTATGAATACCATACCTAGTTAGTATATTGTATGAATATCATAGCTAGTTAGTATATTGTATGAACACCATACCTAGTTAGTATATTGTATGAATACTATACCTAGTTAGTATATTGTATGAATACAATACCTAGTTAGTATATTGTATGAATACAATACCTATTTAATATATTGTATGAATACCATACCTAGTTAGTATATTGTATGAATATCATACCTAGTTAGTATATTGTATGAATACCATACCTAGTTAGTATATTGTATGAATACAATACCTAGTTAGTATATTGTATGAATACAATACCTATTTAGTATATTGTATGAATACCATACCTAGTTAGTATATTGTATGAATATCATACCTAGTTAGTATATTGTATGAATATCATACCTAGTTAGTATATTGTATGAATACCATACCTAGTTAGTATATTGTATGACTACCATACTTAGTTAGTATATTGTATCAATACCTTACCAAGTTAGTATATTGTATCAATACTATACCTAGTTAGTATATTGTATCAATACCATACCTAGTTAGTATATTGTATGAAAATCATACCTAGTATATTGTATCAATACCATACCTAGTTAGTATATTGTATGAATATCATACCTAGTTAGTATATTGTATGAATATCATACCTAGTTAGTATATTGTATCAATACCATACCTAGTTAGTATATTGTTTGAATACCATACCTAGTTAGTATATTGTTTTAATACAATACCTAGTTAGTACATTGTACGAATACCATACATAGTACATTGTATGACTACCATATCAAGTTAGTATATTGTATAAATACCATACCTAGTTAGTATATTGTATGAATATCATAGCTAGTTAGTATATTGTATGAACACCATACCTAGTTAGTATATTGTATGAATACTATACCTAGTAAGATATTGTATGAATACAATACCTAGTTAGTATATTGTATGAATACAATACCTATTTAGTATATTGTATGAATACCATACCTAGTTAGTATATTGTATGAATATCATACCTAGTTAGTATATTGTATGAATACCATACCTAGTTAGTATATTGTATGAATACAATACCTAGTTAGTATATTGTATGAATACAATACCTATTTAGTATATTGTATGAATACCATACCTAGTTAGTATATTGTATGAATATCATACCTAGTTAGTATATTGTATGAATATCATACCTAGTTAGTATATTGTATGAATACCATACCTAGTTAGTATATTGTATGACTACCATACTTAGTTAGTATATTGTATCAATACCTTACCAAGTTAGTATATTGTATCAATACTATACCTAGTTAGTATATTGTATCAATATCATACCTAGTTAGTATATTGTATGAATACCTTACCTAGTTAGTACATTGTTAAATACCATATCTAGTTAGTATATTGTATGAATGTCATACCTAGTTAGTATATTGTTAGAATACTATACCTAGTTAGTATATTGTATCAATACAATACCTAGTTAGTATATTGTATGACTACCATACCTAGTTAGTATATTGTATCAATACCATACCTAGTTAGTATATTGTATGAAAATCATACCTAGTTAGTATATTGTATGAATACCTTACCTAGTTAGTATATTGTATGACTACCATACTTAGTTAGTATATTGTATCAATACCTTACCAAGTTAGTATATTGTATCAATACTATACCTAGTTAGTATATTGTATCAATACCATACCTAGTTAGTATATTGTATGAAAATCATACCTAGTATATTGTATCAATACCATACCTAGTTAGTATATTGTATGAATATCATACCTAGTTAGTATATTGTATGAATATCATACCTAGTTAGTATATTGTATCAATACCATACCTAGTTAGTATATTGTTTGAATACCATACCTAGTTAGTATATTGTTTTAATACAATACCTAGTTAGTACATTGTACGAATACCATACATAGTACATTGTATGACTACCATATCAAGTTAGTATATTGTATAAATACCATACCTAGTTAGTATATTGTATGAATACTATACCTAGTAAGATATTGTATGAATACAATACCTAGTTAGTATATTGTATGAATACAATACCTATTTAGTATATTGTATGAATACCATACCTAGTTAGTATATTGTATGAATATCATACCTAGTTAGTATATTGTATGAATACCATACCTAGTTAGTATATTGTATGAATACAATACCTAGTTAGTATATTGTATGAATACAATACCTATTTAGTATATTGTATGAATACCATACCTAGTTAGTATATTGTATGAATATCATACCTAGTTAGTATATTGTATGAATATCATACCTAGTTAGTATATTGTATGAATACCATACCTAGTTAGTATATTGTATGACTACCATACTTAGTTAGTATATTGTATCAATACCTTACCAAGTTAGTATATTGTATCAATACTATACCTAGTTAGTATATTGTATCAATATCATACCTAGTTAGTATATTGTATGAATACCTTACCTAGTTAGTACATTGTTAAATACCATATCTAGTTAGTATATTGTATGAATGTCATACCTAGTTAGTATATTGTTAGAATACTATACCTAGTTAGTATATTGTATCAATACAATACCTAGTTAGTATATTGTATGACTACCATACCTAGTTAGTATATTGTATCAATACCATACCTAGTTAGTATATTGTATGAAAATCATACCTAGTTAGTATATTGTATGAATACCTTACCTAGTTAGTATATTGTATGACTACCATGCCTAGTTAGTATATTGTATGAATACCATATCTAGTTAGTATATTGTATGAATACCATACCTAGTTAGTATATTGTATGAATACAATACCTAGTTAGTATATTGTATGAATACCATACGTACTTAGTATATTGTATCAATACCATACCTAGTTAGTATATTGTATGACTACCATACCTAGTTAGTATATTGTATGAATACAATACCTAGTTAGTACATGTATATAATATAAGTACCATACCTAGTTAGTATATTGTATGAATACAATACCTAGTTAGTATATTGTATGAATACCATACCTAGTTAGTATATTGTATGAATACAATACCTAGTTAGTATAGTGTATGAATACAATACCTAGTTAGTATATTGTATGAATACCATACCTAGTTAGTATATTGTATGAATACCATACCTAGTTAGTATATTGTATGAATACCATACCTAGTTAGTATATTGTATGAATATCATACCTAGTTAGTATATTGTATGAATATCATACCTAGGGAGTATATTGTATGAATATCATACCTAGTTAGTATATTGTATGAATATCATACCTAGTTAGTATATTGTATGAATACCATACCTAGTTAGTATATTGTATGACTACCATACTTAGTTAGTATATTGTATGAATACCATACCTAGTTAGTATATTGTATGAATACCATACCTAGTTAGTATATTGTATGAATATCATACCTAGTTAGTATATTGTATGAATACCATACCTAGTTAGTATATTGTATGAATACAATACCTAGTTAGTATATTGTATGAATACAATACCTATTTAGTATATTGTATGAATACCATACCTAGTTAGTATATTGTATGAATATCATACCTAGTTAGTATATTGTATGAATATCATACCTAGTTAGTATATTGTATGAATACCATACCTAGTTAGTATATTGTATGACTACCATACTTAGTTAGTATATTGTATCAATACCTTACCAAGTTAGTATATTGTATCAATACTATACCTAGTTAGTATATTGTATCAATATCATACCTAGTTAGTATATTGTATGAATACCTTACCTAGTTAGTACATTGTTAAATACCATATCTAGTTAGTATATTGTATGAATGTCATACCTAGTTAGTATATTGTTAGAATATCATAGCTAGTTAGTATATTGTATGAACACCATACCTAGTTAGTATATTGTATGAATACTATACCTAGTAAGATATTGTATGAATACAATACCTAGTTAGTATATTGTATGAATACAATACCTATTTAGTATATTGTATGAATACCATACCTAGTTAGTATATTGTATGAATATCATACCTAGTTAGTATATTGTATGAATACCATACCTAGTTAGTATATTGTATGAATACAATACCTAGTTAGTATATTGTATGAATACAATACCTATTTAGTATATTGTATGAATACCATACCTAGTTAGTATATTGTATGAATATCATACCTAGTTAGTATATTGTATGAATATCATACCTAGTTAGTATATTGTATGAATATCATACCTAGTTAGTATATTGTATGACTACCATACTTAGTTAGTATATTGTATCAATACCTTACCAAGTTAGTATATTGTATCAATACTATACCTAGTTAGTATATTGTATCAATATCATACCTAGTTAGTATATTGTATGAATACCTTACCTAGTTAGTACATTGTTAAATACCATATCTAGTTAGTATATTGTATGAATGTCATACCTAGTTAGTATATTGTTAGAATACTATACCTAGTTAGTATATTGTATCAATACAATACCTAGTTAGTATATTGTATGACTACCATACCTAGTTAGTATATTGTATCAATACCATACCTAGTTAGTATATTGTATGAAAATCATACCTAGTTAGTATATTGTATGAATACCTTACCTAGTTAGTATATTGTATGACTACCATGCCTAGTTAGTATATTGTATGAATACCATATCTAGTTAGTATATTGTATGAATACCATACCTAGTTAGTATATTGTATGAATACAATACCTAGTTAGTATATTGTATGAATACCATACGTACTTAGTATATTGTATCAATACCATACCTAGTTAGTATATTGTATGACTACCATACCTAGTTAGTATATTGTATGAATACAATACCTAGTTAGTACATGTATATAATATAAGTACCATACCTAGTTAGTATATTGTATGAATACAATACCTAGTTAGTATATTGTATGAATACCATACCTAGTTAGTATATTGTATGAATACAATACCTAGTTAGTATAGTGTATGAATACAATACCTAGTTAGTATATTGTATGAATACCATACCTAGTTAGTATATTGTATGAATACCATACCTAGTTAGTATATTGTATGAATACCATACCTAGTTAGTATATTGTATGAATATCATACCTAGTTAGTATATTGTATGAATATCATACCTAGGGAGTATATTGTATGAATATCATACCTAGTTAGTATATTGTATGAATATCATACCTAGTTAGTATATTGTATGAATACCATACCTAGTTAGTATATTGTATGACTACCATACTTAGTTAGTATATTGTATGAATACCATACCTAGTTAGTATATTGTATGAATGTCATACCTAGTTAGTATATGGTATGAATGTCATACCTAGTTATTATATTGTATGAATACAATACCTAGTTAGTATATTGTATGAATACTATACCTAGTTAATATATTGTATGGATATTATACCTAGTTAGTGTATTATATGACTACCATACCTAGTTAGTATATTGTATGACTACCATACCTAGTTAGTATATTGTATCAATACCTTACCTAGTTAGTATATTGTATGAATACCATACCTAGTTAGTATATTGTATGAATGTCATACCTAGTTAGTATATTGTATGAATACCATACGTAGTTAGTATATTGTATCAATATCATACCTAGTTAGTATATTGTATCAATACCATACCTAGTTAGTATATTGTATGAATGTCATATCTAGTTATTATATTGTATGAATACCATACCTAGTTAGTATATTGTATGAATACAATACCTAGTTAGTATATTGTATGAATACAATACCTAGTTAGTATATTGTATGAATATCATACCTAGTTAGTATATTGTATCAATACCATACCTAGTTAGTATATTGTATGAATGTCATATCTAGTTATTATATTGTATGAATACCATACTTAGTTAGTATATTGTATGAATACAATACCTATTTTATATTGTATGAATACCATACCTAGTTAGTATATTGTATGACTACCATACCTAGTTAGTATATTGTATGACTACCATACCTAGTTAGTATATTGTATGAATACTATACCTAGTTAGTATATTGTATGAATATCATACGTAGTATATTGTATGAATACCTTACCAAGTTAGTATATTGCATGAATACCATACCTAGTTAGTATATTGTATGAATACCATATCTAGTTAGTATATTGTATCAATACCATACCTAGTTAGTATATTGTATGAATACCTTACCTAGTTAGTATATTGTATGAATACCATACCTAGTTAGTATATTGTATGAATGTCATACCTAGTTAGTATATTGTATGACTACCATGCCTAGTTAGTATATTGTATGAATACCATATCTAGTTAGTATATTGTATGAATACCATACCTAGTTAGTATATTGTATGAATACAATACCTAGTTAGTATATTGTATGAATACCATACGTACTTAGTATATTGTATCAATACCATACCTAGTTAGTATATTGTATGACTACCATACCTAGTTAGTATATTGTATGAATACAATACCTAGTTAGTACATGTATATAATATAAGTACCATACCTAGTTAGTATATTGTATGAATACAATACCTAGTTAGTATATTGTATGAATACCATACCTAGTTAGTATATTGTATGAATACAATACCTAGTTAGTATAGTGTATGAATACAATACCTAGTTAGTATATTGTATGAATACCATACCTAGTTAGTATATTGTATGAATACCATACCTAGTTAGTATATTGTATGAATACCATACCTAGTTAGTATATTGTATGAATATCATACCTAGTTAGTATATTGTATGAATATCATACCTAGGGAGTATATTGTATGAATATCATACCTAGTTAGTATATTGTATGAATATCATACCTAGTTAGTATATTGTATGAATACCATACCTAGTTAGTATATTGTATGACTACCATACTTAGTTAGTATATTGTATGAATACCATACCTAGTTAGTATATTGTATGAATGTCATACCTAGTTAGTATATGGTATGAATGTCATACCTAGTTATTATATTGTATGAATACAATACCTAGTTAGTATATTGTATGAATACTATACCTAGTTAATATATTGTATGGATATTATACCTAGTTAGTGTATTATATGACTACCATACCTAGTTAGTATATTGTATGACTACCATACCTAGTTAGTATATTGTATCAATACCTTACCTAGTTAGTATATTGTATGAATACCATACCTAGTTAGTATATTGTATGAATGTCATACCTAGTTAGTATATTGTATGAATACCATACGTAGTTAGTATATTGTATCAATATCATACCTAGTTAGTATATTGTATCAATACCATACCTAGTTAGTATATTGTATGAATGTCATATCTAGTTATTATATTGTATGAATACCATACCTAGTTAGTATATTGTATGAATACAATACCTAGTTAGTATATTGTATGAATACAATACCTAGTTAGTATATTGTATGAATATCATACCTAGTTAGTATATTGTATCAATACCATACCTAGTTAGTATATTGTATGAATGTCATATCTAGTTATTATATTGTATGAATACCATACTTAGTTAGTATATTGTATGAATACAATACCTATTTTATATTGTATGAATACCATACCTAGTTAGTATATTGTATGACTACCATACCTAGTTAGTATATTGTATGACTACCATACCTAGTTAGTATATTGTATGAATACTATACCTAGTTAGTATATTGTATGAATATCATACGTAGTATATTGTATGAATACCTTACCAAGTTAGTATATTGCATGAATACCATACCTAGTTAGTATATTGTATGAATACCATATCTAGTTAGTATATTGTATCAATACCATACCTAGTTAGTATATTGTATGAATACCTTACCTAGTTAGTATATTGTATGAATACCATACCTAGTTAGTATATTGTATGAATGTCATACCTAGTTAGTATATTGTATGAATACTATACCTAGTTAGTATATTGTATGGATATCATACCTAGTTAGTATATTATATGACTACCATACCTAGTAAGTATATTGTATGACTACCATACCTAGTTAGTATATTGTATGAATACCTTACCTAGTTAGTATATTGTATGAATACCATACCTAGTTAGTATATTGTATGAATGTCATACCTAGTTAGTATATTGTATGAATACCATACCTAGTTAGTATATTGTATGAATATCATACCTAGTTAGTATATTGTATGAATACCATACCTAGTTAGTATATTGTATCAATACCATACCTAGTTAGTATATTGTATGAATACAATACCTAGTTAGTATATTGTATCAATACCATACCTAGTTAGTATATTGTATGAATGTCATATCTAGTTATTATATTGTATGAATACCATACCTAGTTAGTATATTGTATGAATACAATACGAAGTTAGTATATTGTATCAATACTATACCTAGTTAGTATATTGTATTAATATCATACCTAGTTAGTATATTGTATGAATACTATACCTAGTTAGTATATTGTATGGATATCATACCTAGTTAGTATATTATATGACTACCATACCTAGTAAGTATATTGTATGACTACCATACCTAGTTAGTATATTGTATGAATACCTTACCTAGTTAGTATATTGTATGAATACCATACCTAGTTAGTATATTGTATGAATGTCATACCTAGTTAGTATATTGTATGAATACCATACCTAGTTAGTATATTGTATGAATATCATACCTAGTTAGTATATTGTATGAATACCATACCTAGTTAGTATATTGTATCAATACCATACCTAGTTAGTATATTGTATGAATACAATACCTAGTTAGTATATTGTATCAATACCATACCTAGTTAGTATATTGTATGAATGTCATATCTAGTTATTATATTGTATGAATACCATACCTAGTTAGTATATTGTATGAATACAATACGAAGTTAGTATATTGTATCAATACTATACCTAGTTAGTATATTGTATTAATATCATACCTAGTTAGTATATTGTATGAATACCATAACTAGTTAGTATATTGTATGACTACCATACCTAGTTAGTATATTGTATGAATACTATACCTAGTTAGTATATTGTATGAATATCATACCTAGGGAGTATATTGTATGAATACCTTACCTGGTAAGTGTACTCAACCTTTGCTATGATTTAATATACAACACACAGTATACGGGAAGACTAGACCACCCGTTATGACATGCGCGTGGGATCTAATTTCGCCATATTTAAAGTCATGTTACATAGTTTCTTTTTCTCCTCGGCATTCGCTCAGTGCTTATGATAGGTTGGTAGACCCTTAGTTAACCATTTCATATTGATATTTCATTACACATGACATCATATTGATATTTCCTTACATATGACATCATATTGATATTTCCTTACACATGACATCATATTGATATTTCATTACATATGACATCATATTGATATTTCATTACATATGACATCATATTGATATTTCCTTACACATGACATCATATTGATATTTCATTACACATGACATCATATTGATATTTCATTACCTATGACATCATATTGATATTCCCTTACACATGACATCATATTGCTATTTCCTTACATATGACATCATATTGTTATTTCATTACACATGACATTATTTTGATATTTCCTTACACATGACATCAAATTGATATTTCCTTACACATGACACTTATTTGTTTGCATCCGTTTCCAAATTGGTCGGTATTGTAATAATGCAACTGAGGTTTAAATGGTTGATATAGAGCAAGTATAAGTCCTGGTCACTCGTAAGGAAGGAAGGAAGGAAGGAAGGAAGGAAGGAAGGAAGGAAGGAAGGAAGGAAGGAAGGAAGGAAGGAAGGAAGGAAGGAAGGAAGGAAGGAAGGAAGGAAGGAAGGAAGTTAAGTCGTCTTTGACAAGGTAAAACGTCTTTGATAAGTTAAGACGTCTTTGACAAGATAAGACGGTTTTGATAAGTTAAGACGGCTTTGATAAATTAAAACGTCTTTGACAAGGTAAAACGTTTTTGACAAGGTAAGACGTCTTTGACAAGCTAAGACGTCTTTGATAAGGTAAAACGTCTTTGACAAGGTAAGACGTCTTTGACAAGTTAAGACGTCTTTGATCAGTGGAGAAGTCTTTGATAAGTTAAGACGTCTTTGACAAGGTAAAACGTCTTTGATAAGTTAAGACGTCTTTGACAAGATAAGACGGTTTGATAAGTTAAGACGTCTTTGACAAGGTAAGACGTCTTTGATAAGTTAAGACGTCTTTGACAAGGTAAAACGTCTTTGACAAGGTAAGACGTCTTTGACAAGTTAAGACGTCTTTGATAAGTTAAGACGTCTTTGATAAGTTAAGACGTCTTTGATAAGTTAAGACGTCTTTGACAAGGTAAAACGTCTTTGACAAGGTAAGACATCTTTGACAAGTTAAGACGTCTTTGACAAGTTCGGACGTCTTTGATAAATTAAGAAGTCTTTGATAAGTTAAGACGTCTTTGACCATTAAAGACGTCTTTAACAAGGTAAAACGTCTTTGATAAGTTAAGACGTCTTTGACAAGATAAGACGGTTTTGATAAGTTAAGACGGCTTTGATAAGTTAAAACGTCTTTGACAAATTAAGACGTCTTTGATAAGTTAAGACGTCTTTGACAAAGTAAAATGTCTTTGACAAGTTAAGACGTCTTTGATAAGTTAAGACGCCTTAGATAAGTTAAGACGTCTTTGACAAAGTAAAACATCTTTGACAAGTTAAGACATTTTTGATAAGTTAAGACGTCTTAGATAGGTTAAGACGTCTTTGACCAAATTAAGACGTCTTTGATAAGTTAAGAAGTCTTTGATAAGTTAAGACGTCTTTGACCAGTTAAGACGTCTTTCACAAATTAAGACATCTTTGACCAGTTAAGACGTCTTTGACAAGTTAAGACGTCTTTAACAAGGTAAAACGTCTTTGATAAGTTAAGATGTCTTTGACAAGATAAGACGGTTTTGATCAGTTAAGACGGCTTTGATAAGTTAAGACGTCTTTGACAAGTTAAGACGGTTTTGACAAGTTAAGACGGCTTTGACAAGCTAAGACGTCTTTGATAAGGTAAAACGTCTTTGACAAGGTCAGACGTCTTTGACAAGGTAAGACGTCTTTGACAAGTTAAGACGTCTTTGATCAGTTGAGAAGTCTTTGATAAGTTAAGACGTCTTTGACAAGGTAAAACGTCTTTGATAAGTTAAGACGTCTTTGACAAGATAAGACGGTTTGATAAGTTAAGACGTCTTTGACAAGGTAAGACGTCTTTGATAAGTTAAGACGTCTTTGACAAGGTAAAACGTCTTTGACAAGGTAAGACGTCTTTGACAAGTTAAGACGTCTTTGATAAGTTAAGACGTCTTTGATAAGTTAAGACGTCTTTGACAAGGTAAAACGTCTTTGACAAGGTAAGACATCTTTGACAAGTTAAGACGTCTTTGACAAGTTAAGACGTCTTTGATAAATTAAGAAGTCTTTGATAAGTTAAGACGTCTTTGACCATTAAAGACGTCTTTAACAAGGTAAAACGTCTTTGATAAGTTAAGACGTCTTTGACAAGATAAGACGGTTTTGATAAGTTAAGACGGCTTTGATAAGTTAAAACGTCTTTGACAAATTAAGACGTCTTTGATAAGTTAAGACGTCTTTGACAAAGTAAAATGTCTTTGACAAGTTAAGACGTCTTTGATAAGTTAAGACGCCTTAGATAAGTTAAGACGTCTTTGACAAAGTAAAACATCTTTGACAAGTTAAGACATTTTTGATAAGTTAAGACGTCTTAGATAGGTTAAGACGTCTTTGACCAAATTAAGACGTCTTTGATAAGTTAAGAAGTCTTCGATAAGTTAAGACGTCTTTGACGAGTTAAGACGTCTTTCACAAATTAAGACATCTTTGACCAGTTAAGACGTCTTTGACAAGTTAAGACGTCTTTAACAAGGTAAAACGTCTTTGATAAGTTAAGATGTCTTTGACAAGATAAGACGGTTTTGATCAGTTAAGACGGCTTTGATAAGTTAAGACGTCTTTGACAAGTTAAGACGGTTTTGACTAGTTAAGACGGCTTTGACAAGTTAAGACATCATTGACATGTAAGACGTCTTTGACAAGTTACGACAGTTTTGATAAGTTAAGACGTCTTAGATAGGTTAAGACGTCTTTGACCAAATTAAAACGTCTTTGATCAGTTAAGAAGAGTTTGATAAGTTAAGACGTCTTTGACCAGTTAAGACGTCTTCACAAATTAAGACATCTTTGACCAGTTAAGACGTCTTTGACAAGTTAAGACGTCTTTAACAAGGTAAAACGTCTTTGATAAGTTAAGACGTCTTTGACAAGATAAGACGGTTTTGATAAGTTAAGACGGCTTTGATAAGTTAAGACGTCTTTGACAAGTTAAGACGGTTTTGACAAGTTAAGACATCATTGACATGTAAGACGTCTTTGACAAGTTACGACAGTTTTGACAAGGTAAGACAATTTTGACAAGGTAAGACGTCTTTGACAAGATAAGACGGTTTTTGACAAGGTAAGACGTCTTTGATAAGCTAAGACGTCTTTGACAAGGTAAGACGGTTTTGACAAGGTAAGACGGCTTTGACAAGTTAAGACATCATTGACATGTAAGACGTCTTTGACAAGTTACGACAGTTTTGACAAGGTAAGACAATTTTGACAAGGTAAGACGTCTTTGACAAGATAAGACGGTTTTTGACAAGGTAAGACGTCTTTGATAAGCTAAGACGTCTTTGACAAGGTAAGACGGTTTTGACAAGGTAAAACGTCTTTGACCAGTTAAGACGTCTTTGACAAGGTAAGACGTCTTTGACAAGGTAAGACGTCTTTGACAAGTTAAGACGTCTTTGATCAGTTAAGACGTCTTTGATAAGTTAAGACGCCTTAGATAAGTTAAGACGTCTTTGACAAGTTAAAACATCTTTGACAAGTTAAGACATTTTTGATAAGTTAAGACGTCTTAGATAGGTTAAGACGTCTTTGACCAAATTAAGACGTCTTTGATAAGTTAAGAAGTCTTTGATAAGTTAAGACGTCTTTGACCAGTTAAGACGTCTTTCACAAATTAAGACATCTTTGACCAGTTAAGACGTCTTTGACAAGTTAAGACGTCTTTAACAAGGTAAAACGTCTTTGATAAGTTAAGACGTCTTTGACAAGATAAGACGGTTTTGACAAGTTAAGACGGCTTTGACAAGTTAAGACTTATTAACATGTAAGACGTCTTTGACAAGTTACGACAGTTTTGACATAGGTAAGACAATTTTGACAAGGTAAGACGTCTTTGACATGATAAGACGGTTTTTGACAAGGTAAGACGTCTTTGATAAGCTAAGGACGTCTTTGACAAGGTAAGACGGTTTTGACAAGGTAAAACGTCTTTGACCAGTTAAGACGTCTTTGACAAGGTAAGACATCATTGACAAGTAAGACGTCTTTGACAAGTTAAAACGTATTTGATAAGTTAAGACGGTTTTGACAAGGTAAGACGGTTTTGACAAGGTAAGACGGTTTTGACAATGTAAGACGGTTTTGACAACGTAAGACGTCTTTGACAAGGTAAGACCGTTTTGACAAGGTAAGACCGTTTTGATAAGTTAAGACATCTTTGACAAGGTAAGACGGTTTTTGACATGTTCGATCGGCAGTCATTTCCCTTCTCGTGATTTCCGGTATCTTACCATCAACTGAAGCTTCATTTACGCTTGTAAAGAATATTGTAAGTACATTGAAGTGATAGAGTGACAGCTTCAAAGGATGGCGAGATGGGACGTTTGCATGGTTCTACAGATATTGACCTGCGTCCTGTCGCTGTTTCTGCGGTTGGTTTCACTGACTCAATAACTTTAATCCGTATGATGTAGATAACGCGTATTGATGCCAGATAAATCACGAGGACTGCCATCTCGACCGGAAACTGGTCGAATGCCATATCAACCTCGCCATGTTTTAATGTGTATCAGTAACAACAATAATAATATACGTCAAAGTCCTAGTGTCTGTTTCTCAAATCAACTAGCTTTACCATAGATATGTCTAAATAGACGCGTGATTAAATATTTCATTTTAATATGATAAGTAAACGTCGGGACAAGCTGTTCATGCTGATATACCTGGCTACCAATAACCGTGACACTCATGCAATACCTCTAATAATCAATCTACACAACCTCTCCATTCACCCGTGAAATATATACCATAATCCATTTCTGTCTCGGCACACCTGGGATAACATGGTCTGCATTGCAGCCTCATGGGGACTGGTATCTATGCTAATAACACGCCCTGTGATACATTACCGTGATAATAAAGGCCAGTCGTAATATAGTATGTACTGTGGCATAAGGAACATTCCATAATTTGTAAATACAGATATGAGTAAAATGGTATTTGTTTTGTATCAATGAATTTTTAGAAGAAAGTCATTTAATTAGGAGCTAACAAATACTATTCAGTTACTTATGGAACGCCTTGTGTAGAAATTACTACAGCAATCAACAAATCTGATATCTTTTATTTATCGAATAATAAATAATAAAAAGAAATACCAATTTATTTCCTCTAAGATCCGTAAGGAAATATCCACTAACTAATGCCAATCTATACGTGATGTATTGGGAGGTGTCCATTGATAGCCTATGAAAGTATACAGAATTCTTGTCAATGGACCAATAAGAAAATATCGACCAATGACAAGCGGTAGGGACCATTCATTGCCAGCGTGTCGGGACCTGACAGTCGTACTAGGTCCTACATACCTTAGTTCGCTGCAGTGACAGCGTTGTCTCAGACTCAGGTGGTGCCAGGACCTAGATATCAGAACGCATGCTACCCACAGTATCGTTAAGACGTTTCTAAAGGCTGCTGAAGTGTTCATTTTAAAATCGGAATAAAACTGTCGAGTATAGAACTCATTGATAGAAGTGTTTGGTATCAAAAGAGTTTTAGTGTAAAACTGCAGGTCAAAAGTGTTCTGGAAAAAAGCGTTCCGAGTAAAACTATCGACTGTGCACTGAAGTGTTCAGTATAACAATAAACCCAAGGCTTGTGTCGTGATCAGAGTCAAACTGTTGGAAAGAAGTGTTCAATAGTGTTCAATGAGATTCAAGTTTACTCTAGAATTACATTTCCGTTGAATTTTAAGTAAGATAACAAAGTAAACTTCGGTGAAAATTGTTTTTTAGCAATTCAATTCATTTATTATTACTGACACTTAGCAAAATATCCGATTGATAAATTTTCAGAAGATGTCAATTCTACTACAAAGAAAGCAGGCACAAGCAGGACAACGAGTGTTGATCAGGTGGGTATCTATATTGTATAGTATATATTTATATTATATATAATTGGCACAGTGGACAACCAATATATATGCACTTTCCAAAGTATTTCAGACGACGATGTATGTTTGGTTGCATTTATAGGAGTATATATGTTGTATGTATGTAAGAACAGATTGATGACGTCTATATAATGTATACGTATATTACTGTTGTATGTTTGTAAGAACAGATTGATGACGTCTATATAATATATACGTATATTACTGTTGTATGTTTGTAAGAACAGATTGATGACGTCTATATAATATATACGTATATTACTGTTGTATGTATGTAAAAACAGATTGATGACGTCTATATAATATATACGAATATTTGTGTTGTATGTTTGTAAGAACAGATTGATGACGTTTATATGATATATACGTATATTTGTGTTGTATGTTTGTAAGAACAGATTGATGACGTCTTTATTATTACTGTTGTATGTATGTAAAAACAGATTGATGACGTCTATATAATATATACGTATATTACTGTTGTATGTATGTAAAAACAGATTGATGACGTCTATATAATATATACGTATATTACTGTTGTATGTATGTAAAAACAGATTGATGACGTCTATATAATATATACGTATATTACTGTTGTATGTATGTAAAAACAGATTGATGACGTCTATATAATGTATACGTATATTACTGTTGTATGTATGTAAAAACAGATTGATGACGTCTATATAATATATACGAATATTTGTGTTGTATGTTTGTAAGAACAGATTGATGACGTCTATATAATATATACGTATATTTGTGTTGTATGTATGTAAAAACAGATTGATGACGTCTATATAATGTATACGTATATTTGTGTTGTATGTATGTAAAAACAGATTGATGACGTCTATATAATGTATACGTATATTTGTGTTGTATGTATGTAAAAACAGATTGATGACGTCTATATAATATATACGAATATTTGTGTTGTATGTTTGTAAGAACAGATTGATGACGTCTATATAATATATACGTATATTACTGTTGTATGTATGTAAAAACAGATTGATGACGTCTATATAATGTATACGTATATTTATGTTGTATGTTTGTAAGAACAGCTTGATGACGTCTATATAATGTATACGTATATTACTGTTGTATGTATGTAAAAACAGATTGATGACGTCTATATAATATATACGTATATTTATGTTGTATGTTTGTAAGAACAGATTGATGACGTCTATATAATATATACGTATATTACTGTTGTATGTATGTAAAAACAGATTGATGACGTCTATATAATATATACGTATATTTATGTTGTATGTTTGTAAGAACAGCTTGATGACGTCTATATAATGTATACGTATATTACTGTTGTATGTATGTAAAAACAGATTGATGACGTCTATATAATATATACGTATATTTATGTTGTATGTTTGTAAAAACAGATTGATGACGTCTATATAATATATACGTATATTTATGTTGTATGTTTGTAAGAACAGCTTGATGACGTCTTTATTATTACTGTTGTATGTTTGTAAGAACAGATTGATGACGTCTATATAATATATACGTATATTTGTGTTGTATGTATGTAAAAACAGATTGATGACGTCTATATAATGTATACGTATATTTGTGTTGTATGTATGTAAAAACAGATTGATGACGTCTATATAATATATACGTATATTTGTGTTGTATGTATGTAAAAACAGATTGATGACGTCTATATAATATATACGTATATTTGTGTTGTATGTTTGTAAGAACAGATTGATGACTTCTATATAATATATACGTATATTTGTGTTGTATGTTTGTAAGAACAGATTGATGACGTCTATATAATATATACGTATATTTGTGTTGTATGTTTGTAAGAACAGATTGATGACGTCTATATACTATATACGAATATTTGTGTTGTATGTATGTAAAACAGATTGATGACGTTTATATGATGTATACGTATATTTGTGTTGTATGTTTGTAAGAACAGATTGATGACGTCTATATAATATATACGTATATTTATGTTGAACAAACTTGATGGTGTGTACTTATACGATATATATGTGGGGTATGGTTGATGTGTACAGCTATATATCGACGATAGTATTACAGTCAAACTTCGTTAACTCGGACACTGATAAATCGAAAACCCTGCTTTACTCGTAGTAAAAAATGAAATACCCTCAATTACTTCGAATACTCAGGAAGTTTTTTTCGTGACTCCGCTGACTTCGAGACAATGATGCTCAGTTGTACATCAAAACTACAGAAAAATATCGGGTCTGTGGGATTTCTGTTTAGGGGAACAGAATGTTCATTTGTTTCGATTGTTGCTATCTGCGGCATTTTCCGATTCACACCACGAATGGTAATTGGCGATTACTTTGATGCATGCAAGTGCGTGTGAGTACGCTACCGTATGCATCCTGAAAACTAGTTGAAGCATGTATATATGTACATGTATGATAGAAAAACATAGATATTTTAATAATTTATTCATTACACGGGTTGTAACGTTCATTGACTAATTTGATTAGATTACAATTCTTTATGTATTCCCTCTGTATATCTATCATGGTTACAGTGATGTTTTTATGTACATGTATGTTCAATATCAGGATAACGATATGCAGACAGGGACATACAATGGACGTTATTGTGAATGGTTTCTAATGAAGACACACACGATTCAGGTTATTTCGGGAATTAGCTAGCGAGCTGTATTAGACCAAATGTCAACCGGATAATGTTTACATTATTAATAATATTGTAAATGACTATTTAATCAGTGTCCTTATCGTTCTTCTCAAAAACCCTCTGTTTACCATCGGACGTATCTCCCATTGATAGATCATCTGTTTACCATCGGATTTACCTCCCATTGATAGACTCTCTGTTTACCATTGGACGTATCTCCCATTGATAGACCCTCTGTTTACCATTGGACGTATCTCCCATTGATAGACCCTCTGTTTACCATTGGACGTACCTCCCATTGATAGACCCTCTGTTTACCATTGGACGTACCTCCCATTGATAGACCCTCTGTTTACCATTGGACGTACCACCCATTGATAGACCCTCTGTTTACCATTGAACGTACCTCCCATTGATAAACTCTCTCGGTTTACCATTGGAGCATATCACGCAGAAAACGCGAGACCATAACCGGAAGTACACAATGTTTTGCACAAAAATTATTCTTCGTAATTGTTTCAAAAAAGAAAAAAAGGCCAAACTGATGTATATACCATAGTTGTTTCCAAGGTTTAAACAAAAAGCTGTTCACATATCAATATCCCTGGTTGTCTTTCTCAAAGACCTTAGGAGTATAGAGCCGGGGCTGCCATTTCATTGTCAACAGCTTCCAAACGACATTTCTATCACTGTCCTTCCATTCATTTACAGCTGAGTCGACTGGAACACAACGGAGTAAAGTATCTTGTTCATATACACAACTTAGCATCTGAGCCGGGACTCGAACCAGCGACCATCCGGTCACCTAACACTAGAACCCCGTGTCTCCAATTCCATAGAATCTTGACAACGTTTACAAAATTATACGACATACCGATCGGAAAAAGTTTTGATGCTTGATGAACCCGAACTGTTCAGAATCTGTATGTCGATTATTCAAACTTATCAATGAAATGGTAGAGATCTCTAATAAAACAATATAGATATATCTACACGAGGAGGAAAGCAGCTACTATGTAAATGCTGCAGACAATCCATTTAACTTGCTGTTGCGTTTAGGCCAACTTTGATGACCCGAACATCCATTCTGGGTTTCCAAAGTTTTGATCCCTCGCCTCACTAGCGAAACCTAGAGAACGAAACAGCAGTGTGATGTTCCAAATATCACTAACGAGTCCTAGAGGACGAAACAGTTGTATGATATCCCTAACATCACTGACGTGTCCTAGAGGACGAAACAGTTGTATGATGTCCCTAACATCACTGACGAGTCTTAGAAGGACGAAACAGTTGTATGATGTCCCTAACATCACTGGCGAGTCCTAGAGGACGAAACAGTTGCATGATGTCCCTAACATCACTGAGGAGTCCTAAAGGACAAAACAGTTGTATGATGTCCCTAACATCACTGACGAGTCTTAGAAGGACGAAACAGTTGTATGATGTCCCTAACATCACTGGCGAGTCCTAGAGGACGAAACAGTTGCATGATGTCCCTAACATCACTGAGGAGTCCTAAAGGACAAAACAGTTGTATGATGTCCCTAACATCACTGACGAGTCTTAGAAGGACGAAAAGCTGTATGATGTCCCTCACATCACTGGAGAAGGATGTGACAGATGTGTTATATCCCTAAGATCACTGACCAGCCCTAGATGGAAAGCTCTATGGTTGCATCAGGATTTCATTTGGAAATATTCTTTTTCCTTATTTGGTTTAAAGTCAGAAGTATGGATGATTGTCGAGATATGGCTAGTGGTTCCGTTGTCCCCACCGTAGTTCCAATTTTGAGAATGTGACTTATACATGAATTCGACTTTGATTTGTATGACAAGTTTCGTCGATGAAGCAGAAGACGCTTACTCTCCTAAACACCTGGTCTTTGTGCTTTGTCAAGGTTCTCTATACAATACTATATTCATATTCATACTTTGCCATCTTTTCATTGATTTTGAGTTGGAAATATAGTTTTGCTATAATGTCTGTATTCATTGTTTTATGTATCATTTTACTTATTTTGATTTGAATGTCATGACCACATCCAGGGTCACGTAAACGTTTGACGTGATTGATTTGAGTAAGTTTAATATTGATAGTGATTATATTACCCTACGATGCATTAGATCATATACAAATATGGAAACATAGGGATTAATGTTGATAGCTATAATATACCAGTTTAACTTAGCTAGGGTTCCCTCAGATAAATTAAATGTATACTACGGGGTGTCTAAATACCATGGGGTGTCCTAATATCATGGGGTGTCCTAATATCATGGGGTGTCCTAATACCATGGGTTGTCCTAATACCATGGGTTGTCCTAATACCATGGGGTGTCCTTATACCATGGGGTGTCCTTGTACCATGGGTTGTCCTAATACCATGGGTTGTCCTAATACCATGGGGTGTCCTAATACCATGGGGTGTCTTAATACCATGGGGTATCCTAATACCATGGGGTATCCTAATACCATGGGGTATCCTAATACCATGGGGTGTCCTAATACCATGGGTTGTCATAATACCATGGGGTGTCCTAATACCATGGAGTGTCCTAATACCATGTAGTGTCCTAATACCATGGGGTGTCCTAATACCATGGGGTATCCTAATACCATGGAGTGTCCTAATACCATGGGGTGTCCTTATACCATGGGGTATCCTAATACAATGGAGTGTCCTAATACCATGGGGTGTCTTAATACCATGGGGTATCCTAATACCATGGGGTGTCCTAATACCATGGGGTATCTAAATACCATGGAGTGTCCTAATACAAAGTAGTGTCCTAATACCATGGGGTGTCCTAATACCATGGAGTGTCCTAATACAAAGTAGTGTCCTAATACCATGAGTGTCCTTATACCATGGGGTGTCCTAATACCATGGGGTATCCTAATACCATGGAGTGTCCTAATACCATGGGGTGTCCTTATACCATGGGGTGTCCTTATACCACGGGGTGTCCTAATACCATGGGGTGTCCTAATACCATGGGGTATCCTAATACTATAGGGTGTCCTAATACCATGGGGTGTGACCGTGTCCTAATACCATGGGGTGTCCTAATACCATGGGGTGTCCTAATATCATGGGGTGTCCTAATACCATGGGGTGTCCTAATACCATGGGGTGTCCTAATACCATGTAGTGTCCTAATACCATGGGGTATCCTAATACCATGGGGTGTCCTAATACCATGGGGTGTCCTAATACCATGTAGTGTCCTAATACCATGTAGTGTCCTAATACCATGGGGTATCCTAATACCATGGGGTGTCCTAATACCATGGGGTGTCCTAATACCATGTAGTGTCCTTATACCATGGGGTTTCCTAATACCATGTAGTGTCCTTATACCATGGGGTTTCCTCATATCAAGGGGTATCCTAATACCATGGGGTGTCCTAATACAATCTTATACACAATGTATACTTTTTGTTTGAGGTAAAAAATACGATATTTTCTTTAGCTGGTTTAACAAAATGCAAATTCCATTCAATATTTGTGTATCAAAATGATGATAGCATACCACGCATTTTAACTATAGGTAATATGACGTATTTCTCTCTCATCTCCACCATTTTCACGTCTATACATTTTAATAAATTGTGAAATTCATACTCCACAAAGTTGTGTATTACAAATAGGCAGTTAATGCTTTAAAACTCAGAGCCGAGACAAACATAGTAAAGTGTTCTAAACAGAAGCAATTTGTAAACAAGTTAACGCCGTAAACTATGAACAGCTTTCTAAGTTAGGCTTCCTGTAGCATTTAGTACTGATATGTATTATATATAGCGACGTCGATTAACAGAAAAAAACGTTCTATCTAAATACTATAGCATGTTTTAGTTTTCAAAAATACTTAATTTTTGAAAATGTTACTTGACCCAGATTTGATCTAGATCTGCATGGCTTCCCTTACATTGTCATTAATCATGTAACATCGGTCTACCATAATACCTACCTTCCCTTACAGTACAGAAGTATATCATATATCGGCGGTCTACCATAATACCTACCTTCTCTTACAGTACAGAATTATATAATATCGGTCTACCATGTTACCTACCTTCCCTTACAGTACAGAAGTATATCATATATCGGCGGTCTACCATAATACCTACCTTCTCTTACAGTACAGAATTATATAATATCGGTCTACCATGTTACCTACCTTCCCTTACAGTACAGAATTATATAATAAATCGGTCTACCATAATACCTACCTTCCCTTACAGTACAGAATTATATAATATATCGGTCTACCATAATACCTACCTTCCCTTACAGTACAGAATTATATAATATCGGTCTACCATAATACCTACCTTCCCTTACAGTACAGAATTATATAATATCGGTCTACCATAATACCTACCTTCCGTATATTACATAATTATATAATATCGGTCTACCATAATACCTACCTTCCCTTACAGTACAGAATTATATAATATCGGTCTACCATATTACCTACCTTCTGTTACAGTTACAGAATTATATAATATATCGGTCTACCATAATACCTACCTTCCCTTACAGTACAGAATTATATAATATATCGGTCTACCATAATCCCTACCTTCTCTTACAGTACAGAATTATATAATATATCGGTCTACCCGTCTACCACAATACCTACCTTCCCTTACAGTACATAATTATATAATATATCGGTCTACCATAATCCCTACCTTCTCTTACAGTACAGAATTATATAATATATCGGTCTACCACAATACCTACCTTCCGTATATTACATAATTATATAATATCGGACTACCATAATACATACCTTCCCTTACAGTACAGAATTATATAATATCGGTCTACCATATTACCTACCTTCTCTTACAGTACAGAATTATATAATATATCGGTCTACCATATTACCTACCTTCTCTTACAGTACAGAATTATATAATATATCGGTCTACCATAATCCCTACCTTCTCTTACAGTTACAGAATTATATAATATATCGGTCTACCATAATACATACCTTCCGTACTATTACATAATTATATAATATATCGGTACTACCATAATACCTACCTTCCCTTACAGTACAGAATTATATAATATCGGTACTACCATAATTACCTACCTTCTCCTTACAGTACAGAATTATATAATAATCGGTCTACCATAATACCTACCTTCTCTTACAGTACAGAATTTTAAAAACGGTCAAAAATAACCCCCTTAATACTTTAAATTTCCCCTTACCCCTTCCTACATTTACAAATTAAATATGGGTCACCATAATACCTCCTTCCTAACAGTACAAAATTTAATTAAAAAATTCGGTCTACCATAAAATTCCCCCCCTCCCTTTTTTTTTCGCCCCCCCCCCCCTTTTTTTTAAAAAAAAACCAAAAAAAAGTAAAATATTAATATCGGTCTCCATAATCCCTCCCTTCCCTTACATTACAAATTAATAAATCGTCTACCCCAAAATACTACCCCCCCTTTACATAAAATTATATAATATCGGTCTACCAATACCTCCTTTCCCCTTTACAGTACAAAATTTAAATTATCGGACCCCAATACCTCCTTCTACGACGTTTATAAAATACGGTCTACCACAATACCTCCTTCTTACATTACAAATTATTAATATTCGGTCTACCAAAAACCTACATTCCTTACTCAAAAATATAACATCGGTCTACCACAATACCTACCTTCCCTTACAGTACAGAATTATATAACATCGGTCTACCACAATACCTACCTTCCCTTACAGTACAGAATTATATAATATATCGGTCTACCATAATACCTACCTTCTCTTACAGTACATAATTATATAATATCGGTCTACCATAATACCTACCTTCCCTTATAGTACATAATTATATAATATCGGTCTACCATAATACCTACCTTCCCTTACAGTACAGAATTATATAATATCGGTCTACCATAATACCTACCTTCCCTTACAGTACAGAATTATATAATATCGGTCTACCATAATACCTACCTTCCCTTACAGTACAGAATTATATAATATATCGGTCTACCACAATACCTACCTTCCCTTACAGTACAGAATTATATAATATATCGGTCTACCATAATACCTACCTTCCCTTACAGTACAGAATTATATAATATATTGGTCTACCATAATACCTACCTTCCCTTACAGTACAGAATTATATAATATATCGGTCTACCATAATACCTACCTTCCCGTATATTACATAATTATATAATATCGGTCTACCATAATACCTACCTTCCCTTACAGTACAGAATTATATAATATATCGGTCTACCACAATACCTACCTTCCCTTACAGTACAGAATTATATAATATCGGTCTACCACAATACCTACCTTCCCTTACAGTACAGAATTATATAATATATCGGTCTACCATAATACCTACCTTCTCTTACAGTTACAGAATTATATAATATCGGTCTACCACAATACCTACCTTCCCTTACAGTACAGAATTATATAATATCGGTCTACCACAATACCTACCTTCTCTTACAGTACAGAATTATATAATATATCGGTCTACCATAATCCCTACCTTCTCTTACAGTACATAATTATATAATATATCGGTCTACCATAATACATACCTTCCCTTACAGTACAGGATTATATAATATATCGGTCTACCATAATACCTACCTTCCCTTACAGTTACAGAATTATATAATATATCGGTCTACCATAATACCTACCTTCCCTTACAGTTACAGAATTATATAATATATCGGTCTACCATAATACCTACCTTCCCTTACAGTACAGAATTATATAATATATGGTCTACCATAATACCTACCTTCTCTTACAGTACAGAATTATATAATATCGGTCTACCATAATACCTACCTTCCCTTACAGTACAGAATTACATAATATATCGGTCTACCATAATCCCTACCTTCTCTTACAGTACAGAATTATATAATATTGGTCTACCATAATACCTACCTTCCCTTACAGTTACAGAATTATATAATATATCGGTCTACCATAATACCTACCTTCCGTATATTACATAATTATATAATATATCGGTCTACCATAATCCCTACCTTCTCTTACAGTACAGAATTATATAATATTGGTCTACCATAATACATACCTTCCCTTACAGTACAGAATTATATAATATCGGTCTACCATAATACATACCTTCCCTTACAGTACAGAATTATATAATATCGGTCTACCATAATACCTACCTTCTCTTACAGTTACAGAATTATATAATATATCGGTCTACCATAATACATACCTTCTCTTACAGTACAGAATTATATAATATCGGTCTACCATAATACCTACCTTCCTTTACAGTTACAGAATTATATAATATCGGTCTACCATAATACCTACCTTCCCTTACAGTACAGAAGTATATAATATATCGGTCTACCATATTACCTACCTTCTCTTACAGTACAGAATTATATAATATTTCGGTCTACCATATTACCTACCTTCTCTTACAGTACAGAATTATATAATATTTCGGTCTACCATAATACCTACCTTCCCTTACAGTACAGAATTATATTATATATCGGTCTACCATAATACCTACCTTCCCTTACAGTTACAGAATTATATAATATATCGGTCTACCATAATACCTACCTTCCCTTACAGTACAGAATTATATAATATCGGTCTACCATAATACCTACCTTCCCTTACAGTTACAGAATTATATAATATATCGGTCTACCATAATACCTACCTTCCCTTACAGTACAGAATTATATAATATATCGGTCTACCATAATACCTACCTTCCCTTACAGTACATAATTATATAATATCGGTCTACCATAATACCTACCTTCCCTTACAGTACAGAATTATATAATATCGGTCTACCATAATACCTACCTTCCCTTACAGTACAGAATTATATAATATCGGTCTACCATAATACCTACCTTCCCTTACAGTACAGAATTATATAATATATCGGTCTACCATAATACCTACCTTCCCTTACAGTACAGAATTATATAATATATCGGTCTACCATAATACCTACCTTCCCTTACAGTACAGAATTATATAATATATCGGTCTACCATAATACCTACCTTCCCTTACAGTACAGAATTATATAATATCGGTCTACCATAATACCTACCTTCCCTTATAGTACATAATTATATAATATCGGTCTACCATAATACCTACCTTCCCTTACAGTACAGAATTATATAATATCGGTCTACCATAATACCTACCTTCCCTTACAGTACAGAATTATATAATATCGGTCTACCATAATACCTACCTTCCCTTACAGTACAGAATTATATAATATATCGGTCTACCATAATACCTACCTTCCCTTACAGTACAGAATTATATAATATATCGGTCTACCATAATACCTACCTTCCCTTACAGTACAGAATTATATAATATCGGTCTACCATAATACCTACCTTCCCTTACAGTACAGAATTATATAATATATCGGTCTACCATAATACCTACCTTCCCGTATAGTACATAATTATATAATATCGGTCTACCATAATACCTACCTTCCCTTACAGTACAGAATTATATAATATATCGGTCTACCATAATACCTACCTTCCCTTACAGTACAGAATTATATAATATCGGTCTACCATAATACCTACCTTCCTTACAGTACAGAATTATATAATATCGGTCTACCATAATACCTACCTTCCCTTACAGTACAGAATTATATAATATATCGGTCTACCACAATACCTACCTTCTCTTACAGTTACAGAATTATATAATATCGGTCTACCATAATACCTACCTTCCCTTACAGTACAGAATTATATAATATATCGGTCTACCATAATACCTACCTTCCCTTACAGTACAGAATTATATAATATCGGTCTACCATAATACCTACCTTCCCGTATATTACATAATTATATAATATCGGTCTACCATAATACCTACCTTCCCTTACAGTACAGAATTATATAATATATCGGTCTACCACAATACCTACCTTCCCTTACAGTACAGAATTATATAATATCGGTCTACCACAATACCTACCTTCTCTTACAGTACAGAATTATATAATATATCTGTCTACCATAATCCCTACCTTCTCTTACAGTACATAATTATATAATATATCGGTCTACCATAATACATACCTTCCCTTACAGTACAGGATTATATAATATATCGGTCTACCATAATACCTACCTTCCCTTACAGTTACAGAATTATATAATATCGGTCTACCATAATACCTACCTTCCCTTACAGTTACAGAATTATATAATATATCGGTCTACCATAATACCTACCTTCCCTTACAGTACAGAATTATATAATATTGGTCTACCATAATACCTACCTTCTCTTACAGTACAGAATTATATAATATCGGTCTACCATAATACCTACCTTCCCTTACAGTACAGAATTACATAATATATCGGTCTACCATAATCCCTACCTTCTCTTACAGTACAGAATTATATAATATTGGTCTACCATAATACCTACCTTCCCTTACAGTTACAGAATTATATAATATATCGGTCTACCATAATACCTACCTTCCGTATATTACATAATTATATAATATATCGGTCTACCATAATACCTACCTTCTCTTACAGTTACAGAATTATATAATATATCGGTCTACCATAATACCTACCTTCCCTTACAGTACAGAATTATATAATATCGGTCTACCATAATACCTACCTTCCCTTACAGTACAGAATTATATAATATCGGTCTACCATAATACCTACCTTCTCTTACAGTTACAGAATTATATAATATATCGGTCTACCATAATACCTACCTTCCCTTACAGTACAGAATTATATAATATCGGTCTACCATAATACCTACCTTCCCTTACAGTACAGAATTATATAATATCGGTCTACCATAATACCTACCTTCCCTTACAGTACAGAAGTATATAATATATCGGTCTACCATATTACCTACCTTCTCTTACAGTACAGAATTATATAATATTTCGGTCTACCATATTACCTACCTTCTCTTACAGTACAGAATTATATAATATTTCGGTCTACCATAATACCTACCTTCCCTTACAGTACAGAATTATATTATATATCGGTCTACCATAATACCTACCTTCCCTTACAGTACAGAATTATATAATATATCGGTCTACCATAATACCTACCTTCCCTTACAGTACAGAATTATATAATATATCGGTCTACCATAATACCTACCTTCCCTTACAGTTACAGAATTATATAATATATCGGTCTACCATAATACCTACCTTCCCTTACAGTACAGAATTATATAATATATCGGTCTACCATAATACCTACCTTCCCTTACAGTACAGAATTATATAATATATCGGTCTACCATAATACATACCTTCTCTTACAGTACAGAATTATATAATATCGGTCTACCATAATACCTACCTTCCCTTACAGTACAGAATTATATAATATCGGTCTACCATAATACCTACCTTCTCTTACAGTACAGAATTATATAATATATCGGTCTACCATAATACCTACCTACCCTTACAGTACAGAATTATATAATATATCGGTCTACCATAATACCTACCTTCTCTTACAGTACATAATTATATAATATCGGTCTACCATAATACCTACCTTCTCTTACAGTACAGAATTATATAATATCGGTCTACCATAATACCTACCTTCCCTTACAGTACAGAATTATATAATATCTGTCTACCATAATACCTACCTTCCCGTACAGTACAGAATTATATAATATCGGTCTACCATAATACCTACCTTCCCTTACAGTACAGAATTATATAATATATCGGTCTACCATAATACCTACCTTCCCTTACAGTACAGAATTATATAATATATCGGTCTACCATAATACCTACCTTCTCTTACAGTACAGAATTATATAATATCGGTCTACCATAATACCTACCTTCCCTTACAGTACAGAATTATATAATATATCGGTCTACCATAATACCTACCTTCCCGTACAGTACAGAATTATATAATATTTCGGTCTACCATAATACCTACCTTCCCTTACAGTACAGAATTATATAATATCGGTCTACCATAATACCTACCTTCCCTTACAGTACAGAATTATATAATATATCGGTCTACCATAATACCTACCTTCCCTTACAGTACAGAATTATATAATATCGGTCTACCATAATACCTACCTTCCCTTACAGTACAGAATTATATAATATATCGGTCTACCATAATACCTACCTTCTCTTACAGTTACAGAATTATATGATATCGGTCTACCATAATACCTACCTTCTCTTACAGTACAGAATTATATAATATATCGGTCTACCATAATACCTACCTTCCCTTACAGTACAGAATTATATAATATCGGTCTACCATAATACCTACCTTCCCTTACAGTACAGAATTATATAATATATCGGTCTACCATAATACCTACCTTCCCTTACAGTACAGAATTATATATATATCGGTCTACCATAATACCTACCTTCCCTTACAGTACAGAATTATATAATATCGGTCTACCATAATACCTACCTTCTCCTTACAGTACAGATTATATAATATCGGTCTACCATAATACCTACCTTCCCTTACAGTACAGAATTATATAATATCGGTCTACCATAATACCTACCTTCCCTTACAGTACAGAATTATATAATATATCGGTCTACCATAATACCTACCTTCCCTTACAGTACAGAATTATATAATATCGGTCTACCATAATACCCTACCTTCCCTTACAGTACAGAATTATATAATATATCGGTCTACCACTAATACCTACCTTCCCTTACAGTACAGAATTATATAAATATCGGTCTACCATAATACCTACCTTCCCTTACAGTACAGAATTATATAATATATGGTCTACCATAATACCTACCTTCCCTTACAGTACAGAATTATATAATATATCGGTCTACCATAATACCTACCTTCCCTTACAGTACATAATTATATAATATCGGTCTACCATAATACCTACCTTCCCTTACAGTACAGAATTATATAATATCGGTCTACCATAATACCTACCTTCCCTTACAGTACAGAATTATATAATATCGGTCTACCATAATACCTACCTTCCCTTACAGTACAGAATTATATAATATCGGTCTACCATAATACCTACCTTCCCTTACAGTACAGAATTATATAATATATTGGTCTACCACAATACCTACCTTCCCTTACAGTACAGAATTATATAATATATCGGTCTACCATAATACCTACCTTCCCTTACAGTACAGAATTATATAATATATTGGTCTACCATAATACCTACCTTCCCTTACAGTACAGAATTATATAATATATCGGTCTACCATAATACCTACCTTCCCGTATATTACATAATTATATAATATCGGTCTACCATAATACCTACCTTCCCTTACAGTACAGAATTATATAATATATCGGTCTACCATAATACCTACCTTCCCTTACAGTACAGAATTATATAATATCGGTCTACCACAATACCTACCTTCCCTTACAGTACAGAATTATATAATATATCGGTCTACCATAATACCTACCTTCCCTTACAGTACAGAATTATATAATATCGGTCTACCATAATACCTACCTTCCCTTACAGTACAGAATTATATAATATATCGGTCTACCATAATACATACCTTCCCTTACAGTACAGGATTATATAATATATCGGTCTACCATAATACCTACCTTCCCTTAACAGTACAGAATTATATAATATATCGGTCTACCATAATACCTACCTTCCCTTACAGTTACAGAATATATATAATATATCGGTCTAACCATAATACCCTACCTTCCCTTACAGTACAGAATTATATAATATTCGGTCTACCATAATACCTACCTTCCTTTAACAGTACAGAATTATATAATATCGGTCTACCATAATACCCTACCTTCCCTTACAGTACAGAATTACATAATATATCGGTCTACCATAATACCTACCTTCTCTTACAGTACAGAATTATAATAATATCGGTCTACCATAATATCCTACCTTCCCTTACAGTTACAGAATTATATAATATATCGGTCTACCATAATACCTACCTTCCCTTACAGTATTATATAATATATCGGTCTACCATAATACCTACCTTCCCTTACAGTACAGAATTATATAATATCGGTCTACCATAATACCTACCTTCCCTTACAGTACAGAATTATATAATATTCGGTCTACCATAATACCTACCTTCCCTTACAGTACAGAATTATATAATATCGGTCTACCATTACTACCTACCTCTCCTTACAGTACAGAATTATATATATATCGGTCTACCATAATACCTACCTTCTCCTACAGTACAGAATTATATAATATCGGTCTACCATAATACCTACCTTCCCTTACAGTTACAGAATTATATAATATCGGTCTACCATAATACCTACCTTCCCTTACAGTACAGAATTATATAATATATCGGTCTACCATAATCCCTACCTTCTCTTACAGTACAGAATTATATAATATCGGTCTACCATAATACCTACCTTCCCTTACAGTACATAATTATATAATATCGGTCTACCACTAATACCTACCTTCCCTTACAGTACAGAATTATATAATATCGGTCTACCATAATACCTACCTTCCCTTACAGTTACAGAATTATATAATATATCGGTCTACCATATACCTACCTTCCCTTACAGTACAGAATTATATAATATTCGGTCTACCATAATACCTACTCTTCCCTTACAGTACAGAATTAATAATATATCGGTCTACCATAATACCTACCTTCCCTTACAGTACAGAATTATATAATATATCGGTCTACCATAATACCTACCTTCCTCTTACAGTACAGAATTATATAATATATCGGTCTACCATAATACCTACCTTCCCTTACAGTACAGAATTATATAATATCGGTCTACCACAATACCTACCTTCTCTTACAGTTACAGAATTATATAATATCGGTCTACCATAATACCTACCTTCCCTTACAGTACAGAATTATATAATATCGGTCTACCATACAATACCTACCTTCCCTTACAGTACAGAATTATATAATATCGGTCTACCATAATACCTACCTTCCTCTTACGTACAGAATATATAATATATCGGTCTACCATAATATCCTACCTTCCCTTACAGTACAGAATTATATATATATCGGTCTACCATAATACCTACCTTCCCGTATATTACATAATTATATAATATCGGTCTACCATAATACCTACCTTCCCTTACAGTACAGAATTATATAATATATCGGTCTACCACAATACCTACCTTCCCTTACAGTACAGAATTATATAATATCGGTCTACCACAATACCTACCTTCCCTTACAGTACAGAATTATATAATATATCGGTCTACCATAATACCTACCTTCTCTTACAGTACAGAATTATATAATATCGGTCTACCATAATACCTACCTTCCCTTACAGTACAGAATTATATAATATCGGTCTACCATAATACCTACCTTCCTCTTACAGTACAGAATTATATAATATCTGTCTACCATAATACCTACCTTCTCTTACAGTACATAATTATATAATATATCGGTCTACCATAATACCTACCTTCCCTTACAGTACAGAATTATATAATATATCGGTCTACCATAATACCTACCTTCCCTTACAGTTACAGAATTATATAATATCGGTCTACCATAATACCTACCTTCTCTTACAGTTACAGAATTATATAATATCGGTCTACCACAATACCTACCTTCTCTTACAGTTACAGAATTATATAATATCGGTCTACCACAATACCTACCTTCTCTTACAGTTACAGAATTATATAATATATCGGTCTACCAAAATACCTACCTTCCCTTACAGTACAGAATTATATAATATCGGTCTACCATAATACCTACCTTCCCTTACAGTACAGAATTATATAATATCGGTCTACCACAATACCTACCTTCCCTTACAGTACAGAATTATATAATATATCGGTCTACCATAATACCTACCTTCCCTTACAGTACAGAATTATATAATATATCGGTCTACCATAATACCTACCTTCCCTTACAGTACAGAATTATATGATATATCGGTCTACCATAATACCTACCTTCCCTTACAGTACAGAATTATATAATATATCGGTCTACCATAATACCTACCTTCCCTTACAGTACAGAATTATATAATATATCGGTCTACCATAATACCTACCTTCTCTTACAGTACAGAATTATATAATATCGGTCTACCATAATACCTACCTTCCTTACAGTTACAGAATTATATAATATCGGTCTACCATAATACCTACCTTCCCTTACAGTACAGAATTATATAATATATCGGTCTACCATAATACCTACCTTCTCTTACAGTACAGAATTATATAATATTTCGGTCTACCATAATACCTACCTTCCCTTACAGTACAGAATTATATAATATTTCGGTCTACCATAATACCTACCTTCCCTTACAGTACAGAATTATATTATATATCGGTCTACCATAATACCTACCTTCCCTTACAGTTACAGAATTATATAATATATCGGTCTACCATAATACCTACCTTCCCTTACAGTACAGAATTATATAATATCGGTCTACCATAATACCTACCTTCCCTTACAGTTACAGAATTATATAATATCGGTCTACCATAATACCTACCTTCCCTTACAGTACAGAATTATATAATATCGGTCTACCATAATACCTACCTTCTCTTACAGTTACAGAATTATATAATATCGGTCTACCATAATACCTACCTTCCCTTACAGTACAGAATTATATAATATCGGTCTACCATATTACCTACCTTCTCTTACAGTACAGAATTATATAATATCGGTCTACCATAATACCTACCTTCTCTTACAGTACAGAATTATATAATATATCGGTCTACCATAATACCTACCTTCCCTTACAGTACAGAATTATATAATATCGGTCTACCATAATACCTACCTTCTCTTACAGTACAGAATTATATAATATCGGTCTACCATAATACCTACCTTCCTTACAGTACAGAATTATATAATATATCGGTCTACCATAATACCTACCTTCCCTTACAGTACAGAATTATATAATATATCGGTCTACCATAATACCTACCTTCCCTTACAGTACAGAATTATATAATATATCGGTCTACCATAATACCTACCTTCCCTTACAGTACAGAATTATAATATATCGGTCTACCATAATACCTACCTTCTCTTACAGTACAGAATTATATAATATCGGTCTACCATAATACCTACCTTCCCTTACAGTACAGAATTATATAATATATCGGTCTACCATAATACCTACCTTCCCTTACAGTACAGAATTATATAATATTTCGGTCTACCATAATACCTACCTTCTCTTACAGTTACAGAATTATATAATATATCGGTCTACCATAATACCTACCTTCTCTTACAGTACATAATTATATAATATATCGGTCTACCATAATACCTACCTTCCCTTACAGTACAGAATTATATAATATCTGTCTACCATAATACCTACCTTCCCTTACAGTACAGAATTATATAATATATCGGTCTACCATAATACCTACCTTCCCTTACAGTACAGAATTATATAATATCGGTCTACCATAATACCTACCTTCTCTTACAGTACAGAATTATATAATATATCGGTCTACCATAATACCTACCTTCCCTTACAGTACAGAATTATATAATATCTGTCTACCATAATACCTACCTTCCCTTACAGTACAGAATTATATAATATCGGTCTACCATAATACCTACCTTCCCTTACAGTACAGAATTATATAATATCTGTCTACCATAATACCTACCTTCCCTTACAGTACAGAATTATATAATATATCGGTCTACCATAATACCTACCTTCTCTTACAGTACAGAATTATATAATATCGGTCTACCATAATACCTACCTTCTCTTACAGTACAGAATTATATAATATCGGTCTACCACAATACCTACCTTCCCTTACAGTACAGAATTATATAATATCGGTCTACCATAATACATACCTTCCCTTACAGTACAGAATTATATAATATCGGTCTACCATAATACCTACCTTCTCTTACAGTACAGAATTATATAATATATCGGTCTACCATAATACCTACCTTCCCTTACAGTACAGAATTATATAATATCGGTCTACCACAATACCTACCTTCTCTTACAGTACAGAATTATATAATATCGGTCTACCATAATACCTACCTTCCCTTACAGTACCAGAATTATATAATATCTGTCTACCATAATACCTACCTTCATTTACAGTTACAGAATTACATAATATATCGGTCTACCATAATACCTACCTTCATTTACAGTTACAGAATTATATAATATATCGGTCTACCATAATACCTACCTTCATTTACAGTTACAGAATTATATAATATCGGTCTACCATAATACCTACCTTCATTTACAGTTACAGAATTATATAATATATCGGTCTACCATAATACCTACCTTCATTTACAGTTACAGAATTACATAATATCGGTCTACCATAATACCTACCTTCATTTACAGTTACAGAATTATATAATATCGGTCTACCATAATACCTACCTTCATTTACAGTTACAGAATTACATAATATATCGGTCTACCATAATACCTACCTTCCCTTACAGTACAGAATTATATAATATATCGGTCTACCATAATACCTACCTTCCATTACAGTACAGAATTATACAATATCGGTCTACCATATTACCTACCTTCTCTTACAGTTACAGAATTATATAATATCGGTCTACCAAAATACCTACATTCCCTTACAGTACAGAATTATATAATATCGGACTACCACAATACCTACCTTCTCTTACAGTTACAGAATTATATAATATATCGGTCTACCATAATACCTACCTTCTCTTACAGTACAGAATTATATAATGTATCGGTCTACCATATTACCTATTTTCTCTTACAATATAAATTATACAATACGTCATGTTTGCTTGGTATTTAAAAGTCATGCCCATCGATATTACAATTATTAGTCGGTTTTGCTTTCCATTGCTCACTTTGTTGAACAAAACGTTCACGTGATGTCTATTTCTCGGTGTTGGTTTCAAGATCAATCTAACACTGAACAAAGCAATATTGACAAAGTTGTGTTATTGGTATAAAAAGTTCCAGTGTTTTTAAAATTATCAAAGGCGGCATTTAACCAACGTGGGATGATGGGGAGCTTTTAATATTTAAATCAATAGAAATTAACATCAAATGTAGTACCTAAGTGTTCAAACAATAGCACACCCAGCATTATAATTAAAACCACGAGGGCTTGATACTATTCTATGACCAAAAAAGAAAATTAATGAACCTTTGGTCTGATAGAATTAATGTTTCAGTCTGGGTAGGAACGTGTCAAGCCCCTGTGGTTTAAACGCCTAGTATTTGTAAATCAGACTTGTGTGTAAATATTAATGAGTGGTTTATATAAAGAAAACTGAATTAAAATGTTTAAAATGTACGAAATATCATCTACTGTACGAAGTCCTTTACATATTTATTCCGGAAATGGGTGAAGATGTAAGCGACAAATAATTCTTAGACAGAAATCACTTCATCATTTAGTAAAGATAAAATCGACAGCCAGCTTGTCTGTTACCCGTTTATCAACAGACAATAACACTTTACTGGTTTAAAGATCTGTATTAATCAATCAGCCATTAATACAGAATTACCCAGTTTTACTGTGAAACGATCGCATCGAAAGAGTTTGAACAATACTAATTGTATATATCTAACAGCAATAAATCTCGGAACCTTTCGTACGACCGCATGGTAGTTCAAGATGTAGTAATTAAAGTAACAAGACAAGAAACCCGATCAAACTAGGAGACAGAGGGAGGCAGACAGAGAAGGCATTGACGGTCTACACAGACAATGAAATATTAACGAACACTTGACACGTCCCGTTACCTTGTTGTTTATCACCTGTATGATTGGTCTAAACTGGCGGTATCTTTACATTTTTTATCAAGCGTACCTATTACTCTTAACTCCTAGAAAACACTACCCGCGTAAATAGATCGCCTTTGATTAAGTTCGGCGTGTTACCATAGTGATAACAGAGCGTGACAAGGTGTCAAGTCACATTTCTTGTAAGATTCGATATAAAGAGAGTAAAATATCAACGGAATGTCAGTTAACGTACAGATTTTCAAAACCTACAAGGATATAAAGACCATATGTTACGGAAAAGTCAGCGTCTTCTGCTTATTGACGACGCATGCATACAAATCACACTTCTTATCAGACTCGACAAGATTATAGAGAGCAAATTATCTACAGAAGATCGATTTACGTACAGATACTAAGACAACATTTTCCGAAAAGAGCGGGTGTCTTCTGTTTCATCGACGACACCAGGTATACAAATATATATAGGTCAAATGAAGGTGATACCACGTCATCAAACTGTGAACAATGGTAGTGACAAGGAGCCACCAGGTATATCACCAAGGGGCCACCAGGTATATCAACAAGGAGCCACCAGGTATATCAACAAGGGGCCACCAGGTATATCAACAAGGAGTCAGCAGGTATATCAACAAGGACCCACCAGGTATATCAACAAGGAACTAACAGGTATATCAACAAGGAGCCACCAGGTATATCAACAAGGAACTCACTAGGTATATCAACAAGGAGTCACCAGGTATATCAACAAGTAGTCCACCAGGTATATCAACAAGGGGCCACCAGGTATATCAACAAGGGGCCACCAGGTATATCAACAAGAATCCACTAGGTATATCAACAAGGAGTCAGCAGGTATATCAACAAGGAGCCACCAGGTATATCAACAAGTAGCCACCAGGTATATCAACAAGGGGCCACCAGGTATATCAACAAGGAGTCAGCAGGTATATCAACAAGTAGCCACCAGGTATATCAACAAGGGGCCACCAGGTATATCAGCAAGGATCCACCAGGTACATCAACTAGGGGCCACCAGGTATATCAACAAGGACCAACCAGGTATATCAACAATGAGCCACCAGGTATATCAACAAGGGGCCATCAGGTATATCAACAAGGAGCCACCAGATATATCAACAAGGAGCCACCAGGTATATCAACAAGGGGCCATCAGGTATATCAACAAGTAGCCACCAGGTATATCAACAAGGGGCCACCAGGTATATCAACAAGGAGCCACCAGTTATATCAACAAGGGGCCACCAGATATATCAACAAGGCCCACCAGGTATATCAACAAGGGGCCACCAGGTATATCAACAAGTAGCCACCAGGTATATCAACAAGGGGCCACCAGGTATATCAACAAGTAGCCACCAGGTATATCAACAAGGAGCCACCAGGTATATCAACAAGGGGCCACCAGGTATATCAACAAGGAGCCACCAGGTATATCAACAAGGAGTCACCAGGTATATCAACAAGGAGCCACCAGGTATATCAACAAGGGGCCACCAGGTATATCAACAAGGACCCCATCAGGTATATCAACAAGGAGCCACCAGGTATATCAACAAGGGGCCACCAGGTATAACAACAAGTAGCCACCAGGTATATCAACAAGGGGCCACCAGGTATATCAACAAGGACCCCACCAGGTATATCAACAAGGGCCCACCAGGTATATCAACAATGAGCCACCAGGTATATCAACAAGGGGCCACCAGGTATATCAACAAGGGGCCACCAGGTATAACAACTAGGGGCCACCAGGTATATCAACAATGAGTCACCAGGTATATCAAAAAGGGGCCTCCAGGTATATCAACAAGGGGCCACCAGGTATATCAACAAGGAGCCACCAGATATATCAACAAGGGGCCACCAGGTATAACAACTAGGGGCCACCAGGTATATCAACAAGGAGTCACCAAGGTATATCAACAAGGGGCCACCGGGTATATCAACAAGGGGCCACCAGGTATATCAACAAGGGGCCACCAGGTATATCAACAAGGACCCACCAGGTATAACAACAAGTAGCCACCAGGTATATCAACAAGGAGCCACCAGGTATATCAACAAGGGGCCACCAGGTATATCAACAAGGAGTCAGCAGGTATATCAACAAAGAGGCCACCAGGTATATCAACAAGGGGCCACCAGGTATAACAACTAGGGGCCACCAGGTATATCAACAAGGAGTCACCAAGTATATCAACAAGGGGCCACCGGGTATATCAACAAGGGGCCACCAGGTATATCAACAAGGGGCCACCAGGTATATCAACAAGGACCCACCAGGTATAACAACAAGTAGCCACCAGGTATATCAACAAGGAGCCACCAGGTATATCAACAAGGGGCCACCAGGTATATCAACAAGGAGTCAGCAGGTATATCAACAAAGAGCCACCAGGTATATCAACAAGGGGCCACCAGGTATAACAACTAGGGGCCACCAGGTATATCAACAAGGAGTCACCAGGTATATATAAAAAGGGGCCACCAGGTATATCAACAAGGGGCCACCAGGTATATCAACAAGGAGCCACCAGATATATCAACAAGGGGCCACCAGGTATAACAACTAGGGGCCACCAGGTATATCAACAAGGAGCCACCAGGTATATCAACAAGGAGCCACCAGATATATCAACAAGGAGCCACCAGGTATATCAACAAGGAGCCACCAGGTATATCAACAAGGAGCCACCAGGTATATCAACAAGGAGTCACCAGGTATATCAACAAGGGGCCACCAGGTATATCAACAAGGGGCCACCAGGTATATCAACAAGGACCCCACCAGGTATATCAACAAGGGTCCACCAGGTATATCAACAAGGCGTCAGCAGGTATATCAACAAGGGGCCGCCAGGTACATCAACAAGTAGCCACCAGGTATATCAACAAGGGGCCACCAGGTATATCAACAAGGGGCCACCAGGTATATCAACAAGGACCCCACCAGGTATATCAACAAGGGTCCACCAGGTATATCAACAAGGAGTCAGCAGGTATGTCAACAAGGGGCCACCAGGTATATCAACAAGGACCCCACCAGGTATATCAACAAGGACCCCACCAGGTATATCAACAAGGACCCCACCAGGTATGTCAACAAGGGGCCACCAGGTATATCAACAAAGAGCCACCATATATATCAACAAGGGGCCACCAGGTATAACAACTAGGGGCCACCAGGTATATCAACAAGGGGCCACCAGGTATATCAACAAGGGGCCACCAGGTATATCAACAAGGGGCCATCAGGTATATCAACAAGGAGCCACCAGGTATATCAACAAGGATCGAACACGTCCGACTTCATATTGCAGAAGGATATAAGATTTTACCACATCGTAAACACTGTTGATAGTGATGAAATTACAAATAGAATATCGATTTGATTAAACAATGTTGAATGTTGTAGAATTATAGATAAATTTATAACCCAATAGCTGCTGCTGTACCACATTGGAGTGATAACGGCGCCAAGTATCTTTACAGACGGTAGCATTCTATAGTTTAAAATACGATGATGACAAGCCCCAATATTCTAAACAAGCACCAATATTCTAAACAAGCACAAGGACATTTTTTCACATTATCAATACATACATCTTTCTCACATCAACAGCCGCCGATGTTTTCATGTAATGGATTATTATTAGAGGCTACCAACAATTGTCTGCCTTTGATCAAGAGCTCCACACCCATTTACATATTTCCTATGTTAAACCTCTTTGAATAGAAGCGCACTCTCTTGCCGCCATACAACCCAGCAGTAATATGGATTATTGCCAAGTCCATTCGCGTTAAAAGAAGAAAAGCCAAGGCCGTAGTTCGTGCGAAATGTGAAAACGTTTACTCCGTGGTCCATTAAGGAAACCTGGCTTTGCATAAATATCGGCAATCACGGACTTAAAATGAGCCTCACACGTATAATGAATGTGAAGAACATCTTTAATTGGTGGGTAATTCAACATTATGTGTTTATCAAAGATTGCCCTTATCTCCCCTGGTTATGGTTGATACGGGTGTTTGAGTTATAGAGTGTAGATGTGATAGTTTTTTTAGATAGAATTTTAGAAAATACTATACATGGTATATGGTGTCTGTCCTTGACTAAGATCATCGAGGGTCATAGAAAAAATATCTTCAAATGGGCTGGGGTCAGGACATAGTCAGCCCCAATGGAGTCTCCTTCTCTCCGTGTAACTGATTGATTGATGGGGCTTAACGTCCTTGTTCCGGTTATAACCGAGACTAGGACACTTCTTTGTGTAACTCGTAGGAGCACTGGCTTAAAAACCTTTGGTTTGTCATAAATATTCATACTTTTATTGACCAATCAAAATGCTTCTTATTAATGAACTCTTCTTCGTCTGGAAACTATAAACGGTACGCAAAAATGGCAGCGCCCATATGCCGGCATTGCATATCTGCCATCTTGTCAAACAAATCAAACAACATATAAAACGACGTTTTGATTGGTCAGATTTTCCGTAGCCATTTTCTGTGGAACCAATCCGATTATTTGATTTGGTTCATAAATGATCAAAATTAATTGCTATGATAATGTTTGTGCAAGTGTCCTCACGGGACCGATCGGAGCTATACTAAGACAGATCACGTGGGTACCGACGATGTGACCAGGCCTGGTTAGCAGCTAGTTGTCACTGTCATTCGAGCAGGTGGAGTGTCAAATAACCGAATCAAGATTCAGATGACACTTTATATATATTACACTAACTGCTGTGTGGACACCCCAAACGATCAATAAGCACGAGTGTATGGCAAGCCAACTTAACATTTATTCAAGGAGCAATGTCGATCTTGTATTTCAGAAAAATAAATCAGATATCTTATATAGCATATGAGATATCTTATATACTATATAAGATATCTCATATGCTATATAAGATATCTTATATGCAATATAAGATATCTTATATATTATATAAGATGTTTCAAATACGATATGAGATATCTTATATAGAAATTAAATCAGATTCTATATAAGATATCTTAATTAATATATAAGATATCTCATATAGTATATGAGATATCTCATTTAATTTTCTATATAAGATATCTTATATAATCAAAGATCTCGTTCCTATATAAGATATCTTATATAACAACGATATTTTAACAAAACGACGAAATGAAGTCTCCCGGAAGTTGGTCGGACACGAGGCTGGACAAACCATGATGATCTTTTAATACATTTAGTGCTGCTTTAGAATCATCTATATAGCCTAGTATATGTTCTGATAAACCGTTGCCATGTTAAGGAAAATGTTCTGCCTTTTCAACACATTGTTCAATGCCATCGAATAATCTATCCTTCTCCGCCATAGTGCCATTCCACATGCTCTGTTCAAGGGAGAACTTAGTTTCTTGTTTTATTGCCTAGAAATCTCGTTCCTATATAAGATATCTAATATAGCAACGAGATTTAAATTATATAAGATATCTTATATAATATATAAGATATCTTGTATAGAAAATTAAATGAGATATCTTATATATTATATAAGATATCTTGTATGCAATATGAGATATCTTATATATTATATAAGATATCTTATATAATATATAAGATATATCATGTTATATAAGATATTTCATATACTATATGAGATATCTTATATATATAAGATATCTCATATGCTATATAAGATATCCTATATAGTTATATAAGATATCTCATATAATTCGATAAAATACAGAATCGACATTGCTCCTTGAATAAATGTTAAGTTGGCTTGCCATACGACTTTCCATTTCTATATTTCGAAGTAAGAGAATAAATGTAAACAGCGTGATTTACACTAAGTTTGTACACTGGACTCTATTGTATTGTTGTGTGGCAACAACACAACATGGCGCCTTTATTGTTTTTGTCTCATATCAGTGATGACACTTATATGTTATAATTAGGTCGAGGTCTTGTAACTGAACCGATATAAAAATCACCGATGGATGATCCGTGGATTAATTATCTATACATTATTGATCCCTTTAGTATCCTTTAATCTCACACAACTGTTCAAACTGTACCGTAACTTTAGTAGTTTTAACCATCATGCTGATCTGATGGAATGAAACTCATCACAAGCTAGCTGGCTTTGACATCTGGCTGCAATTCTCATACGTATTACACTTAACTAAACATGGCTCGTCAAGTAAGGAAAAAAATATACATATATATGGGAGATCGATATATGTCTTCATCTCTATCTATAACACTTCCATAACCATACCCGAGTAACCAGAAATGTTCAGTCAACCACAAGTTCCCTTCCTAAGCTATCAGAGGACAACTGCCTCTCTGTTTAGCCATCCATATTAATTATATTTATTACAAACATGTATAAGAATAATACATGCGATGTAGGATTCGTGCTATTGATCTGTTCTACACCACATTTCCTGGTATCCAAGGACGGGTTTTCATTACTTAATGTGAATCTCTCGGGAAAATAATACCGATGGTTTATAGTGATACTGGAATAGTTTACAAACACAAACAAAACTTTACTGTGTACATGTCTTTTTTCAACTATAATTTTCTTGTGTAGCTATAGATTAGCATTAGTTCGTTCATACCAACACAATAAGGTAGATACTTGAAGGATTTAAGAGCCTCTGACGGAAATCATTATAGTGCTACCACACTGAAAAGTATGCACACGTTAGCATGACGCCCCACCCTACAACAATACCATACTTTCCCGCGTATTACCCACTTGGGTTCTGCCAGCAAGAAGTAAAATGATGCATTTTTATTACATTTTTACCAGTGAAATATCAAAAATTATTGATTCTATAAAAGTGATATTTTTGACCAATCAAATTAATGATTAGAAAATACCAAAATAATTGACCAATCAGAAAGCCCGACATATATGTCAGCACCTGGACAGGGGGAACTACTTTTTTTGTTTACATTAGGCCTAGTTAGCATACGGGGTAGGTTTTTCGTTGATAAAAAATGTAATAAACAGAATATCTAACAGTGTCTTCAGTAATACCAAATATATTTCACTCGTGTGGCTAATATTTTGATATTTTTCACTCGTGCTGCTCACTCGTGAAAAATATCAAAATATTAGCCCCACTCGTGAAATATATTTGGTATTACTGAAGACACTGTTAGATATCCTCTATTTATTATTTTGTAATATAATTAAGGATTAACATAAATTATTTTTTCTGTTATACAGTCATAACAGAAAAAACTGGAGTGTACTCTAAATAAACCGCGAAGCGGTTTATGAAGAGAGTACACTCCAGTTTTTTATGTTATGACTGTATAACAGAAAAAATAATTTATGTTAATGCTTATAATTTAATTTCGTCTTATACACACCAAGATATTTCACTTTCTTTGGCGAACTCTTTTCTGTGATAAATTATTACGCAACGTCATCAGCCAATCAAAAATGACGTTACATTTCGCAACGTCAAAAATTTTGTTATGGAGGTATAACAAAATTATTTCAGCCAATGAAAATGCGTGTTTCATACAAAATTAAATTATAAGAACATATTTCAAGACAACCCGCTTAACAAGATCCGCCAAACTGTCCTCTCCATCAGCAAACCCACTTCATCAGATAGCTCCCTTCATCAGATAGCTCCCTACATCAGATAGCTCCCTACATCATATATAGTTCCATTCATCAGATACTCCATTCATTAGATAGTTCCATTCATCAGATAGTTCCATTTATCAGATAGCTCCCTTCGTCAGATAGCTCCCTTCATCCGATAACTCCCTTCATCCGATAGCTCCCTTCATCAGATAGATCCCTTCATCAGATAGATCCCTTCATTTTGGTTACGACTTGCTATAAAAACTAAATCTGTCACAATGTTGGAAACTGTTCCGTTCTCCCCACTCATTGCAAATCATTCAGGATCCATGTAATGACTTGTCCGACAAGGATTCTCTCGATGATTTCAATATTGATGACGTTATTGTATCAGAGATTAGCACAAGAACTGTTATTGGTGTGGAGAACGTCGAGATTCCTTTCAAAATGTTCTCAGGGCAGGAGGGGGAGTGACATATTAAAACAATAGCTGTCGTACAGACTGCATTTCCGTCACTATTTAGAGGGCCTCTAAACAGTGACACATTTGTAATTAACATTAACAACAGGCCAGTCTCGCCGAAACGTCCCAGATCAGGGGTCTGGAAGTTCGACGGTGAGCCGATCTGTTTTGGTGAAAACCAGATATCACCGTACCGCATCCATAAACGTATACAGTTCGCGACTACGTGGTGAATACATCACAGAACTGCAGACATTAAAGTTTGAAAGACGTCTAACTATCTTGGGTTTGTCAGATTGTTGTTTCTAACTAAATTAATTTGATAATAGTTATTTATCAAAATCTAATTTTGGAATATTACTTTTTTACATTTTATAATATCACTATCCTTCTTTGCATATATCGGCAAACACATGTTCAAACCAGGTGACAATCCAGCTGCTGTCGACGTTATGGTAGAGGCAGGTCACACGAGTTGTACGTGGTTGTCGGGTTTGGTTTGGTTTATTTTGTTTAACATCCTATTAACAGCTAAGGTTATTTAAGGACGGCCTCCCGTGCGTGCGACATGCATGCGCGTGGTGAGTGCGTATATGTGTGTTTTGGGAGGCTGCGGTATGTTTGTGTGAAGTCTCCTTGTGGTAGGCCGGGACTTTTGCCGATTTATAGTGCTACCTCACTGGAGCATACTGCCGAAGACACCCAGCATCACACCCCAGCCGGTCACATTATACTGACAACGGGTGAACCAGTCGTCCCACTCCTAATATGCTCAGCGCTAAGCAAGAGTAGCAACTACCATTTTTTAAAGACTCTGGTATGTCTCGGCCAGGGGACAGAACCCAAAGCCTTCCTCACAGCCGCGAACACTCAATTAAAGGCTAAAAGTGAGGCATTGTCAAGGGAGACATTAGGAAGAAGAAAGTTTGTAAGAAAGAAGAGAAAATATAAGACCCAAATTCAGTCGCCTCTACGATCATGCAATGGGGGCAGCAGGTACAATTCTTACGCCCTATCTTACGCCCTACCTTACGCCTACCTTACGCCCTACCTGCAGGACAGTGGTTGTCGGGTATCATAAAATTATACGTGAAGCCTCATATAGAGGATGCTGCAACTGCATCATAATCGTGTCTTGTCAAATTGAGTTTAAACAATATACTGACAAGGGGAAGCAAATCAATCCGTTTATTTTATCTTTATGTACTTTTATGTTCGCTCATTTTAAAACAACATCCAATCCATATCGGTGACATTTGTGAGAACGTTAACCCCAACTAAACCAACCAGAACATTCAGCCTTTGTTAATGTTATTTTTATTATCACTATTACCACTAATATATTGTCACATGGAACCAGTTCCTACTTTGAGGAGTTAGAGCACTACAGAACACAGTAGATACCATCACATACCATACATATCATACATACCATATATATCATACATACCATACATATCATACATACCATACATATCATACATATCATACATATCATACATACCATACATATCATACATATCATACATACCATACATACCATACATATCATACATACCATCACATACCATACATACCATACATATCATACATACCATACATACCATACATACCATACATACCATACATATCATACATACCATACATACCATACATATCATACATACCATACATACCATACATACCATACATATCATACATATCATATATATCATACATACCATACATATCATACATATCATACATACCATACATACCATACATATCATACATATCATACATATCATACATACCATACACCATACATACCATACATACCATACATATCATACATATCATACATATCATACATATCATACATATCATACACCATACATACCATACATACCATACATATCATACATATCATACATACATATCATACATATCATACATATCATACATATCATACATACCATACACCATACATACCATACATATCATACCATGCATATCATACATACCATACACCATACATACCATACATACCATACATACCATACATATCATACATACCATACATATCATACATATCATACATATCATACATATCATACATACCATACACCATACATACCATACATACCATCACATACCATACATACCATACATCATACATACCAAACATACCATACATACCAAACATATCATACATACATGTATCATACATACACCCGCCCTGTTCACCCAGCTGTTTTGTATCAATCTTTCATCTGTATTTACACACTTCTTAGTATTTTGATCATTTTATTCTGTCTCAATCAATCATTGAAGCACTGTGTGGTGTTCACTTTTGTTTGTATGGCCTATCTAGAAAACATAACAGGGCGGCTGTGGTATGATAACTTACAGTCACAATATGTCTGGGAAATGTGACACAAGGGCTAAATTATAATGGCGACACATTATTGGGCAGATTTCCAGTAGATAGAGTATATATAATCATCGTTAGCAATGCATATTGTATTCCCTATTGTCGGGTCGGTATAAGAGTTTAGATAAACAGAAAACCCTACAAATACAATTGTCATACTTTGAATTGTAATTGATTTATTCAGAATCCTGAATAGACACGTTTGTTTACCCTTGCAAAAGTACATATGTCAGGAAAAGGACATTGAAAATGGAACTGCAAAAGTGCAACTAAATAAAATGGGACTGCTTAACTGTAACTTAATACAAATGTGACTTTTCAGTGTTACTAGATACAAATGTGACTGCTCAGTGTTACTAGATACAAATGTGACTGCTCAGTGTTACTGGATACAAATGTGACTGCTCAGTGTTACTAGATACAAATGTGACTGTTCAGTGTTACTAGATACAGATGTGACTGCTCAGTGTTACTAGATATAAATGTGACTGCTCAGTGTTACTAGATACAAATGTGACTGCTCTGTGTTACTAGATACAAATGTGACTGTTCAGTGTTACTAGATACAAATGTGACTGTTCAGTGTTACTAGATACAAATGTGACTGTTCAGTATTACTAGATACAAATGTGACTGTTCAGAGTTACTAGATACAAATGTGACTGGTCAGTGTTACTAGATACAAATGTGACTGTTCAGTGTTACTAGATACAAATGTGATTGTTGAGTGTTACTAGATACAAATGTGACTGTTCAGTGTTACTAGATACAAATATGACTGTTCAGTGTTACTAGATACAAATGTGACTGTTCAGTGTTACTAGATACAAATGTGACTGTTCAGTGTTACTAGATGCAAATGTGACTGTTCAGTGTTACTAGATACACATGTGACTGTTCAGTGTTACTAGATACAGATGTGACTGTTCAGTGTTACTAGATACAAATGTGACTGTTCAGTGTTACTAGATACAAATGTGACTGTTCAGTGTTACTAGATACAAATGTGATTGATCAGTATTACTAGATACAAATGTGACTGTTCAGTGTTACTAGATACAAATGTGACTGTTCGGTGTTACTAGATACAAATGTGACTGTTCAGTATTACTAGATACAAATGTGACTGTTCAGTGTTACTAGATACAAATGTGACTGTTCAGTATTACTAGATACAAATGTGACTGTTCAGTGTTACTAGATACAAATGTGACTGTTCAGTGTTACTAGATACAAATGTGACTGATCAATGTTACTAGATACAAATGTGACTGATCAGTGTTACTAGATACAAATGTGACTGTTCAGTGTTACTAGATACAAATGTGACTGCTCAGTGTTACTAGATACAAATGTGACTGTTCAGTGTTACTAGATACATATGTGACTGTTCAGTGTTACTAGATACAAATGTGACTGCTCAATGTTACTTGATACAAATATGACTGATCAGTATTACTAGATACAAATGTGACTGTTCAGTGTTACTAGATACAAATGTGACTGTTCGGTGTTACTAGATACAAATGTGACTGTTCAGTGTTACTAGATACAAATGTGACTGCTCAGTGTTACTAGACACAAATGTGACTGTTCAGTGTTACTAGACACAAATGTGACTGTTCAGTGTTACTAGACACAAATGTGACTGTTCAGTGTTACTAGACACAAATGTGACTGTTCAGTGTTACTAGATACAAATGTGACTGTTCAGTGTTACTAGATACAAATGTAACTGTTCAGTGTTACTAGATACAAATGTGACTGTTCAGTGTTACTAGATACAAATGTGACTGTTCAGTGTTACTAGATACATATGTGACTGTTCAGTGTTACTAGATACAGATGTGACTGCTTGGTGTAGTTATAAGTATACTGTAAAAATGTAACAAGAAATCGATGTAGACCTGAGGTCGGTGTGATAGTCGTGTTATTATTCTATAATGTTTAGATTAAACTCGCTGTATCCATAAACTTCACGAAAGAGAAGCCGCACTCCATTGATTCAGGTATTGTATCTATTCAATTGAATAATCGTTAACTTTATTATCAGGTATTCTAGATAGTTGATGACCTGTCGATAGGTCGGGAGGGTGAACCAATAAGGCCGTGTAAGTTAATAGCTGTATGTTTGTTTTCTCGCCCCGCCATTGGACTCGTATCCACGTCTAATGTCGATACTTCCTTGTAGTGACGCTCTATCGGGGACACATCAATGACACATTATAAAATTTGATTTTGTTACTCAACATACAAAAAAATCAGGCTTTAATTGAGTATCCTCTTCAGAACAATGTTTATTGATGAATTTTGAAAATAAATAGAAGAAAAAATAATAAATCTAAATAAAGCAATTCCTGAAATATCGGACAACCCAATACCAACTTTTTTTTCACCATAAGTCGCAATATCCGCCAACGATAGGAAACTTCGCCGTTCACTGTTCATCGCCATCACTCGTGATAAACTCAATCACAAATCTATACCATTTCCTTTGCCTAAGTAAGTTGATATTTATTCTCAAGTATTCGATCGAAAATCATATATTTTGCCCAATTGTAACGCTTTCTATCTCCAGTAGTTTCTCTCTTTCCTCACTGCTCGGTCTTTCTGTTCTTTTTTTCTTACTTTAGGTGTCTCCTTGACATCCATACTCATATGACCCTGGCTGTTGGTGTGACCTTGACATCCGTCCTCGTATGACCCTGGCTGTTGGTGTGACCTTGACATCCGTCCTCGTATGACCCTGGCTGTTGGTGTGACCTTGACATCCGTCCACGTATGACCCTCGCTATTGGTGTAACATTGACATCCATCCTCATATGACCCTGCCTGTTGGTATGACCTTGACATCCATCCTCATGACCCTGGCTGTTGGTGTGACCTTGACATCCATCCTTATATGACCATGACTGTTGATGTGACCTTGACATCTATCCTCATATGACCCTGGCTGACCTTGACATCCATCCTCATATGACCCTGACTGTTGGTGTGACCTTGACACCCATCCTCATATCACCCTGGCTGTTGGTGTGACCTTGACATCCATCCTCATATGACCCTGGCTGACCTTGATATCCATTCTCATATGACCCTGGCTGACCTTGACATCTATCCTCATATAACCCTGGCTGTTGGTGTGACCTTGACATCCATCCTCATATGACCCTGGCTGACCTTGATATCCATCCTCATATGACCCTGGCTGACCATGACATCTATCCTCATATAACCCTGGCTGTTGGTGTGACCTTGATATCCATCCTCATATGACCCTGGCTGACCTTGACAACCATCCTCATATGACCCTGGCTGACCTTGACATCCATCCTCATATGACCCTGGCTGACCTTGACATCCATCCTCATATGACCCTGGCTGACCTTGACATCCATCCTCATATGACCCTGGCTGTTGCGAGGATTTTAAATCCATATAAACAAAGCAAACATTTAACATTTAATTATCAAATACATTTTAAAATTAAGTTCGAGTTGTTGTACCGCGTCGATAGGTGCTGATGTTTTTATATGCACTTAAATAATTTGCACCAAGGTCATTTCATATTGTACAATGACGAGTTTGTGGAGTGTATACACCAAGGTAATTTCATATTGTACATTGTTGAGTTCGTGGAGTGTATTCACCAAGGTCATTTCATATTGTACAATGACGAGTTCGTGGAGTGTATTCACCAAGGTCATTTCATATTGTACAATGACGAGTTTGTGGAGTGTATACACCAAGGTCATTTCATATGGTACAATGACGAGTTTGGGGAGTGTATACACCAAGGTCATTTCATATTGTACAATGACGAGTTTGTGGAGTGTATTCACCAAGGTCATATCATATTGTACAATGACGAGTTTGGGGAGTGTATACACCAAGGTTATTTCATATTGTAAAATGACAGAGTTCGTTGAGTGTATACACCATTATTCTAAGACAGGTGGTATTTGAGGGCGTAAGCGGGAACAAAACAAATATGACCTGTTTTGTTTTCTTTCAGAAAAGCTGGAGAGATGGAGAAGGGCAAAGGAGCAAGCCTGAGCTGTGCCTGGGAAATAGATTTAGGTGGTCAGCATGTACGGATATCATTCTGTAAGTACAGATATACAAACACATATCTAGCTAATTTGTCACGAGACATTCCTCACCTATATCGTATTTCTTGTTATCTTCAGTCTGTCACCAAGATAATGGAACGTTTTCCCTTGTTATACTGGACAGAACCATCCCTTTTCGATCTGTTTTTATTAAACTGTATTTATCAAACAATTATACAGAAGCAATGTTTAGAGATACATAACCGTACATGTTTTTATTGTCCTTCCTGATGTGGAAACTAACAAAATTGTTTGGATTTTGTTAATGATGAATGTGCAATCCAAAAAATGCACAAATCTAATTTATTTACTTATTTACAATATATCACAATTCGTTGTTAATTAGTTAGCTACTTATATATGTGTTATGTGACAAGTTCTTGATATAGTTGTTTTACTGATAATAGCCCCTGTCATCATCTACTGATTTCTTTCAGCACGTGACAACTTCCATGTATGGATAACTGGCCAGCCTGTTGAGACGACAGTAAGTATGACATTTGAAGCTATGTACGTTCAGATAGTTAATTATTAAGGATAGCAAAAACAGGATATAAGTACCCTCTGAAACAAACTGAGAGTAAGATACAGTAGAGTCAAAAGGATTAAAACTGCATCATACAGCTGTATCGTTCTTCTAGGATTCGTCGGTGATGTTAGGGACATCATACAGCTGTATCGTCCTTCTAGGACTCGTCAGTGATGTTAGGGACATCATACATCTGTATCGTTCTTCGAGATTTCGTCAGTGATGCTAGGGACATCACACAGCTGTATTGTCCTGCTTGGACTTGTCAGTGATGTTAGGGACATCATACAGCTGTATCGTACATCTAGGACTCGTTAGTGATGCTAGGGACATCATACAGCTGTATCGTTCTTCTAGGATTCGTCAGTGATGTTAGGGACATCACATAGCTGTATCGTTCTTTTAGGGCTCGTCAGTAATGTTAGGGACATCATACAGCTGTATCGTTCTTATAGGATTCGTCAGTGATGTTAGGAACATCAATCATACAGCTGTTTCGTTCTTCTAGGACTCGTCAGTGATGTTAGGGACATCATACAGCTGTATCGTTCTTCTATGACTCGTCAGTGATGTTAGGGACATCATACAGCTGTATCGTTCTTCTAGGACTCGTCAGTGATGTTAGGGACATCATACAGATGTATCGTTCTTCTAGGATTTGTCAGTGATGTTAGGGACATCATACAGCTGTATCGTTCTTCTAGGACTCGTCAGTGATTTTAGGGACATTACACAGCTGTATCGTTCTTCGATAATTCGTCAGTGATGTTAGGGACATCATACAGCTGTTTCGTCCTTTTAGGATTCGTCAGTGATGCTAGGGACATCATACAGCTGTTTCGTCCTTCTAGGACTCGCCAATGATGTTAGGGACATCATACAACTGTTTCGTCCTTCTATGACTCGTTAGTGATGCTAGGGACATCATACAGCTGTTTCATCCTTCTAGGACTTGTCAGTGATGATAGGGACGTCATACAGCTGTTCCATCCTTCTAGGACTCGTCAGTGATGATAGGGACGTCATACAGCTGTTCCATCCTTCTAGGACTCGTCAGTGATGATAGGGACATCATACAGCTGTTCCATCCTTCTAGGACTCGTCAGTGATGTTAGGGACATCATACAGCTGTTCCATCCTTCTAGGACTCGTCAGTGATGTTAGGGACATCATACAGCTGTTCCATCCTTCTAGGACTCGTCAGTGATGTTAGGGACATCATACAGCTGTTCCATCCTTCTAGGACTCGCCAGTGATGTTAGGTTTTGATACCTAGAAGGCGCCTGAGAAAACCAAATAGGTCGAAAAAAATGTCAAACCTCATTCTATATCCCTTGTCATTACTTAGATATGTTGGTTCTTAAAACGTTAACGTCATCAACAGAATTCATACACGGGTGTCTACATCACCAGTTTCCAATTGCGTTTATTCTAAGGCATTATATCTCTGACAAATAGTCATAATGGTATAGGTTTATATTTCTATAACGTAAGTATCATTTGTTGGTGTTAATTAGATATATTTCTATACCGTTGGTATCATTTGTTGGTGTTAATTAGATATATTTCTATAATGTTGGTATCATTTGTTGGTGTTAATTAGATATATTTCTATACCGTTGGTATCATTTGTTGGTGTTAATTAGATATATTTCTATACCGTTGGTATCATTTGTTGGTGTTAATTAGATATATCTCTATACCGTGGGTATCATTTGTTGGTGTTAATTAGATATATTTCTATACCTGTGGGTACCAATTTATGCACTTGATGAGCTAAAGTGTATACGCTATCGATATCTCTAAGGTTGAAAAGCATATGTGAGCATCCGCGAAAGAATCTACAATTTCAGCGTCACTGATCCACAGACACAGTTATTTTAGGCACCTCCTAATTTAAAGACGTATCACGTGACGATTCGTTTATACATGTTAATTAATGCTTACATGGTTAATAGTCGAACTCCCTTATCAACATAATTAATTTGTCGTCATCGTTGCATATACGTACTTTATGCTTTTTATTGTAGGCCACTATTAGCGACCACAGATATGACGTCAGTCTAGATTTCGAGATCTGCCCTGGGTATAGCGGACATATATTCAGCGATGTCAACGACAGGCGGACGGAAATCAAGAATTATTTGTATATCAATGAGAAGAAATATGCCGAGTCGGTTCTAAAATATTCCAAAGATTCTGTACATTTCAAGAACATCAGAAGAGAGTGATGATAAAACTCCATAACCATGATTCGACGAAACATACTACGTTGCTTCATAGAGATATATTTCCGTCTCATCTCACGAACAATACAACCGTGTGGGACGAATTGAGTTGAGGACATGGAATTGCCAATATTGTCTGTTTGTGTGCTATTTAGTACAATATTCCAAACTTTGGAGTCAAAGAGTCGACTGATCACTGTCGGGAGTAGTGTTGATTGACTTGGACGTACCAAAGAGTTTATGCTGCGTCGGAATCTAATGTATACTTGTAAAACATTAATGTTTTAAGAGTTTGAAATCATTTAAATTCTAAACCTTGTGGTTGATATTCTACATTTTTGTTTTATATTTTAAACCTTGTGGTTTATTTTCTACACTTTGTGTTTCATATTTCAAACTTTGGGATTTGCTTTCCAAAGTGTCATATAAGTAAAGTTGTAACTACTTTCAAAATATTTTTCAATTGAAATAATGATTTTTTTCTGAAATTGGATATATTCAATTTTTTTTTAGAAAGATAGATGGATTGTCTCGTCTCGGGAAATAGCTCGATGTGTTCCTGTGGGGGTACGTCACTGCTTTTAATGGATACGTACATATATTTAAAGCCTCATAAGTATTCTTCGTATAGTAAAGTAGTTTCTTTTCAAATTGTTGCTCCAATAAAAAATTGAAAAATGTTTTTTTTAATGAAAAACTTGTATCATTAATCACGGGGTTGATTAGTTATATCACAAGATTGGAAATATATAACACGCCTAGTTAACTTAGTTCGTAATTGCAAAGTTCTTAAAGTGAATTACAAGGTTTAAAATATACAGTGTACAGGTATTTGGTTGGTTTATACAACCTGCTGATTTAATAGTTTTGGGTATACGGATGGTTAAAGAATGTATTAACGTATTGATTGCTGAGTTTATCGCCCCATGAACGATCGATTTCAGTATATTAGAATAAATTTAAGTGGGTCTCCTTGTAGTAGCTGGGGGCTACCTCAATGAAGAACCGTTGGATGCCCGCTGCATGCCATCCAAAGTGTCTCGTCCAAGGACACAGCCGTGGCAGTACAGTAAGTTTTGTAATCTCATCCTCCTGAGAAATACTAACTTTGGAAGGGATCAACCCACACCTCGGATTAAATGGTGGGGACTATCGTGATGACACCTACCCATGAAAAGAAGGAATATTTGAAAGTGATTTTGCTCTATTAGACATTGAACTACTAACCCCTACGTAACCTAGTATTAGTGCACGTGAGGGTGTGTCAATGAGTATGTTTTAAACGTAATTGTGTTTTTAGAATAAAGTTAAAATGTCGTTTTTGTGTTTTATTCTTTTTGCTTCTTGATCTGGAATGAAACCTGAACTTGCTACAGCATTGGAATATGAAACGTTTATTCACAGAAGGAAAAATTATATCCTCGAGTTGAAGTAGATACAAGATATTGAATGGTTTCCCGTTGAATATAATGTATACATGTATATATATATATATATATATCAAGAGTATAAAATATAAATGATATATTCTGGCATGCTTGTTAAATATATATAACAACGAGGATGCATTCGAATTTATATCTATTTCCTTTTTTAACGGAAAATCGCGGGAATCAGTAGCATAATCTATGACGTCGTATTCTTGTGATGTTACGCTTGACAACAAAAATGAATTTCAGCGTTTTCTAATCATATCATCACTAGTGATGTAAATTTTTATCAAGTTGACACTTTCAGATACTTCACTGGTAAAAATGTAATGAAGAATTTTAGTCACACAGAGATGGAATACATTGGGGTAGGTGTTTGATCATAAAGATGGAAGGGAGAACTTTAACACGGCAATGGTAGAGTGTTACCGTTCAGCGTCTTGATGACAATCTTAAGGATGACACCTAGTTAAATGGTACCATTTAAATGTACCATTTTACTGAGGCATCATTTACAAAGACATCTCTCAGTCATTATACTTACACCAGAATCAGTCAGTTTGTGTGCGTCCTATTCAGTGCCTCGATGCCGAGTTTTAAAATCTGTCCATCTCTGTACTTGTCTCAGTCAGACTCTTCCTATAAATAAGCGATGATGTAGCTTAAAGTAATTACTACCTTCTGTTATTATCTTGGCCCATTATCTTTAAAACACCATTCCCTGTTGGGTACATAAAAGTGTACATTAGCGCGATGTCTTGAGATGACGTACCTTGGTCTCACTGCCTTCAAATACAGCTATCCTCACTGAAATGGTTCCTGTATTCTCAATCTGTAGACTTCCGGCCATCTTCAGTGATGACAGAATTCTGATCTTCTTCGTCGAGAAAGATGTTCACTTTTAGATTAGTTGCAACGTGTTAGACTCCGACATACCTGTAGGGGCCGCGGTGGCCGAATCACTAGCCCTCCACCTCTGGGTCGCGAGTTCGAAACCTACGTGGGGCAGTTGCCTGGTACAGTTGCCTGGTACTGACCGTAGATCAGTGTTTTTTCTCCGGGTACTCCAACTTTCCTCCACCTACTAAACCAAGCACGCCTTTAAGTGACCCCGGCTGTCAATAAGACGTTAAACTAAATAAGTTAACCTAAACCGACATACCGAGGCTACACCAGTTTTGATGTAGTTTTCTCCTCCATGTCATTACCTATTGTCAGGCGTCACCTTAGGAATGGACGGCTGTGATAGCTGGTCCCTCCATACACTATAGCGTGGTTCTTTCCCCACATTTTCTGCTCTACACCTTCGAGTGTCAATTACTCACTTTAGGTGACCCTAAACAGTTAAAGCGATCGTACTTAGCCTTAACGATCTCTGTGCGTTTAATTGTGATCCGTGACGTTTGTACATTAATTGGATGAGTCGGATACTAGGCAAAACAAGTAAGATTTCCTACAATTGGTCGTTTAGAGCATTCACACATTGAGTCTTAACTTTGTTGTCGCAAGTTACAAAGGATGATATCGGTACAACCTCTTGATCAGTTTATCCTTTCAATTGGCTTCGTGTAAGGATTCCAAGTCCTATTTGATGCCTTGTGATTTCCGTAATGTTATGTCCTACAATCCTATTATTATGTCCTACAATCCCCTTATTATGTCCTACAATCCCATTATTCTCAATTATCGGAACAAAAAAGGATCCAAATGATTGCTTACATTGCTATAATGAAGGGGCTGTGAAAATGATCAAATATTCCTTGAATGCATTTCTACCCTTGTGAGTTTTCCAAACCGTTGCAAGAAGGCCAACTACCGCACATGTTCCCGTCGTAGTTTTATTTGTGCGGAACTCCTCTAATTTTGTCGTAAGACGTGTGGTGGCGCTCTTATTACTGGATTTCACCTGTTCTGTAGCGGAACTATTTTACTGACATACATCACGATTCGCTGTTCAAACCATAGAATGTAATAAATAACTTGTTCCTATGCTATACTTCAAACTTCCTGGGATAAGTCAACTAGAAAGGAGGGGAAGTAATTAGCTCAATTCATCTTCTCCGCAATCCTCTCTGTACAACAACAGTTCCAATGGAGCTTTGATTTATAACAGTGAACAAGCGAGGTAATATCAATATAAAAAAAACACCAGTTATTTATAAGACAGATATGAATTGGATATGATACAGTATGTCTCATCAAAAAGGTTTCCGTCAAAGCTACTGCCCCGTGGATATACGCCGTACAGGAAAAATAACGTGATGATTTAAAAATGTTTCCATTGCCAAAAATCAAAGCAAATAGGATTGGGCACAAGTTATAACACCATTACTAAAGCTCTTCCCCAAATAATTACAAAAGTTCAACATTTGGCAAAAAAAAAAGAGAATGTGAAGGTCCTCAATTAAGTATTTTTGTAACATTGTTCTCCGAAGATTCAAAAGCAAACAAATGGTACTATGACGTTGTTATACTCCAATAGCAGTAGACAATTAACAGGAAGAGAATGGTGAATGGTTGTGTACTGGTTGTGTGATGGAGAATATGTCGGATACATTACAAACATGACTAAGTACTAAACAAGTCACGTGATATACAGTAGGGAACGACCAAAACAATACATGGCCAGCATACATTGTGAGAGTGATTGATCCACTGAAGTCAGGCGCGTAGCTAGGCCGGGCTTCCACATCATTTTGTCAAGATGACATTTTTTTTCATTAGATAATTTTCAAACAAATAGATCTATTGTTTTAATAATATGATATGAAAATGTTGAAAATCCTGTGGATGGTTTCCCATCAAACCTTTGCATTAACCTGTAATTAATGTAGGCCTATTCATCGGCGTCTAGATTGTTTGACACTGTAACGTCTCCAGGTGTCTGGAGATTCTACATTTATATGTCTGTTACGTCTTCAGCATCATGCGTCGGCTAAAGACATACGACGACTGATTGATATGTTGTGAGCCTCATATTGAAGGAGGCACTCAATGATGTTCTTTTTAAGTCAAACATTTTCTCTGACTATATAGGGCCGTGTACTCAAGGACTGGTCTCATTTGGTTAGTTTATATCGACATGGTAGCACTCTAAAGTAAACAAGACAAGCGGCTTTTGCAAAATGGACAAAATCGGTGAAGGAGGAGTGATCCAATATTTGCATAAAAAGGTTTGACACCTAAGGATATCTATAATGATATGGTAGCAACACTAGGGAAAGATGACCCTTCATATGCTACAGTGTAAAGGTCGGTGGCGGAATTTAAGCGCGGCCGACAGAGCCTTGAGGATGACCCCCCGTCCTGGAAGACCTGTCAATGTTGCAACCCCATAAATGGTCAATAATGTTCATGATATTGTTATGACTGAAAGACGAGTCACAGAAAGATATATAGTCAGTATAATTGGTAATTTCACAGGAAGGAGTACATTCCATTCTGACCGAGGATCTCGCAATGAGAGAGCTTTCAGTCCGAAGGGTACCAAGACTTCTGACAGTTGATCAGAAGCACACCAGGCGCGCATCATCGCATGCTAATATTAAACTTTTTGAGGAAGATTCTCCCCACTTTTTTCACAGATTTGTCACTATGGATGACACATGGGTCCATCATTTTACCCCAGAGGTCAAACAACAATCGAAACAATGGAAGCACCCTGGCTCTCCCCCGCCAAAGAAGGCAAAGACTGTTCAGCTGGGAAGGTTATGGCCTCGGTTTTCTGGGATGCGAATGGTATTCTGCATTTATAGTATCTCCAAAAGGGACAAACAATCAATGGCACATATTATGCGTCACTTCTGAAGCAGTTACGGGAAAATATTAAACTTAAGCGGCGCGGAAAGCTCACTAAAGGTGTGTTATTCCATCAGGACAATGCTCCTGTTCACAAGTCTGTTATTGTCATTGCTGCCATTGACGATTGTGGCTTTAAATTGATTGAGCATCCGTCTTAATCACCTGATCTCGCTCCGTCATACTTTCATCTATTTCCAAAACTGAAAATAGCTACAGTATTTCAGGCACCCACTTTTAGTCCGATGATGACGTTATGCATGCAGTGGATGGTTCCTTCTGAACAGCCAAGAAAAGGAGTTCTATAAAAGTGGCATTGAGGCCCTTAAACACCGCTGGCAAAAGTGTATAGATACTGAAGGGGATTTTGTTGAAAAATAATACAATTTGAGGCTCACAGCATATCAATCAGCCCTCGTACCTGATATCAACCATGAACGGAGAACGAATGCCTCTCTGACATTGTTGCATGTGTGTTGCGATTTTGTAGATTTAGACACAGTGGTGACCATATTTGTTAATTATAAATTAAAGCTATTAATCCACGTCTATTAAAAAACACACACCTTCACACCCTAGTTTCCATATACATATTCCAGGGGGATATCCCGTTAACACCCCAGCTGTCACACATGGACGTTGTTTCCGTCAAGTATAGGTGAAGCTGACCGTTTATATGTAAATAGATCAAGAAAACTTACTTGTGACTGGAACGGCCTGAAGCATCTTGAACGTAGGGATTCCATAAAATCCGAGGAAAAGATACAACAATGAAAAAAAATACATTTACTGTTTTTAATCGGATTTTAAATGTTTGTTGTACATGTATATATCGGATTTAATGTTGGTTCCGTTGCCATGCCTGATGGTTCCGTTGCCATGCCTGATGGTTCCGTTGCCATGCCTGATGGTTCCGTTGCCATGCCTGATGGTTCAGTTGTCTCATTTTCATTATGTGATTTGACCCGGATTTAGTTTATATTTGCATGGCAGACGAGAAAAGCGTCTTCTGTCCCGAACGGACGCTTACCATTCCGGACCACCTGGTCTTGTTTTTGTTCGTACTCTTCATGTATTAAAGTTAATGTTTTGTTCATATTTTACCGTCGTAATATCGTTTCATTTTGGTATTCTCTGGGGGGTTTTTTTTGGAGGGGGGGGGGGGGTGTTTTCTTATTATTATTATTTTCAGGTGTTAATAGACATGGAACTATTCACTAGATAGTAATGCATGGGGATGAAAGGCTCAACCCCTTGCCAGCAATGATGTAGATGGTATGCAGCTCAGACAATGTCAATGTGGTGTGATAATGGAAGTTTACCACCGGGGGTTTCGAGTGAAGAATTATAATGACTATGTTGATGCGTTATCCAGACGAAATCTACAAAATTTGAGGTGAAACGTTCAGTGATGGATACGAACTGATGACGTTTACGATTAACAACAATAATGTTCAATAATTCAGTATTCATATCTAGAGAACTGTGAATGGACACCAAGGATTAAGATACAAAGGTGGGGTGTCCAACAATGGTAATTTCCGATAGGGGTCGACCAAAATAATTGTTTTACTCTTAGAAACCACTCACCGATACAATGCTTTGTGCCATCAAAGCTGGTCCCCAGGGCTATATAATTAGCTCAAATTAACTTGCCTTATTAACTAATTACGTAACTAAATTACTAAACTCATAACACAGATTGTCACAAAACAGATGACAAAATATATTTTAACGAACTAGGAAAGCTTGAACCATCAACTAAATACGAAAACACTACAGCAGTAAATATACCGCCGATATTTATCATTTAAACATTCTTCTATATTCAGTTCATTCAAAATTATTTAGGGTATAGAGAGCTTTATCACCTTATCCTTATCCTGCCAGAAGATCAAAATTTGTGCAAAGTGGACACATCATAGCACTCTGTAACACTCCACACTTTAATAACACACGTGTCCTTTCCTAATATATAACATGTAACACGCATACAAGTAATGCCGACAAGTGTAGGCCACGCCCTTAAATGGCCATCGCTGTTCATCGAATTAGGACGTTAAATATTATATATTACAAGACTGACAGTGACTAAACAAACCCGGCAACAATAAACTCCATATACCCCAATCTCATTGTTCTTTTGACATTACTTTTTACATTTACCTCAAGTAAATAGCTTCTATGTCCACGACATGTCATTCCATAGTAGAGCTTGAGACTTCAATATTAGTTTTAGTGTTCCTTGGACGTGAACAAGAGAAAACATTTTTCGAGAACAACACAGTGTTCTCCGAAGTACTTTTTGACAAGCGGGCAACTGTTGTACATGACGGTACATATATCTTTATTCTGATCACAAGCTCCAGAGAATCTTCTACTGCGGCCAGAAAAAGCGGAACTCTCAGATGGTTACATTCTGGAGACAGTAGGACCTTTACACGAGACAGTAGGACCATTACACGAGACAGTAGAAACATTACACGAGACAGTATGACCATTACACGAGACAGTAGGACCTTTACACGAGACAGTAGGACCTTTACACGAGACAGTAGGACCTTTACACGAGACAGTAGGACCATTACACGAGACAGTAGGACCATTACACGAGACAGTAGAAACATTACACGAGACAGTAGGACCATTACACGAGACAGTAGGACCATTACACGAGACAGTAGGACCTTTACACGAGACAGTAGGACCATTACACGAGACAGTAGGACCATTACACGAGACAGTAGGACCTTTACACGAGACAGTAGGACCTTTACATGAGACAGTAGGACCTTTACACGAGACAGTAGGACCTTTACACGAGACAGTAGGACCATTACACGAGACAGTAGGACCATTACACGAGACAGTAGGACCATTACACGAGACAGTAGGACCTTTACACGAGACAGTAGGACCATTACACGAGACAGTAGGACCTTTACACGAGACAGTAGGACCTTTACACGAGACAGTAGGACCTTTACACGAGACAGTAGGACCTTTACACGAGACAGTAGGACCTTTACACGAGACAGTAGGACCATTACACGAGACAGTAGGACCTTCAAACGAGACAGTAGGACCATTACACGAGACAGTAGGACCTTCAAACGAGACAGTAGGACCATTACACGAGACAGTAGGACCTTTACACGAGACAGTAGGACCTTTACACGAGACAGTAGGACCATTACACGAGACAGTAGGACCTTTACACGAGACAGTAGGACCTTTACACGAGACAGTAGGACCTTTACACGAGACAGTAGGACCATTACACGGAAGCGATAATGATGCGAAGATTACAAAAGCCATCATGGATAGTCTCTCCTGGCTGGAGAAAAATGACAATATGGTTGTGGATCGAGGGTTTAGGAATGTTTTACCAGATTTGAAAACACTTGGTTTAACAAAAAAGATGCCATCTTATCTAAAAAAAAAAAATTTGGGCGAGGGCCGAAGCCCCCCGGCGGAAAATAAATATAGAAAATTTGCAATCATTCGGGATCGTTTTCTAGAGAGTAAGTTGCACGAATTCATCGATGCATTCAAAGTTATATCTGACGTGACTTTCATGTGCGACAATAATAACGAAAGTTTGTAACTTGCTCGTGTAGAGAAAGTTATTGACTTTTCGTTAATACACCATATCTAAAAAGTCAACATGGACTAAAATAAAAGACTTTTAAAACATTTTTTTTTCGCTTACAGATCAGAAATCGGAGATCGCAGTGTGTTACGCGTGTGTGACCGTTTATATATATTAAGCTTCAACTTTCGGCCATATTATTTTCGATTTGATTAAAACATGTTTTATTTGCATCAACACATACAAAAGGATTGGGCTAAGGCTTTCAAGCTTATATGAAGCCATTTCCGAATTATATATATGTTTTTAGATCTACCCATAAATGACAATCACAACACGGGATCATCGCGAGCATACATTAGAGAAAATTAATTTCATTACTCTCTGTGAAATTAAGATATGAACAGCATCCATTTTCAATCTATTTCTTGTTTAGGCAGCCGATGAGATATCCTCAAGAAATATGACAAAACCATCTTTCCTCAGGCGCGGAGCGGATCCAGGATTTTTCGAGTGGGGGGGGGGGGTCCATTAATTGATTGAGTGATAATGGCAGCGCCGTAGGCGAGAGCCGAATTATTTTTGGCGAGAGGTCCGGGGGCCGCCAATGCATTTTTAAGACTATAAAATAATTTCCTCCGCTAGTGCATTCCTGTGGCACATACCAAATACCAATGACAGCTGGCTACATCAGTGAGCACCTCTGATGATGGTAACTACGAGATCGGGGTCTATCGGCACTCACTGGATAGTGTCACCGTGTTTCCAGATATTAATAGATATTCTGAATCTCAGTCTGACACCTAAACGAAACTCTACGTAAGATGTGTTAGCCTGCACAGTCCTGAGAGAGGTTGGCTCAACTTTTGCTGGGTTTCTTTTGATCCTATAGACCATTGTTTTTATTTCTACACGTGTCACACAACAGGAGCTCAAGTTCAAGTTCAAGTTCTTTATTTATCAAAAGCCCTAAGGACTATAGGTATACAAGATATATAACATTAAACAATTACAGCTGTGTGTGATACCTTTTAAATTTTCTGTATAACCTCTCGAGAAAACTTGCTTATCGTCCCTTTTAGGGAGCACAAAATCACAATTTTTACCTTAAAGTTCTAACTTTTAAATATTTAGCTATTCCAGCAGAGCATGGCGCTTCAATTATAGATGATGAGTTTGAAGGTATTGGTTTATCAAAAGTTAGTCTAAAATATGCTGTTCTGAGATTTGAAGAATTCGGAATAAGTGTCAATGCCACAATGTAATTTAGAAATCCCAAGACTCTATGCAGTATACCTTTTTTCTTATGACATTGATGTTGCTACTGCATTCATCTATTCCAACCAAAATGTTCTTATCGGTGTTTCATCAATTCAATTCAGGGGTAAATTTGATTTCTCGAGGGATATAAGTCAAAAATACTTCCGATCATCACATATATAATTCTGATACAAGAAACACATATGTCATTATACCAGAACACTAGATAGATGTCACTAACCGTTACTCATGTAGGTTTGTATCTATAATTCAGACAAATGTTAACAACAAGCCTAGATCGATCGGCAGTACTTTACTAATCCTAACTTTTTAGTGATCGGTTGATGGGTTTATTTTTAATGTAAAATGACATTGTATCGTCAATCTAGAAGTGTTTGATCAAACTATTGCTTAACTGGTCAATCAATACACTATGCAAGTAACGAAATTATCATAATTCTAATTCATATCCATTAGCTGACGGCAATAATAAAAACTTTGTTATACTTTGTAAAATTGATTTTCGGCAGCAATTTTGAAAACAAATACACGCAGCCGGAGCATGGAAATCATTGATAAGGTCTGAATTAGAATAATTGATTGATACTGAAAATACTTCGAAATTGCGTTTGTCGGAAAGTGGCCGTAGTGCGACATCAACGTATACATTAAACTAACATCGTGGTTGAACTGGTCTAATTATTGACTCGCTGATTTAGAATTCTCCCTCAACAAATATGAACAATAAAATTTGTCCTGGTTAAATAAATTGCCATGTTCAATTATGTATATGTGATAATTGATTAGGAAAATACCAGACGTCGTCAATGATTTATTCAGACAATTAGGCAAATTGTGTACCCGACAAAAATACCTGTACTAATGTTACCGAGGCTTATTAACCTGTTCTATATATGTCTTATTAAATATTTGTCTTTATTAATCTACTGATCTTACAGAGGTATATTAATGTGTCATATATATGTCTTATTTAATATCTGTCCCTATTAATCGACTGATCTTACAGAGGTATATTAATGTGTCCTATATGTCTTATTTAATATCGGTACCTATTAATCTACTAATCTTACAGAGGTATATTAATGTGTCCTATATATGTCTTATTTAATATCTGTCCCTATTAATCTACTGATCTTACAGAGGTATATTAATGTGTCATATATAGGTCTTATTTAATATCTGTCCCTATTAATCTACTAATCTTACAGAGGTATATTAATGCGTCATATATATGTCTTATTTAATATCTGTCCCTATTAATCTACTGATCTTACATAGAGTATTAGCGTGCTCTAGATATGTCTTATTAAAACATTCGTATCCTGGTTTGTCTTCATGTGAAGGTGTCCTATTTTGTCTATTTGAAGGTGTCCCGGTTTGTCTTCATTTGCAGGTGTCCTGTTTTGTCTACATAGGAAGCTGTCCTATTTTGTCTTTTTTGGAGGTTTTATGGTTTGTCTACATTTGAATGTGTCTTGTTTTGTCTACATTTTCAGGTGTCTTTTTTTTGTCTATTTGAAGGTGTCCTGGTTGTCTACATATGAAGGTGTCTTGTTTTGTCTACATTTGCAGGTTTCTTGCTTTGTCTACATAAGCAGGTGTCCTTCTTTGTATACATTTGAAGGTGTCCTATTTTGTCTACATTTGCAGGTATACTATTGTTTCTAAATTTGAAGGCGTTATATTTTGTCTAAATTTGAAGGCGTTATATTTTGTCTAAATTTGAAGGTGTTATATTTTGTCTACATTAAGGTGTCATATTTTATCAACATTTGCAGCTATCCTGTTTTGTCGACATTTGAAGGTGTCTTGTTTTGTCTTTTTGAAGGTGTCTTGTTTTGTCTATATTTGCAGGTGTCCTGTTTTGTCTATTTGAAGGTGTCCTGCTTTGTCTATATTTGCAGGTGTCCTAGTTTGTCTTCATATGAAGGTGTCCTGTTTTGTCAGTTTGAAGGTGTCCTGTTTTGTCTACATTTGAAGGTGTCTTGCTTTGTCTACATTAGCAGGTGCCTTCTTTGTAAACATATGAAGGTGTCATGTTTTGTCTATTTGAAGGTGTCCTGGTTTGTCTACAAATGAAGGTGTCCTATTTTGTCTTTTTGGGGGTGTCCTGTTTTTGTCTACATTTGCAGGTGTCCTTTTTTTGTCTATTTGAAGGTGTCCTGATTTGTCTACATATGAAGGTGTCTTGTTTTGTCTACATTTGCAGGTGTCCTTTTTGTCTATTTGAAGGTGTCCTCCTTTGTCTACATTTAAAGGTATCCTATTTTGTATACATTTGAAGGTGTCCTATTTTGTTTACATATGACGGTGTCCTATTTTGTATACATTTGAAGGTGTCCTATTTTGTTTACATATGACGGTGTCCTGTTTTGTCTACATTTGAAGGTGTCTTGCTTTGTCTGCATTAGCAGGTGTCCTGTTTTGTCTATTTGAAGGTGTCATGTTTTGTCTATTTGAAGATGTCCTGCTTTGTCTACATATGACGGTGTCCTGTTTTGTCTACATTTAAAGGTGTCCTGTTTTGTCTAAATATGAAGGTGTCCTGGTTTGTCTACATATGAAGGTGTCCTGGTTTGTCTACATTTGAAGGTATCTTGTTTTGTCTACATTAGCAGGTGTCCTTCTTTGTATACATTTGAAGGTGTCCTGTTTTGTCTGTTTGAAGGTGCCCTGCTTTGTCTACATATGAAGGTGTCCAGTTTTGTCTATTTGAAGGTTTCCTCGTTTGTCTACATTTTCAAGGTTTGCACATTGAAGTACTTTGGTCACATTGCAGGTTGACCTAGCGTGGTTTTTTCCTGGTTTCCGACTTTGACGTCCTTGCTACATGGAAGTCCTGAATGCCCGATGTTAAGGCGTACCACAACTGTAAGCCACACTCTACTGGTCGTGTCCTTCTTTGTATACATATGAAGGAGTCCTGTTTTGTCTATTTGAAGGTGTCCTGCTTTGTCTATTTTAAGGTGTCCTGTTTTGTCTACATTTGAAGGTGACTTGCTTTGTCTACATTTGCAGGTGTCCAAGTTTGTCTACATACAAAGGTGTCATGTTTTGTCTACATTTTAAGGTGTCCTGGTTTGTCTGCATATGAAGGTGGACTATTTTGTCTTTTTGGAGGTATCCTTTTTTTGTCTACATTTGCAGGTGTCCTGTTTTGTCTACATACGCAGGTGTCCTTCTTTGTCTACATATGAAGGTCTCCTATTTTGTCTTTTTGGAGGTATCCTGTTTTGTCTACATATGACGGTGACCTGTTTTGTCTACATTTGAAGGTGTCCTGCCTTGTCTACATATGGAGGTGTCCTGTTTTGTCAGTTTGAAGGTGTCCTGTTTTGTCTACATTTGAAGGTGTCCTGCTTTGTCTACATACGGAGGTGTCCTGTTTTGTCTGTTTGAAGGTGTCCTGCTTTGTATACATATGAAGGCGTGATGTTTTGTCTACATTTGAAGGTGTCCTGTTTTGTCTACTTTGAAGGTGTTGCTTTGTCTATAGAAGGGTGTCCTGTTTTGCTCTGGTTTGGCTTTGTGTCTTTAATTGAAGTTGTTGTTGTCTACATATGAGGTGTTGTTGTTTTGTCTATTTTGAAGGTTGTTTGTCTTTAAAGGGTGTCCTGCTTTTGTCTATATTTGCAGGGTCCTGTTTTGTCTTTATGAAGGTGTCCTTTTTTCATTTGAATGGTGCTGTTTATTGTGTCTTAGTTTGAAGGTTCCTGTTTGTCTATTGAGGTGTCTTCTTTGTTAACATATGAAGGTGTCATGTTTGTCTAATTTAAGGTGTCTTCTGGTTTTCTACAAATGAAGGTGTCCTATTTTGTCTTTTTGGGGGTGTCCTGTTTTGTCTACATTTGCAGGTGTCATTTTTTTGTCTATTTGAAGGTGTCCTGATTTGTCTACATATGAAGGTGTCTTGTTTGTCTACATTTGCAGGTGTCCTTTTTGTCTATTTGAAGGTGTCCTCCTTTGTCTACATTTAAAGGTATCCTATTTTGTATACATTTGAAGGTGTCCTATTTTGTTTACATATGACGGTGTCCTGTTTTGTCTACATTTGAAGGTGTCTTGCTTTGTCTGCATTAGCAGGTGTCCTGTTTTGTCTATTTGAAGGTGTCATGTTTTGTCTATTTGAAGATGTCCTGCTTTGTCTACATTTGAAGGTGTCCTGTTTTGTCTACAATTGAAGGTGTCCTTTTTTGTCTATTTGAAGGTGTCCTGTTTTGTCTTAATATGAAGGTGTCCTGGTTTGTCTACATTTGAAGGTATCTTGTTTTGTCTACATTAGCAGGTGTCCTTCTTTGTATACATTTGAAGGTGTCCTGTTTTGTCTATTTGAAGGTGTCCTATTTTGTATACATTTGAAGGTGTCCTATTTTGTCTACATATGACGGTTTCCTGTTTTGTCTACATTTTAAGAAGTCATGCTTTGTCTACATATGAAGGTGTCCTGGTTTGTCTACATATGATGATGAAGGGGCCGCGGTGGCCGAGTGGTTAAGGTGTCCCGACACTTTATCACTAGCCCTCCACCTCTGGGTTGCGAGCTCGAAACCTACGTGGGGCAGTTGCCAGGTACTGACCGTAGGCCGGTGGTTTTTCTCCTGGTACTCCGGCTTTCCTCCACCTCCAAAACCTGGCACGTCCTTAAATGACCCCGACTGTTAATAGGACGTTAAACAAAAACAAACCAAAACCAAGTCTACATATGAAGGTGTCCTTTTTTGTCTACATATGGAGGTGTCCTGTTTTGTCTATTTGAAGGTGTCCTCTTTTTGTCTATTTTAAGGTGTCCTGTTTTGTCTACATTTGAAGGTGACTTGCTTTGTCTACATTTGCAGGTGTCCAAGTTTGTCTACATACAAAGGTGTCATGTTTTGTCTACATTTTAAGGTGTCCTGGTTTGTCTGCATATGAAGGTGGACTATTTTGTCTTTTTGGAGGTGTCCTTTTTTTGTCTACATTTGCAGGTGTCCTGTTTTGTCTACATACGCAGGTGTCCTTCTTTGTCTACATATGAAGGTCTCCTATTTTGTCTTTTTGGAGGTATCCTGTTTTGTCTACATATGACGGTGACCTGTTTTGTCTACATTTGAAGGTGCCCTGCCATGTCTACATATGGAGGTGTCCTGTTTTGTCAGTTTGAAGGTGTCCTGTTTTGTCTACATTTGAAGGTGTCCTGCTTTGTCTACATACGGAGGTGTCCTGTTTTGTCTGTTTGAAGGTGTCCTGGTTTGCATACATATGAAGGTGTGATGTTTTGTCTACATTTGAAGGTGTCCTGTTTTGTCTACATTTGAAGGTGTCCTGCTTTGTCTACATACGGAGGTGTCCTGTTTTGTCTGTTTGAAGGTGTCCTGCTTTGTATACATATGAAGGTGTGATGTTTTGTCTACATATGAAGGTGTCCGGTTTTGTCTACATTTGAAGGTGTCCTGGTTGTCTACATATGAAGGTGTCTTGTTTTGTCTACATTAGCAGGTGTCCTTTTGTCTATTTGAAGGTGTCCTGGTTGTCTACATATGAAGGTGTCTTGTTTTGTCTACATTAGCATGTGTCCTTTTGTCTATTTGAAGATGTCCTCGTTCGTCTACATTTGAGTGTCCTATTTTGTATACATTTGAAGGTGCCTTGCTTTGTCTACATATGAAGGTGTCTTTTTTTGTCTATTTGAAGGTGTCATGTTTTGTCTATTTGAAGGAGTCCTGGTTTGTCTACATATGGAGGTGTCCTGTTTTGTCAGTTTGAAGGTATCCTTTTTTGTCTACATTTTAAGAAGTCATGCTTTGTCTACATATGACGGTGTCCTGGTTTGTCTACATATGAAGGTGTCCGGTTTTGTCTACATATGAAGGTGGACTATTTTGTCTATTTGAAGGTGTCCTGTTTTGTCTACATTTGCAGGTGTCCTTTTTTTGTCTATTTGAAGGTGTCCTGGTCTGTCTACATTTGAAGGTGTCCTTCTTTGTATACATTTGAAGGTGTCCTGTTTTGTCTACATTTGAAGGTGTCCTGGTCTGTCTCTACATTTGAAGGTGTCCTGCTTTGTCTACATTAGCAGGTGTCCTTCTTTGTATACATTCGAAGGTGTCCTGCTTTGTCCTATTCGAAGGTGTCCTGTTTTGTCTATTTGAAGGTGTCCTGCTTTGTCTACATTCGAAGATGTCCTGCTTTGTCTACATTTGAAGGTGTCCTGTTTTGTCTCGAAAGACAGCTGTATACTGAGGTTTAATTCATTATGGTGCTATGAATATAACTATCATTTGTATCTAAATGTACTAATATCGGGTGTGTCAGTTCGTCACAAGAATAGCGAAAGACTTCATCTGTCACCGGTTTACCTGTCATTGAAGAACAAAGACAATATATATATAAGACCTCTAATTATTTTAATTTGAAATCTTTTGTATGTAGACAGGTAGTAATGTCCACGTTTTCCGACACCCGACAATGGACTGGTATCGGTACACAACACTTACTTGTGACATTGTATGCCGCTCTACTCACATTCACAGCACTCTGGCCCCGTCAGGCATGCACTGGCACCACACACTCATACAGGGTATACCACACAGGCTTCATATATACCATTACGCTACAAAACATGGCTATTTCTCTTCATCATATGCCGACAGAGAGTATATATACAATTATTACGATGGCTGCTGTCCGCAAATCACACACTCTGTTCATCTTCATTACACCAACAATCGCGCACACACACACACGTATTTCTTTTCCCTCTTTGCTATATTTCAACAAACTTTGATCATACCCACAAAAAGATATAAGCATTTTATACAAATACATACAATGATAAATATAAACGAAATGTGTAAAATTGATGAAAACATACGGACAATTTCTTAACATTCTCTCAAAATTTCATTTACAACCCTAACATACAAGAATAAAAAAGATACTATTTGCAAATATCATCCATCATTATGTAAATGGTGGTCAAAATTGCGTAGAGCATGCCTAATTTTAACATCTCGGCTAATTACGTTAAGACTCGGTTTGGTTCCGATATTTTACGGAGTTAACCGATATATTGCCATTAACAATATGACACAACCCACATGGCAAAGGTTGTATCTAGATTTTTTCTGAACAGACATTTACTACCTTTGTATATACTGTATAACATTTTGGTTTAAAACTTGTACAGCTTGAACAAATTACGAGACCAAAATAGATCCAAGCTTCAATATCACCAAGAATGCAAATCGGTCTCAGGTTTTCTGTCAGATTCTCTGTTTCAGTGAAGAGTACATGAGATCAAGGTTCACTTTTAAAATTAACTTCAATAAAGCTGAAAATTGACGAAAATGTTTCTCAACAAACATATCTAGTTTAGTATTTTTGTTACAAAAACAGTAGGTAAGAAAACGAGGAGCTATTGGTATAGGTACTATTATCTGTCTAGTCAACATTGCAAGATGTGATTAAGCATGCTTTTAATAAAACAACTAGTTTCATTACACATATTATACAATACTTTTGAATGAACCTACTTCATAAAAATCCTATTTACAACATTTCTCTCATAAAACAAGCATGAAAACATACACACAACTTTAATGTGCACATGTGTACATTGTTTTAATAGCTACACACTCTATCAGCTTCAGTCTCTCATGTTTAACTGTACACCTACATGATTATAGAATACACAACACAGGGAACGATTACATGCATACTGATATGTAAACGCACTAGACGATCAGCTAACTTCGGCTAACCTCGGCTGATTCCGGTAACATGGGTTCAGGTACGTAATCTGCCGAATATTGACAAATGTTCAAGACATCTGCATCTAAATAGTGTAAAACCTTTTTTAAGGTTGGTAACAGATGATTGGGATGCAGATTTATATCCGAACCTGGAATATCTGGACATTAACGATCAATTCAGCAGTTCCCATACAAATATACCTACATGATGTAATAATGAATTATCTACTAGAATGAACTTGCACCCCTTTCATAATTACCATATATACAGCTTGATGATTAACAAATACAACCAGTTTGACTTCATAGGTCAACTTTAACGGACCTTAAAGGTACATTAATCAGGCTCAGATCTAATAGCTCTACTTTTGTCCAAGTAGGTTAAAACTCCAAGCTTTAATATAGAGGCAATGGAGTCGAACAAAATAAACACTAAAATATCAACAATGTACAAATGGACACTCAAGGTGGCTATGCAAATGACTGTTAATACAGTATCATTAATATTTTGTGTCCCTTTCTATAGAAATATATTCCATTCACAAAATATCCTAGCAGTGACATTGATCAACAATTTTAGACAAGAATCCAATAAATGTACAATACTCTTATGGAAAATGCTAATTTCTAATACATTTTTATGGTAAATAAATTAACATATAGGAATACAATTATAAAATACTTACACAAGGGCAGACAACTCACTAAAGGGGATATAACTAGTATACTATCTATGATTTTAACACATAACAACAGAGAAAATGGACGTAATATTGAATATAAAGAATAACATTCATGATATCTTCTAATGACAATATATGTGATGGGTGATTCTTCCGAGTTTATTTAGGAAGAAAAGTGCGAGACATGGATTCCCAATAAAATCATATGTGGAATACCAGATTCCCTTTACAAGTGCTTTGGAATACCAGGTTATTTAATATATAAAAGTTATATATAACTGACCACTAACAAATAAAGCAACAATGGTAACAAATGGTGTAAAAACATAGCTTAGGAGAATCAGCACAACAACGCTTTCAAGGGCAGGACTGTACCCCCTAACGTACACTTACCTGATGTACAACCCCCACCCCGGGACGACAATACTAAGGATTAGAAATACTTTACAATAGTTAATTCTATGATGTGGGGGATCCAGTCCTGAGCAGAATCTTGTTAGCGACATATTATAGAAAACATTGTTTCAAGAGAGTGAGTGGGTGAAAACTTGTAATGGAATGGTTAAAAACGGCAGGGTGAAATGTCAACAACGACTGAGAGAGGTTAAAGGTTAAATACTAAGACGTTTGGCACCGCTGTGATACAGCCAGTCTGGAAGCCCCTAATGAACGATCTAATGATGTAATATGAGAATTACCTAATCATCTTATAGCTTGATAGAACAAACCTTCATACTGTATCTTGATTTCAGTATATCTCATAAACAATTAATCTTAAATATTTTAATTATAATTTTGTGTGTGTGTGTGTCAACAAATGTAAGTATGTTTCTTTTGGTCATTTTCATGAGCATGGAAAAATAAATGTTCGTTATATATTGTTATAAACAACATAGATTTTATTTAAGTATTTCTTCACAAAATACCATGTTTTACATTCAGGATTATGTACCAATAATTGTTATAAGGGGTTTCGGTATTTTCATGGATTTACTGGAGATCTGGGGTTCAAGGGGTCAATCCATGGTCAAATGACATAATTTTGTACACATATATGAATCTCTTCAGGTGAAGATTAAATGGGAAACAGGCCAACGTTATAAAACTTTGTAATCAAGGACGATAAAAATATTGTAGTACTTTTTCATGTAAATTATATGAAATGATGGGATGTTGAATGAGAATGAAAAGATATGGCACAAAGTATATTTGTGATGGAAGGAGGTAGCAAAATCTTCAACAATTAATTGAAGTCAAATAAGCAACTATTAAGGTAACACATTAAACTCTTTAAATCAAGGGGAGAAAATAATTGTTAGTCTGGACATCAAATGAGGAATTTTAAACATTCAAATGACATGATAAAGAGTTTTTACATGAATATAAAACAAGAATTCTCACCAAAAACATAGATCTATCCCTGAAAATGTTTATGCTATCAAAAGTTTTAAAAAGATTTTAATTGTTCCAACCTGTATTACAGGTCCTCAGGTAAACAGGTACATTGTAAGGTACATTGTATTACAGGTCTGTCCTCAGGTAAACATTCAGTCAGTTTGATACCCCTTCATCTCCATATAAATTTTGATGAGAATTGATTTCTGTCAATAAAATTAAGTCCAGGTTAATTATGTACCTATGTTTTTGGTGAATTATCACATTTTGTTCTTCACTTTTACAAGCATGCCATGTGCCATGCATACTGAAAAAAAATAAAAAGAATACCTGCTGAACAAAAAATAGTGTAACTTCAATTTACAAGGATCGTTCTTCATTACATCTCAATAAGGTGGATTATGACATTACAACTACATACATACTTTATCATTGAGAGGTCATAGAATAATATTTGTGTATATGAATGCAATTTGGATGACAATTAAAATGATGTCCATTATTAATGTCAACCAGATTGCATTCATATTGACAATGAAAACGTTCAATGGCTATAATATTTACATTTTAAAGATTGAAATACATATTTGATGGGAGACCTCAAAGCATGCTGATATAAATGTCACATTGTATACCATGTCTGCATGGAAATCATTGTCTCTTCACAAAGAACCTCCAACACAATCAAGAGAACTGTTCTATTATTGCCATGCCCACACTAAACATTCCACATGGATAAAGTAATCTTTGGTAATGTTACCTAGTCAGACACAGGCTCGAAATGTTCTCAATGCTATTACGTTACTCTTTCTCCTTGAAGAACTCGTCATTTGTAACATACTTTACAATATCAGCAATGTCTGACATACTGTCCTCGTCCTCTGGTTCGGCAGTATAACTTGTGTAGTCTGGGCGCCCACATTGCGGAGGCATAGGTCTCCCACCACCGCCACCACTAGGATCCAGCTCTGTTAAATTTCCCATTTGTTTCTTAGGTTCCTTCTCTAACAGCTTGTCAATCATGAAGCCACCTCCCCCACTGCCTCCATTTGGTGTGTGGCCCATGGGAGGGGGACCAGTTCCATTAGCACCATAAGGGTAGCCCCTTGGGGGCATTCCTGGATGAGGATGTCTATCACCAGGACCATACTGGGGCCCGTAGTACTGACCTGGGTAGGGGCCGTATTGTCTAGGAGCTCCCATATGTCCCTCAGGACCCCCAGGCCCACCTGGGTATGGATATATCCCTACGGGAGCCTGGTGGGGACCCATCTGCCCGGGATGCATTCCCGATGGAAAGGATGCTGGGTTTTGTTGGTTTGCTGCAGTTTTAGTCCCACTTTTCTTTTTTCCTTTCCCCTTTTTACCTTTCGCAGGTTTAGCCGGTTCAGGAAGTTCAGTTCCAGAATGGGAACTGAATCTAGCCTGATTTTGAGCCATGGGACGCATTGGTGGCATGTGAGGAGGTGAGCCATAAGGTCCAGGATATCCTGGAGGAAAGTTACCCATGGGAGGTCCTGGGTACATACCAGGAGAGAAGGGAGCACCTGACCTAGGATGGGGTGCCCCCTGAGGAGGCATGGGAACTCGCTGACTTTTGGGGCTCATAATAGGAGAACTCTGGCCTGGGGGCATCTGACCTGGTGGACCTTGATTTGGGGGCATAGGACCATGTGCAGACATTGGGGGTTCCTGGTTTGGGGGCATTGGGCCATGGGCAGACATTTGGGGACCTTGATTTGGGAGCATCTGGCCACGGGCAGGCATTGAGGGACCCTGGTTTGGTGGAATTGGCCCATGAGCAGACATTGGAGGGCCTTGTATTGGGGGCATCGGACCATGAACAGACATTTGGGGACCCTGGTTTTGGGGCATTGGGCCATGGGCAGACATTGGGGGACCCTGGTTTGGTGACATTAGGCCTTGGGCAGACACTGGGGGACCCTGGTTTTGTGGCATTGCTCCATGGGCAGACATTGGGGGACCCTGGTTTGGTGGCATTAGGCCTTGGGCAGACACTGGGGGACCCTGGTTTTGTGGCATTGCCCCATGGGCAGACATTGCAGGACCCTGGGTTGGGGGCATTGACCCATTGGCAGACATTGCAGGACCCTGGGTTGGAGGCATTGGGCCTTGGGCAGACATTGGAGGACCCTGGCTAGGGGGCATTGGGCCTTGGGCAGACATTGGGGGACTTTGGTTTGGGGGCATTGGGCCTTTGGCAGACATTGCAGGACCCTGGGTTGGAGGCATTGGGCCTTTGGAACACATTGGGGGACTTTGGTTTGGGGGCATTGGGCCTTGGGCTGGCACTGAGGGACCCTGGTTGGAGGTCATAGGGCCATGATCTGTGTTTTCTTGCTTTATGGCCATGTGCCCTTCAGCTGAAATTGCAGGACTTTTGTTTGGGGGCTCTGGAACATTTGTGGAGGTTGAGGGTTCCTTGTTTTGGGGATTAGGTTCATGGGAGGATGTTTGCGGACCCTGGTTTTGAGGTACAGAACCATCAGATGATACTGGCAGAACTTGATTTTTAGGCATCTGACCCTTAGGTGATGTTGGACCATAGTTTGATGACAATGAATCTTTGGCTGATGTAGGACCCTGTTTTGAGGGCATTGGTCCTTGACTTGATACAGGACAGAAGTCTGGGGAAATTGGGCCTGGACTTGACACAGGGCAATGGTTTGGAGACATTGGCCCTTTACTAGACACTGGAGGCCCACGATTAGGGGACAATGGGTCTTCGCTTGGTACTTGAGAGCCATGTTTTGGGGATATTGAGTCTTGCTTTGACAAAGACAGGTTTTCATTTGGTGACCTGCGGCCTTGGTTTGGAAAAGGAGGCCCTTGGTTCTGATAGATTTGGCTGTCACTTGTTGATGGGGGAACTGAGGTACCATGGTCGACTGGTATTGCTCCTGGTGGCGTCTGTGAAATATGGGGTGCTTGACCAGCAGCAGACACAATGGGGGTCTCTGTAGGTGATAGGGGGCCTTGGGATGACTTTGGAGGGCCTTGATTCTGCGGTACTGGGATCGGAGTAGAAACTTTATCACAAGGATGATCTGGGCTAGATATCTTGGGTTCTTGTGTGCTACATGGAGTCATTGCTTCAGAACTTTGTGTATTTGGCATAGGTTCATTCTTCAATAAAGGATGTGACATGGGAAGTGGACCTGCACTTGAGCCTACTGGTGGACTTTTAGGTGTGGTACTATTTGGTCCCATGGAAACCGACTTGGCCTTTTTAGTTTTCCCCTTATTTTTCCCCTTTTTACTCGTACCTGAAACTAAGGGAGGTGGTTGGGCAGGTGCAGTACTCGGACTAGATCCCATGGGAGATGACTGCAGACCAGCTTTAAAAGCATGTTGGGATGTAGTCAGACTCGGTCTCAGTGGAGGTGGACCAGGAGGACCAGGCATTCCTGTGGAGCTGTGATTAGACATTAGGTGGTGGTTTGATGGCACAGGAGGTCCTTGTGGGGTGGACATAGAAGCCATAGAACGACCAGGTGGAATGGCCCCAGGAGGTCCATGTGGACCAGTCATGTTGACTGGCTGACTTCCTGGATTAGGATAAGGACTAATGTTGGCATTGTCACCTAAACCCGGCTGATTTAACATGCGAGGTTTAGGCCCTTGGGAAAGTGGAATATTTCCTGCACGTGGCATCTGACCAGATTGCGACATTCTTTGTGGCATCTGCCCTGGATGTAGCATTCCCTGTTGTGCCATTTGATTTGGATGTGGCATTCTCTGGGGTGGCATCTGACCTGGATGCGACATTCCTTGTGGAGGCATCTGACCAGGTCTTGGCATTCCTTGTGATGACATCTGACCCGGATGGGGCATACCTTGGCGTGGCATCTGACCTTGGTGTGGAGGTCTCTGTGGAGGCATTTGCCCTTGGTGAGGTACTCCTTGAGGTCGCATCTGACTCTGATGTGGTGAACCTTGTGTTGGCATTTGCCCTTGATGTTGCATGTGCCCTGGATGAGGCAGGTCTTGGGGAGTCCTCTGTCCTTGGTGTGACATTCCCTGTGATGGGATCTGACCTTGATGTGTCATGCCCTGTGGTGGCATTTGAACTTGATGTGGCATGCTTTGTGGGGGTATCTGACCTTGGTGTGGCATGCCCTGAGGTGGCATTTGACTTTGGTGTGCCATGCTGTGCGGTGGCATTTGACCTTGAGACTTCATATTCTGTGGTGGCATTTGACCTTGGTGTGGCATTCCTTGTGTTGGCATTTGACCCTGATGAGGCATACCCTGACCTGGCATAGGCCCCATTGGTCGATGCATGGGATGTCCTGGAGGATTATAAGCATTACCCTGGTACATCTGTGGGTAGCCTTGGTGTTGAGGGTAATAGCCCTGGGGAGGTGGGGACATGTACTGTCCATGAGGTGGGGAGCTGTATGGAGGAGGTGACTGCCCTGGGAAGTTTCCTGGACCCATAGGTCGAGAGCCATTACTGTACTGCGGTTTTGGATGTCTGACAGGATGAGAAGGCCCCCCTGTGGAGCCATCCGAAAAATGATCCCGACTTGAGTCATCATAGGGTGGAGGTGGTGGGAACTGTGGTCCACTCATCTGAGATTCTGACCCTCCTGTGCTGCCTGAACTCATTCTCCTGTCCATAATACCAGGGGGCATGCTTCCATCAGAGTTATCTGCCCCTGCAGGAGGTTCCTGTTTTTTAGAATCACCACCTTTGAGAGGCACATCAGCCTTACTCTCTTTAACATCACCTTCCTCTTCCTTCTTTTCCTTGACATTGTCCTCCTCGTAATCCTCTGTCCCTGATGAATCTTCCTGTATCACAGTCTTTTTCTTTTTGGCACTGCCATGCACTTCCTTCTTCTCTTCCTCTTTTTCACTTTTTTTAGATACAGCAGAGTCATCAGAATCGAAATTCAAAAGACTTGTGAAATTGACTTTTTGGGCAGCTTTGCGTCTTGATCTCCTGACAAGAGAGCTATCTGAAGATGATTCGGACTCGCTACTAGATTTATAATGCTGTCTTTTACGAGATTTCTTGATAATGTTTGGTTTTCTGTCACTTTCAGATTCCGACTCCTCTTCATCCTCCCCACTTTCACCATCTTCTTCACTTTCCTCTGATTTAGAATTTGATTTCTGATCAGATTTATCATCAGACTCATTTTCATCACTACTATCATCTGACCGTATCACACGTCGCCTTTTTGACTCTTGCTTTGATTTATTTTTGTGTTTCAGTTTTTTCAGCTTTTCATCAAATGCTGTACGTGATTTTTTACAACTAGTGGGGCCACTTTCATCTGAACAAAGATCTGCACTATCCATGGACTCTTCCTCTTCTTCCTCCTCCTCTTCCTCTTCCTCCTCCTCTGAGCGAGCCTCTCGATAGCTGACTTTCCTCCGAGCACGAGCTCTTGTCGAACGCCGGCACAGAGCACTGTCATCACTATCGTATTCTTCGTCTACAACTGAAACAGGAAGAATCACAAAATTTCTTAGGACATTTTGTTTTCTAAACATATTAACATTATCATTAAGTCTATCGTTTTCTAAACATATCAATTTATCTAAAGCTGTATTACTGCAAATCACTTTGCTTGAATGAGATGGTTTTTGTATCAATTACTGTATACCAGTTATCAAATCTTTTAGGAATAGAGGATCTACATGTATATATAAAGAAAACAATTTAAATCAAGATTCAAATATCATTCTTTCTATTGCAATTTTAAGTTTTTATAAATAAACAAATTAATAATCAATAAGAATTTTTTTATAAGTTTGATTATAGGCCTTTAACTTTGACAATGGTGTAAATGGTGTAAAAACAGGTGTAAATCTAGATATTATACAAGAATTACATGTAATTACATGTCTCGCTTGTCTCCCCTTCTGCATATCATTTAGATTAAGTCATCCCGAAAGAAGTCTAATATCATACACGGTTGTTTCCGCTACTTTTCTCCATTACGAATTAATAATTTGTATATAAAGGTCTTAGTGGACTATGAATTTAAATATATGGGTTTGACTGCCATAGGAATCACACGAAGGTACTTTTTTTCAAGGTGGGTAGTCTTTGTCGGGTGTGTGACTTCTGCTATTGCTCACAATTGCGATTCTAGTTGATCAATTATTAAAATTACATAAAATTTTTTCAAAGATTTTATTGCCACAATGTATTTCTCCAAATATAAAAAGTGAGAAATTAAGTTCAACCCCAAGATATACAGAAAACTTTAACAAGGCCCAATTAATTCATTTACAAAGTCCAATTACCAGTAAATTTTAGTTGAAATTCTGAATCTGAAATTTGTGTTGGGATGGTTACATATAGATACAAGTTTTTTTCCAGGTGCACTTATTATAGCTTATGTACTTAAAGAGAAATTTAGAGTTTTGAGTCTCCGCTGCTGGAAAAGTAACACCTATATATTGCTTCACGGCTTTGCAAACGGGACATATTTGAATATCATCCGTGTCGAGATTTTATGAGATATCCTGTTTTAAATAAAATGCATGGATGCACATACAAACCCTTTACAAAGTGGGAATAGTGATAATAAATGATTAATTAACAGTATTCAAAGATGATTTATTTTTCAAATAATTTAATCTTCTTACCAAAATCATCAAATCTGTTGCCCCGTCTTTTACGTCGGCCACTCCGTCGCGTTGAAGCCCTTCGAGACCGGGATGTGCGCCATTCCTCACCATCAGCACTATAATCACTCTCCTCGTCATCATCATCCTCCTCTACCTCCTCCTGAATCTCTGATGCTGACCCACTGAAACAAGATATCAGTAATACATAACATTCCCAGTTCAATGGCTGTGTTTAAAGCAAGGTACAGAGGCAGCTCAAAGATATGATTTCCACACTGTAAGCTGTATCAATAAATGAAGCAATTACATTAATTTGTAAAAGCCTGATATAATAAATACTGAAAACTTCAACTGCCAAAACAAAAGATCACTACTTGGCAGCCATTTTCTCTTTCCGATCAAATCCAACATTGAATGGACACTACTAGGGACCATAGGGAACCTACATGTGAAGTCTCGAGAAATAATGATGACAAGGATTGCTCACAGATGGACTAACAGACGAAGGGAGATTTGAATAGCTCATGATCACCACCAAATGATAGAGGGCTAATAAAAGGCCTTGTGTTTTAATCTTGGGTGAGCTTAAATGATATCTCCTGTGTTACAGGTACAAAGATTCTTAATTAACTAATGACCATCACCCAACTCATTAATCATTAATACATTACTCTATGGCCTGTTGTATCTATTGGGAGGATAAATTCAATATCACCAAAATATTTATGCTCAACATTGTATTTCATATGAATATCAATAATTCATTGTTATTATTCACTAATAACATAATAGTCTAGTAAGTATTTCAAATTAAGTAACCCTAGAGGAAGGGTCACTATCATTAACATTGTCTGTTCACTTCAAGGAGTCACTTCCCCTTAAATCAATATATCACATCAATGTGCATCTATGTACTTTTTACCACATGTTGTCACTTTAGAAGAAGACTTAGATAGGCTATGCCTGATGTCTAATCCTATGTCAATAAATTTGTTGATTTAATACATTACTTACTCTGACAGCTGATACTCCTCACTATCATCCTCTGGGTTACTGCCGCTATCGAGAGCTGTCAGACTGCGGCCCTTCCTCTTCTTCTTTTTTTTCTTCCTGGACACTCCAGCTGGTTTACCATCCTCCGCCTCCTCTTCTTCCTCCTCCTCCTCCCCATCCTCTTCCTCCTCCTCCTCCTCTGTATCCTCCATCCCCAGGATATTAGACATATCTTTACCTCTACTTCGGCCAGGTTTAGCTGGTAACACCAACAACATTAGCAGGTTATACATTCTTAATATGAATAACTTCACTTGACAACATAACGTTAACAAGAACTAGAAGTAGCTAGCTGAATACCAAAACTCCATAGAGTTTATGAAGGAAATCATAAAGGGGAATAACTCTTTTGTCTATACTTCACCCAGTTTTGTCTAATAACACCTAAAATATACCTAGGTAATTAAATAAACTATCCATTTTCTATACGAATAGCTTAACTGCCTAGTCGAATACCCCAACAATCACTTACAATTGACGCAGGAAAACATTAGAGTAAAATACAGTCAAACCTGTCTATAGCGACCGCCCAAGGGGAGGCAGAAAAACGGTCACTATAGACAGGTTGCCTTTATAGACAGGTCAAAATTATTGCACCAACCAATTTACTTTAAACTGCCATATATAAATTGTCATTGAACAGGGCATTCAGAAGACCAGTCAGAAGTTAAATAAATGCATAAACTTTATAAATCTGAAGGGTTTAATATTTAATGATTTGTGGACCCAAACACAAAATATAACTCAAAATGGTCTTATGGATAATTTTTTTTTTTTAAATATTTTGTTCTGAAGTAATGCTATGTATATGTATCTATCAAATTATCTCCCTTTCTTTCATAAATAAAGAAAAAGAATACACAATAATTAATTAATTAATTATATTTGTGTTACTACTAATTATTTTGTGTTATAGTCTTACTTCTTAAAACCAAAATATTTTTTTTCTGACCCAAATTGAAATCCGGATATTTGTGTCAGTTTACGATTTTTTATTAGTATTGACTAATTAAAGATGGCGGCAGTACAAACGCTAGTACCGACAGCTACGATTAAGAAAGGCATTATTGGCTTTCATGTCGTTATATACAGGGGGTCGTTAGAGCAGGTTTTACTGTAATCCCATTTGGCCATTTCACCGTTCTTCCAGGTTGTTTATAAAACAGTTAACGAGAGTCAAACATCTGGTTTCTCACCTTCTGTCCAGGTATATAAAACCGTTAACTAGAGTCAAACATCTGGTTTCTCACCTTCTGTCCAGGCATATAAAACCGTTAACTAGAGTCAAACATCTCGTTTCTCACCATCTGTCCAGGTATATAAAACAGTTAATGAGAGTCAAACATCTGGTTTCTCACCTTCTGTCCAGGTATATAAAACCATTAACTAGAGTCAAACATCTGGTTTCTCACCTTCTGTCCAGGTATATAAAACCGTTAACGAGAGTCAAACATCTGGTTTCTCACCTTCTGTCCAGGAATATAAAACCATTAACTAGAGTCAAACATCTGGTTTCTCACCTTCTGTCCAGGTATATAAAACCGTTAACGAGAGTCAAACATCTGGTTTCTCACCTTCTGTCCAGGTATATAAAACCGTTAACGAGAGTCAAACATCTGGTTTCTCACCTTCTGTCCAGGTATATAAAACCGTTAACGAGAGTCAAACATCTGGTTTCTCACCTTCTGTCCAGGTATATAAAACCATTAACGAGAGTCAAACATCTGGTTTCTCACCTTCTGTCCAGGTATATAAAACCATTAACGAGAGTCAAACATCTGGTTTCTCACCTTCTGTTCAGGTATATAAAACAGTTAACGAGAGTCAAACATCTGGTTTCTCACCTTCTGTCCAGGTATATAAAACCATTAACGAGAGTCAAACATCTGGTTTCTCACCTTCTGTCCAGGTATATAAAACCATTAACTAGAGTCAAACATCTGGTTTCTCACCTTCTGTCCAGGTATATAAAACCGTTAACGAGAGTCAAACGTCTGGTTTCTCACCTTCTGTCCAGGTATATAAAACCGTTAACGAGAGTCAAACATCTGGTTTCTCACCTTCTGTCCAGGTATATAAAACCGTTAACGAGAGTCAAACGTCTGGTTTCTCACCTTCTGTCCAGGTATATAAAACCGTTAACGAGAGTCAAACGTCTGGTTTCTCACCTTCTGTCCAGGTATATAAAACCGTTAACGAGAGTCAAACATCTGGTTTCTCACCTTCTGTCCAGGAATATAAAACCATTAACTAGAGTCAAACATCTGGTTTCTCACCTTCTGTCCAGGTATATAAAACCGTTAACGAGAGTCAAACATCTGGTTTCTCACCTTCTGTCCAGGTATATAAAACCGTTAACGAGAGTCAAACATCTGGTTTCTCACCTTCTGTCCAGGTATATAAAACCGTTAACGAGAGTCAAACATCTGGTTTCTCACCTTCTGTCCAGGTATATAAAACCATTAACGAGAGTCAAACATCTGGTTTCTCACCTTCTGTCCAGGTATATAAAACCATTAACGAGAGTCAAACATCTGGTTTCTCACCTTCTGTTCAGGTATATAAAACAGTTAACGAGAGTCAAACATCTGGTTTCTCACCTTCTGTCCAGGTATATAAAACCATTAACGAGAGTCAAACATCTGGTTTCTCACCTTCTGTCCAGGTATATAAAACCGTTAACGAGAGTCAAACATCTGGTTTCTCACGTTCTGTCCAGGTATATAAAACCGTTAACGAGAGTCAAACATCTGGTTTCTCACCTTCTGTCCAGGTATATAAAACCGTTAACGAGAGTCAAACATCTGGTTTCTCACCTTCTGTCCAGGTATATAAAACCGTTAACTAGAGTCAAACATCTGGTTTCTCACCTTCTGTCCAGGTATATAAAACAGTTAACGAGAGTCAAACATCTGGTTTCTCACCTTCTGTCCAGGTATAAAAAACCGTTAACTAGAGTCAAACATCTGGTTTCTCACCTTCTGTCCAGGTATATAAAACCGTTAACGAGAGTCAAACATCTGGTTTCTCACCTTCTGTCCAGGTATATAAAACCGTTAACGAGAGTCAAACATCTGGTTTCTCACCTTCTGTCCAGGTATATAAAACCGTTAACGAGAGTCAAACATCTGGTTTCTCACCTTCTGTCCAGGTATAAAAAACCGTTAACGAGAGTCAAACGTCTGGTTTCTCACCTTCTGTCCAGGTATATAAAACCATTAACTAGAGTCAAACATCTGGTTTCTCACCTTCTGTCCAGGTATATAAAACCGTTAACGAGAGTCAAACATCTGGTTTCTCACCTTCTGTCCAGGTATATAAAACCGTTAACTAGAGTCAAACATCTGGTTTCTCACCTTCTGTCCAGGTATATAAAACCGTTAACTAGAGTCAAACATCTCGTTTCTCACCTTCTGTCTAGGTATATAAAACCGTTGACGAGAGTCAAACATCTGGTTTCTCACCTTCTGTCCAGGTATATAAAACCGTTAACTAGAGTCAAACATCTGGTTTCTCACCTTCTGTCCAGGTATATAAAACCGTTAACTAGAGTCAAACATCTCGTTTCTCACCTTCTGTCTAGGTATATAAAACCGTTAACGAGAGTCAAACATCTCGTTTCTCACCTTCTGTCCAGGTATATAAAACCGTTAACGAGAGTCAAACACCTAGTTTCTCACCTTCTGTCCAGGCTTTCTCTACCTCTTGTTGTATTGCAGTGTTGATCATTTCATCATAGTCTTCAAACTTGTAGCTGGTCTTGTTACGCGAGCGACAGGAACGTGTGGCAAATGACGGTTTGGACTTTTCTTTATGATGCTTGTGATGATGTTTATGGTGGTGGTGGGCCTTTCTGTATCGCTCTGGTCGTACTCCTTCATCACTGCTTTCACTCTCTTCTTCAGGCTCAATGTTCTCCTTTAGTTCCTGACAACACACACATATAAACTAGGTCATTTCTCATGGTACCTAAGTTATAAACTGGGACATTTCTCAGAATACCTTAGTAATAAACTAGGACATTTCTCAGGGTACCTTAGTTATAAACTAGGACATTTCTCAGGGTACCTTAGTTATAAACTAGGACGATTCTCAGGGTACCTTAGTTATAAACTAGGACATTTCTCAGGGTACCTTAGTTATAAACTAGGACATTTCTCAGAATACCTTAGTTATAAACTAGGACGATTCTCAGGGTACCTTAGTTATAAACTAGGACATTTCTCAGGGTACCTTAGTTATAAACTGGGACATTTCTCAGGGTACCTTAGTTATAAACTAGGACATTTGTCAGGGTACCTTAGTTATAAACTGGGACATTTCTCAGGGTACCTAAGCAAGTTTTTTCACACTGGAATATGTATCCTTTCTGTGGTACATGGCTAGGAAATACTTTCACATTGGTAACAATGAGAAGGAAATAACTTTTCATCAAATGAATTCATTCCCAGGCTAGCAATATGAAGAAAGAATTTAATGTGTTTTTCAAAAAAGCGTGTTGGGTATTGCGAGTCCCCTACCATGCCCCTGCTTAAAATAGTAACAGTGACCATGGATTTGACCCAAAAACCCTGAAACTCAAACTTGATATGTAGCTTCTCATACTAAGGTTACATAAAAACTTTCACCAACATACCTTGAAGCATGGCCAAGAAAAGTGTGGAAAACTAAGTAGGCGGACTGACAGATGGACGGATGGATGGGGAAGAACCTATAGTCCCCCGGCTCCACTGGTAGGGGAATATTTATCACAATGTTAACTTTGAATTGTTTTCTGAACCAAATCACACAGAAGTTTCTGCATATATTGTGACAGATCAGTACTGTCACAAAATATACAGAAACTGTTAACTATGATTGCATAGTCTTCCATACATTGGAATCTGAGAATGATATGTTGTTATATTTGGTAAATATACCATTCCTTATATTATAGACATGTCAGTTTACCTCATTCAGGATATTGTCCAGACTAATTCCAACATAGGCCAGCCTTTCCTTCCTGAAAAATAAAATAAAATGTATATGTAAATGACAAATTTCGAAATTCAGCACTGGTCAAGGTAAAAAAAAATCTTTTTTTTGTAAAATCTTTTGGTTTGAAAACTATAAAAACAAGAGGCCCATGGGCCTTAACGGTCATCTGACTCGAAAGACCCTTGTACTATTGTAGTATACATAATCAGTAGCAAGTCCAGTGGTACTGTTGGCCATGGGTGGCCATCTTGGATTTCAGACTGACTCAAAATAACGACACTTTGTCAGGACCGTGTCAGGATCATCTTGGACAAGATTGAGTTAAATCCCACTGGTGGAAGTTGAGAAGAAGTTTAAAATAGGAGTTGTTTAGGAAAACCATGACTGTGTGAACATGTTACAAAATGGCTGTCATGGCTGCCATGTCTAAAGCTTTTACAAGGCCGAACAATAGCAATGCTTTGTTGGCTCCCCTTCCTTAACATCCCTACTAATTTTCATCTTAATGGCACCAGTGGAACTAAAGAAGTAGTTTAAGATGTGTTTTTCAAGATGGCTGCCATGGAGGCCATCTTGGATATCAGACCAACCAAAAAACTAACAACACTTGGTCAGGACCAGCTCAGAAATTGTTTCAGGTAACTTGTGAAAATTGAGAAGTTTTAAATGTGAAAAGATTACAGATGGCACATATTGGCACATATTGACGGATGAACACAATGGCTATACATCATGCTGACCTAAAAAAGTACACTCAAAAGCAATATTCACTATAGTTTTGTATTTTGTTTAGAAAACATGGGACATATTACATTACTTGAGAAAAAAAAAGCTTTTTTGAAAATAAGGTTATCAATTCAAACAAAACTTGCTTATACATAGTACTTTGCTAAATGAGCAATACTTTTGGCAAACTGTATCAAAATATTAGATAAATAAATAAAAAAAAATCTAAAAATTGCAAGAGCAGTAAAATCACCAAGTTTTTTTTTGCCCATGTGTGTGTATGGTAGTCAAAATTTTATATCATTTCCATCACAGAAACATTGGTTGATATCACAATCTTTACATTACCTTTTGGTTAATCTGTCCTTTTTCTTCAGGGCAATATCAAGCTCTTTCAGGTTAGCAAGCAGACGTTCTACCAGCATTTTCTGTAAAATGAAATGTTTAATACACTGAAATTCTATAACATTAAGAAATATTAAATATTAAATCATTAAAAAGTGGTCTGAAGATTTATATCATGGTCTCCAAACAATGTCACCATTATTGATTAAAAAGATTACAGCTATTTACAAATAAAGCAAAAACGAACATTACAATATCTTCTTTTTTGAAAAAATTTTTTTTTTTATCAAGTGTATAGTTGGATATTTCAGTTTACATACATGTTCGCAGGGTGGACAAAACCACTCGCCGTCGGGTATTATCATCAGTGGTGGTCGCAGACAGGCGGTATGATACCCAGCATCGCATTTATCACACAACAGTATCTGGAATATACAAGGAATACCATAAACTAGAAGGAAACTATCCAGGCAGACACAAGACTAGGAAATCCAACAGCAGCGTAAGTTTCATCCAATAGAATCTCTTGTCAAGCACCAGTGTACATGCCAGTTGAGAATGGACAAGCAGGATCTATACACATAACTGTATGATATCCAAGATTTCTAAGCATTCAGAAATTATTTACTAGTCATAGACCAGGAAAAAGTGTGTAAAATATAGATCACAAAAAAGTCATTTTTGGTGGAATTGAAGCTAAATGCAAAATCTAACCTGGGTCAGTAAAGTTGAAAATAGATCAGTGTTATATAAACTACACAGTGTTGTAGATCTATCCACATGAAGAGTTTCCTGACTAGAATTATCCGAGAAACAAGTGTTTAGCCAAGATGTCACGGTTGGCTAGATTGATGGAATGAAGTTACCTGGTAATACTCAGTTGATATGACAGCAGACATAGATATTACTCCAACATACTGTATGAAACTTTTCTATCAAAGGAAATTTCAATCATGAAATCACTGCCAACTTTACTTTACCAAACCTATTTGTCCATACAATACCTACCCACTCGGGTTGGTTGTACTTAAGGCACTTGCAGCACGGTGTGTCATCTGGTACAACGCGCTTCTTTTCTTCTTCCACTGCCTCTGTAAAGTCAATCGTAACTGTAGTTATAGAATAACCTCTTACTATTGTTTCTTGTTAAAAAAACAACCTTGTAAAACATTAGGCAGCACACTCACATGCCATCAGGGCTCAAAGTGGCACCTATTTTAGTGGCCATGGCGCCTTAAATTCACCATTGGCGACCAGATATTGACCTATAATTAAGGCACTTGCATGGCCACTAAAAAATTGTGAAAATTTGCAATTTGGTTAATCTTTCAAAGGTTGCAGTAAATGCGAAAATGATGTTCCCAATCGAAAAAGTTACAGAGAGATGTTATACTGTATTAAAGAATTAAAAGATCTTTTTTTTTTTAAAGTTTAGACAACTTGGCCGGCCGACTAACTTTTCCAATTGACACCTAGATTTTATGACTTGGTAGCCAAATAGGCGACCTGGAAAAAATATCCACTTTGAGCCCTGGCCATGTTCCCAAATCTTGCAAGGAGTCTCCTTAGATTACTGAACTTAAAAAATGAGGTCTTGAAGGCCTGAATCGTTCACATGAATATTTAGTAATAGTAGCAAAATATTCTCATTAAAATCTACACTTCATGATTCTTCAAATAATGCTCAATGAAGATTCTAATATATATGACCCCTGTGATCTTGAAAAAGATCAAGGTCATTGATATGAGGAAGGTTTATAGCATCCCACCAAAAGTATAAGCAAGATAAATATCATGAACCTGAACTTCAAGATGTGGGGAGGGGTTTTAAAAGTTTTCAATACATTTAATTTAATCCTGACGACACTGAAAGTAGGTGAAGGCCATTTATATCAGGAAACTGGCCAAATATGTATACATGTACAGTGACCACAAATCTTCAGGCAATGGAGACAATGATTCTTGAAGCTTTACCATATAGACGCCATAAATGTAGGTTTAAATTTATATTGTCCCTATATTTACCATCTAGATGCCATAAACGAAAAATAAAATTTATATTGTCCCTATATTTACCATATAGATGCTATGAATGTAGGTTAAAATTTGAATTGTCCCCATATTTACCATATACCTGGTAGATGCTATAAATATAGGTCAAAATTTGTATTGTCCCTTTCCAGATGTTTGCTGGCCAAATATCAGTCCCCATGTAGTAACTCTCCTAGAAGTTGTTTGAATTAATAAGTTGATAATTGGATGACTTTTAACAAGAGATCCCAGATTTCTGAGAAATAGCGATAACAAGAATTAATTTAGGGAGGGACGGACAGAAGGACGGATCGCGAATGCATGGCGATTTGAATAGCACACCATCTGATGATGGTGGGTAAAAAAATCATAAAATTGAATTCCTCCTGAAATTAGTAACTAATGAATTCATAAGAAACTTTAAGTCTTTGTTATGAAAACTTACACTTATATTATCATTAATCATGCAATGTTCTTACACTACTACATACATGTACTAAAGTAAATATTTATATTGAATATCAAGATCATCATTCAGTTTAACTGTCATTTCAAACAAAATTACAAATCCTGTTAGAGAAATTCATTACTTACTTATGGCTGCTTGCCTTCGTGCATTTCTCCCCTTTTGGATTTTGAAATCCTCGTCAGAATCAAACTCCGACTCAATCTGGAATTCACTACTATCATTTGCTTCCTCTTTTATCAGCTCTTCATCAGTCGATACTTCAAACACCAGTAACTTCTTTTTCTTCTTGGCCATTTTTCTGACCCGGACACTTCTCCTCCTTCCCGATAGATCCTCCTCATCCAGCTCTGTAGTAGAGGATGAAGATGGAGGTTCAACCTTGGGGGCTGGGGTGGGGGCTGGGGTGGGGGCTGCGGTGGGGGTAGATTTGGGAGTCACATTCTTTTTCCCCTTTGGTGTTGCTTTAGGAGTGCAGTCTTCTTCATCACTTTCAAATTTCTTTTTCTATAAAAATCATCATCACAGTTGTAAATTATAGTACAAAGTTATTACCAAGTAACATTGTTAATGTATATAGCGAATGCTTCACGCCTAATTCTAAAATAGGTAGGTAGACAATTATGAAGATCATGAAGAATGTTGATTCTAATTCTTAAACTGCAATAAGTTGCTATAATACATATGTACTATAATAAGAACTAAAAATACCACAAAAAAAAAAATCAAGACCAAAAACAGTATTCTAACCATTAGGATGGAAAATTAAATCATAGCAATATACATTAGGACATTAGGAAGAAATCTATGGCCGTATGAAACTATTTCACATTTTCAAAAAAAAAATTATCAATTGCACTCAAGTTTTATATCCATAATAAAAAGTTTTCTTAGCCCTGATCATGACGATCAACTAAATTCAGGCGACAACCATTGGAATTGTAATCTCTTATACATGGGGAGTTAGGAGGGATGCTCAACTCACCAGAGTTTTATTAGATTCTACACGGGAGTTGTCTACCCTTACACCTATATAAAACTACACCAGTAATAAAATGTTGGTATATATAATTATCACCTTGACTGGTCGAGAACTTTTCCTGGTAGGTGTAACTTCCACCTGTCTGCCACGTCCGTTTCCTTTGCCCTTTCCTCGTGCTGTCCTTCCTCCACTCCGATTTACCTTACTCAGGGGAACATCGTCACTGTCCACACTCTCTTCCTGAGAGGAGGAGGATGTGGCTATGACTCTAGCTGGTACCCTCTTTTTGGACTTGCCCTTTGCTGCAGCTTTTTTACCTCCTTTTAACTTCTTGGAGTCTGGCTCAGCGGACGACGTATCAACAGAGTCCTCAAGTTGTAGTTGTCGCTTGCGTGATTTATCCGGACTTTTAGCAGTCTTTGTTAAAATCTCTTCCTCGTCCAGTGATACATCTCCATTAAGCTTTTCCTCCTCCTCTTTATCATGCTTTGCCTCCTTTACAATGTCAGATGTATTTGTTGTGTTGTTTTCATCCTCTCTTTCATCTTCATTTTCTTCCTTGTTCTTGTCTTTGGATTCTATCTTATCATCATTTTTAGCCTTACTCTTATTGGATTTCGGTGCTACTTTTCTTACAACAGGCAGAGGAGCTTGAGGAAGGGGTACTGATTTTCTTGATCTTGAACTCCTTCGTAATATTCCAGTACTATCTTCAATATTATCTATTTTTTCTTCACTATTCTCCTTTTCCTTGCATGTCTCATCCTCTTTTATATCAGTCATTTCTTCCTCGGGTTCTTTCACACCTTTCTCCTCTATAGAATCTTTTATCGGTCCTTTACAATCACTGGTCTCTACCACATGTGAGTGTTTAGGAGATGGTGGCTTTTCCTCAGATGCCACATCCTTTTGTGGCATGTTCTCAACATCTTCACTCTGTGTACTGTCTTGCCCTTTCTCTGGTTTCCCACTTTCTTCAATCTGTTTACTTTCATTAGACTTAATTTCCTTTTTCTGATTGTTGGAATCTGTAGGTTCTTTATCACTAGTTTGTTTGGATTGTTCATCACCATCAACTGATCCTGTTGTTAATTTATTGTCAGAACGCTTTGGCACATCATCACTGCTCGACTTACTTTCGATATTATCTTCCTTACTATGAGATTCTCCAGTTTTTACTGTTAATGGAGATTTTTTGTCATCACTTTTCTTTCTCTTTTCTTCCTTCTCCCCCTTTTTATCTTTTTCTGACTTGTTTTCACTCTTTCCATCTTTAATTTCATCAGTTTTTATTAATTCTTTTCCCGTACTATCACAGTCTTTCTCTGACTTGTCTTTTCTGTGGCTATCTGTACTTTCTGTTTCACATTTTGGATCAGACTTTTGTTCATCATTGTTTTTACTTTTCTTAGATTGTAAATTTCCTTCAGTGTTGTTATCACCAGATTCATTGTCAATTGTCTCACTTTTTTCTTTGTCTACCCCAGTTTTCTTTTCTTTATTCAGATCTAGTTTGGTTTCACTTTTGCTATCTTTATTAATGTTCTCTGGTAGCTCTGTTTCTGACTTGTCTTTAATTTCACTTGTTTCACATGGACTATCCCGTTGTTTAACACCAGTTTCAAGTTCGTTTGGTTTTGTATTTTCATTTGATTCACCAGATTTGGGTGTTTGATCCTCAACTGAACCTTCCTTTTCTTTCATATCAGTCTTATCTTGTTCTTCCTTTTCTGTTTTAGTACTTCTGTCTTTACTTTCTGTCTTCCTGTTTGATTTCTTTATTTTATCATTGACAGACTTATCTCCCTTGATTTTATCTTCATCCTCCAATGTTGCATTATCAATTTTCATCGTCTCTTCTTCCTTTTCTTCCTTGTCATCACCTCCTTTGGAAACATCTGATATAGAGGATTTTTCTGTACTTTGCTGAAGTTTATCATCCACTTCAATACCTTTTTCACTATTTTTCTCTTTTCCCTTCAAGATTTCATGACTTCCTTCTTTTTCCTCAACTTTTTCCTTCTTCACTTCAATAACACCCTCCTCTGTGTTAGCTTCCTTTTTTATTTGTGTAGAGGATGCTTCTTTCTGTGATGTTTTATCCTCTTTTTTAACTACGACACCATCCACTTCATCCTCCGATTCAGATTTGACCTTTGGTGAACGTTCATTCTCTGCCTGTTTGTCTGGCTCCTTTTTAATAGGTGGGTTTGAGTCCAGGGAATCCTCTGATGTTTCTGATTTTATGTTGGATTTGTCTTCACTTTTTACACTGTCTCCTGTAATATAAATATCATGACACACTGACAAAAGGTTTGTATTATTAAACAAGGATGGATAGTATTGCAACAGCAATACAAATCCCCTGCCTGAGCTAGAAGTGCACCTATTTATTTCCCATTTTTTTTTAAATGGTTTTTCGAGAAAAAAAATGTGGGATGCACAACTACATGTTATACTGATCATGTATACCAAGTTTCATTAAGATCAGAGTAGTACTTTAGAAGGAGTTGTCCGGATAACTGTTGCGTGAGACAGACAGACAGACAGACGGACGGACGGAGGGTAAACCTTAAGTCCCCCCGTTTTTCAAACGGCAGGGGACTAATAACGAATCGTCTTTGTATCAAATTACAAACTCTGACAAATTATAATATGCTTCATCATCAGAGAAATTCTCTCATTCCACAACAATATTCTGTTTGAATAAATGCCATTGATAAAGTTTACTTCTTACCAAACTAATAAATTGAATTTACAATATGGTGTGAGGAATGCTGATTCCCCAATAGGAAAGGGGACAAATTCTGTACAGATGAAAACTGTTTTCACAGTCCTTAATACTGATGTTGAGGTGGAGGCGTGTATGAGATTGTGATGCTACATACCAGAGTTGGTTGTATTATCTTCCTCTGGAGTCTTCAGGCCAATACTGCTCTCTAGGTTCCCTATCAAGACTGCAAGCTCTGTTCTATTTCTGAAATTTTTTTAATATATTTTCTTTTTGAAAACAAATAATGAACTTTTAATGAGGATCAGGTTACCTTTTATTTTTTCATGATGACAGATTTCTATTGGGGAAAATTTCATAAAACAATTTTTTCTAAGTTTCAGACAAAACTGATGTCAGTACAAACCGTTGTAATTAAATGTCCTCTTTATAAGTGAGTTAAACAGGCTTACTTCTCCTGGGGTTAATGTTTTACCTGTCCTTTATATAAGTGAGATAAACAGGCTTACTTCTCCTGGGGTTAATGTTTTACCTGTCCTTTAGATAAGTGTGGAGTTAAACAGGCTTACTTCTCCTGGGGTTAATGTTTTACCTGTCCTTTATATAAGTGTGGAGATAAACAGGCTTACTTCTCCTGGGGTTAATGTTTTACCTGTCCTTTATATAAGTGTGGAGTTAAACAGGCTTACTTCTCCTGGGGTTAATGTTTTACCTGTCCTTTATATAAGTGTGGAGATAAACAGCCTTACTTCTCCTGGGGTTAATGTTTTACCTGTCCTTTATATAAGTGAGATAAACAGGCTTACTTCTCCTGGGGTTAATGTTTTACCTGTCCTTTAGATAAGTGTGGAGTTAAACAGGCTTACTTCTCCTGGGGTTAATGTTTTACCTGTCCTTTATATAAGTGAGATAAACAGGCTTACTTCTCCTGGGGTTAATGTTTTATCTGTCCTTTATATAAGTGAGATAAACAGGCTTACTTCTCCTGGGGTTAATGTTTTACCTGTCCTTTAGATAAGTGAGATAAACAGGCTTACTTCTCCTGGGGTTAATGTTTTACCTGTCCTTTATATAAGTGAGTTAAACAGCCTTACTTCTCCTGGGGTTAATGTTTTATCTGTCCTTTATATAAGTGAGATAAACAGGCTTACTTCTCCTGGGGTTAATGTTTTACCTGTCCTTTATATAAGTGAGATAAACAGCCTTACTTCTCCTGGGGTTAATGTTTTACCCGTCCTTTATATAAGTGAGATAAACAGGCTTACTTCTCCTGGGGTTAATGTTTTACCTGTCCTTTATATAAGTGAGATAAACAGGCTTACTTCTCCTGGGGTTAATGTTTTACCTGTCCTTTATATAAGTGAGATAAACAGCCTTACTTCTCCTGGGGTTAATGTTTTACCCGTCCTTTATATAAGTGTGGAGTTAAACAGGCTTACTTCTCCTGGGGTTAATGTTTTACCTGTCCTTTATATAAGTGAGATAAACAGGCTTACTTCTCCTGGGGTTAATGTTTTACCCGTCCTTTATATAAGTGAGATAAACAGGCTTACTTCTCCTGGGGTTAATGTTTTACCTGTCCTTTATATAAGTGAGATAAACAGGCTTACTTCTCCTGGGGTTAATGTTTTTCCCGTCCTTTATATAAGTGTGGAGATAAACAGGCTTACTTCTCCTGGGGTTAATGTTTTACCTGTCCTTTATATAAGTGAGTTACACAGGCTTACTTCTCCTGGGGTTAATGTTTTACCCGTCCTTTATATAAGTGAGATAAACAGCCTTACTTCTCCTGGGGTTAATGTTTTACCTGTCCTTTATATAAGTGAGATAAACAGGCTTACTTCTCCTGGGGTTAATGTTTTACCTGTCCTTTATATAAGTGAGATAAACAGCCTTACTTCTCCTGGGGTTAATGTTTTACCCGTCCTTTATATAAGTGAGATAAACAGCCTTACTTCTCCTGGGGTTAATGTTTTACCTGTCCTTTATATAAGTGAGATAAACAGGCTTACTTCTCCTGGGGTTAATGTTTTTCCCGTCCTTTATATAAGTGTGGAGATAAACAGGCTTACTTCTCCTGGGGTTAATGTTTTACCCGTCCTTTATATAAGTGTGGAGTTAAACAGGCTTACTTCTCCTGGGGTTAATGTTTTACCTGTCCTTTATATAAGTGAGATAAACAGGCTTACTTCTCCTGGGGTTAATGTTTTACCCGTCCTTTATATAAGTGAGATAAACAGGCTTACTTCTCCTGGGGTTAATGTTTTACCTGTCCTTTATATAAGTGAGATAAACAGGCTTACTTCTCCTGGGGTTAATGTTTTACCTGTCCTTTAGATAAGTGAGATAAACAGGCTTACTTCTCCTGGGGTTAATGTTTTACCTGTCCTTTATATAAGTGAGATAAACAGGCTTACTTCTCCTGGGGTTAATGTTTTACCTGTCCTTTATATAAGTGAGATAAACAGGCTTACTTCTCCTGGGGTTAATGTTTTACCCGTCCTTTATATAACTGAGATAAACAGCCTTACTTCTCCTGGGGTTAATGTTTTACCTGTCCTTTATATAAGTGAGATAAACAGGCTTACTTCTCCTGGGGTTAATGTTTTACCTGTCCTTTATATAAGTGAGATAAACAGCCTTACTTCTCCTGGGGTTAATGTTTTACCCGTCCTTTATATAAGTGAGATAAACAGGCTTACTTCTCCTGGGGTCAATGTTTTACCTGTCCTTTATATAAGTGAGATAAACAGGCTTACTTCTCCTGGGGTTAATGTTTTACCTGTCCTTTATATAAGTGAGATAAACAGGCTTACTTCTCCTGGGGTTAATGTTTTACCCGTCCTTTATATAAGTGAGATAAACAGGCTTACTTCTCCTGGGGTTAATGTTTTACCTGTCCTTTATATAACTGAGATAAACAGCCTTACTTCTCCTAGGGTTAATGTTTTACCTGTCCTTTATATAAGTGAGATAAACAGGCTTACTTCTCCTGGGGTTAATGTTTTACCTGTCCTTTATATAAGTGAGATAAACAGGCTTACTTCTCCTGGGGTTAATGTTTTACCTGTCCTTTATATAAGTGAGATAAACAGGCTTACTTCTCCTGGGGTTAATGTTTTACCTGTCCTTTATATAAGTGTGGAGATAAACAGCCTTACTTCTCCTGGGGTTAATGTTTTACCTGTCCTTTATATAAGTGAGTTACACAGGCTGACTTCTCCTGGGGTTAATGTTTTACCTGTCCTTTATATAAGTGAGATAAACAGCCTTACTTCTCCTGGGGTTAATGTTTTACCTGCACACTATTTCCCATGTCTCTGCATCAACATCGTCCTGATCCTCACGATACACCATCAGGTTCTGTTCTTTATCCTGTAACAGACTCACATCGTTAAGCCAGCATTCAAACTATTGTATGTATGAATATCAGAGAGTTTCTTACATGTTAAACAAGGATAACTATACTTAATTACTTTAATTATAATGACAATTATGAAACAAGTTATAAAATATATTAGTTACATGTTGGCCCAGAAGTGAGCATAGAAGGGAGGAGGATATTATGGTAGATAAACAGGAGTATTTGGGGGGGAGGGGGGGGAGGGGGGGGACCCATGTGGTCGTATAGGTGACACCAATACATTTTCACATTAAAGGAAAAGTCTGTTAAAAGTTTCTGTAATACTTACAAGTATGTACCAGTAGGCCAGTCCATTTTTATCCCTGCCTATTGGCTGGAATCTCATAGCAACTGGTTCCTCTTCATTTACCTTCTCTTTGAACTTTGTATTGTAGTCAAACTGGTTCTCTAATAAGTTCTGAAATAACCAAATGTTTGTCAGTAGGTGTCAAGTGTCCAGATGAATATCAAACACTGGTATGTGTTAGAGTTCTCAGGGTGTCATCACTAGAAAAACTTGTAGATTTTATATTTTTTACTGACTAGGTTAATGCTTCTGTGAACATCTCTTCTGATCAACTGTTAAGAAATCAAATGACCTTTCACATTATACTTCCATATCCAACCTTCAATAATGGTGCAAAGATTTAAATTTTCATCCAACTAATTCTACTATCCAAAAGGCTTCACATCCAAATCATAGCACTGCTTTAATTAAATATACAATGGTACCCTGGTCCATCCATATATTTAACAATATAATGCTCCTTTTGAAAACAAATCTTGGGAGAATATTGATCTTACCTTAAGAATTTTCAGTTTGGTTGATGTTTTGGAATGTTTGTAGCCAAATCTTTCCACCTCCCATGCATCAATTTCTGAATAGGTGTAACAGTACTGAAATAAAATAACAAACATACAGCTTAGCTTCCCTTTACACACCTTTATATTTCTTTGTCAAAGTTCTGTGAAAATACTTAATGTAAATCCACATATTTTGGTGCACTCAAATTTTAGGCCATAATCTAACTAAAACAGATTAAACCCAATGATGTACATGTATTAGCACACATAAAATGCTTCAAAATACTTTCAGTGCAAGAATTGCTTAAAAAAGATTGCTTCAAAATACTTTCAGTGCAAGAATTGCTTAAAAAAGATATGTACATATACAGTAGAAAATATGTCAACAAAACCTTTAAAATCACTTATTTTCTTCTTTTGATCTCTATACTAGCAGTAGCAATATCATGCCTCTCCATCCTCACCTTGACAACATATCGCTCCCACTTTTCTGTTGAGACAGAACCCTTTCCAACACGTCTCAGCAGCCGCACATGAATATCTATGAGGAACGATGACACTACAAAACAATTAACAATCAAGTCAAAATTTTATCTGATAAAACAAAATCAAATTCAGGAAGATAAGAATGGATCAAATTATCAATTCATATCAAGAAATTCCCTTTATGGTATGTATTTCTAATATTACAATATCTATATATTATTAATGTGTGAAGTTTTGAAGAAAAAAAGCAAATACTGAAATATGGTTGGTAGAACATTTTAGTGATACAAACTTTAATTAAAACAATAACAAAACATTCTGGAAGATGTATGCAAATAGATGACATTTAAAACACAGGTAGACTCTTCAGATGGCATTGGGCAAACTTGCAGTTTTTTTTGGTGTCTTTTTGTTGTTGTGTTTTTCCTGTGAGAGAAATTGCATGTCTAAAGATGATAAAGAAAATATTTTATAAATACATATGTACCTCATATCAACATTTAAGAGGTAAGAGGATACACAAATAGGCTATAATAAATGCCAATTGCAATAATGTTCTTATCTTTTATGAATATGATAAAAGTCTGCCTTTATGGAGGTTGTGGACAGTTGAGGAGATTTTTCAGCATGACTGTTGTTTTTTTTTATTATTGTTTTCCTCTTTCTTTTCTAACTTTATTTATTATTAAGACTCCTATTAAATCCAAGTTAAAGGGAATTTTAGCTTTACTCAAAAAGATTTGGGTGAAAAGGCTTGGCAGGCACATTCACCAATCCAGAGGAATTTTCTTCAACACTTATTCATTGGAATAAGCAATATATTTGGCATAAATTTCCTCCATTTAAATAATATATTACTGTAACATTGTTTGTCTTGACACTACACAATGGTTTACTAATGAATTAAGAAATGTGTATATGTTTAATTTGTGTAGTAAATGTCTATAATTATGTGATCCTATTCACAGAGACACATTTGTTTTTTGCACATTTGACATTTATATAATATCTATATACATAAATATATACATGTATATGCACACATGTATAAACAGATCTTTTATTTGTAATTAGTAATGCTGGTAATTACTAAAGGGGGGTAACTGTGATTTGTTGATATTTCTTTTATCTCAAAGCGTGAGCTGGCGTTGTAATCAAAACATACATATTTACATATTATAGAATTATGATTTCATTATCATCAATGGCAGTCATGTCATATTATGTAAATTAAGACGATATCACTGTAAATAATTTAATTAACCACAAATGCGAAATAAATCCTAGACATTTCCTTTAATTTTGAGGCTTCGGTGTTTGTTTGCTTAACTCCACCGGAAAGCATCATTGATGATATTTCAGACATTTGTTATCGTGTAATGATATAAAATGATCCAGAAAATATCAATGATATTTTATGCATTGATTTAAAAATGTGGTTCAGTTTCTAAAAGGATGTGTTGCGGGTCTTCAAATGTAGATATACTGACTGGAGTCGATTTACAAAAGTCGTCAATTTACATTCAAAAACAATGAAAATGCTATGTCGGCCTCAATAATATCTAAAGTATAACGGATGTTTGCAAAGATCACAACATACCATGCTTTGTGTCTTCAATCCAATTCTGCAGATCTACATGAGAAGTCTCTGCAAGTCCCAATCTCTCGCCATATTTGTCGAGAAACGAGCAAATAACGGCGAAGTTAGGATCACTGTGGCAGATCGCTTCTGATGCAGCCGCCATCTTGATTATGCTAATGATTGCAAGTAGACATAACTTTTTATAAATAACTAAATTTTTGTTATTAAAATGACCTATAAATCTTATTAATTTGTAGATTTACTCTATGTTTAATTCAATTTAGCATTTATGAATTCTTAATATATAATTACAGCATTAACGCATCCCACGTGATACGAAACTAAACTATGAATACAAAGCTAGGCTATTTTAGCTGCCTTCACCTTTGCTGTAAACAAAGCACCGACTATAATCCGTTCCAGAAATCTATACTTTTAACAGACGATAGTTGCATATGCGGTGCGTGTACAATTTCTATCAACTGACTTATACTTAGCCCCTCATCTAACTCCTTCGTAGAACAATACTATCACAAAATATGCATCATAAATGGGGAAATAATGATAAATCCTAACGTAGGTCTTATTTTAGAATTTTCAAGGCGTTCCTCTTAACAGTTTCACCATTTAGACTAGTATGTTATTGTGGGGCAAATAAATATATATTAATTTGTTCAATTCCGACAATTTACTGCACGGTAATATAAAGGACAATCGTCTAATATATGACCACACAACTTGGAATGTGGAAGGGAACTGTGCTGTTGAATGTTTAAAGTAATCAAGACTGGTCTAAGTAATAAATTATTTATTAATTAACCATTATGATGTGTAAGTAAATATGAATAGATGTGAAATACCAGAAAATATGATTACTAAGTTGATAGTTATAGGTGGTAAGTTGATCACTGTAAGCATAGCATTTATATAAACGAAGCCGTGTGAACTCAGACCTAGGTATTTCTAACTTGGCTAAAGAGCGGAGAGAAGGGAGGGATTTTCAAATGACTATGCAGGGACGTCCGTGAAAAAAAAATGTGAAAACACATTTCTTATACATTGCTTGCTGGACCCGTTAACGCAAATCTCTAATCTAATTTATATGAGTATGGATGTCCTCTATATCGCTAACATAGATCCATACACTAATGAATGCAGACTGATAATAATTTAACTGTTACGTTTTCTAATATATAATAAGCTATAGGGTAGTATGTATTCAGCATGTCACAAACTGGTCGGGTAGTAGCTTATCACCTCACATCCTGTAGATCAGCTGAGTCCGGCTGAGTCACCTCAAAACTCATCTGAGAATAATACACAGCTTTATTACATTTTTACCAGTGAAATATCAAAAAGTATTCATTCTATAAAAGTGATATTTTTCACTAGTGAAAAATATCACTTTTGCTGATTTGACCAATCAAATTAATGATTAGAAAATACCAAAATAATTGACCAATCAGAAAGCCCGACATATATGTCAGCAACTAGACAGGGGAAACTACTTTTTTTGTTTACAAATTATCGCTGTAGTCCTAGTAAGCATACGGGGTAGGGTTTTCGTTGATAAAAAAATGTAATAAACAGAATATCTAACAGTGTCTTCAGTAAAACCAAATATATTTCACTCGTGTGGCTAATATTTTGATATTTTTCACTCGTGCTGCGCACTCGTGAAAAATATCAAAATATTAGCCCCACTCGTGAAATATATTTGGTATTACTGAAGACACTGTTAGATATCCTCTATGTACATCTAAATTATTCTAGTCACGTGACAGCGATTACTTCAACAATGACGTCTCATCAACATTCTTCTTCCAAAGGATCATCTGATTATATCTTGTTGAGAATATATTATTAAATTGTGATTATCTGTGTATGGCCTATTCATACCGAACGTGAAGTCTTGCTATTAGAGATGTCAAAAATATCAGAACGAATATACAATAATAAATAACATAATATATATCATTACCTGTCATAGGAATGAATAAATAATAGTGATCGACTGAAGAAAAGTTCAAAATGACAATTAATAAGTCAAAGTCAGCAATTAATTTAAACTTCATTATTTAATATTGCTTAAAATTCAACAAAATGTAAATACTAATACATTTAAGAATTCAGTCTATTAAACTCTGTCCGGGAGCACATACCTACATGTACATGTAAGCATACATTTTTGACGCCACGGATAGTTGGAAATTCCCTTGTTACTATATTTGGGTGCGTACTCGAGTTGTTGGATTGTTATGTCACCCTGGTTTGACGTCACGGATTGCAGGAAAGTCCCTTGTTATTATATTTGGGTACGAACTCGAGTTATTGGGTGGTTATATCACTCTGTATCGCGGATTCGGGGTTGATAATAATATTTGAGCAAAGTGAGAATGTTTAGAATTGGCTAATCAGGAAAGGCGAAAAATCACAGTCATATAATAATACCCGTTAGTTTCGCGTTATTGCGCGAAAGTTTCGCGATATAACGCGTTAGTTTCGCGTAATAACGCGAAAGTTTCGCGATATAACGCGTTAGTTTCGCGTTGTTGCGCGAAAGTTTCGCGATATAATGCGTTAGTTTCGCGTGATAACGCGAAAAAAATGTTATTTTCTTCTACGAAAATGGTCCCAACCGCCTTTCGTAGTTCAGTGCAATTATGATTATTAATTTAATCAATTAATCCAGCGATGTTACATGAGAAATTCTCGTATGTTGGGATTCACTCAGTTGTGATAACTAACTAGAAACGTTCTTAATATAGCAACTTATAATTCAGAAAATATGTATTTCAGATATATGGTAATGATTTTTATAATATGTCTAGTTAATGTATAGATATATATGGTAATGATTTTTATAATATGTCTAGTTAATGTTTAGATATATATGGTAATGATTTTTATAATATGTCTAGTTAATGTTTAGATATATATGGTAATGATTTTTATAATATGTCTAGTTAATGTATAGATATATATGGTAATGATTTTTATAATATGTCTAGTTAATGTATAGGTATATATGGTAATGATTTTTATAATATGTCTAGTTAATGTATAGATATATATGGTAATGATTTTTATAATATGTCTAGTTAATGTATAGATATATATGGTAATGATTTTTATAATATGTCTAGTTAATGTATAGATATATATGGTAATGATTTTTATAATATGTCTAGTTAATGTATAGATATATATGGTAATGATTTTTATAATATGTCTAGTTAATGCATAGATATATATGGTAATGATTTTTATAATATGTCTAGTTAATGCATAGATATATATGGTAATGATTGGTTTGGTTTGGTTTATTTTGTTTAACGTCCTATTAACATCTAAGGTCATTTAAGGACGGCCTCCCGTGCGTGCGACATGCATGCGTGTGGTGAGTGCGTATGTGTGTTTTGGGAGGCTGCGGTATGTTCGTGTCAAGTCTTCTTGTGATAGGCCGGAACTTTTGCCGATTTATAGTGCTACCTCACTGAAGCATACTGCCGAAGACACCCAGCAGGACACCCCACCCGGTCACATTATACTGACAACGGGCGAACCAGTCGTCCCACTCCTTGTATGCTGAGCGCTAAGCAGAAGCAGCAACTACCATTTTTAAAGACTCTGGTATGTCTCGGCCAGGGGACAGAACCCAAAGCCTTCCTCACAGGGGCGAACGCTCAACTAAAGGCCAAAAGTGAGGCAGTGTCAAGGGAGACGTTAGGAAGAAGAAAGTTGTTAATCAAGAAGAGAAAAGATAAGATCCCAAATTTAGTCGCCTGTTACGATCATGCAATGGGGGCAGCAGGTACAATTCTTACGCCCTACCTGCAGGGGGATATATGGTAATGATTTTTATAATATGTCTAGTTAATGTATAGATATATATGGTAATGATTTTTATAATATGTCTAGTTAATGTTTAGATATATATGGTAATGATTTTTATGATATGTCTAGTAAATGTATAGATATACAGTATATGGTAATGATTTTTATAATATGTCTAGTTAATGTATAGATATATATGGTAATGATTTTTATAATATGTCTAGTATATGGTAATGATTTTTATAATATGTCTAGTTAATGTATAGATATATATGGTAATGATTTTTATGATATGTCTAGTTAATGTATAGATATATATGGTAATGATTTTTATGATATGTCTAGTATATGGTAATGATTTTTATAATATGTCTAGTTAATGTATAGATATATATGGTAATGATTTTTATAATATGTCTAGTTAATGTATAGATATATATATGGTAATGATTTTTATAATATGTCTAGTATATGGTAATGATTTTTATAATATGTCTAGTTAATGTATAGATATATATGGTAATGATTTTTATAATGTCTAGTTAATGTATAGATATACAGTATATGGTAATGATTTTTATGATATGTCTAGTTAATGTATAGATATATATGGTAATGATTTTTATAATATGTCTAGTTAATGTATAGATATTTATGGTAATGATTTTTATAATGTCTAGTTAATGTATAGATATACAGTATATGGTAATGATTTTTATGATATGTCTAGTTAATGTTTTGATATATATGGTATTGATTTTATTTAATATGTCTAGTTAATGTATAGATATATATGGTAATGATTTTTATAATATGTCTAATTAAATGTAAATTGGTATCAAGAATGATTATGTAGCGTGTATGATGGAACGAGTAAAAGTGGACGTATTTGTTCTTTTACGTTTATTATATACTATTGTCCTATCAGCTGTAAAACATGCGGAATAAAATGGAATTGGATTTAATACATATGGAGGTGTATATCGACGCCATCATTAAATCAGTTTCGTAACTCTTTGATTTTGATAAAACTATGGCCAAACAGAGGAGGACAATATGATTCCTATTTTCATTTCCAACACCAATACTGAGCATACGCATTACCTAACCAATCAGTGGGTTTCATTTGGTGGTATTGCAACTCATATATACTAGTGTCTAATCTTTAAAACGTTAAAACACCTTTACATGGAAATAATTTGATTTATAACCACTCGGACTTTGACAGAACTAATATTGGATACATATGTTACATTTAACATTTTTCTTTCAGAATATGACTGTATATTTAATATCACAATCGGAAACACTTTGTCCCTAATGAAGCATTTAGCGTTTTCATCAGACATCTTCAGACGTTTTACATTTAATACTAGGCTTGCTACCTCGCTATAGAGACACGCGCTACTGACATATCTTACTAATTTTCTATATGTGCTACGGGCACTGCGACTTTTAACATTTTTATGATTACATCAAACGTTGTTTCTTCTGATGTTACTGTGTACTACTGACATCGATCTGGGAGATAATTGTACCCGAGAGCTTTCAGCCTCACTGATTGGTTACCTGTGATGGTAGGTACTGGTTTATACTTAATCGTGATAACACTGCAGTGTCGCTACTAACTGTCGCAGTCGTACACAGACGACAGCACGAGGACCGTCACGTGTGACTTTTAACCTAACGCGGACAAGGAACATTCTAACAGTGTGTGGAAATGCATGGTAACATGCCATATTTCCATGACAGTCCGTAATAGATTCTAGATTACTAGTTTCAGTCAGTGCACGGACATGGAATACCACCGATTCCTTCTCACCTGCACGCTGTGTTTACTCCTCGTATTGCCGCTAGACGGAGGTAAATATTTGTACATATGTATATCTAAATATCTATAGATTAATGTACATGTTTTAATGAATATATTTATGTGTGTGTCCAAGTTTTTTTCGGTGTTTTTTTCAGTTAGAATGAGTGATTGGTTTAAAGTGTACGGCCGGGTTAATATAGACTATCCGATACAAACCCGAAGTGTCCCGTAGTAAGCTTTAGTACTACATATGTATACGTTTTATCACAAAAATCCCTTGTGACATTTTCACAAAATTACATATCCTACTGATTCAAAATATTAACATTCATATATGTATTTATGTTTCATTTGATATATCTATATTTATAAGCACAGTTAAATTATTGTTTCATTGATAAGTTGCGTAATTAATGAAATCCGTATTATCACATTCTGTCAAATTATTAAAAAATAAAATAAAAATGCGGTTTGAGGGTAGAAACAGGGTTAACCATTTTTAAACATGACTGAAATAATAGATTCCACGATAGAAAAACCATTCTGAGATTATAAATGGTAATGATTGTGTCACTGTCTTTTACATAGAGTAACATGCGTATTTTTCCATACATCTACATTTTATCTTTTACTATTCTGATATTTTTTCATAGATATTGAATACGTTAGCATTCTGCCCGGCATATGTGTTATAAACAATGATGTGTAATATCCAAAACGAATCATTTCAATGGAACTTTTATTTCGATAGTTTGATAAAACGTGGTCTTATTTTCACATACAATTTCTAACTCCGAGGAAAAGGGAAAACAAGTACAGCTACCAGATCGGAGTGTAGAACGGTCATACATTACCCTTCGTCGGCCTGGAAAAAAACCCATCAGTTTTTATTCATCAAAAGATCGTGTGGGAGTTTGTATGATATCTTGTGACTTTGACTCCTTAGTGCTTCAAATTTAACTTCATAATTTATCCTTCTATATCAAAACGTGCATATAATGTATGAGGGCTGATTGATAAGTTGTGAGCCTCGTATTGAAGGATTTGAATTTTGCCAGACATATTTTATTACTTTTCAACATAATCCCCTTCAGTATCTATATACTTTTGCCAGCCTCAATGTCACTTTTCTGAACCCCTTTTCTCGGCTGTTCAGAAAGTCATCCACTGCATCAGGATTAGGGTTAGGGTTGTGGTGCTTGAAATAGCTGTTTTCAGTTTTGGAAAGTCTGATGGAGCGAGATCAGGTGAATCAGGCGGATGCTCAAACAATTTAAAGCCACAATCGTGAATGGCAGCCATGGCAATGACAGACTCTTTTACCCTAACCCTAACTCTAACCGATTTTGTCCATTTTGCAAAAGCCGCTTGTCTTGTTTACTCCATCTTTGCTAACCAAGGGTTACTCTACGCTAAGCTCCATATAAAATACATATGGAGCTTAGCGTAGAATAACATGGAGCTTAGCGTAGAGCAACCCTTGGTTAGCGAAGATGTGTTTACTTTAGAGTGCTACCTAGTCGATATAAACTAAGCAAATGAGACCAGTCCTTGGGTACATGGCCCTATACATTCGGAGAATAGTAGGACTTAAAAAGAACATCCTTGAGTACCTCCTTCCATACGAGACTCACAACTTATCAATCAGCCTTCGTTAAATACGGACTGATATGATAAGAAATGATTACATTGTATATACTATTTTCAAGTAGAAATAAAACCCTGGTAAATACACCGCTCGGCTAGGGAGGTCTTCTCTTTTGCTAGATCGGTTGAGCGTAAGACTAATAAGCCAGAGGTCCCGGGTTCGATCCCTAGCGGAGGCAGTGATTTGAATTGAATTAATCATGCGCTCTGTTACAGAAATATAATTAATTGTTTGGCTAATATACCTACCCTGTTGTATTTTAACATTCATGCAGAACTATTTTTATTTCTCGACCCCTTTTTGGATTTTATCACATTTGGCCTCTAGTATCAAGTCGTTTTTATGTTATTGTTCGGTTATACTGTATCTATTACAGAATTGATATTTAAAGATACTGTTCATTAGCGAGGTTTTTGTACAGAAACTAAGAATACTTTAGAACAGAGAACGTATCACAAAAATCCGACCGACTAACCGATGGTCATCAAAATCTAATTGTCTAACCTAATGTAACGACAATTTGATGTAAATACAAACCAAAGTTGATCAGTGTATGATATATCTTGTGCATAATTTATTTTACTGCAGACAGACGTGTGGGCAATAAACTACATCATGATATCCCATTACTAATTTAGGGAAATAAAAACAACTTCATACGGAACTATTACACACAAAACTACTGGCAATAATCAATATTGTCAAAATAAATAAATAAACTGCAGGTTGACGAACTTTGTCCAAATTCTGTTTTGATCGTTTGGAAGAATGAAGAGAAAAGACAAGAAAACGTTAAGAATTATGGGAATATAGTAGAGGATGGTAGCGTCTCCTCGTCTGTTATATAGTAGAGGATGGTAGCGTCTCCTCGTCTGTTATATAGTAGAGGATGGTAACGTCTCCTCGTCTGTTATATAGTAGAGGATGGTAACGTCTCCTCGTCTGTTATATAGTAGAGGATGGTAGCGTCTCCTCGTCTGTTATATAGTAGAGGATGGTAGCGTCTCCTCGTCTGTTATATAGAACGTGTTCAGATTCAACCGACCATGTTAGGTAGCACGTGATGTAATATAATAAGTTTGCCATTATCACAATGTTTGGTGTACTCTAAATATACCCACACAAGTGCCAACTTATGAACGATAATATTTTTACGATAGTTTGAAGTAACAGCACAAAAACAAAAACAAAAAAGAAATTTTGGATGTTTTATATGTAGTCAATTTGATGCAAGTTGCAATTGCTATACATCTACATTTGTAATGTACATGTATCTAGTAATTTAGGGAATTCAAACGCTGCAGACTATATTATCAGGCAAACAGCTAAAACAAAACAAAAATAATGAACATTTTTGTTTTGTTTCGTTGATCGATGTTTTGTTTCGTTGATCGATGTTTTGTTTCGTTGATCGATGTTTTGTTTCGTTGATCGATGTTTTGTTTCGTTTAATCGATGTTTTGTTTCGTTTGTTGTGGTTTTGTTTCGTTTGTTGTGGTTTTGTTTCGTTTCGTTCATAGCTGTTTTGCTTCGCTTCATGTTGTGCTTGATGTTGTTTTGTTTCGTTAATGGTTGTTTTGTTTCGTTAATGGTTGTTTTCTTTCGTTAATGGTTGTTTTCTTTCGTTAATGGTTGTTTTCTTTCGTTAATGGTTGTTTTGTTTTTTGTTGTTTTGTTTCTTGGTCGGTAGCTTGGTTCATTTTTATTGCCTTTATATTCGATTGAATATCAATCTTTAGTGGTTACTTGTTCCTGTATTACATAGTTTGTGTCCACCGCTACATTATTAAAATGATTGTTGCTGAGTTTGAAATGCTACCTGCATGAGAATTAGTTGTCTGGAGTGTTCATTTATTTACAATTCCATCAGTTTATACAGTTGTTTAAGTGTCATTCAGAGTGTTAAAACTGCCACACAACCTCGTGAACAACATCATGATTGATGCTGTAATACACACGTCTGAAGAATAAAACAATAAACCATTGTTGTCGCGACAGCTATTCACAGAAAAGCCAGTGTAATGAGGTGCCGATTTTGTCATTGCTTTTATAACGAAACACATCAGAACGAAATTGCATGCACGTGATGGACATATAAAAGGTACACTTACCTGGTTAACGTACTTGTATAGACACGACATATTTAATAAGCTGCTAACTGCAATAGTAGGATTGTAATGTGTGACTTCTTGTTTGTTACTGTAGATACATTGTTTTGATATGGTAAATCTTTAGTTGTGTATTGGTGACTATACTGTACTGATGATTGTAGTTAGATCACTTGATTGATCACGTGATTGTTTGATTGACACATTTACGTCCGGTATCAAATGATTCACTGATTGATAAAGAGTCTGGTTAGATTAGTTAGCTGATGTAGTGACGAGCCGAGGTGTTAATACCTTAATAGACCGACGGGTTGATGAATTAAGTTGTTAATACAATAATTGTTTGGTAGGTTAGTTGGTTGGTCGGATTGGTTGGTTGGTTTGGTTAGTTGGTTGGTTGGTTGGTTGGTTGGTTAGTTGGTTAGTTGGTTTGGTTAGTTGGTTGGTTGGTTGGTTGGTTTGTTTGTTTGTTGGTTTGGTTTGTTGTTGTTTGTTGGTTGGTTGGTTGGTTTGTTTGTTTGTTTGTTTGTTTGTGGGTGGTCGGTTGGTTGGTTGGTCGGTTGGTGAGATTGGTAGGTTTGTTGGTTGTTTGGTTGGTTGATTGGTGAGATGTGTTGTTATTTCGTACATTATAGTTGGTTAATCAATTGGTTGAAGAGTTTAGCTAATAATACGTTAATTATTTTGGCTATTAACTAGTTGTCTCGTCGATAACGTTCTTATTTGTTTATCTGACTAGTTGTCTATCTGACTAGTTGTCTATCTGACTAGTTGTTTATCTGACTAGTTGTCTATCTGACTAGTTGTTTATCTGACTAGTTGTCTATCTGACTAGTTGTTTATCTGACTAGTTGTTTATCTGACTAGTTGTCTATCTGACTAGTTGTTTATCTGACTAGTTGTTTATCTGACTAGTTGTTTATCTGACTAGTTGTTTATCTGACTAGTTGTCTATCTGACTAGTTGTCTATCTGACTAGTTGTTTATCTGACTAGTTGTCTATCTGACTAGTTGTCTATCTGACTAGTTGTCTATATGACTAGTTGTTTATCTGACTAGTTGTCTTACTATACCCCTCCACTACTTAATACACGTGGTGTGTAGTAATTGCTCTGTTTTTATACAAGACACCTCTTAAACTTCTCAAGGGATTAGTTTACATTCATACAACCTTACATCAAGTTCTGAACCTGGTTAGATTTCGGTGGTGTTCAGTTAAGGTTGGATGGTTAAAGGTCAGACTAACCCGAATAGGAAATTCTGCGTTATTAACTCAAGGTGGATTAATGTATATCTATGTGAACTCGATCAATTTGCCTTGATTAATTGTGTACTGAATTGTTTCTGTCTGATTTGGAAGTTAAGCCGACATATTTGATATTATTTTAATTGATTACGGACGTATTGTTGGCGTATTTGTCGTTGTTAACTATAATTAGTTGTAGTTTGTCTAAATGATCAGATATCCAAACTTGATGTGTTCATGTGTGTCTAAAGATCTGTAACATTGTGTATATTGTACCAATGTGTATATTGTTACATTATGTATATTGTTACACTTATGTATATTGTTACACTGTGTATATTGTTTACATTGTGGTTATTGTTACATCGTGTATATTGTTACATCGTGTATTTTGTTACATTGTGTATATTGTTACATCGTGAATATTGTTACATTGTGTATATTGTTACATTGTGTATATTGTTACATTGTGTATATTGTCACATCGTGTATATTGTTACATTGTGTATTTTGTTACATTGTGTATATTGTTACATTGTGTATAGTGTTACATTGTGTATATTGTTACATCGTGTATATTGTTACATTGTGTATATTGTTACATCGTGTATATTGTTACATCGTGTATATTGTTACATTGTATATTTTGTTATATTGTTTCTCGTTTCTTAGTTAGTGTGGTGGATTTTTGCTTACTTGATTTGCTGATTTATATTGTAAAGGAAAGCTCTAGGAGTCTGACTGCTTGGAAATATTTATCTTATATTAATTTGATTATATACAGTATACTGGGCTTTTGTCACTAATCAGTCCTTTACTCTAACTTCTGAAAACGTGACATCAATAAAACCACATAGAGTTTGGCGAAGGGTATAGTGACGAAAAACAAAGAGGAAAAGTCATAGTTACGAATAATGAACAATGAAAATTCACAAAAAGTGTACAGACACTTGGAACCTCGATTGAATATTGATTATTGAATGTATATGTATACATCCAAATAATTAAAAAGTATTACAATGGCCGTGCAAATTGGATTGTCAAGTTGATAAATCAATTCATCCGTGGTATCTTTTTAATCATGATATTATAGTTGTAATAAATTGTTCTGTATCAGCCGATATCTATGACGTGTTATATATAGTTTTATTCTATAAATAGAAACATACATGCTAGAAGTACGAAAGGAGTTAACTGCACGAACATTAGGATGAATTATTAAAGAATCGTGCATTGCTTGGTTGAATGTTGGGTTATTAGGTGGTTGTTTTACTTTATTTCAAAACGTGGTTAGTGTGAGCTGAATAATGAGTTATTAAGCTAAGCGCTTCCACTTAATTCCCGTTTCTTTACTTGGTTGAATGTTGAGTTATTCGGTATTTTTACTTTATTTCTGTTTCTCTTCTTGGCTATTGTTGTAACTGCCTGAACACGTGGTTGCTTGGTTAAATGTTTGCTCGGGTGCTGTCAGAACACACAAGGTTGTTTGGTTGAATGTTGACTGATCCGATTTCCCCCTAAAACAATCTTCTTGGTATGTTCAGGGTTCTCAATAGTTTGTGATAGTTGGAATAAAGTATAACATCTTATGTGGGAATGTACCTCTTGATATGCTATATTTGTATGATATTTGCATTTAAATGTCAAAAAAAAAAAAAATCAATGTGAACGCTTCTCCAGAAATAAGCATTTTATCGCATACTTTGCCGAAAGGCTGTTTTATGCAACACATGTTATCAACAAGAGCTGCGCAGGTTTTCCGGAAAAAAACATTTTATCGCATGCTTTGTTAAAATTAACAAACAGCTTAGCAAATGACACCATTGCACATACTAGTAATTGATTAGGAGACTTGTGTTAAATTGAATAGTGATTGATAGGCTTGCTAAAATTGTTTCCACTTTAGGGCGGCTTATCCACGATACCACACGACCAAGGCTGGTGGCGGGTTGACCACGGCTGGTGGCGTATTGACCAAGGCTGGTGGCGTGTTGACCACGGCTGGTGGCGTGTTGACCACGGCTGGTGGCGTGTTGACCAAGGCTGGTGGCGTGTTGACCACGGCTGGTGGCATGTTGACCACGGCTGGTGGCGTGTTGACCAAAGCTGGTGGCGTGTTGACCAAGGCTGGTGGCATGTTGACCACGGCTGGTGGCGTGTTGACCAAGGCTGGTGGCGTGTTGACCACGGCTGGTGGCGTGTTGACCAAAGCTGGTGGCGTGTTGACCAAGGCTGGTGGCATGTTGACCACGGCTGGTGGCGTGTTGACCAAGGCTGGTGGCGTGTTGACCAAAGCTGGTGGCGTGTTGACCACGGCTGGTGGCGTGTTGACCAAGGCTGGTGGCGTTTTGACCACGGCTGGTGGCGTGTTGACCACGGCTGGTGGCGTGTTGACCAAGGCTGGTGGCGTGTTGACCACGGCTGGTGGCGTGTTGACCAAGGCTGGTGGCGTGTTGACCACGGCTGGTGGCGTGTTGATATGATTACCTTTTGGGTGTGTTCTATATTCTCTTTCCCAGTGTTCTCGTTTTGCTTTTTTTTCGATAATAGCTTTTGCTACATATTACTATTAAGATATTCAAATAATATAATAGTATGGAAATCCATAGCGGTCACTTATGGCATAAACATACTACATATGTAAATGGATTGATAGTTTCAATATTTTATATATTTTTCATCACTATACTATTTGAATTTATCATTATATGGTATTTGGTTTCCATTGTATTATATGACGTCATCATTCTTATGACTTGGTTGTAGTCTCGTTTGTTTGGTTGTAGACTTCGTTGAGCCGGTTCACTATTTGTCCATATCTGGCATTGATTGATACAATCTGATTAAAATCAGCTGTTACATGGTACGTTTACTATGCACTACGCCTCAAGGTATGTTGTTTGGATTTTTTTGTTTACTACTTAGTTGTTTGTTTCGTCTGTTAGCGGTGGTATTATGGCAGCCTTGTTCGTTGTTGGGATACAACATTAAATAGTATTTGTTTGGTAGCGTGTTTACCAAATGCTCCAGGCTTATGTTCTGTTATATGATGGATGGGTTGGTTTATTGGTTGGATGCTGTGTTTCCAGGTGGTTGTTCCGTTGATTGGTTTCAATATTTGTTCCTAACCTGTCGTTTGATTAGTGACTTGGTTTGTAGGGTTTTTGTCGTTTGCTTGGTATGTAGATTTTCTGTCGCTTGATTGGTTGGTTAATTTGTTACACGACATTTGATTGGTTAACTAATATGTAACTTATATGCCTTCTGATTAGTTGATTGGAGTTTAGGTTTTCTTTCATTTGATTGGTTGGTTTATTTGTTACATGTCGTTTGATTGGTTGGTTAATTTGTTACATGTCGTTTGATTGGTTGGCTAATTTGTTACATGTCGTTTGATTGGTTGGCTAATTTGTTACCTACAGTGTACGTGCTTTTTAACTAGTTGATTGGTTGATTGGATACCTGTCGTTTCATAGATAAAATTCCCGGTAGACTGGTTTATTGATATCCGGTTTGCTGACAGATTGATCGCCCGAGTTAATAATTTACCACTCTACAGGGATAGTTATATTGATTTATAGTGGTAAATTTATTGGTATAATATTAACAGATGTGATGATGTTGGGACGGCATTATAGTATTATTCTAAACATTTTATATGTGAAGTGATCAGTATTGTGATTTCCGTAGGCGGAGTATACTCTTGTTATTTGTGTGTGAACTGGTTCAGACTGAAAAAGGACGTGACGAATTATCACGTTCCTCCTAAAGTGCGAGTTATTCTGACGTTTTCTTGACGTATCATATCGACACCGATATTAAAGGTCAATAAAACGTCAGGGTAATACGGACTTATCCTTCTGGTGGTAGATTCGATTTACCACCATCTCTGCCTGTAATTGGTTGTCATGAAAGTCCTTCAAACCACCCCTACAGTCGTAAACAGTACTTACTGGAGTCGTGGTTTGTAGGGACACTACAAAGATTGATACTGCGAAGTGCCATTAATAACGTACATTTAATGCATTTTTCTTTGTTTCAACATCCACACGGTACCAGAAGCCTTTTGAAAATATTGAAAAGCAATACTATTGATACAAATTGTGAACAGTTGCAAATAATTCAATCTTGCTTATGACATTCATTTCCATTGACTTACAAATTTATGTTATCAACCCATAACGTAAAAATTGACGTCGCCGTTTGTAACGTTTCATTTGGTTGGCTGGTACAGCGGCGTAATAATTTCTAAGAGAAAAGAGTTCGTCAATAAAAACGGATTTTCACACAGATTGTGCAGAGTAGATTAAATGATAAGGTCGCCGTTACGTCATTAAATAGTTGTCATGACGTATATTGTCGCTGTGACATCATTGTATTGTTGCAAGAACGTGCGATCTGTACCAATCTAGGGGTTGATAGGGAAGTAAGTAAATTGGAGACAATTCCGTGAACGATAGGAGAACAAAGAATCGTATATCATCGCTGTGATGCTTTCGTTATAGCGTTATCTTTTGATAAATCAGAACGACAGTTTCTACATATGTACCCCACTGAAATCACCCGATTTTTCCGGGTCAGATACAGGTTCATTTGACGAGCTAAACATAAAAACAAACTTAAGCAGCCCATTTAATATGGCGTCGTCATCTTGTCAAACGTAATGTCATAAACATAGACTATCCTTTTAAAACCTCTATAAATAGCCCGAGGGTATTTCCTCCGTATCGCCAGCACTGTTGTTGACGACGGTTACGTTGTCATGACCACAGATGCTATTCAAAACTATTTTCGTAAACATGTCTAGACAACTCCTGTAACATGAAAGAAAAGACTTGTAATTTATTCAATGAAGCAATACAACGGTTTTATAGTTAATGTGTGAACGTAGCGTGGCGGTTATCAGGTTTTATTATGTAGTGTGACGTCACGGTGATTGTAACCGATGATAACCCGAGGTAAAAAAAAAATATATAACCTTGGATTTTCAGAATACAATTTGAGGTTTTAACATTTAAATTATAAACGGAGACATTTGAAGGTTTATTGTTAATCTATTACAAATTACGCTGCAGAAGAGGAAACGATATGTAATTCCAGAATCGTTATAACAGCCATGGAATTAGTATGAAATTTAGAGAATATCTAATTCACTGTTTCTTAATCAAGAGCATTAACCGGTTGACAACCTTGTGATTGTGATCCAACCTACGAGGAAGAAAATTGTATTTTATAGTGATATAGTTTTTTTTAATAATTCATTTTATCTATCCCACTGCTTTCTGTCAAACAGTTTAGCACTAAAAGACTGGCTTCTCTAAATATGATCAATTATTATTGCATGTTTGTAATGCGTGTTTTTGTTTATTTACTCATTCATTTATTTTTGCTTGTTTGTTTTTAATTTCTTTCCAGATAAATAAATAAATAGATCAATAAAAAAAATGGTACCCGTAGACAGATACATAGACTACATACACTTTCAGTTACACAGAATGAAGACACAGAGAAAATTAATTTGATACCAGTCCATTAACGCTTAGTGATCAGATTCCAATTACATCATTAAGTCTGTAATGGTATATATTAATTCATCTCTCTGTGAACATTGTCTAGATATCTACAGCGACCCTTCAAATTAATATTTAATTCAAACAGCTGAGTATTAAATCAATGTTAGTCGGAGACGGACAAAATATGCCACATCAGCACAGTGACAAATCATACCACAGTATCATCACACGACGACACAATATACTACAGTATCAACACACAACGACACAATATACCACAGTATCAACACACGACGACACAATATACCACAGTATCAACACACGACGACACAATATACCACAGTATCAACACACGACGACACAATATACCACAGTATCAACACACGACGACACAATATACCACGCTATCAACACACGACGACACAATATACCACAGTATCAACACACGACAACACAATATACCACAGTATCAACACACGACGACACAATATACCACACTATCAACACACGACGACACAATATACCACGCTATCAACACACGACGACAACAATATACCACAGTATCAACACACGACGACACTGTATACCACGGTATCAACACACGACGACACAATATACCACGGTATCAACACACGACGACACAATATACCACGGTATCAACACACGACGACAACAATATACCACGGCATCCACACACGACGACAACAATATACCACAGTATCAACACACGACCACACAATATACCACGGTATCAACACACGACGACACAATATACCACAGTATCAACACACGACGACACAATACACCACAGTATCAACACACGACAACATAATATACCACAGTATCAACACACGACAACATAATATACCACAGTATCAACACACGACGACACAATATACCACAGTATCAACACCCGACACCACAATATACCACACTATCAACACACGACACCACAATATACCACGGTATCAACACACGACGACACAATATACCACGGTATCAACACACGACGACACAATATACCACGGTATCAACACATGACGACACAATATACCACAGTATCAACACACGACGACACAATATACCACAGTATCAACACACGACGACACAATATACCACAGTATCAACACACGACGACACATTATACAACAGTATCAACACACGACGACACAATATACCACAGTATCAACACATGACGACGCAATATACCACGGTATCAACACACGACGACAGCAATATACCACGGTATCAACACACGACGACAACAATATACCACAGTATCAACACACGACGACACAATATACCACAGTATCAACACACGACGACACAATATACCACGGTATCAACACATGACGACACAATATACCACGGTATCAACACACGACGACAACAATATACCAAAGTATCAACACACGACGACACAATATACCACAGTATCAACACACGACGACACAATATACCACAGTATCAACACACGACGACACAATATACCACGGTATCAACACACGACGACACAATATACCACAGTATCAACACACGACGACACAATATACCACAGTATCAACACACGACGACACAATATACCACAGTATCAACACACGACGACACAATATACCACAGTATCAACACACGACGACACAATATACCACAGTATCAACACACGGCGACACTGTATACCACAGTATCAACACACGACGACACAATATACCACAGTATCAACACACGACGACACAATATACCACAGTATCAACACACGACGACACAATATACCACAGTATCAACACACGACGACACAATATACCACAGTATCAACACACGACGACACAATATACCACAGTATCAACACACGACGACACAATATACCACAGTATCAACACACGACGACACAATATACCACAGTATCAACACACGACGACACAATATACCACAGTATCAACACACGACGACACAATACACCACAGTATCAACACACGACGACACAATATACCACAGTATCAACACACGACGACACAATACACCACAGTATCAACACACGACGACACAATATACCACAGTATCAACACACGACGACAACAATATACCACAGTATCAACACACGACGACACAATATACCACAGTATCAACACACGGCGACACTGTATACCACAGTATCAACACACGACGACACAATATACCACAGTATCAACACACGACGACAAAATAATTCACAATTCGGAAATCGTCTAGGACAATATTTGCATCGAAACTATTTACTTCTAGCATAACTACAGATCATGAACGACCAAGCGGATTTTGACCAAATTTTATTAGAAACATTCTTGGAGGAAGGTTAACATTTGTTTAAATCAGCAAAATCGTAATCTGTCTTCTGTATGTTTGGGTTGTTATCTGTCTTCTGTATGTTAGGGTTGGTTATAACGTTATCTGTCTTCTGTATGTTAGGGTTGTTATCTGTCTTCTGTTTGTTAGGGTTGGTTATAACGTAATCTAGAGCACCCTTTGGTGGAGAGGGCTCAGTCTGTAAGAGTTTGATTTTGATAGAATTTCATCAGGAGTATTATTAGATTAAGAAGAGTCAACGTCGTACAAACTGAGTGAATAAATGGAATGTGACTTAATAAAATAGTCTTCAAGAACTGTGAGTTTGATAAATACATCATATATGTAGTATAAACTTTTAAAAAAAATAGAAAAAAAATAGAAATAAATAACTGAAGTATGAAAGAGGAGAGTTAGGTGAAATCTGTTGATGAATGTCTTGTGGGAGTTTGGGATAAATTCATAACTTGACTTTAATCTATTGAAATGTGTAGGTTTCAGATACATATCATCTGTAAATCATGGATGGGTTTAATGAATGGACTTCTACAATGGGTCTCCCCACACTGTACTAGGCTACGGGTATGTTTGGAATGTCCTGTAGTGTGTGTTAGCACTATACTAATGGACCTAATGGTTTAAAGTGATAAGAACCTGAACGGACTCCTCAGAGACTGGATAGTGATCCCCAAAAGAGTTTTTTGTGGATAAAGGTTTTTGATTAAATTTAGTATGTAGCATTCTTTAATTGGCTGTTTTTTCGGCAGGTAGGGCCCAAAAGAGATGTCGTAATTTGTTATTCAAAAATTAATGCATGCTTTTAATTGTCTTGGTAACTGGTCCAGGAAAGTGTTGCATTCTATTCATGGTAATGCGAGATTGAATGAAAGGGGAAAATTGGAGGAAATAATTGTAATATAAGTCATATCGTGTGTTTACAATCTGTATTCCAGTTATAGTCACGTTGTTTTGTGTTGACAATCTGTATTCCAGTTATAGTCACGTTGTTTTGTGTTGACTATCTGTATTCCAGTTATAGTCACGTTGTTTTGTGTTGACAATCTGTATTCCAGTTATAGTCACGTTGTTTTGTGTGTTTACAATCCGTATTCCTGTTATAGTCACGTTGTTTTGTGTGTTTACAATCCGTATTCCTGTTATAGTCACGTAGTTTTGTGTGTTTACAATCCGTATTCCTGTTATAGTCACGTTGTTTTGTGTGTTTACAATCCGTATTCCTGTTATAGTCACGTAGTTTTGTGTGTTTACAATCCGTATTCCTGTTATAGTCACGTAGTTTTGTGTTTACAATCCGTATTCCAGTTATAGTCACGTTGTTTTGTGTTGACAATCTGTATTCCAGTTATAGTCACGTTGTTTTGTGTGTTTACAATCTGTATTCCTGTTATAGTCACGTTGTTTTGTGTGTTTACAATCTGTATTCCAGTTATAGTCACGTTGTTTTGTGTTTACAATCTGTATTCCTGTTATAGTCACGTTGTTTTGTGTTGACAATCTGTATTCCAGTTATAGTCACGTTGTTTTGTGTTGACAATCTGTATTCCTGTTATAGTCACGTTGTTTTGTGTTGACAATCTGTATTCCAGTTATAGTCACGTTGTTTTGTGTTGACAATCTGTATTCCTGTTATAGTCACGTTGTTTTGTGTTTACAATCCGTATTCCAGTTATAGTCACGTTGTTTTGTGTTGACAATCTGTATTCCAGTTATAGTCACGTTGTTTTGTGTTTACAATCCGTATTCCAGTTATAGTCACGTTGTTTTGTGTTGACAATCTGTATTCCAGTTATAGTCACGTTGTTTTGTGTTTACAATCTGTATTCCAGTTATAGTCACGTTGTTTTGTGTTGACAATCTGTATTCCAGTTATAGTCACGTTGTTTTGTGTTGACAATCTGTATTCCAGTTATAGTCACGTTGTTTTGTGTGTTTACAATCTGTATTCCAGTTATAGTCACGTAGTTTTGTGTTGACAATCTGTATTCCTGTTATAGTCACGTTGTTTTGTGTTTACAATCTGTATTCCAGTTATAGTCACGTTGTTTTGTGTTGACAATCTGTATTCCAGTTATAGTCACGTTGTTTTGTGTTTACAATCCGTATTCCAGTTATAGTCACGTTGTTTTGTGTTGACAATCTGTATTCCAGTTATAGTCACGTTGTTTTGTGTTTACAATCTGTATTCCAGTTATAGTCACGTTGTTTTGTGTTTACAATCTGTATTCCAGTTATAGTCACGTTGTTTTGTGTTTACAATCTGTATTCCAGTTATAGTCACGTTGTTTTGTGTTGACAATCTGTATTCCAGTTATAGTCACGTTGTTTTGTGTTGACAATCTGTATTCCTGTTATAGTCACGTTGTTTTGTGTTGACAATCTGTATTCCAGTTATAGTCACGTTGTTTTGTGTGTTTACAATCTGTATTCCAGTTATAGTCACGTTGTTTTGTGTTGACAATCTGTATTCCAGTTATAGTCACGTTGTTTTGTGTTGACAATCTGTATTCCAGTTATAGTCACGTTGTTTTGTGTGTTTACAATCTGTATTCCAGTTATAGTCACGTTGTTTTGTGTTTACAATCTGTATTCCAGTTATAGTCACGTTGTTTTGTGTTTACAATCTGTATTCCAGTTATAGTCACGTTGTTTTGTGTGTTTACAATCTGTATTCCTGTTATAGTCACGTTGTTTTGTGTTTACAATCTGTATTCCAGTTATAGTCACGTTGTTTTGTGTGTTTACAATCTGTATTCCAGTTATAGTCACGTTGTTTTGTGTTTACAATCTGTATTCCAGTTATAGTCACGTTGTTTTGTGTGTTTACAATCTGTATTCCAGTTATAGTCACGTTGTTTTGTGTGTTGACAATCTGTATTCCAGTTATAGTCACGTTGTTTTGTGTTTACAATCTGTATTCCAGTTATAGTCACGTTGTTTTGTGTGTTTACAATCTGTATTCCAGTTATAGTCACGTTGTTTTGTGTGATTACAATCTGTATTCCAGTTATAGTCACGTTGTTTTGTGTTGACAATCTGTATTCCAGTTATAGTCACGTTGTTTTGTGTGTTTACAATCTGTATTCCAGTTATAGTCACGTTGTTTTGTGTGTCTACAATCTGTATTCCTGTTATAGTCACGTTGTTTTGTGTGTTTACAATCTGTATTCCAGTTATAGTCACGTTGTTTTGTGTGTTTACAATCTGTATTCCAGTTATAGTCACGTTGTTTTGTGTTTACAATCTGTATTCCTGTTATAGTCACGTTGTTTTGTGTTTACAATCTGTATTCCTGTTATAGTCACGTTGTTTTGTGTTGACAGTCCGTATACCTGTTATAGTCACGTTGTTTTGTGTTTACAATCTGTATTCCTGTTATAGTCACGTTGTTTTGTGTTTACAATCTGTATTCCAGTTATAGTCACGTTGTTTTGTGTTTACAATCTGTATTCCAGTTATAGTCACGTTGTTTTGTGTGTTGACAATCTGTATCCCAGTTATAGTCACGTTGTTTTGTGTTGACAATCTGTATTCCAGTTATAGTCACGTTGTTTTGTTTGTTTACAATCTGTATTCCAGTTATAGTCACGTTGTTTTGTGTTTACAATCTGTATTCCAGTTATAGTCACGTTGTTTTGTGTTTACAATCTGTATTCCAGTTATAGTCACGTTGTTTTGTGTTGACAGTCCGTATACCTGTTATAGTCACGTTGTTTTGTGTGTTTACAATCTGTATTCCAGTTATAGTCACGTTGTTTTGTGTTGACAATCTGTATTCCAGTTATAGTCACGTTGTTTTGTGTTTACAATCTGTATTCCAGTTATAGTCACGTTGTTTTGTGTTTACAATCTGTATTCCTGTTATAGTCACGTTGTTTTGTGTTTACAATCTGTATTCCAGTTATAGTCACGTTGTTTTGTGTTTACAATCTGTATTCCAGTTATAGTCACGTTGTTTTGTGTTGACAGTCCGTATACCTGTTATAGTCACGTTGTTTTGTGTTGACAATCTGTATTCCAGTTATAGTCACGTTGTTTTGTGTTGACAATCTGTATTCCAGTTATAGTCACGTTGTTTTGTGTGTCTACAATCTGTATTCCTGTTATAGTCACGTTGTTTTGTGTGTTTACAATCTGTATTCCTGTTATAGTCACGTTGTTTTGTGTTTACAATCTGTATTCCAGTTATAGTCACGTTGTTTTGTGTTGACAATCTGTATTCCAGTTATAGTCACGTTGTTTTGTGTTGACAATCTGTATTCCAGTTATAGTCACGTTGTTTTGTGTGTCTACAATCTGTATTCCTGTTATAGTCACGTTGTTTTGTGTTTACAATCTGTATTCCAGTTATAGTCACGTTGTTTGGTGTGTTTACAATCTGTATCCCAGTTATAGTCACGTTGTTTTGTGTTGACAATCTGTATTCCAGTTATAGTCACGTTGTTTTGTGTTGACAATCTGTATTCCAGTTATAGTCACGTTGTTTTGTGTGTCTACAATCTGTATTCCAGTTATAGTCACGTTGTTTTGTGTTTACAATCTGTATTCCAGTTATAGTCACGTTGTTTTGTGTTTACAATCTGTATTCCTTTACAATCTGCCTCAGTCACGTTGCTTTATCTTACATTGATAATAATGTATGATTCATGATCAGTAATGATCCTTTTTATTTTGATGAATGAATATATGGGACACTCCATACCCGTAACTACTGATACAATGTGATGTAAGCTTTGTTAGCCCGATAAAAAGAGTTACGGTAAGTGAACACGATAATAATTGTAATGGTACACGTGTGTCATCCTTGTCATTAGACGACAATACATGTCATAAAGGGAAATGGCGGGAAAAGGCCATTGATATCATGTTTGATCATTTTGATATTCTGAAACTCTCCTGATGAACAATAGATATATAAATCAATATAATACTTCTCTCTGACGATATAAGCAGAATTGTCTCCACACATTCCAACAGAATGCACTATATGTATAATGTGTTCTAATTAACCGATATTTCAAATCGAAAGCTACGTTAGCATTGCGACATGCCATTAATGATGTTCAAAATTGACTTTAATTATTTATGTATATGGATGGACTTCGTTGACCGCTACATAACATGGCTCATCTGGCTACGTCATAGAGGGAAGTCATGGTGACGGCTATCAGTATATATTGGGTCCAGTACATCCGTCATTGCCAGCAAGGATCACAGTGTCCCACTAATTACAGTATATAGAGGATCTAGCTGGAGGAGAGGAATTGTATAGGGTTTGGCTGTTGTTTAATTCCTATTGTATCTAAGACCTGAACAATAGGAAGAATCCCATGATAAACACGGATATTTTTTCTGGTGACGTTATGAACAAATATAGGTAAAATGCATTATACTAAAGTTAAATTTCATATATCAAGGAGTTTGCCATTGATATGCAAATATACTCAAGTCAGCAACACCTATATGTATACATTAATATAAACCACCAATACCTAAGAATGAAGATAGACCTGCATCATACAGCTGTTTCTCTATTCGTAAACTCATCAGTGATTTCCCCTGGCCCCAATACCGGACGTTAGCCCTTTTGACAGACACTACTGGTCATGATTTGTAGATAAAGGTGTAAATACACCGTAACATTGATATCCGGCCGATACTGTATTATATACACAACCATTTAAATATAGACATATATTAAATTATTACTCTCACAGACAATTTGAATAACCCCATGAGAGCTACATCGATCAATCAGGTTTTTAATACGATAACACAAATTTTCATGATGTAAAAAAAATCTTATATAATGACGAAAGGACAAAAATGACTTGATATCGTAAGGTAGCAATATGGGAAGATGAGCTACACAGCAATTGGCGCACGATAAAAATGGAATGGTTGTCATGGTAACAATGGAAGGGTTGTCATGGTAACAATGGAATGGTTGACATGATAACAGTGGAATGGTTGTCATGGTAACAATGGAAAGGTTGTCATGGTAACAATGGAATGGTTGCCATGATAACATTGGAATGGTTGTCATGGTAACAATGGAATGGTTGACATGGTAACAATGGAATGGTTGACATGGTAACAATGGAATGGTTGACATGGTAACAATGGAATGGTTGACATGGTAACAATGGAATGGTTGTCATGGTAACAATGGAATGGTTGACATGGTAACAATGGAATGGTTGACATGGTAACAATGGAATGGTTGACATGGTAACAATGGAATGGTTGACATGGTAACAATGGAATGGTTGACATGATAACATTGGAATGGTTGTCATGGTAACAATAGAATAGTTGACATGATAAAAATGGAAATGGTTGTCATGGTAACAATGGAATGGTTGACATGATAACAATGGAATGGTTGTCATGGTAACAATGGAATGGTTGACATGGTAACAATGGAATGGTTGACATGATAACAATGGAATGGTTGTCATGGTAACAATGGAATGGTTGACATGATAACAATGGAATGGTTGTCATGGTAACAATGGAATGGTTGACATGGTAACAATGGAATGGTTGACATGATAACAATGGAATGGTTGTCATGGTAACAATGGAATGGTTGTCATGATAACAATGGAATGGTTGACATGGTAACAATGGAATGGTTGACATGGTAACAATGGAATGGTTGACATGATAACAATGGAATGGTTGACATGGTAACAATGGAATGGTTGACATGATAACAATGGAATGGTTGTCATGGTAACAATGGAATGGTTGACATGGTAACAATGGAATGGTTGACATGATAACAATGGAATGGTTGACATGGTAACAATGGAATGGTTGACATGGTAACAATGGAATGGTTGACATGGTAACAATGGAATGGTTGACATGGTAACAATGGAATGGTTGACATGATAACATTGGAATGGTTGTCATGGTAAGAATAGAATAGTTGACATGATGAAAATGGAAATGGTTGTCATGTTGACAATGGAATAGTAACTATGGAAATGGCTGTCGTGGTAACAATGGAAATGGTTGTCATGTTGGTGCCCAGAACATTGTCTGTTGTGTCGATAGAATTATCTCACGTATAAACACCTGACTTTGCAATTTATTGTTAAGCAAGGCAACAGTTTCTCTTACTTGAAACAGGCTCCGAAATAGCGAATCAAATAGGAAATTCAAAGAAAAGACAAACAAGTGATTACATGTTTATCATAGAGCGTAGGTGTGACTCGATCAATGTTTTGGTATGGAAGTGAACGACATATGAAATGAACAGGAGGGAGGAGGCACAGGATGTAAATCACACAATTTAGTCCGATAAAAATCAGTTACAGCATGTAGCAAGGTATCATGTATAATTCAACGACGAATCGCCATACACTTGTTGGTGCATCACGACGAGACTTTACAGCTATTATCAATGACATCTATGACGTTCTTAGAAAGGTACATCCTGCATTTTCCTCATTTTATTTTTTCTGAACAAAGGCCTGTAAGAATCGAATTCGGAAATAGAATGTGTATATCTCGTCACGTTGTGAAGCAAAATGGAAGTCTACACGCACTACATTGCACATACACATATTAATGTTTTATAGAGGAGATCCCAGACAATTGTTATACAGTTATTCTGAATTTGCTCTTCTGGTTCATTTAAAACAACTTATTTTATCCTAATGTAAATTTACTTGAGTTTATTCCGTTTAAACAATCTTCATTTTGTTGTTCATAAAAAGAAAAAGAATAGTAATATGCTGAAAATATGCTTATGCTAATGGTATTTTATTTTCACGCTTTTCAGACGTGTTGAAAGTATTACGTTAAAAGGAAATAATGCTACCGTAAGCTTCATAACTTTCAATGTGGTCTATAGAACATTTACAGACAGCATGTTAAGTATTACAAGTGTGTGTTTGGAGAGGAGGGGCGAAGGGGGTGAGTGTGGGGGTGTGTGTTTGGAGAGGAGGGGTGGCCGGATGAGGGTGGAAGTGTGTGTTTGGAGAGGAGGGGTGGAGGGAGTGAGGGTGGGGTGTGTGTTTGAAGTGGAGGGGATGAGGTTGGAGGTGTGTGTTTGGTGAGGAGGGGTGGGGTGTGTGTTTGGAGAGGAGGGGTGGAGGGGAAGAGGGTGGGTGTGTGTTTTGAGAGGAGGGGTGGAGGGGGTGAGGGTGGTGTGTGTGTTTGGAGAGGTGGGGTGGAGGGAGTGAGGGCGGGATGTGTGTTTTGATAGGAGGGGTGAGAAAGGGGTGAGTGTGGAGGTGTGGGTTTGGAGAGGAGGTTGGGGTGTGTGTTCGGAGAGGAGGGGTGGAGGGAGTGAGTGTGGGGTGTGTGTTTGGAGAGGAGGGGTGGAGGGAGTGAGGGTGGGGTGTGTGTTTTGGAGAGGAGTGGTGGATTGGGTGAGTGTGGAGTGTGTGTTTGGAGAGGAGGGGTGGAGGGGGTGATGGTTGGGGTGTGTGTTTGGGCGGCGGCGGGGGTGCGGCGGGTTGTTTGGCGCGGCGGGGTGGCGGGTGGGCGGTGTTGTGCGCGGCGGGGTGGCTGGGTGGCGGGTGGGGTGTGTGTTTGGCGCGGCGGGGTGGCGGGTGGGGGGTGTTGGCGCGGCGGGGTGGCTGGTGGCGGGTGGGGGGTGTTTTGGCAGCGCGGGGTGGCGGTGGCGGGTGGGGTGTGTGGTTTGGCAGCGGCGGGGTGGCGGGTGGGGGGGGTGTTGCGCGGCGGGGTGGCGGGGTGCGGGTGGGGTGTCTGTTTGGCGCGGCGGGGTGGCGGGGTGCGGTTGCGTGTGTGTGTTTGGCCGTGCGGGCTGGCGGCCTTGAGGGTGGGGTTGTTTGTTTGAAGAGGAGGGGAGGATTGGGTGTGTGTTTGGTGAGGGGGGATGGAGGGGGTGAGGGTGGGGGTGTGTGTTTGGAGAGGAGGGGTGGAGGGGGTGAGGGTGGGGTGTGTGTTTGGTGCGCGGGCTTGGCGGGTCGTGCGGGTGGGTGATTGAGTATGTTTGGTGCGGGGGGCATGGCGGGGTGCGGGTGGCCGGTGGTGTGTTTGGTGCGGCGGGGGTGGCTGGGGTGTGGTTGGAGGTGTGTGTTTGGTGAGGAGGGGCGGGGTGTGTGTTTGGAGAGGAGGGTAGGACGGGGTGAGGGTGGGGTGTGTGTTTGGAGAGGAGGGATGGAGGAGTTGAGGGTGGGGTTGTGTGTTTGAAGAGGAGGGGAGGAAGGGGTGAGGGTGGGTGTGTGTTTGGAGAGGAGGGATGGAGGGAGTGAGGGTTGGGTGTGTGTTTTGAGAGGAGGGGTGGAGTGAGTGAGGTGGGGTGTGTGTTTGGAGAGGAGGGTAGGACGGGGTGAGGGTGGGGTGTATGTTTGGAGAGGAGGGATGGAGGGAGTGAGGGTTGGGTGTGTGTTTTGAGAGGAGGGTAGGACGGGGTGAGGGTGGGGTGTCGTGGTCAGTATTATATTATAAATGGATGATGCTGTGTTATACAAGATTAAATCCAATGTATCCACCTCATTTGTTTCACTTTGCTTGGTTATCATTAAATCGTTAGAGATTATTTGTTGAAGCTTGAGTGATGTATAGGTAAATCGGAATATATTGTGGTAGATTAAGTTTTATATTTAATAACATACCGCAGTATCTAAGAAGGCATCAATCGCTATATCGGAACGGATATTTTAGGAGGTTTTGTCGATAGTGTAAACTCAGATGGAATTTGAAAGTTTAACGGCCATATGCTTATGCTTTAGTCTTCAGTTGTCTGGATAGTACCCACATTACGACCTGTTCTGTCTTTAACAAGGACATAGATTATACTGATCGAGGTAATGCTAATATTGACCTATAGTATACTAATAGTGACCCAGAAAATACTAACAGTGACCTAGCTAATACTAACACTGACCTATATAATACTAACAGTGACCTATATAATACTAACACTGACTTAGATAATACTAACACTGACTTAGATAATACTAACACTGACCTAGATAATACTAACAGTGACCTATATAATACTAACACTGACTTAGATAATACTAACACTGACCTATATAATACTAACAGTGACCTAGATAATACTAACACTGACTTAGATAATACTAACACTGACCTAGATAATACTGACAGTGACCTAGATAATACTAACACTGACCTAGATAATACTAACAGTGACCTATATAATACTAACACTGACCTAGATAATACTGACAGTGACCTAGATAATACTAATACTGACCTGGATAATACTAACAGTGACCTAGATAATACTAACACTTACCTAGGTAATACTAATACTGACCTAGATTATAGTAATACTGACATGGATAATACTAACAGTGACCTATATAATACTAACACTGACCTAGATAATACTGACAGTGACCTAGATAATACTAATACTGACCTGGATAATACTAACAGTGACCTAGATAATACTAACACTTACCTAGGTAATACTAATACTGACCTAGATAATAGTAATACTGACATGGATAATACTAACAGTGACCTAAATAATACTAACACTAACCTAGGTAATACTAACACTGACCTAGATAATACTAACACTGACCTAGATCATACTAACACTGACCTATATAATACTAACATTGACCTAGATAATACTAATATTGACCTAGATTATGTAAGCAGTGTCCTAGACAATACGAATAGTGACCTAGATAATACTAACTATATATCTCTTCAGATTGACTGATCAAGTGTTCTCCAAGTACTCACAATAACATTCCCGCTGATCTCTCCTAATTAACCCGATAACGGTTTGGCTATATTTAATATAAAGATAAATGGTCTTTGAAGATGTCACGGTGATTATCTGAAAGTGACAAGCTAATGACAGAAATCAAAACATCGATTGATGGTTGTGAATGGAAATATTTACCAAGGCTAATCACTGACGAATAGGTCAATCGTAAAGTAATAGATTACTTAACTATTAAATACCAACGCTCGTAGAAAATCAATGATGGAAGGAGAAATTGATCACGACTGATGGCGGATATTGTTCCAATGTGGACAATCTGTCAAATTGTACAGGGCAGACATAGCTATTTCTGGGTTTGATATTTCAGAATGGTACAGGAATGGAATAGTTATACATGGTCGGGATATTAATGAATGGCACAGGATTGTGATAAATATATATGGCTGGGATATTTATGAATGGTACAGGATTGGGATAAATATATATGGCTGGGATATTAATGAATGGTACAGGAATGGGATAAATGTATATGGTTGGGATATTAATGAATGGTACAGTCCAACATCTCATTACACACCTGATATCAAGGTAATCCACATTGGAGTCTCATATCTCATTAATTGCTCTATTTATGTTGCGGGGTACGAGGCGCAATTTTAATACGCGAAACTCGTCACCCCAATATACACCCTAACAGATTATACTCGTCACCCCAATATACACCCTAACAGATGTAGGTGATATTATACTCGTCACCCCAATATACACCCTAACAGATTATACTCGTCACCCCAATATACACCCTAACAGATTATACTCGTCACCCCAATATACACCCTAACAGATTATACTCGTCACCTCAATATACACCCTAACAGATTATACTCGTCACCCCAATATACACCCTAACAGATTATACTCGTCACACCAATATACACCCTAACAGATTATACTCGTCACCCCAATATACACCCTAACAGATTATACTCGTCACCCCAATATACACCCTAACAGATTATACTCGTCACCCCAATATACACCCTAACAGATTATACTCGTCACCCCAATATACACCCTAACAGATTATACTCGTCACCCCAATATACACCCTAACATATTATACTCGTCACCTCAATATACACCCTAACAGATTATACTCGTCACCCCAATATACACCCTAACAGATTATACTCGTCACCCAATATACACCCTAACAGATTATACTCGTCACACCATATACACCCTAACAGATTATACTCGTCACCCCAATATACACCTAACAGATTACTACGTCACCTCATAACAGATTATACTCGTCACCCCAATATACACCCTAACAGATATATACTCGTCACCCAATATACACCCTAACAGATTATACTCGTCACACCAATATACACCCTAACATATTATACTCGTCACCCCAATATACACCCTAACAGATTATACTCGTCACTTCAATATACACCCTAACAGATTATACTCGTCACCTCAATATACACCCTAACAGATTATACTCGTCACCCAAATATACACCCTAACAGATGTAGGTGATATGATACTCGTCACCCCAATATACACCCTAACAGATTATACTCGTCACCCCAATATACACCCTAACAGATTATACTCGTCACTCCAATATACACCCTAACAGATTATACTCGTCACCCCAATATACACCCTAACAGATTATACTCGTCACCCCAATATACACCCTAACAGATTATACTCGTCACCTCAATATACACCCTAACAGATTATACTCGTCACCCCAATATATACCCTAACATATTATACTCGTCACCCCAATATACACCCTAACAGATTATACTCGTCACCCCAATATACACCCTAACAGATTATACTCGTCACCCCAATATACACCCTAACAGATTATACTCGTCACCCCAATATACACCCTAACAGATTATACTCGTCACCCCAATATACACCCTAACAGATTATACTCGTCACCTCAATATACACCCTAACAGATTATACTCGTCACCCCAATATATACCCTAACATATTATACTCGTCACCCCAATATACACCCTAACAGATTATACTCGTCACCCCATATACACCCTGACAGATTATACTCGTCACCCCATATACACCCTAACAGATGTAGGTGATATTATACTCGGTATATGAAGTGAGTGGTATACTAACTGACTGACTTCCGGTATACAGATCACTAACACAGAGACCACACCATTGGTTCACGTATCTAATGCCTGTGGAATTATAGTTATCGTCACTGGTCTAAGTCTGAAGTCAAATAACTTTTCCAAAAACTGATCCAAAAGTATCGAAACAGAAAATAAGGGACCATTTGATGTGTTATGTTTGATAGTTTATTACCAATTGTGTTTTGATTTCAGAATATTTTATTGTCAAGATGGTACAGACAAAGGGAATTGGGCAACAGGACAAGCCTATAAAAGCCCTCTCCTTATGATATATATATACAACATAATGTACATACCAAAAATAAATATGAATGCTATAACTAATAACTGCAAAGAGATTCCAATACATGTATATTACTAAATTCAAGCGGGAAATTGCATTATGATATTGACTGATCATACTTTGTAATCACTTAAAAAAAAATAGCAACAGACAAAAAACAGTCCATTCACAATCAATAGCCTGTGCTATATTCATAAAAGTGAAGAAAAAACAGCTATGATAAATTTACAATTTCCAGTATTGAGTCAAGAAAATCGTCTGGTATCGACAATGAATCTCTGAACCAAGTCAAGAACGGATTTGTTTAAAATAATATCCACATCAAAAGAACCAAATAAAAATAATTGTTTATTCTGCAGTATATGATCACTCAGAGCAGCTAGAGAGTTGAAAAGGGATTGCCTTTCAATGTTATAAAGAGGACAGTTTAGAAAGAAGTGAGAACAATCTTCAACTGGATAGCCACAGTTGCAGGCAGGGGTATCTTTTAAATGAGAATTAAATAAATCTGCATTTAGATTACTCACAGAATTTCTTAACTGACATAAAATTATATCAATGTTTCGATCTCCACCGTTTTTAAAAATAGTAGTACATTGTGTATCACGATCTAAGTCAAGATGTTGTAAGAATTCACGCTTTAAGGTATTTAAAGAGGACATTGAGGGAAACAGACAAGTTGGATTGTTCCATTCAGACATGATTTTAGGAAAAAAGCTTGTATTATAAAGGTTTGTTCTAGCCTGAGGCACATCAAAAAGTCTATTATGACGTAATGGATAAGCAATATTATTTGTGTTCATATAAGGTAAAATAGATTCACTAAAATGAGCAGGGCATAATTTATTAAAAATCTTATAAAACAGAATATGTTGATGAAGATTTCGACGCTTAGAAAGTGGAATAAGACCAGATTCTCTATACAAAATAGCATGACTTGTTCCCCGTCTCAAACCAGTAATGATGCGTACAGCCTCGAGTTGGATCGACTCTAGGAGCTCACACTCTCTTTCAGTACAATTTGCCCAAACTACGTCGGCATATTCTAATATAGGGCGAATGAATGTTGTATAAATTAAAAGCAATGAGTGTCTGTCAATTTTATATTTTAGCATTCGGAGAATATTTATTCTTTTATAAGCTTTTTCATAAATAAGGTTAACATGGTCAGACCATTTTGTATGATTGTTAAATACTAAACCAAGATGATTATGAGTACGAACATTTTTTATCAATTAGTTATTGAAGTATAAATCAGGTGTGAAGACTCAGAGTCTAGCCTTCTCGAGAATAAAACAGATTCAGTTTTATCAGTATTGAATATAATACTAGTACCCACTTTCCTCGACCAGACTGATATTTTTTCCAAATCTTGATTAAGAATGGTGGAAGCCTCTTGTCTGTCCCTCTCAATTAAAACATATAGGGAAGTGTCATCAGCAAAGTTTTACTTTAGACACTAAATTATCGCATATATCATTAATATATAGTAGAAACAGATAAGGACCTAAAACTGAACCTTGAGGTACCCCTGCCTGTAGAGTTTTCCATGTAGATTTAAATCCATCAATGACCACTCTCTGTCTTCTATCAGTTAGATAAGATGAAAACCATTTTAAAATATTGTTACTTATACCATATCTTTTTAATTTATAAATTAGACCATCATGCCAAACCCTATCGAAAGCTTTACTAATATCGCAAAATACCATTCTTGCTTCTTTACCTTTATCTAAATGTTTAACAATTTCGTCATAGATAATTAATAATTGATTGACAGTGGAATCTTTAGGCAAGAAGCCAGATTGATTTTTAGAGATAATGTTATTGATTGTGAGATAGCTAAACATATACTTGAAGATAACTTTCTCTAGCATCTTACTAAAAATAGAAGTAACAGAGATTGGTCTGTAGTTAGTTGGGTTACTTTTTTTCCCTTTATAAATCTGAGTGACATGAGCGTTTTCCCAGGAAGTAGGAACTATTCCAGAGGAAACTGATTTATTAAATAAGATAAAAAGAGGTTGAACAAGTGCCTGTGCTATACCTTTGATGAATTTGGGAGGAATAGAATCAGGACCAGCAGGTTTGTTAGTATTAAGGAGGTGGAGTTGGTCAGTTATATCCTGTTCACTAATGTCAATAGACGATAAATTATGTCTAGGCAGGGGACAGTCAGGTGGTAAATCGTCAGCATTCTTTTCAGTTTCAGAAATGGATGTAAAATAATTATTAAAAGATTCAGCTTTATCTATCGGGTGCAGTTTAAGATCGCCATTAATCACCAAAGGGGAATCAGTTTCACGTTTGTTTTGAAGATTCATTACAGATTTAGCGATACGCCACCATTTTCAAGGCGGGATAGTTTTATCAATCAGAGAAGATCTTAGCTTAGATAAGTAGTTATCTTTGGCCTCGCGGACTAGAGAAATTACTTGATTACGAATTGTTTGGAAATTGTTCCAGGAGGCTGGAGTATTATTATTTTTTTGCTTTAGAATGCTGACGGTTTCTTTGTCTGATTTTAAGTCTTAAGTCACCTTTCAATATCTATTGTTATTTTCAGGGATTATTATGTTCCGTCCAGTGGAGACAATAGCAGGCGACGTTTCGCTGGAACAGACACTTAACTCAAACTACGACAAAATGGAATCTCCAACTGAACTCTCTCGTCATCGTCGGGCGACAAATGATACGTCAGGCAATGGCACAACAACAAACAATGATACAACCACTGCAGCGATCATTCCCGTCGCCAGTGGAGGCGGATCCGGAAATAGCGGAAGTGGTCGGAACGCCATTGAGGAATTCTATGCCGATAAACATAACATGGCGATGTACTTGATCTTGCCGTTGATCATTCTGGTTTACGGAGGGTGTTCGTGTATTTATTGTGTCTATAAGTGTAGACGATATCTTAGGAAACGTGTTGTAATGTATCAAAAAAGAAAGATGGCAAATATATCAGACAACAATACTCATGTCACAAGATGGACAGCTGCAAATAATGAAATTCTGTTTGTCAAAAGTATGCCAAATCTCCGTGATAGTATAAGTGATCCGTGTAACCGTCCCGCAACATCACTGGCTTTGTGTTCCAGTATCGAAACACAGGAGGTTGATCAATTACTGGAAGAACTGGCAATTATCACAGACGATAAGCCGGTTGTTAAGGCGGAAAGGCCGGTAGCGGAAGTGACGCCCGTTGTTCAAGTGAGGGCACAGCCTGTAAATCGAGTACAATCTCCTATTAAAGAGGAACCAAATGTATCTCAAACTCCTCCTAATGTTGTAGAGGTCAAGCCCGTCGTTCAGGACAACGATAGCAAAACAGGGGACACGTTGCCATCAAGAAAGAAGAAAAGTTTAATATTGTCTGCCGACGATATTGCAGAAATCATGAAGTATTACAATGACAAAAAACATATGCCTAATGTAATTCCGGAGGACTCTGAAAACGATAAAGAGATTAGCCGTAAATTACGAAAAAAGAAAATCTTCTCATCATAGTGTTTACGTATTAGACTATGTTACTAAGGTATTATTAGTCCAAATAAACGAGACAGGGTTCAGATAACCAACATATTGAGCGATGGGTACCATATTTAGTCCCAATACGATGGCATTTACGTATATCCAGCAAAAATGTCATAACAAGGCTATTCAAATATCATATCTTAATTTTCAACCCTTTCGTAGATGAATACAGATTTCAGTGTAAACTGCACTTATTACCGACATCATGAACATTTTCAGTGTGTTTTACATATTTTTGTGTAAATATTGTATTCAGGCGTTTGATTAAGACGGGCATTTTGACGTGGTACTGAACCCGTAACTATGGATAATTATAAGAGACATAGTATTAAGTCAGTATGGCCTTATTATTACTGTATGAAGGCTGGTATGTATCCAGTGAAAAGTTATTGACTTTTTTCGACTGTCATAGAAACAATATAATATCATTAACATAATTGCCTTTGTGTATATTTTATGTGTTTCTATGAACATTTTTTATATGCTATACATAATTCCTGTCTTAATATTGTAATAAGGCGTTAAATTACGATTTCGTAAGCTACAATATTATCTATATAGTCGAGTATCTGATGAGGTAAATAACTCTATTACAATATACATAAACTTACATAAGTTGGCAGGATGATTTATTTACTTCTTGTATGTAGTAACAATCCAGATGTGTCCTTTATATTTTTTTTGAATGCCTTGATTTTATCATTTCTGGTAGTAAATAGAAAGAGGGGGGAGGGGGGATATTTGTTTTACAGATAAAATTGCGGTATGAAGTTTATGGTAATGCTAGATATATTAACATGGTGATATTCCTGAATACTGTAGTTAAGTCATCTTGGTATGTCGCGAATACAAGAAAAGAGCAGTGATTATGATGATAGTATCAAGTACCAGTCCATGCACGTGTCAGATACATCCCCAGCTCAATCTACAGTAAGTATAAAGGTATTCATTCAATGTACATTGATTTAGAAATAGTAGGATACAGCTATCTACAGCTATCCGACTGGTATTGATATAAAAGCATAATTTTTACCTTTATTAAACCGCAAAATGACAAGTCAAGAGCAACTCGATTATTTCGCCGTCAAAAAGTGCTATCCAAGAAAGTAACATGGCATTTACTACTTGTATACTTAATGTTACAGAGCACTATATATTTAACAGTTTAGTTTTAAACATTTTCTCATAATTAAATAAAACTAGACATTATAATGGAATTAAATCGCCATGGATTCATTTAGCCACAGAACAACATGGCGCGCAGGTTAACCATGTAGTCCTACAGGTCAATACTTGGTCGGACATTAAATACTGATGTTATTACAGGTACACGAAAAAGGCAAGATCCATGCTGAATGTCTACCCACATGTATCGGATATAAACTCACTTGCGCTCTGACCTAGCAGAGTTTGCAGGTACTTGTACCAAAACCACATTACACACATAGCAGGACGGTATTAAACGTCTCCCACCAGGAGAACCATCATCACCTATCCCACTTAAAGCTCCCAGAGCCATTAATACTATATAAGACTATGCACATTCCTGTCGCAAACTCCGAGGATACTTTCCATATCGAGTTTAAAATTAGTCTGCTCGTGTAACCCCTAGAAAAATTGTTGACCTGTCAGACACAGGCTAATATTATACAACATAAATACATATTACATAACAATAGAATGTACAATTACATGCCTGCCTGCCTGCCTGCATGACTGCCTCCCTTCCTCCCACCATGTCCTGCAACTCGCGATCGGGTTCCACCATTACCAGAAAACACACACATGTGAGGTTATACATGATCGCTAGGTGTAAAACATGCTTTAAGTAAACATAAATACTGTACATCAGTTTCCAGAAATTGTCCAATAGCTCCTTGCAACACGTTGATAAATATGGTATTGTTATGGTATATTGTGGTAGGATGAGCACAGTATTAAACATTACAGGCTCGGGCAGTAAAACAAATATACCTTATCATTTTTCGTCCTGAAAAAGTGTCTGTTTGTGTGACAAACCAAAATCTCTACTACTACTTGATCTTCACTGCATCAACATCGTATCACGGAACCACACTGCCGGTTCATGCTTTGTCCCCCATTTACAACGTACAATTTATTATTGTTCACAATTCATTATAACTAAAATTATTCATGCTAGACTTATCCTTAACGTTACTTTCCAGTGGTACATCGTACATTATCAGATTTTTAGAATTTAACATGTATTTATATATTGTACTCTTAAATAATTATCATACTGGTTGTGTTATACTACTTCCATCATATTTACATTACCAACATTTTTACAATTCATCATTTTCGTACCAAATTAAGACATTCAATCAAACTGTCATCAGCGGTGATAAACATTGTTTTTGTATTAAACCCCCAACTAAATCTACATTGGCAGGTGTACGTGTTTAAATTTCATTTACAAACCTAATTGGTTTCCTTACAGACACTCTTGATCAACCGTAACGTTTTCAAAGCAGCGTTCAGTCATCCGTGACGTAATTTAATGTCTTCTCTGTTGATTTACTAAGATAATTAGAGCGATAAGGTATCTGAGTATTATCCGTTTAATTCAGACTAAATAAAGAGAGAATGTCTAATATAAGCCGTCAGATATTGTACACAAAGTAGGTCTGTCGCCTAACAATATTGCTTTTTTTATTTGATTATTTGATTATTTGATTTCAACCTGATGGATGAACTATTTTGTTATAAATTTCATCAACATGTCACAGTAATTATAACAAATGATAATATGATTAACACTGAAAACACAAGTATTGATTTTCTAAATGGATTCCATTATACAATGGTGTAAATTAGTGCGCGCGCACTTTTGTACATTTATAGATTAGTGTCGGTACAAGGGTATATATTTATTTTCGTGCTATTTGTTTACATTAGGGTATTGTTTGTTTGTCGATGCAGTGTCTTATTTTCTCCTAATTCGTGTTTAAATAAATTGGACGCTATGGTATAAAGCCCGTATTTGATGACACGTTGATATACACGTATATAGCCCTTATTTGTTGACGTTCTGATATATATAGTCCTTATTTGTTGACGTTCTGATATATATATACATGTAGTCCTTTTTTGTTGACTCTCTGATATATATATAGTCCTTACTTGTTGACGCTCTGACAAATTAAACCTTTTTTGTTGACGTTTTGATATACATGTATATAGTCCTTATTTGTTGACGTTCTGATATATATAGTCCTTATTTGTTGACGTTCTGATATATATAGTCCTTTTTTTTGTTGACTCGCTGATATATATATTTATATAGTCCTTATTTGTTGACGTTCTGATATATATATATATATTTATCCTGCAACTGCCACCGCATTATCGGAATACACCCACCATATATGTTTTTTCTGTATACGCGGAAAACAGCTGTATTTTGAATCTTAGCACGTTCGTCAATTCGACTGACCTATTTCCAAGTGAAACAACGTTTAAAAGGCGAACATATTTGGATAATTGTTGATACCATTTCACTTCAAAATTATCATTTTTGATAACTGTTGCAGATAAATAGAACACATGGTCAGTGTCTTAAAATATAAGCTGTATTTTTGGCTCGGGACAGAAAGACAAAAGTTGCTCGCCAAGGCTCGCCTCTGTTTTCTTTCTTTACCCTCGCCAAAATACAGTTTATATTTTAAGACACTGACCATGTATTCTCTATATATAGTCCTTGCTTGTTGACGCTCTGATATAAAGATATAGAGGATATCTAACACTCGTGTGGCTAATATTTTGATATTTTTCACTAGTGCTGCAGCACTCGTGAAAAATATCAAAATATTAGCCCCACTCGTGAAATATATTTGGTATTACTGAAGACACTGTTAGATATTCTGTTTATTACTTTTTTTATCAACGAAAAACCTACCCCGTATGCTAACTAGGCCGACAGCAAAAGTTTGCATACAAAAAAGGTAGTTCCCCCGTCCAGGTGCTGACATATATGTCGGGCTTTCTGATTGGTCAATTATTTTGGTATTTTCTAATCATTAATTTGATTGGTCAAATCAGCAAAAGTGATATTTTTCACTAGTGAAAAATATGATATTAGTGAAAAATATCACTTTTATAGAATGAATAATTTTTGATATTTCACTGGTAAAAATGTAATAAATAGTCCTTATTAGTTGACGTTCTGATATATATAGTCCTTGCTTGTTGACGCTCTGATAAATAAAGTCGCTTTTTGTTGAGATTTGAAAAAGAAATGTTCTTATCGCTAACGTTCTGATATATTTTTTCCTTATATTTACGCCGTGATGTATTTTATCTATTATTTAATTCAATTTAACGATTCACTCCAATTTGACAAGCACATTTATAGTAAGAGTAAAATGATGGCTATTAAATAGCAACATATGTTGAAGTTATGTATATTTCGCCCTTGTTTATGATGGGTATTTTTGTTCGGAGTCATACAACTCTCCGCCGACGATAACACAATACTGTATCACAGAATTTTATGGTAATTATATTTTCATGCTATCTAGGCCGAAGAATATATTTATAAAAGAAAAACTATTTTTGTCATATAGAATTCAATTATTTTCTGGATTTCTTCAGAGAAAACAAGAACACACTGAATAATTGTTCCATGCTTAATTGTTAATACGTCAATGTTTAGTTAGATTTTTAATTCGTATGATATGCGTTTCTGTGATAACATCTATTTTACATTCCCAGAGTTATTATGTGTTTCTTGTTATCGAATATGACATATTCTGAACGAGAAGCTTGTTGTTTATACTGATATTTGTTCAATAAACATTAATACAAAATCCGTTTGATTTCTTTCTTTTAGTATAATTATTTGTTACAATTTTACAAGTGAACTATCGAAAATTACTCATGGTATAAAGGAGGTGATATTCACACATTACAATTTTACAAGTGAACTATCGAAAATTACTCATGGTATAAAGGTGGTGATATTCACACCTTTTCTTATTTGACCAATCAGAACACTGGGGAAAATTTGCATATAGACTTCGTCATGTTATAAGATGTCATAATGCAAGATAGAAGGCATAACGTCACGATTTGGCGTTCATTTATGAGCCATTCACAGAGGGTCGCAGTGAATTCTGGGAGAGATTGGGCTGCCTCGGTATATTTTGCTATAAAGTATAATAAACAGAAAACCTAACAATATGTTCAGTAATACCAAATATATTTCACTCGTGTGGCTAATATTAGCCACACTCGTGAAATATATTTGGTATCACTGAAGACACTGTTAGATATCCTCTATACTTCATAATATTGTCTGTTAGCAGTACAGGAAGTCCAGTTCATGGCATCTTGTCAATAAAACACTTTATTCACATATTATTGCATTATTGCTTTGTTTTGTCGCGGACGCAATACATAAATATGAGAAACAGAACTGGTCCGTTTCGGTGTCGTATTAAGTGCACGTGTCCTTTCAATGTCACAAGCATATTAAAAACAACCTCTTAATTAACCTTATAGCGTTAATAGAGCTCAAACTTTACACGTTCCTGTCGAAATAATACCCAATAGCGGGGTATGTGTGTTTACATGAGATGAAAGGGTTTCTACTTCAATATCTACTCTCTATATATAAATAATTACTAACATATAAAATGGTAGGATGGCTAATAGTATCTAAGTCCTTCGGTTTTATGTGTTATCAATAGTTTCAATGAAATAAGTAATTCCAAGAGTCTTTAGAACGGACGCTAATCACATCCTCATGTGTAGTACTTTATTAACTTGTACTAAATTGACATCCAGACTAAATAATTAATTCTGTGATTATTTTTTTTTTCCATTAAATATCATTTGATATATATATTGGTACACTTTGTTGTCTAATCTTGTGTTAATGTAAATAATTTACGATTTAATAATGTATCATATTACCTAAAGCAAAAACAATTCCTCTAGGACGTCAAAAAGTAAAAAAGACAAGCTTTCCGTAAAGGTCCCCTCCTTAAATAACCTTATTGTATTAATAGGACGTCACAAAACCAAACCAGGCCTTATGTTAAGGTCCCCACCTTGAACAACCTTATTGTGTTAGTAGGATGTCAAACAACACCAAACCAGACCTTATGTTAAGGTCCCCACCTTGAACAACCTTATTGTGTTAATAGGGCGTCAAACAACACCAAACCAGACCTTATGTAAAGGTCCCCTCCTTAAATAACCTTATTGTGTTAATAGGGCGTCAAACAACACCAAACCAAGCCTTATGTAAATGTCCCCTCCTTAAATAACCTTATTGTGTTAGTAGGGCGTCAAACAACACCAAACCAAGCCTTATGTAAAGGTCCCCTCCTTAAATAACCTTATTTTGTTAATAGGGCGTCAAACAACACCAAACCAGGTCTTATGTGAAGGTCCCCTCCCTAAATAACCTTATTGTGTTAATAGGGCGTCAAACAATACCACACCAGCATTCCTAAGTTTAATACAAACACGTTTGTTTTCAGTCAGCATTCCACATTTGTCACGAAATCGTGATATTGTGAACAAGCCCTTGAATATTGAATCATCTGTGACGAGTAAATTCTCTAAAGGTTGTTAAAGAGGTCCCTTGTTCCCATCCAAGCGTACTCAGTTTGTTGGTGTTTTTCAGATTTATTAATACCCAATAGCGGGGTAGGTGTGTTTATATTAAAATGAGAGTTGATTTTTTCAATAGTTACTCTATAAGCAAAATAACTAATTACTTACTAAACTAATTAAATGGTTGGATGGTTCATTGTATGTAAGTCATGGAGTTAAATGAGCTACCCGTGGTTTCAATAAAATATGTGGTTTTAAGAACGCTAATGACATCATTGATTAATATGTTTAGCTTTTTAATGAAATAAGATATTGTATCCTGAACAGTTTCGTGTAAAGACATTCAGATATTAAAATTCTGTCATTTGATTTTTTTTCATAAAATATCAATTGATATTCATACTGCTACATGTTGTGGTGTAATATTGAAAACATCACACAGACAATACCAGAGAAGCCATTGTCGGAATGCATGACATAACCCGGTCATCGTGTGTAGTACTTTATTAACTTTTACTATATTGACATTCAGACTACATAATTAATTCTGTGATCGATTTTTTTTCATTAAAACTCATTTGATATTTATATTGGTACACTTCGTTTTCTAATCTTGTGTTATTGTAAATGATTTACGATTTAATTACTATGTATGTATCATATTACCTATAGGAAAAATAATAATTTTAGAACCCCAAACAATATCAAACCAAGCCCTCTGTAAAGGTCCTCTCCTTGAAATGGAATTGATTAATATGTTCATCTATTTATGAAATGCGATATTGTATTTTGAACAGTTTCGTGTTATGACATTCAGATTTGAAAATTTTGTCATTTGATTTTTATCATTAAATAACAATAGATATTCATACTGCTACACTTTGTCGTGTAATCTTTTAAACTATTTACGTGATGCCACCTATAGTACAAACTATACCAGATACGCCATTGTCGGAATGCATGGTATCACATAAGCCGTTCGTACACAACTGTGCCCTGGAGTGAGATACATTACCGTTTAAATATAGAGTAATTATGATCGATAGTAAACAGGAATAGGGCGTCCTATATACCAAATGTTACATTCTCTACATAATATCCTCCAAACGTTTGAGCTAGTTTTATCTTTTTAATTTATATTGTCAATTGGATTCCGAATGGTATCTTATGTTTGACCTTATAAGTGATCATAATAAGGACGTTGTCATTATTGATATATTTGATTATGTGATATATTTCTATAACGTGGGACTCATTTTAAGATATCTTTATTTTTAAAGAAAATGAGCATGAGCATCGGAATAATTATAGCACATCATACAGACTTTAAAATGATGCTGAGGTGTGACAATACAGACGACAAGCGATCTGAATGACAAGAGAGGACCATACCGACTTTTAGGCGATGCTAAGGTGAGACAGGACGGGCGGAAAGCCATCTGAATGACAATATAGAGTAGCAGACAGCTCGGATTCGTCCGTGTGTACAGTTCGGACGTCCCGGTTGGTGTTACGGGCTGGTCATTTCATTTCCCTCTTCAGTTAAACCTTGCGCACAGCTCCATGTGTAGCTTTAAATCTAGGGCTTCGTGTGTGTGTTCATTATCGAAGGAGTGAGGAATGTAACGAAACTGGACTAGGCGGAGCGCAAATGGTTAAAGTGTCCGTCTAGGGTTTCGGAGGTCCCGGGTTCAAGCCATGGTCTGATCATTGCATTTTACTCTGCTATACCAATACAGCAGATATATCACGCTCAAGTCTGTTCAGCGGGAAATAACCCTCCCATTGAGATCAAATGAAGGATTACATTGTCGTTTGTTCCAGTCGAACTCTCATGGTCGATATGGGAATAAATTAACAATGTATATGGGTATTACTTATGTTTGCGTAGGTGGAAACAATCATATTATAAAGGTTATAGAGTGTAAGCAGAGACGTTTATCTTATAATACCGACACAGATGATGGACAATGGATGATGGAAAATACCTCCGATACATAAGTTATATATCGGAGCGAGAATTGCCCACAACAAACAGAAATGTTAATGTTCCATATCATATGTCTTTGTGTTTAACATGCTGCTGATATACTGTATCGCAAATTAAAAATTCATATATAATAACCTATCTCTATACATGTATAGCAATCTGTAGTTAATCTAGATAAGGTTCGACATCGCCAATATCTACTAAATACTAATTGAAAATATCGTAGAACTGTTTAAGTGGACATAATGCAGGTGAGGACATAGTTCTGTTCGCGTTCTACATTCAACATGTAGAGGGATAACGCTGATCAAATACTTGGCGTAAAGGCAAAATAGCTAGTGAGGTCGAACGTCCTGTCTCTCAATGGTGATAATAAACCATAATACAACCGAGCCAGTGAGAAGGTCGAACGTCCTGTCTCTCAATGGTAATAATAAACCATAAGACAAACTAGCCAGTGAGAAGGTCGAACGTCCTGTCTCTCAATGGTAATAATAAACCATGATACAAACTAGCCAGTGAGAAGGTCGAACGTCCTGTCTCTTAATGGTGATAAAAACCCATAAGACAAACTAGCCAGTGAGAAGTTCGAACGTCCTGTCTCTCAATGGTAATAATAAACCATTAGACAAACTAGCCAGTGAGAAGTTCGAACGTCCTGTCTCTCAATGGTAATAATAAACCATAAGACAAACTAGCCAGTGAGAAGTTCGAACGTCCTGTCTCTCAATGGTAATAATAAACCATGATACAAACTAGCCAGTGAGAAGGTCGAACGTCCTGTCTCTCAATGGTAATAATAAACCATAAGACAAACTACTCAGTGAGAAGGTCGAACGTCCTGTCTCTCAATGGTGATAATAAACCATAAGAGAAACTAGCCAGTGAGAAGGTCGAACGTCCTGTCTCTCAGTGGTAATAATAAACCATGATACAAACTAGTCAGTGAGAAGGTCGAACGTCCTGTCTCTCAATGGTGATAATAAACCATAAGACAAACTAGTCAGTGAGAAGGTCGAACGTCCTGTCTCTCAATGGTAATAATAAACCATAAGACAAACTAGACAGTGAGAAGGTCGAACGTCCTGTCTCTCAATGGTAATAATAAACCATTAGACAAACTAGCCAGTGAGAAGGTCGAACGTCCTGTCTCTTAATGGTAATAATAAACCATACGACAAACTAGCCAGTGAGAAGGTCGAACGTCCTGTCTCTCAATGGTAATAATAAACCATAAGACAAACTAGTCAGTGAGAAGGTCGAACGTCCTGTCTCTCAATGGTGATAATAAACCCATAAGACAAACTAGCCAGTGAGAAGTTCGAACGTCCTGTCTCTCAATGGTAATAATAAACCATTAGACAAACTAGCCAGTGAGAAGGTCGAACGTCCTGTCTCTCAATGGTGATAATAAACCATAAGACAAACTAGACAGTGAGAAGGTCGAACGTCCTGTCTCTCAATGGTAATAATAAACCATAAGACAAACTAGTCAGTGAGAAGGTCGAACGTCCTGTCTCTCAATGGTGATAATAAACCATAAGACAAACTAGCCAGTGAGAAGGTCGAACGTCCTGTCTCTCAATGGTAATAATAAACCATGATACAAACTAGACAGTGAGAAGGTCGAACGTCCTGTCTCTCAATGGTAATAATAAACCATAAGACAAACTAGTCAGTGAGAAGGTCGAACGTCCTGTCTCTCAATGGTGATAATAAACCATAAGACAAACTAGCCAGTGAGAAGGTCGAACGTCCTGTCTCTCAATGGTGATAATAAACCATAAGAGAAACTAGCCAGTGAGAAGGTCGAACGTCCTGTCTCTCAATGGTGATAATAAACCATCAGACAAACTAGCCAGTGAGAAGGTCGAACGTCCTGTCTCTCAGTGGTAATAATAAACCATGATACAAACTAGTCAGTGAGAAGGTCGAACGTCCTGTCTCTCAATGGTGATAATAAACCATAAGACAAACTAGTCAGTGAGAAGGTCGAACGTCCTGTCTCTCAATGGTAATAATAAACCATAAGACAAACTAGACAGTGAGAAGGTCGAACGTCCTGTCTCTCAATGGTAATAATAAACCATTAGACAAACTAGCCAGTGAGAAGGTCGAACGTCCTGTCTCTCAATGGTAATAATAAACCATCAGACAAATTAGCCAGTGAGAAGGTCGAACGTCCTGTCTCTCAATGGTAATAATAAACCATAATACAAACTAGACAGTGAGAAGGTCGAACGTCCTGTCTCTCAATGGTAATAATAAACCATAAGACAAACTAGTCAGTGAGAAGGTCTAACGTCCTGTCTCTCAATGGTAATAATAAACCATTAGACAAACTAGTCAGTGAGAAGGTCGAACGTCCTGTCTCTCAATGGTAATAAACCATAAGACAAACTAGCCAGTGAGAAGGTCGAACGTCCTGTCTCTCAAAGATAATAATAAACCATAAGGAATATTTTGTTTTCTCCTGGAATGTAAACTTTGAAATAAAGTCAGAGGAAAAATAGTCAGGGTAAAAAGAAATTCTTTATTTTCACTGTTTTTGTCTAAAAATGCCGTGAGCACACTTCCAATAATCGTCATTATAAATGACATTGTTTATTACGTCATACTGCTGAAGCATGTCCAGTGAATGTGAAAACTGAGTAATGAGGTCTCTATAGAAAAGAGAAGTCAGCGTCATGCTTTGTTGTTGTTGGAGATACGGCTGCTATATATATTGCGTTGCATGGAAACTAAAATCCTATTCCTGAAAGGTGGTCCTCCGATGCGCTGGTATCAAAAGGCTGAGAGAGAAAAAAGTACGTAGTTGATGAAATATTTTGATTTTAGCATTAACGAGACCCGCTATAAATCATAATACAAACTTTATGGCTGAGCCACCGCTTAGTAGTCTGGATGTTCTGAGTTCGAATTGCAATCGGGTTTTTTTTTTCTACTATTTTTTTTATGTTTCTTACTACCATTTAGTTTTTGATCATATTTCAATGATATTTCAACATTAAAAGTATATTTGATATAAAATGTTTAGTATAAAGATACAAATATTCAAATATTAACTGTTCACTTGGATAATAAAAATGGAGTAAAATAAACGATTTACTATGTATCGTTCAAAGTAAAATGTGAACAAACTGCAGCGTCGACAATAGTATACAATTCCTTTTTATTTTGTCATTTTTCTTTATTTCATACGGTATCATGTTGGGGAGAACCACCAATTTGCGTTTAATACGCAAACTCGCCTATTACACGCCAATTGGCTTTGTTTCTAAAAATAGACAAATTCACTTTAAACTTTTTTTTAATTTTCGTCCAAGTCTCATATATTTAGTAATGAAACATCATTAAAATGCAGAAACTCAATACATTTATACCCAATATCACTCAATACATTTACACCCAATATCACTCAATATATTTACACCCAATATCACTCAATAAATTTACACCCAATATCACTCAATATATTTACACCCAATATCACTCAATATATTTACACCCAATATCACTCAATATATTTACACCCAATATCACTCAAACATTTACACCCAATATCACTCAATATATTTACAACCAATATCACTCAATATATTTACAACCAATATCACTCAATATATTTTTACTCAATATATTTCCAATCAATATCACACATTACATTTACACCCAATATCACTCAATATATTTATAATCAAAATATCCACACTTGATATTACTGAAATATTTAAATCAATATATTTACAAGGACAACAATGTTTTGACAGAAGATCATGTCAGCCTTGAAGATCATAATAGATGTGTTAAATGTTATTTGTATGGGTAGTTTAGGTGTGTATCCTATTTATATCTATATTCATCAAATGTTGATGCCGTGTCGACTTTTGTATCTAAGCGACCAATGCATTCCTGTCAACACAGGCTAGAAAGCGTATCAATATTTCAATAAAATGTGTCTGTTCTATCGCATCCGGTATCTGTTTTGTTTAAATATTAACACCAATAACTAAAAGGGAAACTCATTTACTCCCTTATCTTTTTAATGTTTTAGGTCATGGTAAAAGTCCGTGTAAATATTTACCACGACAAAAAATATCTAGGAAAGCAATAAATGTAAAAATTTTAAAAATGATATTTTCCAGTTCAGTAACCACGGTAAAAGAGCGACATTACTGTAGATACAACATGATTAATAATGTATATTTGTTTAATGTCATCCAACAGTCAGGGCCACATGGGAACAAGAAGAGCAATGAAAAGATTATATACAAATATATATAAAAACCTCTGGACTTCACTGCGGGAGATTCTAACCATTCGCAGAACCTTTGTTTGTTTGTTTGTTGGGTTTATCGCCCCGTGAACAGCCAAGGCCATTTTGATGCGGGGTCTCCATGTAGTAGTTGGTGACTACCTCACTGAACAACATACCGACACTGGCAGGGAGCGTCGAACGAGGCACCTCGGATCTTCACCCGAGGTTACGTTGCCGGTGTAACGTTGAAAATAGACCCCGGTTGATAATTGACCCTAGGTCAGTTTTCAACGTTGAATATGGACTCTGGATCAATTATCAACTTTAAATATGGACCCTGAATGCCGTTGAAAATGGGTCGTGTCGTTGAAAAATGACAGTTTAAAAGGTCAATTCTCAACGGATGGTCTGTTGAACATTTGACATAAAATGCACGAGTCCGAGTAGGTATCGGAATTACATAGGCTCCCAAAGGATCGTCCTACCGTAATGTCTTGTCCGTCCGTCCACATATTTTGTTCCGACGGATAATGTTGATATTATTTAAGCCCACTCTCAGACCATACGATATTCGGGCTTGGTTGTTTAACACGGGAGTTTCGAGATAGTGAAAATGACGTAAAATCACGTTGTGTGAGTACAATATTCCCACTAATTTATGACAATGTGGCCCCCTCATTCGTTATTTACACATTGGTAATTTCATTTACTATTTTCTGATATCAACACAATTTTCAATTTTTGATATCAGAAATTCGACTTTTTTATATCAGAAATCAAGAATTAATTTAATTTCTTGATATCAGAAAAGCGATTTTTCGATATCAAAACTTGTGTTTTGAAGTTTTGATATAAAAAACCCTATTACATGTATCTACTTTAGTCTATCCTGAAACCGGGCACAACATTGAAAATATGGAACCGAGATAGAGCTAAATCTATTTACACATACATGTAGGTATCTGTTTTCAACATTGATTATGAGATCAGCTCCATGTACCAGCTAAAGAGTAATGTCCATGATCGACTTACTCGTATGTCGAGCTACACGACATTCAAAAGTTCCCTCGTTGGCTTCTGAAAACATATTGACCATGCTTCACGTAAGTGAAATCGATAAATGAATAACTCATCGCTTGACCTTGAACTTTGACCTAATGTCCTTGACAATTAGTGTGGTCAATTTGGCCATATAAATCGAGTCGACAGGTTGGGTTTAGTTACGAAATGGTAAACCAGTTGTAATGGGGTCAGTTTTCAACGGAGTCCATATCCCACGGGTCGGAGTGAAGAATGCGCTGATGGTTCAATTTTCAGCGGCATTCAGGGTCAATATTCAACGTTTAAAACTGACACCGGGTCAATTTTCAACGAGGATCCAGTTTCAACGTTCCACCGGAGCACTAACCGATTGAGCTATCACGGCCCCTATCCCCGAACCCTATATTGCTAATCAAGTTGTGTTATATACGGCATCTTTTGTTTTTTATTGATATAAAACACATTTATTTAAACAAAAAAAAAGTTAATTTATATAATTTGATATGTATAATTAGAACTAGACAATTTCGGTTTACCGTAGAGCCAGGAACAACCAAGTGTCCAAGGGAGACTACCGAGATTAACCCGTACATGCTTTTGGTTTGGTTTGGATTACTTTGTTTAACGTCCTATCAACAGCTAAGGACATTTAAGGACAGTCTCCCGTGCTTGCGATATGCGTGCGTGTGGTGAGTGCGTATGTGTGTTTTGGGAGGCTGCTCATCTTGACAAGGGAAGTACATGTAACTCATTTATTACAGGGGGTAATTCCTATTACAGGGGAAGTTCTTATGGCAGGGGAAGTAACTCACCTGGACAAGGGAGACAACCCTCTATTACAGGGGCAGTTACTTATCATGACAGAGGAAGTAACTCACCCTGACAAGGGAGACAATCCCCTAGTACAGGGAAGTTACTTATCATGACAGGGGAAGTAACTCACCTGGACAAGGGAGACAACCCTCTATTACAGGGGAAGTTCTTATGGCAGGGGAAGTAACTCACCTGGACAAGGGAGACAACCCTCTATTACAGGGGCGGTTATTTATCATGACAGGGGAAGTAACTCACCTTTACATGGTAAGTAGTTACCATCATTTACACGGGAAGCAACTACTTTTACAGGGTAAATTATTCCGAGATCATGTCTTCCATTACAAAATGTGAACCTTCCCAAAATATCCTGTCGTCCTTAAGGAACTGTGAACCTTCCCAAAATATCCTGTGTACCATTAGGAAATGTGAATCCTTCCATAATATACTGTCTATTATTATAGTAGAAACATAAGAAAGGGTAATAACAGCCGACGACTGACATATACACTGTATTTGAAACGTCCTAAATAAATATAGTAAGCCAAGGTATTACAAAAATAAACACAGAATGGTTAAATTTAACAGACAAAAAGATTTTAAACGACCAGATAAAAAAAACGACGTTTTTAATTCATCCTATTCTGTGTGTTATAGGATATTTAAGGAAACCTAACAATTTGAAAATTATCTTGAACAGCTAGATAAAAGAGACTGGATTACACTAAAACTAATCATACATTTAAAATTGAAACAGGAATGTGGAATAATATTGCACGAGACTACGTTTTGTAATGATGGAAAGGCTGGAGACGATCGCGAGTTTCACTATTTATTAGAAAGTGATAAAATCTGTAAAAGAACATTTTTACTTAGGAGATTACTTCTGTCCGAGAACTGAATTGAATTCAAACCTTAACGACTATTAATGATACTGACTTACTAACTGTGAACACCATTATTGTATAAATATAAATGCAATGTAATGTTGATTCTCTATGTTTGTAAAGAGAAATAAATAACTCGTTAAACTGTAAAACTGCCTGTGTTTTAGGTCCTCGGGGTCCACTATCAACGCAAATTATACCACAGCAGCCTGAAGCACGAATCCAAAAATGGCTTCAGGGAACAGGGGAAATAAATAAATTTACAGATTCCATACTCAGAAGTTTATAGCTTCAATGCACAAGGTAAAAGTCATCGTCAAAAACCTTTGGGAGTCTGCTATGTCGTTTGAATGTCGATTGACTTAAAGCAGATCCCTTATTGTTATCAACGAACGACCAAAATGTTCCACAGCGTCATCGTACAACCACAAAATAAGGCGAAACATTCAGGTGTTCTAAATTTGTACCATTTACTCTTAGACCTCACAGCCGCTTCAACAAAATCATATATAATTGATTTGGAATGAAACCAACGGGAACGTCACCTGTATGTCATATAATGGAAGTACGCTTCACTTAATTAAATATTTACATTGTTTATAACAATCTGCTTTTAATGTATCCATACTTGACAGCGTTGCTACGACGTAATACCTGTTACACCCACTGCATGATCGTCAGAGGCGACTGAATTTAAGATATTCTCTCCTTTCTACACAGCTTTCTTTCCTCTAAATTCTCCCTTGTCAATGCCTCGCTTTTGACCTTTAGTTGAGCATTTGCCCTAGCTGCGATAACGTAGCGCTGGACGACGGACGGACAATTTCTGATAGATGTCGGAGAGCAGTGAAGGCAGGGTATGAATATTCGTTCTACATTTGCCCCTGTGAGGAGGATTTGGTTCTGTCGCATGGTTGACACAAGAGTCACAAAATAGTACTCCTGCTTAACTCAGCATTCTGGGTGTGCGACGACAGACTCGCCTGTAGACAGTATGTGACCGGATGAGTTGTCCTGAAGGGTTTCTACGACAGGCTATTTCAGTGAGATAGCACTATAAAGTCGCTACATTAGTGTATCAACACACTCACCACACGCATGTATCTCGCAACAGGCGATAGAAAAAAAATGGCGTACAAAACTTGTTTGACTCGCTTTATGTGTCCCTGGTTTTACGGGCTGTACCTCCGGTAACCTTGGAAACCTTGGTATATATTGAAAAAGGTACCCATTCTGTTTTTTGTTTTCTTACTCTTGTTATATGAAGTCGTATGATTTTTTCAGAAGATTTAATACTTTGGACAGAAGACATTTTGTCTGAATGAAGACAGCAAGTTGCTGTATATGGCCACACCTCCACATGGAATCAAGTCACCTGTGACATGCTACAAGGCAGTGTACTGGGACCTTCCTTGTTTGTTCTGTACATGCCAACGCCCTACTGTGACCGACGATACGAAATTGTATAAAGACCACAAGGTAACTTTAGATCTTCAGTGGGACCTAGATAACTTACAAGAATGGTCGGATACCTGACTGCTAACATTCCACCAGGACAAATGCAAAACAATGAATTTAGGAAAGAGGAATGAAAAGATCAACAATCCATATCAGGATGTTGATGGTCTGAGAATAACAAATGTTACTTGATGTATATTATATCATATGTAGCTATGCTGTAAAAAAAATCTGATTGGTCGAAAGGCCAAAGAAATAAATGAATTGAGAACAACATTAACGTTATAAGAGGACATTGAAATGAAAGACCTAGGAATAATTGTTGATAATTCAAAACTTTAGAAATCATTTACAAGTAGCCGTAAATAAAGCTAACCGAATACTTGGAGCCATCAGACGATCATACAAACACTTGGATAAAAAGTCGTTCTGCTTACTGTATAAGGTTTTTAGTTCGATCCCATTGGAATATGGAGCATACATATGGAAACCATACAAACAACAGGACATTGATCTGCTTTTTAGAAAACGTTCAACGGCGAACTACGAAATTACTAACAGGAATGAAATTTCGTATGAAGAACGATTGCGTCGTCTTAAACTCCCATCGTTACTATATCGTCGTAACAGGGGCGACATGATGGAAGTTTTCAAAATCTAAAAGGGAGGCTACGAGTCAACAGCATCACATGGTCTTTTGTCAATAAAACATGAAGAAAAGGACCAGGGGACATTCACTCAGCCTAAAAATTCAAGAAGTAGACTGGACATGAGGAAATATTCGTTCACTGAAAAAATTGTGGACAGCTGGAACTCTTTACCAGAAAATGTCCAAGCCCCAAATTTATTCAGTTTCGAAAACTGTCTGGATAAATTTTGGAGTCACATCATAAAAAACTAATATATCTTTGTTTGAATATTATATGGACTACGATCTAAATGTAGAGACATTTATGCCTGCGTTCAGAATTTTACAACCGTCTTTATATGACCTTGGCTGTTGTCTCTTTGACAGCCGCCTTCATATTAACCTGGCTGTTGATGTCTCCTTGACACCCGTTTTCATTTGACCCTGGCTGTTGGTGTCTCCTTGACACTCGTCCTTAAATAACCATGGTTGTTGACGTCTCCTTGACACCCGTCCTCATTTGACCATAGTTGTTGACGTCTCCTTGACACCCGTCCTCATTTGATCATGGCTGTTGATGTCTCCTTGACACCCGTCCTGATTTGACCATGGCTGTTGATGTCTCCTTGACACCCGTCCTCATTTGACCATGGTTGTTGACGTCTCCTTGACACCCGTCCTCATATGACCCAGGCTGTTGATGTCTCCTTGACACCCGTCCTCATTTGACCCTGGATGTTGATGTCTCCTTGACACCGTCCTCATTTGACCCAGGCTGCTGGTGTCTCCTTGACACCCATCCTCATATGACCCAGACTACCGATGTTTCCTTGACACCGTCCTCATTTGACCCAGGCTGTTGATGTCTCCTTGACACCCGTCCTCATATGACCCTGGCTGTTGATATCTCCTTGACACCCGTCCTTATATGACCCTGTATGTTGGAAAGACGTTAAACCCCTTAAACAGATAAGTTTAACAACTTGTTTCTGGATCCCATTTCATTGTATGTTGTATTACTTGGATGGTATATTGTACATACTAAATTTCTAAAACAAACAAATAAATAAATATTTTTCTGTTGTATCTTAAGTAAACCCGGATAAGAAACAGCTCATTTCCCTGACTTTAAGAAATTCTTTGTACGGAATGTTTCCGCGAAATCACCAAACCTTTATCTCAAGGGTAGGATGTTTCTTCTCCTATATGACTCATTACTATATACTATAGGGCGCATGCAGGAAGGATTTGGGTTCTGTCCCCTTGCCGAGACATACCAGATTCTTTAAAAATGGTAGTTGCTACTCCTGCTTAGCGCTCAGCATATTTGGAGTGGGACGACTGGTTCGCCCGTTGTCGGTATAATGTGACCGGGTGGGGTGTCCTGCTGGGTGTCTTCGGCAGTATGCTTCAGTGAGGTAGCACTATAAATCGGTAAAAGTTCCGGCCTATCACAAGGAGACTTAACACGAACATACCACAGCCTCCCAAAACACACATACGCACTCACCACACGCACGCATATCGCAAGCACGGGCTGTCTTCATTCAGACAAAATGTCTTCTGTCCAAAGTATTAAATCTTCTGAAAAAATCATACGACTTCATATAACAAGAGTAAGAAAACAAAAAACAGAATGGGTACCTTTTTCAATATATACCAAGGTTTCCAAGGTTACCGGAGGTACAGCCCGTAAAACCAGGGACACATAAAGCGAGTCAAACAAGTTTTGTACGCCATTTTTTTTCTATCGCCTGTTGCGAGATACATGCGTGTGGTGAGTGTGTTGATACACTAATGTAGCGACTTTATAGTGCTATCTCACTGAAATAGCCTGTCGTAGAAACCATTCAGGACAACTCATCCGGTCACATACTGTCTACAGGCGAGTCTGTCGTCGCACACCCAGAATGCTGAGTTAAGCAGGAGTACTATTTTGTGACTCTTGTGTCAACCATGCGACAGAACCAAATCCTCCTCACAGGGGCAAATGTAGAACGAATATTCATACCCTGCCTTCACTGCTCTCCGACATCTATCAGAAATTGTCCGTCCGTCGTCCAGCGCTACGTTATCGCAGCTAGGGCAAATGCTCAACTAAAGGTCAAAAGCGAGGCATTGTCAAGGGAGAATTTAGAGGAAAGAAAGCTGTGTAGAAAGGAGAGAATATCTTAAATTCAGTCGCCTCTGACGATCATGCAGTGGGTGTAACAGGTATTACGTCGTAGCAACGCTGTCAAGTATGGATACATTAAAAGCAGATTGTTATAAACAATGTAAATATTTAATTAAGTGAAGCGTACTTCCATTATATGACATACAGGTGACGTTCCCGTTGGTTTCATTCCAAATCAATTATATATGATTTTGTTGAAGCGGCTGTGAGGTCTAAGAGTAAATGGTACAAATTTAGAACACCTGAATGTTTCGCCTTATTTTGTGGTTGTACGATGACGCTGTGGAACATTTTGGTCGTTCGTTGATAACAATAAGGGATCTGCTTTAAGTCAAACGACATTCAAACGACATAGCAGACTCCCAAAGGTTTTTGACGATGACTTTTACCTTGTGCATTGAAGCTATAAACTTCTGAGTATGGAATCTGTAAATTTATTTATTTCCCCTGTTCCCTGAAGCCATTTTTGGATTCGTGCTTCAGGCTGCTGTGGTATAATTTGCGTTGATAGTGGACCCCGAGGACCTAAAACACAGGCAGTTTTACAGTTTAACGAGTTATTTATTTCTCTTTACAAACATAGAGAATCAACATTACATTGCATTTATATTTATACAATAATGGTGTTCACAGTTAGTAAGTCAGTATCATTAATAGTCGTTAAGGTTTGAATTCAATTCAGTTCTCGGACAGAAGTAATCTCCTAAGTAAAAATGTTCTTTTACAGATTTTATCACTTTCTAATAAATAGTGAAACTCGCGATCGTCTCCAGCCTTTCCATCATTACAAAATGTAGTCTCGTGCAATATTATTCCACATTCCTGTTTCAATTTTAAATGTATGATTAGTTTTAGTGTAATCCGGTCTCTTTTATCTAGCTGTTCAAGATAATTTTCAAATTGTTAGGTTTCCTTAAATATCCTATAACACACAGAATAGGATGAATTAAAAACGTCGTTTTTTTTATCTGGTCGTTTAAAATCTTTTTGTCTGTTAAATTTAACCATTCTGTGTTTATTTTTGTAATACCTTGGCTTACTATATTTATTTAGGACGTTTCAAATACAGTGTATATGTCAGTCGTCGGCTGTTATTACCCTTTCTTATGTTTCTACTATAATAATAGACAGTATATTATGGAAGGATTCACATTTCCTAATGGTACACAGGATATTTTGGGAAGGTTCACAGTTCCTTAAGGACGACAGGATATTTTGGGAAGGTTCACATTTTGTAATGGAAGACATGATCTCGGAATAATTTACCCTGTAAAAGTAGTTGCTTCCCCTGTAAATGATGGTAACTACTTACCATGTAAAGGTGAGTTACTTCCCCTGTCATGATAAATAACTTCCCCTGTAATAGAGGGTTGTCTCCCTTGTCAGGGTGAGTTACTTCCCCTGTCATGATAAATATTTTCCCCTGTAATAGAGGGTTGTCTCCCTTGTCAGACTGAGTTACTTCCCCTGTCATAAGTAACTTCCCCTGTAATAGAGGGTTGTCGCCCTTGTCATGGTGAGTTACTTCCCCTGTCATGATAAGTAACTTCCCCTGTAATAGAGGGTTGTCTCCCTTGTCAGGGTGAGTTACTTCCCCTGTCATGATAAATAACTTCCCCTGTAATAGAGGATTGTCTCCCTTGTCAGGGTGAGTTACTTCCCCTGTCATGATAAATAACTTCCCCTGTAATAGAGGGTTGTCTCCTTTGTCAATGTGAGTTACTTCCCCTGTCATGATAAGTAACTTCCCTGTACTAGAGGATTGTCTCCCTTGTCAGGGTGAGTTACTTCCCCTGTCATGATAAGTAACTTCCCCTGTAATAGAGGGTTGTCTCCCTTGTCAGTTTGAGTTACTTCCCCTGTCATGATAAGTAACTTCCCTGTAATAGAGGGTTGTCTCCCTTGTCAGGGTGAGTTACTTCCCCTTCAATGATAAGTAACTTCCCCTGTAATAGAGGGTTGTCTCCCTTGTCAGACTGAGTTACTTCCCCTGTCATAAGTAGCTTCCCCTGTAATAGAGGGTTGTCTCCTTTGTCAATGTGAGTTACTTCCCCTGTCATGATACGTAACTTCCCTGTACTAGAGGATTGTCTCCCTTGTCAGGGTGAGTTACTTCCCCTGTCATGATAAGTAACTGCCCCTGTAATAGAGGGTTGTCTCCCTTGCCCAGGTGAGTTACTTCCCCTGCCATAAGAACTTCCCCTGTAATAGGAATTATCCCCTGTAATAAATGAGTTACATGTACTTCCCTTGTCAAGATGAGCAACTTCCCCTCTAAAAGTGGTTGCTTCCCTTTTCAAGGCAAGTTACTTTCCACCTAAAGGAGAGTTACTTCCCCATTAAAAGTATTCATCTTGACCTTGAGTGTATTAATAATTACTGTTATCTTTTATAGTTTGTGTATGTTTTTTTCTTTTCCTACTCAAAAAATCAATCTGAAACAGGATAACATGGTATTCCTAAACCTAAAGTTTGCCTACCAAATATATAGGAAGATATGATGTAAACATATTAAAAAAATAAACAAATCCTGTATTTCCGCTTACACAGTCCAGTTTATTATACTCATATGGCAGTTATACCACTATCTATACAGAAGAAACAAAGTCCACTCAAATAACCAAAAATAAACAGATCTACAGTGAACACAATATAAGACACAGAGAGAGAGATAGGTGACACTGCTCGAAGGTATGTCAGTATCCACCATGATAATGAAGTGACACTACTCGAGTGTATGTCAGTATCCACCATGATAATGAAGTGACACTACTCCAGTGTATGTCAGTATCCACCATGTTAATGAAGTGACACTACTCGAGTGTATGTCAGTATCCACCATGATAATGAAGTGACACTACTCGAGTGTATGTCAGTATCGACCATGATAATGAAGTGACACTACTCGAGTGTATGTCAGTATCCACCATGATAATGAAGTGACACTACTCGAGTGTATGTCAGTATCCACAATGATAATGAAGTGACACTACTCGAGTGTGTCAGTATCCACCATGATAATGAAGTGACACTACTCGAGTGTATGTCAGTATCCACCATGATAATGAAGTGACACTACTCGAGTGTATGTCAGTATCCACCATGATAATGAAGTGACACTGCTCGAGTGTATGTCAGTATCCACCATGATAATGAAGTGACACTACTCGAGTGTTTGTCAGTATCCACCATGATAATGAAGTGACACTACTCGAGTGTATGTCAGTATCCACCATGATAATGAAGTGACACTACTCGAGTGTTTGTCAGTATCCACCATGATAATGAAGTGACACTACTCGAGTGTATGTCAGTATCCACCATGATAATGAAGTGACACTACTCGAGTGTATGTCAGTATCCACAATGATAATGAAGTGACACTACTCGAGTGTATGTCAGTATCCACCATGATAATGAAGTGACACTACTCGAGTGTATGTCAGTATCCACCATGATAATGAAGTGACACTACTCGAGTGTATGTCAGTATCCACCATGATAATGAAGTGATACTACTCGAGTGTATGTCAGTATCCACCATGATAATGAAGTGACACTGCTCGAGTGTGTCAGTATCCACCGTGATAATGAAGTGACACTGCTCGAGTGTTTGTCAGTATCCATCATTATAATGAAGTGACACTACTCGAGTGTATGTCAGTATCCATCATTATAATGAAGTGATACTACTCGAGTGTATGTCAGTATCCACCATGATAATGAAGTGACACTACTCGAGTGTATGTCAGTATCCACCATGATAATGAAGTGACACTACTCGAGTGTATGTCAGTATCCATCATGATAATGAAGTGACACTACTCGAGTGTATGTCAGTATCCACCATGATAATGAAGTGATACCTCTCGAGTGTATGTCAGTATCCATCATGATAATGAAGTGACACTACTCGAGTGTGTGAGTATCCACCATGATAATGAAGTGACACTACTCGAGTGTATGTCAGTATCCACCATGATAATGAAGTGACACTACTCGAGTGTATGTCAGTATCCACCATGATAATGAAGTGACACTGCTCGAGTGTATGTCAGTATCCACCATGATAATGAAGTGACACTGCTCGAGTGTATGTCAGTATCCACCATGATAATGAAGTGACACTACTCGAGTGTATGTCAGTATCCACCATGATAATGAAGTGACACTACTCGAGTGTATGTCAGTATCCACCATGATAATGAAGTGACACTACTCGAGTGTATGTCAGTATCCATCATTATAATGAAGTGATACTACTCGAGTGTATGTCAGTATCCATCATTATAATGAAGTGATACTGCTCGAGTGTATGTCAGTATCCACCATGATAATGAAGTGACACTACTCGAGTGTATGTCAGTATCCACCATGATAATGAAGTGACACTACTCGAGTGTATGTCAGTATCCATCATGATAATGAAGTGACACTACTCGAGTGTATGTCAGTATCCACCATGATAATGAAGTGACACTGCTCGAGTGTATGTCAGTATCCACCATGATAATGAAGTGACACTACTCGAGTGTATGTCAGTATCCACCATGATAATGAAGTGATACTACTCGAGTGTATGTCAGTATCCACCATGATAATGAAGTGACACTACTCGAGTATATGTCAGTATCCATCATTATAATGAAGTGATACTGCTCGAGTGTATGTCAGTATCCACCATGATAATGAAGTGACACTACTCGAGTGTATGTCAGTATCCACCATGATAATGAAGTTACGATAGAACTTTTTACATTGATCATTTTACAACAGGATACAAACTTTGTAAACAAAATTTAGAAATAATAGCTTCAATTGTCCTATAATACATCTATGACTATGTACGTCCTTTTGATAGAGGGGTTGTTGAAGTCCTTCTGTCTACAGAACCTGATCATGATTAACAGATAAACAAATACATAAACATCAAACTTGATCTCATTGTACAACCAACTACATGTATAACCAATCCTGCAAATAATGATGTTAAAGGTTGTCGTCGCCCACATAATCAAATATCAGCAAATATCAAATTTAACACATAATTACATTTTGTCTCAAGGTGTCCATTACTTCTTTCATTGACTTTATTGGATAGTCTAGTGTCCAGCTTGACCAAGAAAATACTTTCCTATAAATAGCCCCATCCACAGGTTATATTTGAGCAAGCGATGCAATGATATCGAGAACAAGGCTACTACAGTATGTTAGATTGGTTTGGGTAAAAATTGTATGCCGTTCTGGGCAAGATTCCAGTATCCGGTCTGTGAGCTTTATTTTCATTTAAATAATGGCTTTATCAAATATCAAATGTTAAATTAGGATTTTATAGAAAGTTTTGTTTTCATTCATAAAGCCCTTATTGAGGTGAAAATACCATTAAGTTCATAGTTCAGGTATAAATAAGTAATATAGGACAGCTCTGAGCTTGGCCTACAACAAGTACTTCCACCCACCTGTACCAAGTACACTACATAGGGTATCAAGTAGGACGTAGACTGTCACCTGTACCAAGTACACTACATACGGTATCAAGTAGGATGTAGACTGTCACCTGTACCAAGTACACTACATAGGGTATCAAGTAGGACGTAGACTGTCACCTGTACCAAGTACACTACATAGGGTATCAAGTAGGATGTAGACTGTCACCTGTACCAAGTACACTACATAGGGTATCAAGTAGGATGTAGACTGTCACCTGTACCAGGTACGTACGGTATCAAGTAAGATGTAGACTGTCACCTGTACCAAGTAAGTACGGTATCAAGTAGGACGTAGACTGTCACCTGTACCAAGTACACTACATACGGTATCAAGTAGGATGTAGACTGTCACCTGTACCAAGTACACTACATAGAGTATCAAGTAGGATGTAGACTGGTCACCTGTACCAAGTACACTACATAGGGTATCAAGTAGGATGTAGACTGTCACCTGTACCAAGTACGTACGGTATCAAGTAGGATGTAGACTGTCACCTGTACCAAGTACGTACAGTATCAAGTAGGATGTAGACTGTCACCTGTACCAAGTATGTACGGTATCAAGTAGGACTGCATTATAGGACTGGGGAACCTCATAAGGGAGCTTCATTTGCATGTTATCTTGCCATCTCGACAATTTAGATCAGTCAGGAATTTCCATCTACATTTATGTAATTACGCTTTAATTGGAACCCAGTGTTAGGTGAAATTTAATTAGGGATATAAAACAATCTTTTATTTACATTTGTTTAATTTCATCAGAAAACAGACGTAATTAGTTTGGGATGACCACCTTTAAAGCCATAGATCTGTAATGTCTAAAACGAAATACATGTACCGCTGTCTATGGCTGGTTTTTTCATATTCATATATAGACCAGGTCGTAGTTCACAAAGATTAAGGGTTTGAGAGCCAATTTCTAAATGAATAGTAACATTGATCAGTGGTTCTTTCCCTCTAAAATCAAGTAACAGTACATATTATTACAGCATTTCCAGTCAAATATCTACCCAAGAGCAAGATATTCAGCATACAGGAATACCAGAAAGAAGGGATTGAATTAAAACAGTACCACATACAACTGTAATAAGCCACATTTTCTCCTGTACCCACCACACATATAAATTGTTTACAACATATTAGCTTACCTGTAACAGCAATAACAGTCTAGTACAAGGAGTTATCTCCCCTTGGTCTAAACTTCACGTACAAGTACACAAGTACATGGTATTCTAGTTTATTCCACATATTTTCTACGTGACCAAGGTAACGCCATGCAAAAATTATAACAAGGAAACAAAATAGCTATACTAACACCTATTAAACATGTAGGATTCTAGTAAATCATTTTTGAAACACATGCTTTCACAAATGTGGGATTTAGTTTTACAATGTGTATATATTTTTGTTTTGGGTTCCATTTAAAAATTTGACGACATTGTAAATTAAGTCCGAGGAATTGTACAGATATTACAACCCTATGTTACATTAAAATCATATCTATACTGTTAAATATGATAACACTGTTTGAGACTTCACTTTCACATAAAACCAAAGATGTTTACCATGCTAATGATTATATTGTGGAATTTTGTGCCAATTTTCAGCAGTCACATCAGCCAAGGAACATGGACACTGCTAATACCAGTGCCTTGAGATGTAATGAAATAAATATGTAAGAAACTTTGTTTTGAATTATACAATCTATGGTACGTATATAAAAACCTTTATGATAATAGATACACTAAGGAGTTAAGTGACAAACAATTCAAACAAACAGCATCCCTGTAATTCAGATATCTAAAACAGGAAACATTTTTGGCAGTTTACTTATACCTGGTATGTACATTCTACTTGTAATTTCATTCAAAATTAATGCTGATAATGAAACACTATAACATTTACATTGCCCAGATATACATGGCCATCTGTATGGTACAGTGAATAGCGAGTGGGTGGTCAGGTGACACAGGGGTAACACACTTGTCTTTCACCTAGGTGACCGGGGTGCGATTCCCTAATCGGATATAAAAAAGTATGGGGTCACCTGCCTGACCATGTGGGTTTTCTCTCGGTATTCCAATTTCCTCCCACAGTAAGGTCCCCTAGTGCACTTCCTAGTGCATTTGTGATTAAGTTGCCATAATTTGTTAAGCAACTATGGGTACTCCACTTTCCTCCTATATGTGCATCAATACATCGTGTGCACTTCTAATGGTGCTTACATGATATAGCTTGTGTCATAACAGGTTTAAAATCCATAAAGTTAACAAATGTATTATTTTAAACAAATGTATTATTTTATAATCTTACCAATCTAAATTTATAAACTTTCACATTTTGATTATAGAAGATGCATAAATCAATTTATCTAACTGAGGACCATACATTTATTTTGTGATGAAACTAGCACAGCATCTGAAGATTTCACAATTTCGCTATTTAAACCCATGTTTATTCCATATACAAATGTATAAATTGTAAATGTAACACTGTTTATAAAGGAATAGTATATACTTCATTAGCATATTTCCATAAATGACACTAGTGATTACTTCCTGGGTGTTTCAGGTGTTAATGGTAATTTTATTAGATAAGTATAAAGTATTTGGTTATTATAAAGTACATGTATTTTTAGTACTATTATAAAATTGTTAATGCTGAAAACTGCTTAAATCTATGATAATTTTCTTAATTCAAACTGAATAAGTTTTCATTAACATGTGCCATAATATATTCTAAATTATAAGCAAATCCAGAACAATTATGTGCACATAACTTGGTATCAGGTAATAAGATTTGACATTTTGTTTTCTTTTACTGAACCAACTGAATCTTCAAAATAGTATTTTCACTCTTTTTGTTCTTGAATAATTTGACAAATCAGTATATCTAATATGTGGGAGGAAATCAATTTAATAATCATGAAGATTTCAAAACTTGGTCAAACTATTTAGAACGATCAAAAGGTGAGCCTTGGTAAGAAAATAATTGCTGAACACAACAGCTGTCAATTACAATAACTAAGTAGACGAGATAATTTTTAAAGATATACCTTAAATCATAATGATCTACAGACTTAACATGATGCTGTACATTTCTGTCACATGGTTTAATTACCTTGCAGTCTGATAAGCGGAGCCATCTACATTTGTATAATTTACACAAGTAACACAATGACTGTACAAATGTTTTTTAAAAATTTAACTCCACATGAATAATATATTTTGAACACAATTATTAAAACTTTGCTATCAGTGAAAAATAAAGTTGCTTTTCTTATATTAAGATAATAAATTATTTGCAAAACATGATTATACAACAACCAAATTGCACCACCAAATTGCACCTAGTACTATTTTTTGCATCTAGTACTATTCTTACATCTAGTACTATGTTTTGCATCTAGTACTATTCTTACATCTAGTACTATTTTTTGCATCTAGTACTATTCTTACATCTAGTACTATTCTTACATCTAGTACTATTTTTGCATCTAGTACTATTCTTGCATCTAGTACTATTTTTGCATCTAGTACTATTCTTACATCTAGTACTATTTTTGCATCTAGTACTATTCTTGCATCTAGTACTATTTTTGCATCTAGTACTATTCTTGCATCTAGTACTATTTTCTAGTACTATTTTTTGCACCAATGTACAAGTTTGTATAATACATATAATTACAATAAAAACCTTTTACATCAAACCCTACCTGTTTCCCACAATGAAATCTTAAAGACAGGTATCAAGACAAAAGCAGGGCCAATTCTAAGTTTTAAATGCTATTCCATCACATAAAAGCATTTTGGTGGCCTCACTTTAAATGCTACTATTATAATATAACTCACTACTACTATATTAACAACGAAAATCAGAGCTATAACATTTCTGTAATGATAGAATCACTAAATACATACAGCACATCTCACCACAACTTTACAGAAAACATCTGACACAACTATGCCAGTTCTTCTTTGTCAAGTTCAGGTCGTCAAGATAATGGAAATATATACTGAGGACATCCTTAGCAAGATTTTATCATTTTGAAATGCTTGCTAAAAATAAGAATGCAAAAATAAATATATCCCTCCTCTGCTAACAAACTTTATCATACTATATTTATCCTTAAATAAACCCCCTCTCCTAGTGTAAATGTTAAGCATTTAAGTTATAAGGAGGGCTTACGTGTGAATTACTTTAAGCTTTCTATCTTAAAATTGAAAATTTTACCAAATGAAGAGAGGGGGCTTATTTCTGGAAAAATAAATTTAAAAGCATTAAAAACATTATTTTAAACGTAATTGCCCTAATCCTCCAGTATCTGTTGTTGTACTAATCCTCCAGTATCTGTTGTTGTACTAATCCCCAGTATCTGTTGTTGTACTAATCCCCAGTATCTGTTGTTGTACTAATCCCCAGTATCTGTTGTTGTACTAATCCCCAGTATCTGTTGTTGTACTAATCCCCAGTATCTGTTGTTGTACTAATCCTCCAGTATCTGTTGTTGTACTAATCCTCCAGTATCTGTTGTTGTACTAATCCCCAGTGTCTGTTGTTGTACTAATCCCAAGTATCTGTTGTTGTACTAATCCCCAGTATCTGTTGTTGTACTAATCCCCAGTATATGTTGTTGTACTAATCCCCAGTATCTGTTGTTGTACTTATCCCCAGTATCTGTTGTTGTACTAATCCCCAGTATCTGTTGTTGTACTAAACCCCAGTATCTGTTGTTGTACTAATCCCCAGTATCTGTTGTTGTACTAATCCCCAGTATCTGTTGTTGTAAGTTTGATGTGGTTGGTTAGGCTGACGGTATCTTGACGCTGTAGGAAGCCCGGTACACCACCATTCCTTGTGAGCTGACGGTGAGATGGACTTCCTCGTTAGCAGCAATAAAGAAGACGGACCCCTTAGACAAGTCCAAAGCACTGACCAATGAACAAGACGAAGCTTGGCCCTCCCCCTGAATGACGATACAGATGCTGGCACTGTCTATACTGTGTAGCACTCCACTGGTTGAGTCAGCTGGTACCTGTGACCGAGAACATAGGTACATATTGTATAGATATGGTGAATATTGAGCAGTGGTACAGAGGTTACACAAGCCTTTCACCTAGACAACCAGGGTTTGATATCCCGATTGGACGTAAAAAGGTATGGAGGTCATTACTCCTATAACATAAGAGGCCACTGGTCGGCTCTTTTTCTATTGGATATGATTTTGCCGACTGCGACATGGCGCCTGTCAAAAGTATCTCGCCGTGTAAAACCTCTAACATTGTTGGAGTAGGAGGTCATGTGCCAATCATGTAATTTTTTCTGGGTACTCTGGTTTCCTCCCACAGTAAACTTACACACTTCCATCCGGGCTAACACAAGAGGGATAAGTATGGATTATATAACTTGATACAGAATTATTGTAAATTAAGGTTTATAGTTTTACAGTCATGTAATATCTACCTCGACTTTGGTCACCATGAAATCTTCAATGTCTGGTTTATAGTAGGTCACATTTCCTCGCTGGATCGGTCTGAACTTAGTTTTGGCCACAGACAGACTATTATAGTCTAACATCTCACAAAGGAGGTTTACATCTCGGTGCTTCGGTGTCAAACCAGCCCTTATAGTGTTGTCAGAGCAGGCCATGCATTCTATACAGTCTGAAAAAAACATCAATCAAATATAACTCGGGGTTATACACTTTAACATACCTCGAAGTTGAAAATTAATAATAATCTCCAGATTATCCTCTCAATATAGCCAATACCCATGCTAGACAATGACGGTAGATGATCTAATCAGGGTTCATACAGACTTTGAGTCATCAAATTCAAAGACTTTTTCTGGACTTTCTGTCATTAAATTCCAGGACTATTCATGGGCACTGATCAACATTGGGTGAAATTTTGACAGTTACATAACAATATAAAGTCTGATAGTTATGTGTCCTGTCACATTAACAAGGTTGTAATCATACAATTGTAAACATTCTCACATTGGTTGTATATAACAATCCCAACAATGACTAGAACAATTAAACTCTGAAAATTTATTTTTGTGAAAACTTTAGAAAAGACATATGCCATTGAATTTAAGGACTTTTCAAAGCATTAATGCCAAATTCCAAGACTTTCAAGGCAAGACAATGAATTCCAAAACTTTTAAAGGCAAGTCTTGACATTCAAGGATATTTCTATATATATGTGAACCATGTTGAACAATAATAGTATTTGTTTTGGCCTGCTTAAGATTCCTTACAATATAAAGTTCTTGCTCAAGAGAGATAAATTGCCACAATATTATGGAAATATTGTACCTTTCATACCTTAGCCTAATTATAGACTACCTGACTAACCTACCTCCTGACAGGTATGCATGTGGCAAGCTAGCACGAAGAAACATTGCCTCTCCTGGATTCAAATTGACAACATTCAGGAAGTAGATGGCAAAGCACCCCACATCTCCTGGGAATTCTCTGTTTACTTTCAATAAAACATCCGCTTCATACTGACTGGTGTCCTTGCCCTCTTTTTCTGTCAAAGGTGAAAAATACCAAGGTACATATTAATTATTTCTGATTTACAATTTAACTGTTCCTTTGTCAGTTCCTTCCCTGCTCTCCCTAAATTTAACACTACCATTAGGTTCAGATGAATTAAGGCAGTTGTTGTTTGACTGAAATGTATAGTGAAATACATGTATCCAAAAATTGACTTGGAGTTGTTTGAATTCTTTTAATGAACTATTTTACTTATTGTAAAATTGATTGTATACCTTACAAAATACCTTAATTGACAATTATCATGACCACATTCAATGAGGTTAAAATGACCCAGGACCCAGTTTAATCTTTATTCCTTAACTTTAGAAAATTCATTAAATTAAAATTTCCCATTACAGATTTTAGGGAAAGTTCCTTTACTAAGATTCCCCCCCCCCCCCCCCCCCCCCCCCAAGAAATCCTACAATGCTTTCCTTTTGAAAAATTTAAGTTAAAGAACATTGATAAATCTGAGGCCTGGTATAAAAGCCAGAGGTCTTGAGTTTGATCCCTAGCGGTGAAATAATATTGAGGAACACTAAACAAGGTGACATACCCAGTTCTGTCACATGGTTGATGAGACTGCTAAGTTGGGCATGGATCACATCCTTTTTCTGGTTCATCAGTCCAGAGAAGCAGTCCTTCATCGCCTCTATATGGAGTTTTTGGTCCATACATTTACTGGCTGTAAGCAGCTTCACTGCGTACTGGCCACCAACAGCTGTACGGAACTCTTCAATGTCTGAAAACAAACATTCAACATTACATTCAAAGTCTAATAATTAATTTTTCTTTGTTTTCATGGTAAATACTCAAATGTGATTGGTCGAAAAATTCTTTTCATTCTTCTATGAAAGAAATTCCGAGAATGGCGCAAAAAATGTGACATCACAATACGACTATTGACGTTGCGTATTGATTTGAGAAAAAGAATCCCATTTAAAACCAGTAAAATTGTACATAAAACATGTTTTAAATTAGAAAATCATTTTCAAAAATTAATTATAAGCGTTGATGTCAATTTTTTTTTTTAGTTTCATCGGGGTATGAAACAAATTTTGTTTGCAAACTGTATGCGTAGCAGATTCTTACAGAAGTTTGCAAACAAAATTTGTTTCATACCCCGATGAAACTAAAAAAAAATGACATCAATGCTTAAAGAAAAATCAAATTAATAATTTTTAAACATAAAATGTGTATTCTTCAAGTTGTAACCTGGTAATGATTGTGGTATGATTAACTGGTAACATCTTAATGAAAATCTGATTTGAAAAAAATATAGAAATGTAAGGCCGGTTATAAAACTTGAGACTTATTCCACAAACAAACATCCTCATAGTTCTGTACTACACATGAGAACTGTATAGTCAACAGTTTTATGTCAAAGTTTACTCTTAGCCGAACACAAGTTAATAGGTCGATACTCTTATAAGCTAAAGATAGGTCATTCAGAGATGTATTGTGATAATGAGATTTTAAAAAAGTCATGAATCAATTGCAAATCATCCTGATACATGAACAACACCTGTACAGTACAACCAAATTGCAACTTGCAGAAACTATGACAAGAAAATGACACTATAGTTTGATATTCAAGAACATTTAGTGTATTTAGGCATCTCACATTTCAGATATCCAGCTACTTCTTTGATTGGCCTGAATCCACAGAGTCCCTTGAAAGGGGTCAAAGCTATGGCCATTTCTGGTTTGTGGTTAGGATCTTTGTAAAGCTCTGGTTTTTCTTTGTGTATCAATTCAGCTAGCACCTGAAAAAGAATGATATAATTTATTTTCTGTTTTGAAGTGTATTGTGAAACAAATTGCAAAAAATGCCTGTCCATAACTAATTTCAAAATCCTTTGAGATACTTCTAAACATTGACTTTAGAGTTGAGTTCTTATTGATTATTCTTAGTAAAAACTCAATAGAACTAGAACAAATAAATACATCTTTAAAGATTGATAATTTTACACAATTTGTCTCAGTTTGCTGGATGCAGCTAACAGAAATTTATAAAAGTTTGTGATATTTATTTAATTTTGTAAACTTTTTTGCAATATTTGCGAAATAAGTTATATAAATTTATATTAATCATGCTTGTTGGCCCAGATGGAAGTGTGTGAGGGGTCTTACTGTAAAAGGAAACAGGTGTACCCAGAGAAAACCTACCTGGTCGGGCAGGTGACCCTGTACCTTTTCATGCCCGACCAGGGAATCAAACTCCGGCCACCTAGGTGAAAGGCAAGAGTGTTACCACTGTGTCACCTGATCACCCTCTGACAGTGTTTATTTCATTTTACATTATAGAAACAGCATTTCATTACATTATGGAAACTGAATTTCAAATAAAAAACACATACAGCTTTAATACCCCCAGTATGTATATCTTCTGAAAAAAGTGTGCTACCTTGTTTGGATGAGCCTGAATGGACAGGGCTGTTTTGACAGAGAGGACTTTAAATAAGAAGGAAAGATTCTTATTTTTCTCCATTTCTGTTCCTATACTATCAGCATTCTTTTGGACCCAGGCTCCTAAATCAATGTCAGCATCTCCTGAGCTGGAAATGATCCTGGATGGTCCATTGGGATGTGTGCCCATCCACAACTATAGTAATGAAAAGTTATGGATAAATTAACTTTTTCGAAGGTTGTTACATGCATAAAACAAGATGTTTCGTATACATTTATATTTAGTTCAAACTACCAGTACACATGTATAAAGCCATTATACAGTAAAATTAAAGTATGTATATTAGTTCTAACTTGCACATGGGAATCTCTTGCTACCCAGTGCTAGGATGCTCTGTCTGTTTTCCTCCTGAAACATGGTAGATGAATTCCATCACTCACTTAAACTTATTGGACTTTTAGTTGAAGTTCTTATGAACTTTTAACCTTTTCATTAAACTAATTTGATAGTGAATGAAAACCTGAATAGTTATTAACTGATTAATTAAAACACCTCTGCATATGTTGAGTTCTCATCAACTTCAAAACTGGGGTCTGCACTCAGAGAGAGCTGGGCAACTTCACTGTCATGTCCTATTTTGCCCCACAGGTATTTTTGTACAGCACACTTCAGGGGGAATACTGTAACAGTTGAAAATGTATGATAAAAACATATGTATAACAAATATAGTATAGCAAATATGCACGGTAACGGTATTGTTATCACAGTGTTAACATTTAGATATATTAGCTGTAATAAACTAGTAATACCCCTCTTATGAATACCTCTTTACATTTAGATAGTGCTTCATTTTGTTAATAGTTATTTCTATTTACATTTTTTTAACATACAATATTGCATGTACAGTGTAGGTTGTGTAGTGTGTACATCAACTTCACACTTAAACCTCATCAATATATCTGAAAACTTCAGTTTTAATCTTATATACCTTAATAACACAAACCTACAATGATTAGAAATGTGTAGCAAACAGAAAAGAGGTCCAGAGGGCCTGTATCATTCTCAATCAATAACATGGAGCCATTGTTTGTTGTTTTTTTCATTTTGAACTCTACATGCCTGTCTGTACATGTTCCAAGGGGTGAAATACCTTTTCTTTAAATCATATGAGAATACGTCATAGCCAAATTGGTTAAAATACAATTAATGAGTTAAGAAAATTAAACACTGAACAGACAAATTCCCCTTTTTGTCATTGACCCTGCATAAGTGCATTCCTAAGTGCATTCCTATCTTGCAATTGTTTATATTTGTTAAAAGCAGATTTCTACACTGCTTCCACATACTTATGACTCAGAAAGCTATGAATGAGGTGCTAGGAAATATTTCAATGTTATGACAAAAGAATTAAATCACCTGAGATATAGCTAACAAAACAAGTGCAATCATTGATTGCGAAAGCTCACCGGCGGCAGCAATCACACTATGCATTCATTTTTTTTAATGGATGTATAAACATGTCATTTTGAAATTGTACGTTACATAATATCACTCCTAGACCTCTAATGGATGTATAAAACAAATAAGAAGGGTGTGGACTTACTAGCTTTCCAAAACTTACCCCAAAAATCTTTAAAGAGTGTTTTTGTGCCAAAAGCATTAAGTCCACTAAATGGTAGAATGCCAAAAGAAATCACATTTTTTTTCTGCATGATTTTGCCATAAACCTCTAATGAATGCATAAACCAAATTAGAAGGGTGTGAAAGCATACTTTTGGACTTACCCCCAGAATTTTAAAGTGAGTTTTGGTGTCAAAAAAGTTAAGTCCACAACATGGTAAAATGCGAAAAAATCACAATTTTTTTCTGCATGATTTTGCTATAACATCACTTCTAGACTTCTAATAAATGTATAAACCAAATTAGAAGGGTGTGAGGTGTACACTTTTGGACTTAGAAGCTTTCCAGAAACAGATCCCAAAAACTTTAAAGTGGGGTGGGATGCGGACGTAACCGGTGAGCTAAAAACAATCCTGGTAGCATGGTTGCTTTTTATTATGATCATAATGCACTGTACATGGTGGGGAACCTAACCATTTCCATGTGAAGACTCAGAGACTAGTTCCTAATGTTGGGGCAGACACCAAGGTAAATGCTATAATAATAATCTTATTTTCTCGATCCATTATGTTCATGATTATGCTTTCATAAGTTGGGAATTTCAATTGTTTCAATGTTATGAGTGACTGAGGGACATATCTCACAACAATATTAACACACTGGCCGATTTAGATACATTAACACATAGCCACTAATCCACTTTGGCTGCACTACTGTGCCTTGGGTAGCTTTCATCACAATGTTTCCATATATAAAGACTTAGAATTATTGCAATATTGGTCATCTGGTCAATATGATACAGACCAATTATTTGATTTATGATCTTACAAGGTCATATCATGGGTTCGACATGACTCCTTAGTCCGACAATTTTTATGGACAGTCTAGCAGGGTTCTGAGTGGGTATTTCAAATAGTTTGTTTGTGGTCCAATATAAAATCTAAGTGAGAAACTTTCACACCTAGACTGGAGACTGGAAGACAACCCCAAAATGTTTGACCCCCTTAACGTCAACTACGTGGAATGTTCCCTGTATAAGATCACATCTAGCTCATATTAACATTGTCAATAATATCAATATAATATAATAAATTTAATTTAGAATTCGTGAATGTCAATGTAACCTTTCGGTAGTTGCTCCATTCTGGCTGTCTGCTAAGTTTGGCGACAGGATGTCGTGATTATAAAAGATAAAACCAATTTTAATCCGGAAATATATTGTAATGTGCTATAATAGTTTGAAATCGATCAACGCTGTTGAAAAAAGTTTTAATATCTAATTCTAATGTTCTTTTGCAGCAGCGTTATTTAAGGTAGAAAAAAATTTACGTAAGATTTTTGAAAATGTTATTAAATCCGGAGAAAATGTCCGGGAAATTTAGATTTTAGATTAACTAGCATAAGTTTCGCATTAAACATTTAATTTTATATTTTTAATGGTAATGTGTATTTGTTGTATTATAACAACATTAGTATTTTTCATTATAAGACGTTATTATATACTATGAAATTCCTATCATTTTACAATATGAGAGCTACCTTTTAAAAAGACGTGCAATTTATTTTCGTATTTAGTTGGGGCGAAAAGTTTTCAGGTGCGTTGGCGTTTTGTTCCTGCCATCCTGGTGTTTACATTATTTCCATTCCACGACCACATGGTAACTACTCTTAGCAGTTTAATCATGATATTTACTTACAACTCTATTTTGCACCTGATTATTTAACATATTCTCATAGCCATACTGTAGGCGAATATCACGATGCAGTAGCTATACTAGCAGGTGAGGGACAGAAGATGGCGTCGTACATGCGTATCAGGTTCCCCGAGTTCTTGTTCCTGATAATCCATATATTGGATCGGGCTCATTTATGCCCAAGTCAGACCGGACGCAATTGACCCATATGTTTATGGATTCACTCAGTGATTTATTGATTTCATAACTTTACATCCTGCTGCATAAATCGTACGTCAAGTTAAAAAAAATAAATAATGATAATATTAGGCCTAATTACGGGTCCGCTAATTACCAGTTTGTGACCAGTGGCTAGCAGACTACCTGAACCAATGAATTCGAAGAGACATCATAACTGAAGGCCAAACATGTGGAGATACGTCTTGGGTGGATCTACAACGCCACTTATCCAGTTGTGCAACTATGTAGTTAAAGTCATAATATGCTCCCTTACTTCGGACAATTACTCCCAAAATTAAATCAATAGATCTGTCTCTGAAGAGCAGTTAAGCAATTAAAAGGACTTTAGGTATGCCTCGACGTACTGTTCTGACAGACCTATTTTTTGTACCATCAACTGGTTGGGAACTCTGAGAAAGTTCAGAAAGAAATTGTGTGAGACTTATATAAATTTGTATAAACAATTGAATACATTAAATATTCAGATTAGATTCTACATATAATTGATAATTTCATTTTTTCTGTATATTTTTTTTGCAGACTATCTCCCATAATGGCAATGAAAAATTACAATAATAACCAGCAAGGTAAGAGGAATTTTTGTATAATAAGTCATGAAGTCCTAGTGTCTATGATGACTGCTTTTGTTCACTATTACAGTAGGGCTCTTTTGAAACATGAAGTACTCTGTTATAATGACAAATAACCATATCTGTTTACAAAATTATATGTATTGTGTGCATCATAAATGTAATAATTTTTATTTGTGAATGGAACCCTTGACTCAGGGCCCCAACTCTTGTGGCCTGTATGTGTCTGCATATTGAAATGTGTCATTGTTTTCCTCAGCAATGATTGGTCCTCAAATGCCTTCTAATCGAATGGATCCAAACACCAACAATGCACCACTAAGCTTCAATATGAACAAAGGGAGGCCACCCATGGGTATCATGATGGATGGCAATCGTAATGGTTTGTGTTTTATTTACTTTATCAGATAAATGAATATTTGCATTTTTCATTTGTCTATCCAAATATTACTTTTTCTTAGAGATTGTTAATGCAAAGAAAATGAAATAGAAATAGTCTTGTGTTTACAGATCTCCTCGTAAATCAATCTACTATTTCATTTATATTGTTAAAATTGTGATTTATAGATCCTTCTGGTGCAAGTCCCTCAGGAGGAATGATGGGGGGTTCTGACGGTGGTAATAACAACAACAACATGATGATGGGAAGCCAGGGCTACTACGGCCCCATGGGTAACATGATGCAGAACCCCATGATGGGTCCAGATCCCAATATGATGATGATGTTTAACCAGGTATGTAGTGTTGACAGCATCATTAGGTTCATGTAATATGGGCATAGGAAACCGAATTTGAGAAACCAAATGTTAGTTAAAAAAATCTAATTCAAATGTTTTTTTTTCTTCTGGTCAGTATTTTTTTAACATCATCTTGTATTTAATGAAGAGTAATTCTGTCAATCCTAACTACTGGTAATATGGTAAAAGCACAAAAAGTTTCCTTGTCCATTTATATTTGGGACCAACTTTTGGCCTTTTCCTCTTCAAGAATGTATATTAAAGTAATATTTTCTCAAAATGTGAAGCTTCCTCCTTCTGTATATTTACCAACTTAGTGACTGTGTAGTTTCATGGCTTTAGCCTTTGAATTTGTTTTATAATGTCTATTTCACATTTTCTTGGTATGTTTTTTTATTACAGTACGGAGGCTGGGGTCCTATGGGACCTGGTGGTCCAGGAATGGGGCCGGGTGGTCCTATGATGGGTGGCCCAGGGTCAGAGTTCATGCCGAAGGAGATCATGACTCTCAAGTCGAGTGTTCTCTATCCCCCTCCTCAGAGTAGGTTAAACTTTGTTCTTTGATTATAAAAATGTTCGAAAGCAATATTTTCATGATGATAAGTTAAATTCAAAAGCATGAATCGGCCAAACAGAAAATTGTAATATTAGGAAAACATTTCAAAGGCAATAGAATCAGCAGGATGTATTGGACCTGTATCGTATCATTGTAGATAATATAGGTAATTATTGACTTGCACCTATGTGTTGTCTGTGTGAGCAAAAGACAACACATCTTTTGGTTTCAATATACAGTGGAACTTCGTTAACTCGAAGTCGACGGGACCACGAAAAAACTTCGAGTTATCCGAGTGTTCGAATTAAGCGAGTTATCGTTTTTGGTGAAAAGTTTGGTCAATATTTGTCAACATTATATAATCATTATAACTTCGCTCTGTCGCTCATCAGTTTAGTGTGAAGACTGGTCAATACATGTAAATATATATGTAATGTTTCGTTATGTCACTTGTAATTTGGTGTAGTTTTGCCGATATACAGTCACGATAAAGTTTCTTTCACTTGGTCACTTCAATAACGATCTGATGTGAAAGTCATGTTTGCAAAAGGTAAACGATAAAACGGAATTCGACAAAATAACAAGTTATTAATGTCAAAACAAATAACCGTTTAAGTTTAACACAGATTGCATACAAAACGTAACAGAACCATTACCTTTTATTGGACATATATAAAATACTGTTTGATCGGCCTACTTACTTTTTATTGATAACCACGCCATTTCCATGTGTATTAGCACCGGAAGTTGGGCTGCGCATGTGCGTATAAAATGTTACTGTAACTGAGTTGGCGTTTTACCCGATTTAATAGACAGCACTGACCGTTACAGTTGTACTCTGAACACCTCGGCAGTAATAACGCTATTGTTTCAGCAGTTTAAAGATTTAATAGGCGCCGGTGACCGTGTCATTTCTACACCTGTAAAAACATCAGCCGGGTAGATCTACCGGTGTGTCAGAGATTAGATCCGCTTGAGCGAACGGGTAGATGAGTTGTTGACTATCGTGTGTACTGATATCGGCGACCGCCTTGGGAAATTACCTGATGTAAGTAAAGCAGTACTTTTTATCACCAAGACTTGTTGTTATAAGATTCAACCGACAATTTCTTTTATGAATTTATGAAACACTTATAATAGCATGTAGGTTAGTAGTGCCGATATGTTCAGTAGATCTATTACAAACGGAATTTAGCTCTTAAAAAATGTCGGCGTTTGTCACCGATCGACGAAAATTATACTTCGAGTTATTCGAACATTTCAAGTAGGATTTTTATTGTTGGGACCAAATTTTTACTTCGTATTATCCGAGTTTTTCGAGTTATCCGAATTCGAATTATCCGAGTTTATTTTACTAAGATAAAGAGAGAATTCGGCCGGGACCGGCGAGGTACTTCGAGTTAAGCGGGGTATTCGAGTTATCCGAGTTCGAGTTAACGAAGTTCCACTGTATGTAAACCTATCTTTGGTTTCTGACATTCAAAACACATGTTCCCAGTGTTGTTCACAAACAGACATTAAAAAAAAAAATTGGCCAATATTGATCAGAATCAATGTGTATAAATCATGCACATATTTTCATTTCAAAATATATTATTCAATTAAACATTTGAATTAATTTACATACAATATTTATTATTTCATAATAGAGATAGAATGAAAATGGATTGGACAACAGGCTAAGCCTGTACAGGTCCTTTCCGTACTTCCTCTATTATAAAAATCATGCACATATATGTATAATGATCTTGATTTATGTTGAATTCTCCCTCTGGTAGAAAGACTGGAAGGAAGAAAATTTCTCATTTTCAAACATTTAAAAATATTGGATTTGTTGTATTATCAAAGAAGTGCCGACAGTCATGTACACACAACAGAGGGTGTCCAATGTTTGACTTGGTTCTATTATATAGAGAAATCAATATAAATTTGACCTTAATTTTACAGATGCTCCTCCTCAGACAACCAGAGAACGACCAATGGGGTGTAGAACTATATTTGTTGGAGGTTTACCTGAGAATGTTACAGAAGAAATGATTGCAGAGATATTTGAAAACTTTGGGAATATTGTCAGTATTCGCAAAGGCAAAAAGAACTTTGCTCATATCCGATACGAGATGGAGGACAGTGTGGAGAGGTCTATGTTTGTGTCAGGTATGGTATACCTTTATCTCTCCTCTACATCAGTACAGAAAAAACATGTCATTTCCAGCTTAACCCACACCTGTGACCAAACCTCATCTTATAGTTGATGTTAAGGTGTTTGTAAAGACTTATAATTCAGTTAAAATTCCCTAACTTATTATAATATATATAGCTACAGAAGAGAAAGTCAACATAAAAAAACAATGAGGCGATTTTTAAGACCTGATTTGCTTCACTGTTAATCTTCTGAACCAGAAACGATGAACTCTAGAATTACAAGTGACATTATATATTTTACCTATTAACAATCACATAGTCAGCTATTTGTGTCGTCGTTCGGTTTACCATCGTCCATCATTAAACAGATTTATTAGCTCTGTTTCTGAAAAAGAAGCTGAGGAAACTTTTTGAATTTCCACATGTACGAACCTCATGGTGCCCAGTTATACATATTAGATTTTGGGCACCAATCAAGATCCCTCTAGGATCTCTTGTTGTACAGTAAAAAAATGACATGATTCAATTGTCTTTAGAAAATTGGAGAAGAAATATGTATACAGTTTTGCATGGTCTGATTTTCCAATACAGTGGTGTTGCTATTCATTTCATAATTGTTCCCTATACAGGATACAGAATGAAGATAGAAGATAAGGATGATAAACCAAACACAGGCCGTCTCCATGTCGACTACGCTCAGGCCAGGGATGACCAGTATGAGTTCGAGTGTAAACAGCGTGCAGTGATACGTGAGATGCGACACTACCAGAGGATCGAGGAGGATAGACTGCGACCTCCCAGTCCACCCCCAGTAATACACTACAGTGACCACGAATCCCTTACACTGCTGGAGAAACTGAAATGTGAGTCTGAATATCTAACATAATTGTCAGTCTTGTCAATACTTCATAGTTCTTCCTTTAAAGGACTTAAGTTGTTGTAAGAAGTCAAAACCTTGAACTAATAAGGTTTGTTAAAAAAAAAAATTAAATATCAACACATTATAAAATTACTGGTATAAATTGAGGACTAATATTGCAATAATTTTGACCATAAATACATTAACCTTTTTGAAAATTTCTTGTTTCAATATCAAATTCATGAAGTTTAAATCTGGTTAGAATAATCAGTGGTATATGTAACAGCTTCTTTTATTTTCAAATCTTTTATTAAAACATCAAATATGTAAAAGCTACATAAAGAGGTCTAATGACACCGGATAAAGAGTTCTCATGACACCGGTGCTAGAGTAGACATTGTCTAGACTTCTGATATCTAGGTCAAGCCAGTTGTAAAGTTTGATTTTGTAATTATAGCTGATGCAGAGTACCAGATGGCAAACAATGTTGTAATCACATGGCTGGAGCGTGGAGATCTGACCAAGCGGAACGTAGCCAACTTCTACAGTCTGATTCAGTGCACTAACTCACAGGTCCGCAAACTTCTCGGCGAGAAAAATGAGGCTGAACAAGATGTACAACGAGCCAAGCAGAAGTTCCAGACAGCATTTGAAGGCATCATTCAGCAATGTAAGTATCCTGAGTCGTTGGAGCTCCTCACTGGAGTTGCTGGAGTGGTTGGTCAGTAACAGGTGCTTGTTTATCAACAGATGGAATGGCAAGCTCAGTTATACATACTTTTGTTAAACAGTTTGTGACATACTATCTTTGACTTACGACATATCTAGTGAACTGTGTTTGGTTTGGTAAACGTTTCTTAAAATTTCATTATGAAGACAAATAAAATAAACAAACTAATCTTAAGATCTATTTTAGACTTGAAAGATATTTAAAATCAGAAATAGAATATTCAGGAACTTTCTTCACAAAACTGGTAATTGATTTCATGGTTATATAGTTATATTTTGTGTCAAGAATTTTTTTTATAGAAGCTTGGTATTAAATTTGGTGTCAGTATTAATCCTTCCAAAGCTTGTACAATACTCAATGACTTAACTTTCTCATGTGACTTGTCATTCCATGTGACTTATCTTTCCCATGTGACTTATCATTCCCATGTGACTTGTCATTCCCATGTGACTCATTCCCATGTGACTTGTCATTCCCATATGACTCATTCCCATGTGACTTGTCATTCCCATGTGACTTGTCATTCCCATATGACTCATTCCCATGTGACTTGTCATTCCCATATGACTTATTTTTCCAATGTGACTTATCATTCCCATGTGACTCTGTAGGTCAGAGAACCTATTGCCATCTGTTGGTAAGCATCACCTGTGCTAAATTAACTTTGTGTGAGGCCTTGGAAGATACTTCTTTTACATTCATTCACTGTGCACTGATGTCAATTGGCAAGTAAGGAATCGTTTCACTGAATACTATTGCCAGCGGTTTTGCTACAAAGTTAATTTTGTGACATATTTAATATTACTGAAACAGGTACTGGCAAAACTTAGGTTTCAGTAAAGATGCTATTCATGAATGCTGAAGTTTGGTTTTCTGTATAAAATGTATATACCTATTTAGAGAAATATTCCAAATCTAATCAAAAGAAATTTATGAAAGGCTGACAATAAAGGTCAGTAAATTTTGGTCATCTTCACATTTATTTGGGATAAAAATTGTAAGAGCTTGAGAATTTTTTTATTTACATGGATTAACTGGCAATAGTTGTACTGCATCGATGGTAAGGAAGTAACGCAAGCTTGGACAGATATCAAATATTGGTTTGACTTGCCTGGTCAAACCCGTACAAGTTAGACAATTCAGCAAATGTTCTCTTAAAGGTAGTACATGCTAACACAACCATTGAATCAACAAATATTTGTCTCATTAAAATTTTCTAATGGAAAGACCAATACAGATAATAATATGATGCAGAAATGCTTGCAACTTCATTTCCAAAACCTAAAAAGCCAAAATATGTTTTATCTTAAATTGAAAAAATACATTTGGCAAGTGAATAAGTAATTTGAATTGAAGTAAGAGAAGTGATTTTTAATGAAATAATTACTGTTAAAGTGTAGATAACGAGAAAAACACTTTCTGATCCAATGAAATGGTAACACCAGATCAAACAACTATATTTTGGCTTGTGGTTGTGACATTTTGGTATCTGAAGTAACGACAGGACACGGCCAGTAAACGGAGAATCATTCCCCTTAGTAAGGTAAGGACATAGTGCCATGGAGTTGCAAGCATTTTGGTAAGTATTATGAAGAATTAGTTTTCCTGTACTCACAAGGTCAAAGACAGTATTGGAAATAAGGTTGACTTTTACCGGAAAAAAAAATTGAATTTAGTATTGGTGTACATGTATTGACCTTGGTAAGTACTCTCTGGTCATAATATTTATTATGATGTACTGTGCTCCAAATCATATTAAATCTGATAAGTCTTCCTCTAATGTTATTAAGGTAGTTGAGGAGGCTTTAGCCAAATCCATATTTTGTCTTGTGAACCTATATATGGTAAGTATACCTTATAGTGGCTCCTTAGTACAGGAAATCTTATTGGAATTAATATGGAACTGTAGAGGTTTGCAGTTACTTGTAATTCTTCTGAAACATTCATGTTCAAAAATCATATCAATAATCAGTTCAGATTGTGCTGTTTTGAATCTGAGAATCATTTCAGAGTTATGAACACATTGATAAAAGATAATTGTGTTTTGGAGTGGAGTGTAGAACCTTTACAGTGTTTGGAGACGTACAACAACCTATAATACATTGAGACTGTTCCTGTCCATGGTAAAAGTATACACTGAATTCTACTTGTGATATAGCCATGCTCGGTATAATAAGCCCATCTCGTTAAAAATGGAAGTCAAATTGAGAAGTAAACTGTCTGCTTTCAGTTACATCATACATAAAATGATTTTTTTTCTGGCCTTGTTAGGGGTAACTGACCCTGGTCTACATCACAGGTAGAAAACTGTTAACTAAGGAAGTCAATGGATCAAAACTCAACTACAACATCAGCATGAAATAATAAATTATTCAAATCACTGAGCCTAAAAATGGCAAAAAAAAAAATGTTTCATTTAATATCAGAATTGTAAAAAAGGAAATTGGCGTATTGATTCATCTGAAGTGAAGTTTTCACAAAAAAGTGAGATCATGCTGTAAGTACTTGAGTACTTAACTGTCAAACAATTGCTTGATATTAGTTGTATTCATGGCAACTTTTTCAATATTTGATAGGATAATAAAAGAAAGATTGTTGAAACTCTGTCTGACTGTGTCAATTAGGAATACAACATTAAGACATACGTGTTTACCTTAACTCTTTTATACAAAAAAAAAAAATGTTTGAATTCACAAAATAAAAATGATTTGAGAAATGTTGCCATAGTGAATGCTGAATATCACGCAGTTGTAGGAGATCTAGACGTGTAAACACAACTGATGTGAAATGTGAAACACAGACTGGTATTGTATGATGAGGCACAAGTCAGCCCCAGATCACAGACCCTAAGTCTAATTTATTGCATTTCTCTGTTCCTGTTCCCTTGAAGTCGATCAGATTGAGCGGGTGTTTTCTTCCGCTCTCAAACAGAGGAATTGGGATCATTTTTCTAAGGCTCAGCGCAAGAACATTGAGCTTTGGCACAAACAACTACAGGTAGGTCTTCTTTGATAAAGGTAGGTGTCAATGGGTGGTATACAATATAGCTTCTGTGTGAATTTATCAGTGTATCATTGAATCACATCTATACAGACCTAACTAGAGAGACAAGAAAACATAGAGGTTCTTCATAGGCAGGTTACTGTGTGAAACCTTTAGATTCTGTAAATTTTAGGTATAGCTAGGTGGTCTGAATAGGCAGGTGATTTCTATATAACCTCTATATAACCTCTGATTAGACAGAGTACTTGAACTTTCAAATATTGATTTGAAAAAAAATAAGGATGTCCTGACGTAGGCTCGAGAAAAAAACTAAAACAGGTTATAGTTTATATCCTACTAAAACAGGTTATAGTTTATATCCTACTAAAACAGGTTATAGTTTATATCCTACTAAAACAGGTTATAGTTTATATCCTACTGAAACAGGTTATAGTTTATATCCTACTGAAACAGGTTATAGTTTATATCCTTTATATCCATAGGAATGTGGTAGTTTGTAGTCCTTAATGAAATAGGAACTCTAGATAGGTACAGTAGAGTATGTATTACTGTTGTAGAGGGTGTAGTGATAATCTAATGAAATAGGAACTCTAGATAGGTATGTATAGAGTATGTATTACTGTTGTAGAGAGTGTAGTGATAATATAATGAAATAAGAACTCTAGATAGGTACAGTAGAGTATGTATTACTGTTGTAGAGAGTGTAGTGATAATGTAATGAAATAGGAACTCTAGATAGGTACATATAGAGTATGTATTACTGTTGTAGAGAGTGTAGTGATAATCTAATGAAATAGGAACTCTAGATAGGTACGTATATATACAGTAGAGTATGTATTACTGTTGTAGAGAGTGTAGTGATAATATAATGAAATAGGAACTCTAGATAGGTAGGTATAGAGTATGTATTACTGTTGTAGAGAGTGTTGTGATAACTAAACATCAGTGTTAGTAATACAGGAAAACAAAGAAGTTGAAGTAACTCAAAATACTTTACTGCTAAATGCTAACAATGTAGTTAGGTACTAAAGCTAGATGATATATAGTGCTAGGTAGTATTATATAATTAGTATTGTCACTTAATATCAGTGTGAGATCAGTTAGCCCCTTAACATAGGATATAGCCACTACTGGAATCTCTATGGGTGAGATTGTTTGAACTCCAAATCTTATAGACCTCAATTTCTCAAAATCTTATAGACCTCAATTTCTTAAAATCTTATAGACCTCAGTTTGAGAAACTTTCATTTTCTGGTGGCTCAATTGGAGGAATAATACATAGTTTTTACCAAGAACTCATGTCTCAGATTACTGGTATAAATACTGAACAGATTACAGGGATGTTGATGGCTGAAGGACGTATATTGTATACAGACAGTAGTGTTAAGTGGTAGATATAGAAAACACTTACTGGCGATATAGTTATAATACAGTATGGACAACGCTCATGACACTGAATTTTCAGTGGGGATATAGGTGTAATATGTTATGGACAACACTTTCAACACTGAACTCTTAGTCGAGATATAGGTATATACCTTATAGACAAATCTAACAACACTGAACTCTTAGTCGAGATATAGGTATATATAATAGACAGTGTTAACAACACTGAACTCTTAGTCGAGATATAGGTATATATAATAGACAGTGTTAACAACACTGAACTATTAGTATAACGGGTGCTCACAGAGTAATTAATGGAATAAATGGACAGCAAGAAATACTGGTAAGACATGGAAAGGTCAAGTTATCAGTACCGACCTTACAGCGCAGCATGATCTCGTGTGTCGGTCAAGGAGATGTTGGTCACAATTGATCGGTGGCTGTGGTAAGTAGGTCACTTCATCAGAGGTCATCACTCAAGGTCAACGCGCTATTGGAATGATAATTAATCTATATTCCATTCCAGAGTTGATTTTTTTTACTTTTATTTGTAATAGAATATTTTATCAGAAGATTAACGTTAATGATTAGTCTAGTCATTGATTGGTGTATTATTTATAGATAGAGATGTTGTGATGAAGCAAATCAATTTTAAGATTAAAGTTGTAATTGAATAGCTGTTTCATGCAGGAAATGCTTTAGTGGGGAGATATTAGCCAAATATTTGAAAAATTGATATTGAAAAAGATAAGAAAAAACGACACAGTGGTGGTAACTGTCTGTACGGGGAGGATAGGACTTCACGACACAATGGTGGTAAATGTCTGTACGGGGAGGATGGGATCCTCACGACACAATGGTGGTAAATGTCTGTACGGGGAGGATGGGACCTCACGACACAATGGTGGTAAATGTCTGTACGGGGAGGATGGGACCTCACGACACAATGGTGGTAAATGTCTGTACGGGGGATGGGACCTCACGACACAATGGTGGTAAATGTCTGACGGGAGGATGGGATCTCACGACACAATGGTGGTAAATGTCTGTACGGGGAGGATGGGACCTCACGACACAATGGTGGTAAATGTCTGTACGGGGAGGATGGGATCTCACGACACAATGGTGGTAAATGTCTGTACGGGGAGGATGGGACTCACGACACAATGGTGGTAAATGTCTGTACGGGGAGGATGGGACCTCACGACACAATGGTGGTAAATGTTTGTACGGGGAGGATGGGACCTCACGACACAATGGTGGTAAATGTCTGTACGGGGAGGATGGGATCTCACGACACAATGGTGGTAAATGTCTGTACGGGGAGGATGGGATCTCACGACACAATGGTGGTAAATGTCTGTACGGGGAGGATGGGACCTCACGACACAATGGTGGTAAATGTGTGTACGGGGAGGATGGGACCTCACGACACAATGGTGGTAAATGTTTGTACGGGGAGGATGGGATCTCACGACACAATGGTGGTAAATGTCTGTACGGGGAGGATGGGACCTCACGACACAATGGTGGTAAATGTCTGTATGGGAGGATGGGACCTCACGACACAATGGTGGTAAATGTCAGTACGGGGAGGACAGGACCTCACGACACAATGGTGGTAAATGTCTGTACGGGGAGGACGGGACCTCACGACACAATGGTGGTAAATGTCTGTACGGGGAGGATGGGACTTCACGACACAATGGTGGTAAATGTCTGTACGGGGAGGATGGGACCTCAAGACACAATTTTGGTAAATGTCTGTACGGGGAGGACGGGACCTCACGACACAATGGTGGTAAATGTCTGTACGGGGAGGATGGGATCACATGACACAATGGTGGTAAATGTCTGTACGGGGAGGATGGGACTTCACGACACAATGGTGGTAAATGTCTGTACGGGGAGGATGGGACCTCACGACACAATGGTGGTAAATGTCTGTACGGGGAGGACGGGACTTCACGACACAATGGTGGTAAATGTCTGTACGGGGAGGATGGGACCTCACGACACAATGGTGGTAAATGTCTGTACGGGGAGGATGGGACCTCACGACACAATGGTGGTAAATGTCTGTACGGGGAGGATGGGACCTCACGACACAATGGTGGTAAATGTCTGTACGGGGAGGATGGGACTTCACGACACAATGGTGGTAAATGTCTGTATTTTATATCAAGTGCTTTCTTTTTGGTGTATACTGAATCAGTTACTGTTTGACTGTACTGAATGTTTTGGGAGCATAATAAAAGCTGGAAAATTATACTTGACATTTTGAGAACATAAGAATAGGTGAGAATTATTTTCTTAATATTGGGGGAAGACATGAGAAAGCTTGTGCTCAATTTTGGGGGAGTAGTGGTGGGGGTTGGGGGGGGGGATTGAAACTCTACTGGACAAAGAAAAATTGTTTTGGGATTATTTAGAAAATGATGAACAAAGTATATTGGATGTTTAGGGAGACAAGGGAACAGTTGTATAATTCTACGGAATGTTTGCCTGTTTAGGAGATCAAGAAACAACAGCAGGAAGAGTTCCTAGGATCTCGTGAGGAAGATGACATGGAGATGTCTGATAATGACGAGGTGTGTGATCCTTCTACTGCCAAGAAGAAGAAGATGGACGATCAGATTGCCGCCTCAACTCTACACATACAAGAAAGTGAGTTCAGATTCCTATAAAGGGGATAAATGATTACTTACTTTCTTTATAATTTGTTAATACTCAGATTCAATTTGTTCTCATTTACTGTAATTTGCAGTTTACAACAACAAAGTACAAGCTTTACTGAAAAAAGATTTAACATCCACTTGATTCATGAATATGTTAGATAATAGTGTGAACAACATGATGTCATCCTCGTAATGTCTATTATCACAGTACCAAGTTTGTAGAAGATAGAACTATTACTACTGTTACTCGTCATACAGTACCAAGTTTGTAGAAGATAGAGCTATTATTATGGTTACTCGTCATGCAGTACCAAGTTTGTGGAATAAAGAACTATTATTACGGTTACTCGTCATACAGTACCAAGTTTGTAGAAGATAGAACTATTGTTACGGTTACTCCTCATACAGTACCAAGTTTGTAGAAGATAGAACTGTTATTACGGTTACTCGTCATACAGTAACAAGTTTGTAGAAGATATTACTATTATTACGGTTACTCGTCATACAGTACCAAGTTTGTAGAAGATAGAACTATTATTACGGTTACTCGTCATACAGTACCAAGTTTGTAGAAGATAGAACTATTACTACTGTTACTCGTCATACAGTACCAAGTTTGTAGAAGATAGAGCTATTATTATGGTTACTCGTCATGCAGTACCAAGTTTGTGGAATAAAGAACTATTATTACGGTTACTCGTCATACAGTACCAAGTTTGTAGAAGATAGAACTATTGTTACGGTTACTCCTCATACAGTACCAAGTTTGTAGAAGATAGAACTGTTATTACGGTTACTCGTCATACAGTACCAAGTTTGTAGAAGATATTACTATTATTACGGTTACTCGTCATACAGTACCAAGTTTGTAGAAGATAGAACTATTATTACGGTTACTCGTCATACAGTACCAAGTTTGTAGAAGATATAACTATTATTTCTGTTACTCGTCATACAGTACCAAGTTTGTAGAAGATAGAACTATTATTACGGTTACTCGTCATACAGTACCAAGTTTGTAGAAGGTAGAGCTATTATTACTGTTACTCGTCATACAGTACCAAGTTTGTAGAAGATAGAGCTATTATTACGGTTACTCGTCATACAGTACCAAGTTTGTAGAAGATAGAGCTATTATTACGGTTACTCGTCATACAGTACCAAGTTTGTAGAAGATAGAACTATTTTTACGGTTACTCGTCATACAGTACCAAGTTTGTGGAAGATAGAACTATTATTACGGTTACTCGTCATACAGTACCAAGTTTGTGGAAGATAGAACTATTATTACTGTTACTCATCATAAGTACCAAGTTTGTAGAAGATAGAACTATTATTACGGTTACTCGTCATACAGTACCAAGTTTGTAGAAGATAGAACTATTATTACGGTTACTCGTCATACAGTAACAAGTTTGTGGAAGATAGAACTATTATTACGGTTACTCGTCATACAGTACCAAGTTTGTAGAAGATAGAGCTATTATTACGGTTACTCGTCATACAGTACCAAGTTTGTAGAAGATAGAGCTATTATTACGGTTACTCGTCATACAGTACCAAGTTTGTAGAAGATAGAACTATTACTACTGTTACTCGTCATACAGTACCAAGTTTGTAGAAGATAGAACTATTATTACGGTTACTCGTCATACAGTACCAAGTTTGTAGAAGATAGAACTATTATTACTGTTACTCGTCATACAGTACCAAGTTTGTGTAAGATAGAACTATTACTACTGTTACTCGTCATACAGTACCAAGTTTGTGTAAGATAGAACTATTACTACTGTTACTCGTCATACAGTACCAAGTTTGTAGAAGATAGAGCTATTATTACTGTTACTCGTCATACAGTTCCAAGTTTGTAGAAGATAGAACTATTATTACGGTTACTCGTCATACAGTACCAAGTTTAATTTTGTGGAAGATAGAGCTATTATTACTGTTACTCGTCATACAGTTCCAAGTTTGTAGAAGATAGAACTATTACTACTGTTATTCGTCATACAGTACCAAGCTTGTAGAAGATAGAACTATTACTACTGTTACTCGTCATACAGTACCAAGTTTGTTGAAGATAGAACTATTATTACGGTTACTCGTCATACAGTACCAAGTTTGTAGAAGATAGAGCTATTATTACGGTTACTCGTCATACAGTTCCAAGTTTGTAGAAGATAGAACTATTACTACTGTTACTCGTCATACAGTACCAAGTTTGTAGAAGATAGAACTATTATTACGGTTACTCGTCATACAGTACCAAGTTTGTGGAAGATAGAACTATTATTACGGTTACTCGTCATACAGTACCAAGTTTGTGGAATAAAGAACTATTATTACGGTTACTCGTCATACAGTACCAAGTTTGTAGAAGATAGAACTATTATTACTGTTACTCGTCATACAGTACCAAGTTTGTGGAAGATAGAACTATTGTTACTGTTACTCGTCATACAGTACCAAGTTTGTAGAAGATAGAACTATTATTACGGTTACTCGTCATACAGTACCAAGTTTTTAGAAGATAGAGCTATTATTACTGTTACTCGTCATACAGTACCAAGTTTGTAGAAGATAGAACTATTATTACTGTTACTCGTCATACAGTACCAAGTTTGTGGAAGATAGAACTATTATTACGGTTACTCGTCATACAGTACCAAGTTTGTGGAAGATAGAACTATTATTACTGTTACTCGTCATACAGTACCAAGTTTGTGGAAGATAGAACTATTATTACTGTTACTCGTCATACAGTACCAAGTTTGTGTAAGATAGAACTATTATTACGGTTACTCGTCATACAGTACCAAGTTTGTGGAAGATAGAACTATTATTACGGTTACTCGTCATACAGTACCAAGTTTGTGGAAGATAGAACTATTATTACTGTTACTCGTCATACAGTACCAAGTTTGTGGAAGATAGAGCTATTATTACTGTTACTCGTCATACAGTACCAAGTTTGTGGAAGATAGAACTATTATTACTGTTACTCGTCATACAGTACCAAGTTTGTAGAAGATAGAGCTATTATTACGGTTACTCGTCATACAGTACCAAGTTTGTGGAAGATAGAACTTTTATTACGGTTACTCATCATAAGTACCAAGTTTGTAGAAGATAGAAATTTTACTGCTGTCGCTTGTTCTTTGTTTAATTAAACTGTGTTTACATTGATTTGATGTTTGTGCTGCAGACCAGCTTACATTCCTGCGAGAGGACAACGAGGCACTGAAACGCCAAGTGGAAGCCTTCCAGAACGAGACACATCTGATCCGTCAGGAGAACAAGGACGCTCTGCATGAGAAGGAAAACCAGATGAAGATGTTACAAACTGTATTACAAGGCATGCAACAGGTAGGACTACCTAATTTTTACCAACGTGTTGGTATATAATGTGTGTAATGTATAATGTGTATTTATGTGTTGGATGTATAATGTATATTGATGTGTTGGATGTATAATGTATATTGATGTGTTGGATGTATAATGTGTTTGATGTGTTGGATGTATAATGTGTATTGATGTGTTGGATGTATAATGTGTATTGATGTGTTGGATGTATAATGTGTATTGATGTGTTGGATGTATAATGTGTATTGATGTGTTGGATGTATAATGTGTATTGATGTGTATGCTGTCTCCTGTGTCTTGCTGTGTCTGCTGTCTACTGTGTGTGCTGTGTTGCTGTCTCCTGTGTCTATTGCTGTGTCTCTGTGTCTTGCTGTGTTTGTGTCTCCTGTGTTATGCCCTGTCGCTGTCTCCTGTGTCTTGCTGTGTTGGCTGTATCTGTGTCTTGACCTGTTCGCTGTCTCCGTGTCTTGCTGTGTTGGCTGTCTCCTGTGTCTTGCTGTTGTTGGCTGTCTCTTGTCTGACCCTGTCGATGTCTCCTGTGTTTGCTGTGTTCGCTGTCTCTGTGTCTTGCTGTGTGTGCTGTGTTTGGCTGTCTCCTGGTATTGCTGTGTGTGTTGTTGGCTGTCTCCTGTGTCTTGCTTGTTGCTGTCTCCTGTGTCTTGCTGTGTTGGCTGTCTCCTGTGTCTTGCTGTGTCTGCTGTCTCCTGTGTCTTGCTGTGTTTGCTGTCTCCTGTGTCTTGCTGTGTCTGCTGTCTCTGTTTTGCTGTTGCTTCTATGTGTATTGATGTGTTGGATGTATAATGTGTATTGACGTGTTGGATGTATAATGTGTATTGATGTGTTGTATAATGTGTATTGATGTGTATGATGTATAATGTGTATTGATGTGTTGATGTATAATGTGTATTGATGTGTTGGATGTATAATGTGTATTGATGTGTATGATGTATATTGTGTATCGACATGTTGGATGTATGTATATGGACGCTTGTTTAATGCCTTGAGATTAAAAGTCATCAATTCATATATTTTCATTCCAGCAACTGATCCAGACTCGTATGAAGATCAAGGAGCTAGAGAAGTACAAGGCACTGGCGTCCAAGTCTGGCAGTAGTTCTGGGGAGAAGTCGAAGGAGAAAGCAGCAGAAAAGTCTGGAGACAAAGAGAGTACAGAGGACAAAGACAGTACAGAGGATCAGACAGAGACAGAGGAAGATACAACAGAACAGGTGGGTCACAGTATAACACGTCTTACACAACATACAGGTTATCTGGGTGTTAGATTTACTGTGACAGTATAACATGTCTTACACGACATACAGGTTATCTGGGTGTTAGTTACAGTATAACACGTCCTACACAACATACAGGTTATCTGGGTGTTAGATTTACTGTGACAGTATAACACGTCTTACACAACATGCAGGTTATCTGGGTGTTAGATTTACTGTCACAGTATAACACGTCTTACACAACATACAGGTTATCTGGGTGTTAGATTTACTGTGACAGTATAACATGTCTTACACGACATACAGGTTATCTGGGTGTTAGTCACAGTATAACACGTCTTACACAACATACAGGTTATCTGGGTGTTAGATTTACTGTGACAGTATAACATGTCTTACACGACATACAGGTTATCTGGGTGTTAGTCACAATATAACACGTCTTACACGACATACAGGTTATCTGGGTGTTAGATTTACTGTCACAGTATAACACGTCTTACACGACATACAGGTTATCTGTGTGTTAGATTTACTGTCACAGTATAACATGTCTTACACGACATACAGGTTATCTGGGTGTTAGATTTACTGTCACAGTATAACATGTCTAACACAACATACAGGTTATCTGTGTGTTAGATTTACTGTCACAGTATAACATGTCTTACACAACATACAGGTTATCTGGGTGTTAGTCACAGTATAACATGTCTAACACAACATACAGGTTATCTGGGTGTTAGATTTACTGTGACAGTATAACATGTCTTACACAACATACAGGTTATCTGGGTGTTAGTCACAGTATAACACGTCTTACACAACATACAGGTTATCTGGGTGTTAGTCACAGTATAACACGTCTTACACAACATACAGGTTATCTGGGTGTTAGATTTACTGTCACAGTATAACATGTCTTACACGACATACAGGTTATCTGGGTGTTAGTCACAGTATGACACGTCTTACACAACATACAGGTTATCTGGGTGTTAGATTTACTGTCACAGTATAACATGTCTTACACAACATACAGGTTATCTGGGTGTTAGATTTACTGTCACAGTATAACACGTCCTACACAACATAAAGGTTATCTGGGTGTTAGATTTACTGTCACAGTATAACACGTCTTACACGACATACAGGTTATCTGGGTGTTAGTCACAGTATAACACGTCTTACACAACATACGGGTTTTCTGGGTGTTAGATTTACTGTCACAGTATAACACGTCTTACACAACATACAGGTTATCTGGGTGTTAGTCACAGTATAACACGTCTTACACAACATACAGGTTATCTGGGTGTTAGATTTACTGTCACAGTATAACACACGTCTTACACAACATACAGGTTATCTGGGTGTTAGTCACAGTATAACACGTCTTACACAACATACAGGTTATCTGGGTGTTAGTCACAGTATAACACGTCTTACACAACATACAGGTTATCTGGGTGTTAGTCACAGTATAACATGTCTTACACAACATACAGGTTATCTGGGTGTTAGATTTACTGTTACAGTATAACACACGTCTTACACGACATACAGGTTATCTGGGTGTTAGTCACAGTATAACACGTCTTACACAACATACAGGTTATCTGGGTGTTAGATTTACTGTTACAGTATAACACACGTCTTACACAACATACAGGTTATCTGGGTGTTAGTCACAGTATAACACGTCTTACACAACATACAGGTTATCTGGGTGTTAGATTTACTGTCACAGTATAACACGTCTTACACAACATACAGGTTATCTGGGTGTTAGTCACAGTATAACACGTCTTACACAACATACAGGTTATCTGGGTGTTAGTCACAGTATAACACGTCTTACACAACATACAGGTTATCTGGGTGTTAGTCACAGTATGACACGTCTTACACGACATACAGGTTATCTGGGTGTTAGATTTACTGTCACAGTATAACACGTCCTACACAACATACAGGTTATATGGGTGTTAGTCACAGTATAACACGTCCTACACAACATACAAGTTATCTGGGTGTTAGATTTACTGTCACAGTATAACACGTCTTACACAACATACAGGTTATCTGGGTGTTAGATTTACTGTCACAGTATAACACATCTTACACAACATACAGGTTATCTGGGTGTTAGTCACAGTATAACACGTCTTACACAACATACAGGTTATCTGGGTGTTAGTCACAGTATAACACGTCCTACACGACATACAGGTTATCTGGGTGTTAGATTTACTGTCACAGTATAACACGTCTTACACAACATACAGGTTATCTGGGTGTTAGATTTACTGTCACAGTATAACATGTCTAACACAACATACAGGTTATCTGGGTGTTAGATTTACTGTCACAGTATAACACGTCTTACACAACATACAGGTTATCTGGGTGTTAGATTTACTATCACAGTATAACATGTCTTACACAACATACAGGTTATCTGGGTGTTAGATTTACTGTCACAGTATAACACGTCTTACACGACATACAGGTTATCTGGGTGTTAGTCACAGTATGACACGTCTTACACAACATACAGGTTATCTGGGTGTTAGATTTACTGTGACAGTATAACACGTCTTACACAACATACAGGTTATCTGGGTGTTAGATTTACTGTGACAGTATAACACGTCTTAAACAACATACAGGTTATCTGGGTGTTAGATTTACTGTCACAGTATAACACGTCTTACACAACACACAGGTTATCTGGGTGTTAGATTTACTGTGACAGTATAACACGTCTTACACAACATACAGGTTATCTGGGTGTTAGTCACAGTATAACATGTCTTACACGACATACAGGTTATCTGGGTGTTAGTCACAGTATAACACGTCTTACACAACATACAGGTTATCTGGGTGTTAGATTTACTGTGACAGTATAACACGTCTTACACAACATACAGGTTATCTGGGTGTTAGTCACAGTATAACACGTCTTACACGACATACAGGTTATCTGGGTGTTAGATTTACTGTCACAGTATAACACGTCTTACACAACATACAGGTTATCTGGGTGTTAGATTTACTGTGACAGTATAACAGGTCTTACACGACATACAGGTTATCTGGGTGTTAGTCACAATATAACACGTCTTACACGACATACAGGTTATCTGGGTGTTAGATTTACTGTTACAATATAACACGTCTTACACGACATACAGGTTATCTGGGTGTTAGATTTACTGTTACAGTATAACACGTCTTACACAACATACAGGTTATCTTGGTGTTAGATTTACTGTCACAGTATAACACGTCTTACACAACATACAGGTTATCTGGGTGTTAGTCACAGTATAACACGTCCTACACAACATACAGGTTATCTGGGTGTTAGATTTACTGTTACAGTATAACACGTCTTACACAACATACAGGTTATCTGGGTGTTAGATTTACTGTGACAGTATAACATGTCTTACACGACATACAGGTTATCTGGGTGTTAGTCACAATATAACACGTCTTACACGACATACAGGTTATCTGGGTGTTAGATTTACTGTCACAGTATAACACGTCTTACACGACATACAGGTTATCTGTGTGTTAGATTTACTGTCACAGTATAACATGTCTTACACGACATACAGGTTATCTGGGTGTTAGATTTACTGTCACAGTATAACATGTCTAACACAACATACAGGTTATCTGTGTGTTAGATTTACTGTCACAGTATAACATGTCTTACACAACATACAGGTTATCTGGGTGTTAGTCACAGTATAACATGTCTAACACAACATACAGGTTATCTGGGTGTTAGATTTACTGTGACAGTATAACATGTCTTACACAACATACAGGTTATCTGGGTGTTAGTCACAGTATAACACGTCTTACACAACATACAGGTTATCTGGGTGTTAGTCACAGTATAACACGTCTTACACAACATACAGGTTATCTGGGTGTTAGTCACAGTATAACACGTCTTACACAACATACAGGTTATCTGGGTGTTAGATTTACTGTCACAGTATAACACGTCTAACACAACATACAGGTTATCTGGGTGTTAGTCACAGTATAACACGTCTTACACAACATACAGGTTATCTGGGTGTTAGATTTACTGTCACAGTATAACATGTCTTACACGACATACAGGTTATCTGGGTGTTAGTCACAGTATGACACGTCTTACACAACATACAGGTTATCTGGGTGTTAGATTTACTGTCACAGTATAACATGTCTTACACAACATACAGGTTATCTGGGTGTTAGATTTACTGTCACAGTATAACACGTCCTACACAACATAAAGGTTATCTGGGTGTTAGATTTACTGTGACAGTATAACACGTCTTACACAACATACAGGTTATCTGGGTGTTAGATTTACTGTCACAGTATAACACGTCTTACACGACATACAGGTTATCTGGGTGTTAGTCACAGTATAACACGTCTTACACAACATACGGGTTATCTGGGTGTTAGATTTACTGTCACAGTATAACACGTCTTACACAACATACAGGTTATCTGGGTGTTAGTCACAGTATAACACGTCTTACACAACATACAGGTTATCTGGGTGTTAGATTTACTGTTACAGTATAACACACGTCTTACACAACATACAGGTTATCTGGGTGTTAGTCACAGTATAACACGTCTTACACAACATACAGGTTATCTGGGTGTTAGTCACAGTATAACACGTCTTACACAACATACAGGTTATCTGGGTGTTAGTCACAGTATAACACGTCTTACACAACATACAGGTTATCTTGGTGTTAGATTTACTGTTACAGTATAACACACGTCTTACACAACATACAGGTTATCTGGGTGTTAGTCACAGTATAACACGTCTTACACAACATACAGGTTATCTGGGTGTTAGTCACAGTATAACACGTCTTACACAACATACAGGTTATCTGGGTGTTAGTCACAGTATAACACATCTTACACAACATACAGGTTATCTGGGTGTTAGATTTACTGTCACAGTATAACAAGTTTTACACAACATACAGGTTATCTGGGTGTTAGTCACAGTATAACACGTCTTACACAACATACAGGTTATCTGGGTGTTAGATTTACTGTTACAGTATAACACACGTCTTACACAACATACAGGTTATCTGGGTGTTAGTCACAGTATAACACGTCTTACACAACATACAGGTTATCTGGGTGTTAGATTTACTGTCACAGTATAACACGTCTTACACAACATACAGGTTATCTGGGTGTTAGTCACAGTATAACACGTCTTACACAACATACAGGTTATCTGGGTGTTAGTCACAGTATGACACGTCTTACACGACATACAGGTTATCTGGGTGTTAGATTTACTGTTACAGTATAACACGTCTTACACAACATACAGGTTATCTGGGTGTTAGTCACAGTATAACATGTCTAACACAACATACAGGTTATCTGGGTGTTAGATTTACTGTCACAGTATAACACGTCCTACACAACATACAGGTTATCTGTGTGTTAGTCACAGTATAACACGTCCTACACAACATACAGGTTATCTGGGTGTTAGATTTACTGTCACAGTATAACACGTCTTACACGACATACAGGTTATCTGGGTGTTAGATTTACTGTCACAGTATAACACGTCCTACACAACATACAGGTTATCTGGGTGTTAGTCACAGTATAACACGTCTTACACAACATACAGGTTATCTGGGTGTTAGATTTACTGTCACAGTATAACATGTCTTACACAACATACAGGTTATCTGTGTGTTAGTCACAGTATAACACGTCTTACACAACATACAGGTTATCTGGGTGTTAGTCACAGTATAACATGTCTTACACAACATACAGGTTATCTGTGTGTTAGTCACAGTATAACACGTCTTACACAACATACAGGTTATCTGGGTGTTAGTCACAGTATAACATGTCTAACACAACATACAGGTTATCTGGGTGTTAGATTTACTGTCACAGTATAACACGTCCTACACAACATACAGGTTATCTGTGTGTTAGTCACAGTATAACACGTCCTACACAACATACAGGTTATCTGGGTGTTAGATTTACTGTCACAGTATAACACGTCTTACACGACATACAGGTTATCTGGGTGTTAGATTTACTGTCACAGTATAACACGTCCTACACAACATACAGGTTATCTGGGTGTTAGTCACAGTATAACACGTCTTACACAACATACAGGTTATCTGGGTGTTAGATTTACTGTCACAGTATAACATGTCTTACACAACATACAGGTTATCTGTGTGTTAGTCACAGTATAACACGTCTTACACAACATACAGGTTATCTGGGTGTTAGTCACAGTATAACATGTCTTACACAACATACAGGTTATCTGGGTGTTAGATTTACTGTCACAGTATAACACGTCTTACACAACATACAGGTTATCTGGGTGTTAGATTTACTGTTACAGTATAACACGTCTTACACAACATACAGGTTATCTGGGTGTTAGTCACAGTATAACATGTCTAACACAACATACAGGTTATCTGGGTGTTAGATTTACTGTCACAGTATAACACGTCCTACACAACATACAGGTTATATGGGTGTTAGTCACAGTATAACACGTCTTACACAACATACAGGTTATCTGGGTGTTAGTCACAGTATAACACGTCCTACACAACATACAGGTTATCTGGGTGTTAGATTTACTGTCACAGTATAACACGTCCTACAACACGTCCTACACAACATACAGGTTATCTGGGTGTTAGTTTAAACAACATACAGGTTATCTGGGTGTTAGTTTACACAACATACAGGTTATCTGGAATATAAACAGTTTACAAATTCATCTGTCTGGAATGTAAACAGTTTATACATAGAACTCTATGGACCTACACAGTCTCGGATACAGGCCTTGAAATCTATGTCCAGGCTTGCTAGAAAACAAAATAATTTCACTTGGTCCATCTTTTGCTTCTGTTTTTCGGGAATGAACATCTCTGGTCCAACTAGTAGATATAGATTGTTAGTACCAATTTGTATCAAATTACCTCCTGTTTATAATCAAATGTGTCTTAGATTTGAAGGAGATTAAATGTCGCTGTTCATTGAATATAGTATGAAAATAAATACCCAGTAAATCTGTATGTATACACAAATTTATTATGCAAAATTTAATACCAAACTAGTTCTAACTGGGTCAACCCCTATGAATTATAACAGCTATGTATTTCTGTAAACTTGATGGTTTGACAGGTTACAACAGAGGATAGCGAGGAGACAAAGGCTGAGAAAGTACCGGTGACAGACATCCCATTCTTAAACTTATCATCTCTGACCAGCAGTGGTAACAGTCTTAATATTACAGAGAAGGAGGCCAAGTTAATAGGTATGGAGTTATCTAATTCCAGGTTTGGTATACAGTATTTATGTTTGGTATACAGTATTTATGTTTGGTATACAGTATTTATGTTTGGTATACAGTATATGTTTGGTATACAGTATTTATGTTTGGTATACAGTATTTATGTTTGGTATACAGTATTTATGTTTGGTATACAGTATTTATTGTAACAGAATCTTACAATATTAGATAAATAATGAGATGATCAGTATGTAATCATGATATTTTTTCTTGTTTCTATCATTTGACACTTACATCTATTTTGATCTGATATGTTGTTCATAACATTTGACAATTTATCTATCTAGATATGATATGTTGTTCCTGACATTTGACACTTTATCTAAATCTGATGTTGTTCCTGACATTTGACACTTTATCTATTTAGATATGATATGTTGTTTCTGACATTTGACACTTTATCTATTTAGATACGATATGTTGTTCCTGACATTTGACACTTTATCTAAATCTGATGTTGTTCCTGACATTTGACACTTTATCTATTTAGATATGATATGTTGTTTCTGACATTTGACACTTTATCTATTTAGATACGATATGTTGTTTCTGACATTTGACACTTTATCTATTTAGATACGATATGTTGTTCCTGACATTTGACACTTTATCTATTTAGATACGATATGTTGTTCCTGACATTTGACACTTTATCTAAATCTGATGTTGTTCCTGACATTTGACACTTTATCTATTTAGATATGATATGTTGTTTCTGACATTTGACACTTTATCTATTTAGATACGATATGTTGTTTCTGACATTTGACACTTTATCTATTTAGATATGATATGTTGTTCCTGACATTTGACACTTTATCTTGTTTGATCTGATATGTTGTTTCTGACATTTGACACTTTATCTATTTAGATACGATATGTTGTTCCTGACATTTGACACTTTATCTATTTAGATACGATATGTTGTTCCTGACATTTGACACTTTATCTAAATCTGATGTTGTTCCTGACATTTGACACTTTATCTATTTAGATATGATATGTTGTTTCTGACATTTGACACTTTATCTATTTAGATACGATATGTTGTTTCTGACATTTGACACTTTATCTATTTAGATATGATATGTTGTTCCTGACATTTGACACTTTATCTTGTTTGATCTGATATGTTGTTTCTGACATTTGACACTTTATCTATTTAGATACGATATGTTGTTTCTGACATTTGACACTTTATCTTTTTAGGTATGATATGTTGTTTCTGACATTTGACACTTTATCTATTTAGATACGATATGTTGTTTCTGACATTTGACACTTTATCTATTTAGGTTTGATTTGCTGTTTCCTCCATGTCCATCCTAACGGAGCTAGTGTTGATTACATCTGGTCATATCTACATCAGCTTGGGGTATCGTCACGCACCAGTGAACTTGAAGACTTGATGGAAAGATTACCAGTGCTGTTCAAACTTGTAATGTCCGGTGTTGGGGCCACCATTGAGAAGAGGTGGCAGTTCTTGGGGTACCAGTCCACGACGGTACCATTTCTCTCTGTGTAGGGACATTGACACACTCATTCAACTCCATGTTAATTCTACAAAATCCAAACAGTTTGTGAGAGGCACTGTTTGGGAGAATTTTTAACGATCCCTGCCATTCCATATTGCAGCTGTAACCAATGAAAATCATTGTGTGGTAACTTCTGGTATACAGCTCTCAATAGAAAGCATTTTATTACAACAACTGCATTGACACTTTGTGAAATAAATGAAAAACTTTGAGAGTTCACCAAACTAAGAGTTCTTCAGTGGATGCTAATTTTATTAGGGATATATTTCGAGATTGTTAATGAAAAAAAAAAAAACTGCAGTTCTTAATTATAAGTCACCACCATGAAAACTAAGATTATTCGCTTGAAGGGCCTAGAATAAGGAATGGGTTATAGGGGCTAGAATAAGGAATGGGTTATAGGGGAAAGGGAATCTTTCATTGGGGTTTCAGGTTGGGATGGGATAGGGGAATCTCCTAAGAGGGTGAGGGTAAGATGTAGAAAGGGAAATGAGAATTGACGAGGCGAGTATATATGGTGAGTTCCTATAGATATTAACAATGACGTACCAAGATGTTTTAGACCCAGAGCAGACATTTTACTTTGATGTATTATTTGATGTGCTGTAATTATGTAAAAAGTTGCTTAATCTGCAGTTTTAATATTCTTAAGATTACTACCAAGTAGTATTACAATTGGAACTGTTGCTTGTAAACTTACTTTCCTTTAAATGTCTACATGCGTAAACAGTTTTAGTTTGATGCTTTGATGCCAAAGTTTGACTTGAAGCTACAACTGTTATATGATCAGACCTTGTCAAAACATCGTAAAGAAGACTTTAGTTTAAATCTTCATAATTGCTCTAATAAGATTTTGTGAAGTAAGTGGGTGTGTGTATTATAACACTTCACACATCACATTATGTGAAGTAAGAGTGTGTATTATAACGCTTCACACATCATGTCATGTGAAGTAAGAGTGTGTATGTGTGTACATGTATAGAATCCATGTATAGAATATTTGTGTTGTTCAATCATTTTCATTAAATAATGCATTGTTAAGGTAGCAGTATGTTTTAGTTCCTGAAACTGTTTCATTAAATAACGATTTTGTTTAAGGGTAGCATATAAGTGATTTGTATAGCAGTAATAGTATCAATGTGTAAGATATCTTGTAGTCTATATGTTTTACTGGACATTTTTATTCATCATGATGTATACGGGGTCCAGTTCTGTTTGCTCTCGTGACACACTTTAACAAAGTATCAATGTCAGAATTAACAAAGATTTTATGACAGAATTACTACTACTACTGCAGACAAACCATTTTGTCCTCATGAATGAAAAAGCCCTTGGAATAGTCAAATTGTGTAACTAGTTAGGCTTGTTAAGTGTTTTGCTATATGTATGTTTTTATTGTCCGTTAAGGTTCATTGATGGACAGTGCTTATCATGATCACCTTAACATTTATTATATTACCGTTACCATGGATATCATAGAATGAAAATGATTTACTTGTGTATGTAAATGTCATTGTATGTACAAATTAAACAAATATTTTCAAATTGAGATTGAAGTTTATTTTGATTTTAGCAAGGCAGACGATATTGATTCCTTCACAGGAAGAACTAATTGGAGCTAACCAGTGTAAAATGTGTCATAAGAATCTGATACAAAGCAGGGCATCACTGAACAATACTCCCACATGATAATTTTCCGCTTGTGGAATAGCGCTTTTTGTAAAATTTTGATGTTCAGTTCTGCCCTTTGTAACCCCGCTGGGGGAGGTCCCTCCGACCCCTCTGCCGTCAGTTTTTTTAGGTCACCTGAGACAAAGTCTCAAGTGACCTATTCTAATCCCCTTTTGTCCGTCGTCGTGCGTCGTGCGTCGTGCGTCGTCCGTCGTCCGTCGTGCGTCCGTAAACAATTTACATTTTCGACTTCTTCTCCAAAACCCCCAAACCAAATTCAATGAAATTTGGCAGGAAGCTTTTATGGCTAAAGGTCAACCAAAATTGTAAATTATATGGTCCCCACCCCCCAGGGGCCTGAGGGGCGGGGCTAAAAAGGGTCAAATTGACTAAAACTTCAAAAATCTTCTTCTTTACTCACAGATATGGTGGAATCAAGCACTCTTCATAGATGGAAGGGTCTTAAGGTGCTTTACCAAAATTGTAAATTTCATGACCCAGGGGTCTCACGTTTGCCCCTGGGGAGGGGGTAAACTTTACTATAGTTTATATAGGGAAATCACATTTTTGACTTTTATTTGTTTTATTTCTATTGGAATTCATTCTAATTTGGTTAACATTATCAGCATGGGATGACAGTTTGATGGAATGCACATGTTGGCCCTGACTGACCCCCAGGGGCTGATGGGCGGGGCTAAAAAGGGCCAAATTGACTGAAATTTCAAAAATCTTCTTCTCTACTCTCGGATAATATGGAATCAAATACACTCCATAGATGCCAGGGTCTGAAGGTGCTTTACCAAAATTGTGAATTTCATGACCCCGGGGTCTCAAGTTTGCCCCTGGGGAGGGGGTAAACTTTACTATAGTTTATATAGGGAAATAACATTTTTGACTTTTATTTGTTTGATTTCTATTGGAATTCATTCTAATATGGTTAACATTGTAAGCATGGGATGACCATTTGATGGCATGCACATGTTGGCCCTGACTGACCCCCAGGGGCTGATGGGCGGGGCTAGAAAGGGCCAAATTGACTGAAATTTCAAAAATCTTGTTCTCAAGACCGAAATAAGTTGGAATCAAATACTCTTTAAAGTTGGAAGGGTCTTAAGATGCTTTACTAAAATTGTGAATTTCATGACCCTGGGGTCTAAAGTTTGCCCCTGGGGAGGGGGTAAACTTTACTATAGTTTATATAGGGAAATCACATTTTTGACTTTTATTTGTTTTATTTCTATTGGAATTCATTCTAATTTGGTAAACATTGTCAGCATGGGATGACAGTTTGATGGCATGCACATGTTGGCCCTGACTGACCCCCAGGGGCTGATGGGCGGGGCTAAAAAGGGCCAAATTGACTGAAATTTCAAAAATCTTCTTCTCAAGACCGAAATAAGTTGGAATCAAATACTCTTTATAGTTGGAAGGGTCTTAAGATGCTTTATTAAAATTGTGAATTTCATGACCCTGGGGTCTCAAGTTTGCCCCTGGGGAAGGGGTAAACTTTACTATAGTTTATATAGGGAAATCACATTTTTGACTATAATTTGTTTGATTTCTATTGGAATTCATTCTAATTTGGTTAACATTATCAGCTTTGGATGGCAGTCTGATGGTATGCACATGTTGGCCCTTATTGACCCGGAGGGGCTGATGGGCGGGGCTAAAAATGGTCAAATTGGCTGAAATTTCAAAAATCTTCTTCTCAAGACCGAAATAAGGTAGAATCAAATACTCTTCATAGTTGGAAGGGTCTTAAGGTGCTCTACTAAAATTTATTAATTTAATGACCCGGGGGTCATAAGTTTTCCCCTGGGGAGGGGTTAAATTTGACTATAGTTTATATAGGGAAATTACATTTTTGACTGATTTGTTTGATTTCTATTGGAATTCATTCTAACTTGGTTAACATTTTCAGCATGGGATGAAAGTTTGATAATATGCATATGTTGGCCCTGACTGACCCCTGAGGGCTGATGGGCGGGGCTAAAAAGGGTAAATTAAATTAACTGAAATATTTCAAATCTCAGGTGACCGTTAAGGCCCATGGGCCTCTTGTTTCTCTTTCCTATGCAGTCGTGTCTGAATACTAATCCTCCTGATGGCATCGTTGTCCAGGGATTATTTTATCATTTTCAGTAATGGTGACATTGACCTCTGTCCTTTTGATTTAAAAAACATTGGTTTGTTTTTAGCCCACCATCATCAGATGGTGGGCTATTCAAATCGCCCTGCGTCCGTGGTCCGTCGTCCGTCCGTCCCTCCGTCCGTAAACAATTCTTGTTATCGCTAATCCTCAGAAAGTACTGAAGGGATCTTTCTCAAATTTCATATGTGGGTTCCCCTTGGCGCCTAGTTATGCATATTGCATTTTGAGACCAATCAGAAAAAAACATGGCCGACAGGCAGCCATCTTGGATTTTGACAATTGAAGTTTGTTATCGCTATTTCTGAGAAAGTACTGAAGGGATCTTTCTCAAATTTCATATGTAAGCTCCCCTTGGTGTCTAGTTATGCATATTGCATTTTGAGACCAATCGGAAAACAACATGGCCGACAGGCAGCCATCTTGGATTTTGACAATTGAAGTTTGTTATCGCTATTTCTGAGAAAGTGCTAAAGGGATCTTTCTCAAATTTCACATGTAGGTTCCCCTTGGTGCCTAGTTATGCATATTGCATTTTGAGACCAATCGGAAAACAACATGGCCGACAGGCAGCCATCTTGGATTTTGATAATTGAAGTTTGTTATCGCTATTTCTGAGAAAGTACTGAAGGGATCTTTCTCAAATTTCACATGTGGGTTCCCCTTGGTGCCTAGTTATGCATATTGCATTTTGAGACCAATCGGAAAACAACATGGCCGACAGGCAGCCATCTTGGATTTTGACAATTGAAGTTTGTTATCGCTAATTCTGAGAAAGTACTGAAGGGATCTTTCTCAAATTTCATATGTAGGTTTCCCTTGGTGCCTAGTTATGCATATTGCGTTTTGAGACCAATCTGAAAACAACATGGCCGACAGGCAGCCATCTTGGATTTTGACAATTGAAGTTTGTTATCACTATTTCTGAGAAAGTACTGAAGGGATCTTTCTCAAATTTCATATGTAGGCTCCCCTTGGTGCCTAGTTATGCATATTGCATTTTGAGACCAATCGGAAAACAATATAGCCGACAGGCAGCCATCTTGGATTTTGACAATTGAAGTTTGTTATCGCTAATTCTGAGAAAGTATTTAAGGGATCTTTCCCAAATTTCATATGTAAGTTTCCCTTGGTGCCTAGTTATGCATATTGCATTTTGAGACCAATCTGAAAATAACATGGCCGACAGGCAACCATCTTGGATTTTGACAATTGAAGTTTGTTATCGCTATTTTTGAGAAAGTACTGAAGGGATCTTTCTCAAATTTCATATGGAGGTTCCCCTTGGTGCCTCATTATGCTTATCGCATTTTGAGATCAATTGGAAAACAATATGGCCGACAGACCGCCATCTTGGATTTTGACAATTGAAGTTTGTTATCTCTATTTCTCAAAGTACTGAATGGATCTTTCTCAAATTTCATAAGTAGGTTCCCCTTGGTCCCTTGTATTGCATTTTTGGACCAGTCTGTCCTGAAAACAACCTGGCAATCAAACAGCCATTATCGTTAAATCTCAGATTTCTTATATAGCTAGGATTCTCTTGTTTGAAAAGTACTGGAGGGATGTCTCGATTTGCACAGATTAGTAAAATGAAGGGAAAAGTAGAGAAAAGATCAATCTGACATGGAACCTATGAAGATCATTCAATGGTGGGCGCCAAGATCCCTCTGGGATCTCTTGTTGTTTAACGTCCTATTAACAGCCAGGGTCATTTAAGGACGTGCCAGGTTTTGGAGGTGGAGGAAAGCCGGAGTACCCGGAGAAAAACCACCGTCCTACGGTCAGTACCTGGCAACTGCCCAACGTAGGTTTCGAACTCGCAACCCAGTGGTGGAGGGCTAGTGATAAAGTGTCGGGACACCTTAACCACTCGGCCACCGCGGCCCCTACAATTACAGTCAAGCACTTCTGATAAGGAAAGCAGAGAATGAAGTCTGGTTGGTCCACTTGAACTAGTGTTATTGTGCAGTAATGATAATGTAATGGAGAGTTTTGTCCAATGGATGTCAAATTACTGAGGGGAACTGATTTTCTATTAAGAACCTTTACCTTTGGCCTTTCACATCAAAGTAACCACATTAAAGCTGCTTTGGCAGGGAAATACTGTGTGAAGGGGAGATAATGTGGTCTAGGCAACTAGAATTATTGCCTGGAAACTAATTTTCTATTTATAGTACTAGTCACTTAGTTCTTTTAACCCGAAAAAGAAATCCAAGCAAGCAGTCCCAATAAAGAATCTGTGTTTGGCATTATTGTTGCAGGAGGATGGAATAACAGAATGATTAATGTACAGTGGGATTACAATACCCCCTCTGATCTTTGATCAGGGGAATAGAACCGGGTCTGGCTCTGGTTTCTCTTCCTTGATCAGCTAGTATCAAAACCATTATGATGTGTGCTATAATGATAAATAACTCTACACAAAATGTAAGTTTATAGTTGTCAATTTATTTATTTTTCCTATTCACCTATAAATCCATCTTGGCCTCGTTTTGAGCTAGTACCTTTGTTGGTGTGCTATGTCTATATAGAACCATATCCTAGCTACAGGTCGTCACTGGTACAAGGGGAGATAACCGGACAGATTATCTCCCTTTAAACATTTACACGGATATCATTAATTAATGATTTTAAAGTCGATACAATGGAAATCACCTGGAAGTGACATTTTTGTGTATAAAAATGATGATAATAACAACAATTGCAGTAAAAGTGTTTACAACTTTACCACGGGTATTGACATCTAGCGAATAGCATGCAATGAAATTTTAAAACACAGCTTGAACATAGTGGAGAATACAAAATGCAAGATAATATGAAAGTGACAGGATTTCATATTGCCCCTTGACAATGTCCAGGGGAGAAAATAATTAAAACAGATTGCTGTACTCCACTGAATTTCATAAGATTTCCACACAATGTCAGTTTTATTGAGAATCAATGACTGATCAGTTAATTATTAATATCATGGGCAGTGAACCATTCATTATATTTGCTGCATATTGAAAATAAATACCTAAAACACATCCAAATGTTGGCCCAATGATTTTAATTTACATCATGATCAATCAAAGCACTTCAACAAGAGAAGAATATCAGTCATTTCTTCAATAGCAAAGTCTGTTTTTTTCTCTAAAAGACTCATTGTTTAAAAAATATAATAGAAGAAAAAATATCTACAATAACAATTTTCTTAAAAAGAATATTTTACACCTTGATTGACCTGGTAGATCTGTGTTAAAGAAATGTACAGCCTAATAAGACTACAATAACAAGCACAGTGAACCACAGACCGTGCTGTACAAAAGGAACAAGGGGGAGATAACTCTCGTGAATGGGACAAGGGAGATAACTCAATGTACATATCAATATATATATATTTATACAGAGTTTGACATTTACACAACATCATATGGATGTAAATTGCACTTTTTGTATGAAACAGATGTGGCAAGTGGATGTCTTTATTGAACATACTCTGTTACACTATTGTAAATAGAAAATAATTTCAATTAAAATGCTCTTTTTAAATTTAAAAAGTCTAAATCGTATTCTACAAATCTACCTAAGGACTTGGAATGTTTCTACACTACAAACATCTCACTCAAAACAGAACGCACATAATTGATAAGAAACTCCAGGAAATCTAATAAAATGGCAAAACTGTGACTTTCTAGGGTGTCGCTGGACTAGGAAATGTTAAATAACCTTCACGACAACTTGTAACAAAGAAGTGGGCATTGATTGAGATGAAATTATGATCTATCTCTAAGATAGGGGTCCAAGATTGAGCTATTGACGTTTTCCTGAAATTGACAACACTGGTCAGCAGTTTATATAGTAATGAACAACATTTATATTGACGGAAAATGTCCAGTTTACAATAACAACCTTAATTACTTGAGTTATCTGCCCTTATATCTGAACCTAGACACACTCGTATTCCTACCACAAATATTGGTGTAACACGACATAATTATGCAAGTTAAACATGAATATCCACTTTAATTCCACACATATACTGCTCACGCTCACAATGCGGAATACTAGAGGTGTAACTCATTTGTGCAAAGTTGCCTGGAAATTTTTGTTTGTAGAAAGAGTCATTTCACAACAACACACTAGCATGGCACAAAAACACCTTACTAATTACTGTAAAATTTAATTGGACACATATAGATTATCATATTTCTTTATATGGCAATTCACTGGACATTAAATCTGAACGAATCATAAAACTCATCAAGAAGACCGTTCAACATGTTATGAAAAATAAATACTGATGTGTACTTTTCATAAACCATTTTCACAGGACATTCTGGATTTCCTATACAATGTGGGGAGAGTTTATCTGCGGTCTAACAAACTTACATTGGGGAGAGAGTTATCTCTCAATGATTTGCATGGTTGTGATTACAATTACATGACTGAGTTCTTACCTCGCAAAAATGGAGAGGTCAGTCTAACTTTTAGCCTGAGACATACCAAAGGTCACACCTAGGTCACATAAAGGTCATCCATTTATTAGAACATCTTGCATGTATGTTTTAGGAATGGCTGAACACATAGCATTATCAATTTCTTTGAAGTAAGTTAACCTCCATTCACAGTTGACACTAAGTTAATTGAAAAAAAAATCATGTTTTCCCCAGTTTAGGCAGTTAGAATGCACAATACATTCCGTCTCATAGGAAAGAAAGCGGAAACTGTATTGAAATAGCATGGTATATCTTTTAGGTGGTAGAGACATACTGCCACATCAACATAACATATCAATACTGTAGCACACATGGTTAAGTTATGTGTTGTGAAATGGAGGTCTATTAAATCCACTGTGAGACTACAACAGTAAGACAATTTTACTGTTACAAGGGGAGATCACTCTGTACACCCCGACCTTTAATGTCTAACATCCTCTGGATTATCATACAACATTATATGCTAAAATTATCAACAGTGTATTGTAAGAGTGACATTTCTGGTCCTTTTCTCATTTTAATTCCACAGACCTAAATATATAGAATATTTTGTACTGATAATGATGTTGTTTCACCAAAGGTTACACTACAGTAGCATTATCAACACCAAAACATCCCTTTAATACATGTTTATAATAAATACTAGTCCATCTCCTGGCTGATATAACTTCCTCTATAACATGTTTAAAACAGTTTCATTTTAAAATGTTTAATTATACTTGTATAAAAGCCCTGAGGCAGATGTACAATGATCTCAAGACAATCTGATACATTCCAATATCCGATATAAACTGTGGTATGTTACTGTTAAATAGTGTTGTACTTTACACCAGTAAAATTATACAATAAAATAACCCTAATAACAGTTAATAATTAAACACGTGACAACAATATTATAGATATATGTGTTTGGTGCCATAATCCTGATCGCTTGTACGGAGCAACATCACCATTCCGACCCCAGGTATCCGACATCACCAATCGGACTCCAGGTATCCGACATCACCAATCGGACTCCAGGTATTCGACATCACCAATTGGACCCCAGGTATCTGACATCACCAATCGGACCCCAGGAATCAGACGCCACCATTCCGACCCCAGGTATCCGACATCACCATTCCGACCCCAGGTATCTGATATCACCATTTGGACTCCAGGTTCACAAAATTGGTTTGATGGGTTCTGGAGTGTGACTATTACTGTGCCAGCACGTGCCAATCATGTATACACCACAGCCTCCCCAACAACAAAAGAAAGACAAAAGGTTTCTTCAGTCCACAGCTACCACATTCACAACATATAAACTGCACACAGCACCCTCACATAGCTACTCGCATGCCTCTCTCAGATCCACCCGGGACAGAAGGTTAACATGAGGATGATCCACATTTATACAATGTAATTATATATTAATGATAAAATAAGTCCATCTGTCCTCCGCCATGCTGTTACCATGGATACAGTCTATAGTTACAGTCTTTGTTGCCACGGTTACAGTGTTCAGCGGACCGTACCGCCAACCAAATGTTGCGCCCCATATATATAACACAATGTTAGTTTGTATCATATATACATCAAAATGCACAAACCATCCGTTTTTAAAATTGTCTGCTCATCAACAATTGAACAATTTTCAGATCACATGACAAATATTATCCAATTTCTGACAAGAAAGCTCCTGAATGGGTTTGCTGTGTGCGTCGAGTCCATTGTAAGACAAATGGCTCATAATTTCTCCTTGGCGGGCACCCAGATAGTGGGACCAGACTGGTCACGGATCACTTCCTTCACCTTTGCATAGATTTCATTAGCTGAATCTCCCTGTACAACCGCTGTAATAGACAGAAATTAGGTCAGTAAAATTAAAAGAAAGACACATTCATTATCTTTTGATGAAAATCAAGTTCATCAGTTGAATATCATACTCTGTAAACGAAGGTCATAATCGGTAAATGAAAATCATATTCATGAACTAAAGGTCATACTCAGTACAAAAAAGTCCTACTAAGAAACTAGAATGATAATTGTTACATTATTAGGTTGTATTACTGATTATAAAGACAGTTCTCTTAGTTTTGTTTCCTCTTTGTACAGAGCTGACAGCAAGACATACCTGTGAAATATTCTCCAAACTCTTGTTCCAGTTTCATTGTTCGTTCATAAGTCAATCTAGCTTGTTCCTCTGTGATCCGTTTGTTCATCTCCCTGTAAAAGAGAATGGTAATTCCAATAGGACATGCTTCTGCTAAATCAGGCTACCATCTACAGAGAAATGTAGAACCGACGTGTACTAGTGATATCTTTAGCAAGAGTTCCACTTATGATACTGCAATCACCATAACAGAAAGCATGTTTTGAGTTCAACTCAAGGTGCCCTCAGTGTAACTCAGTGTACCTGGCAATATCAGTGTACGTAGAGTCATCATTGTACCCACCGTCATCATTATACCCAGTGTCATCAGTGTACCCAGTGTCATCATTGTACCCAGAGTCATCAGTGTACCCAGAGTCATCAGTGTACCCAGAGTCATCAGTGTACACAGTGTCATCAGTGTACCCAGTCACCAGTGTACCCAGTGTCATCATTATACCCAGTGTCATCAGTGTACCCACAGTCATCAGTGTACCCACAGTCATCAGTGCACCCAGTGTCATCAGTGTACCCACAGTCATCAGTGCACCCAGTGTCATCAGTGTACCCACAGTCATCAGTGCACCCAGTGTCATCAGTGTACCCACAGTCATCAGTGCACCCACAGCCATCAGTGTACCCACAGTCATCAGTCTACCCACAGTCATCAGTGAACCCAGTGTCATCATTATACCCAGTGTCATCAGTCTACCCACAGTCATCAGTGAACCCAGTGTCATCATTATACCCAGTGTCATCAGTGTACCCACAGTCATCAGTGCACCCAGTGTCATCAGTGTACCCAGTCATCAGTGCACCCAGTGTCATCAGTGTACCCACAGTCATCAGTGTACCCCCAGTCATCAGTGTACCCAGTGTACCCAGAGTCATCAGTGTACCCAGAGTCATCAGTGTACCCAGTGTCATCAGTGTACCCAGAGTCATCAGTGTACCCAGAGTCATCAGTGTACCCAGTGTCATCAGTGTACCCACAGTCATCAGTGTACCCTGGGTACATTTTAGACATGACTGACTTTGGTTTTATAAGGACAGTGACTGGGTAGTGGTACCCGTTGTACTTACATGATAGATGTGGCCGACTTTGGTTTTATAAGGACAGCTACTGGGTAGAGCCCTGCTACTTGTAGTCGCTTTATTGCGTTACCACTCACATCCAATATACAGTGTTTACCCTGGACACAGAAAAAAAATCTTAAAATGTTGCTTCAAATATGTGAATTACATGTCCATTTCTCATGACTACAACAGAACGGTACTAACATGATTAGCTACTATAACTCATGTTTACTTATGAACAACAGAACAACGGTACTAACAAGATTAACGAGTATAACTCATGACTACTTACAAACAACAGAACAACGGTACTAACAAGATTAATGACTATAACTCATGTTTACTTATAAACAACAGAACAACGGTACTAACAAGATTAACGACTATAACTCATGACTACTTATAAACAACAGAACAACGGTACTAACAAGATTAACGACTATAACTCATGTTTACTTATAAACAACAGAACAACGGTACTAACAAGATTAACGACTATAACTCATGATTACTTATAAACAACAGAACAACGGTACTAACAAGATTAACGACTATAACTCATGACTACTTATAAACAACAGAACAACGGTACTAACAAGATTAACGACTATAACTCATGTTTACTTATAAACAACAGAACAACGGTACTAACAAGATCAACGACTATAACTCATGACTACTTATAAACAACAGAATAACGGAACTAACAAGATTAACCACTATAACTCATGACTACAACAGAACAACGGTACTAACAAGATTAACGACTATAACTCATATTTACTTATAAACAACAGAACAACGGTACTAACAAGATTAACGACTATAACTCATGATTACTTATAAACAACAGAACAACGGTACGAACAAGATTAACGACTATAACTCATATTTACTTATAAACAACAGAACAACGGTACTAACAAGATTAACCACTATAACTCATGACTACTTATAAACAACAGAACAACGGTACGAACATGTTTAAAACACTGTCATCTTAACAAAGGCTCAATAGATTTATCTCCTTTCCAGTGATATACTTGATCATAGTTGTTGTGATGTTTGATAGCCTGCTTTCATGTTGAGATTAACTGAACTGAAGCTAATTGAAATAATAAATCCTTTATTGTCTACCTTTTCTGCAATCTCCTTTACGGAAGCAACACTTGTGCCATACAGGTTGTCGTTATACTGTCCTGCTTCTATAAATAGGTGGTTTTGTATGTCACGCTCCATCTGTTCCCGCGATTCCACAAAATGATAATCTCGTCCATCCACTTCGTAATCTCGCTTGGGTCTCGTTGTGTCTGTGGACAAGATTTATATTTCTGAACCAGAACAAGCTGTGGTCTAAATGTGAAAATAAAGCAGGATCTACTGATTGCCTTGTTCAACAATTTCATTAATATTTATCATCATACATTCAAGATCTTGAATAACTTGAATATCTTCAATTTTTGTTACAATTTCTTATGAATAATTATAAGTTATTTGTAGATCATTTCCATTTTCCTAGACATAAAAAACAGTTTCATTAAAATGAATAGTGCAATGTGTACTGGTGTTTTTTTTCACTTACAAAGTTATTGATACAAATACACACAATGTCTGTATAGAGAAAGGTTTACTTACGGGGTACACAGCTTCTATAGAGAAAGGTTTACTTACGTGGTACACAGCTTCTATAGAGAAAAGTTTACTTACGGGGTACACAGCTTCTATAGAGAAAAGTTTACTTACGGGGTACACAGCTTCTATAGAGAAAGGTTCACTTACGGGGTACACAGCTTCTATAGAGAAAGGTTTACTTACGGGGTACACAGCTTCTATAGAGAAAGGTTCACTTACGGGGTACACAGCTTCTATAGAGAAAAGTTTACTTACGGGGTACACAGCTTCTATAGAGAAAAGTTTACTTACGGGGTACACAGCTTCTATAGAGAAAGGTTTACTGACGGGGTACACAGCTTCTATAGAGAAAGGTTTACTTACGGGGTACACAGCTTCTATAGAGAAAAGTTTACTTACGGGGTACACAGCTTCTATAGAGAAAGGTTTACTTACGGGGTACACAGCTTCTATAGAGAAAGGTTCACTTACGGGGTACACAGCTTCTATAGAGAAAGGTTTACTTACGGGGTACACAGCTTCTATAGAGAAAGGTTTACTTACGGGGTACACAGCTTCTATAGAGAAAGGTTTACTTACGGGGTACACAGCTTCTATAGAGAAAAGTTTACTTACGGGGTACACAGCTTCTATAGAGAAAGGTTTACTTACGGGGTACACAGCTTCTATAGAGAAAGTAATACTTACGGGGTACACAGCTTCTATAGAGAAAGGTTTACTGACGGGGTACACAGCTTCTATAGAGAAAGATTTACTTACTGGGTACACAGCTTTTATAGAGAAAGGTTTACTTACGGGGTACACAGCTTCTATAGAGAAAGGTTTACTTACGGGGTACACAGCTTCTATAGAGAAAGGTTTACTTACGGGGTACACAGCTTCTATAGAGAAAGGTTTACTTACGGGGTACACAGCTTCTATAGAGAAAGGTTTACTGACGGGGTACACAGCTTCTATAGAGAAAGGTTTACTTACGGGGTACACAGCTTCTATAGAGAAAGGTTTACTTACGGGGTACACGGCTTCTATAGAGAAAGGTTTACTTACGGGGTACACAGCTTCTATAGAGAAAGGTTCACTTACGGGGTACACAGCTTCTATAGAGAAAGGTTTACTTACGGGGTACACGGCTTCTATAGAGAAAGGTTTACTTACGGGGTACACAGCTTCTATAGAGAAAGGTTTACTTACAGAGTACACAGCTTCTATAGAGAAAGGTTTACTGACGGGGTACACAGCTTCTATAGAGAAAGGTTTACTGACGGGGTACACAGCTTCTATAGAGAAAGGTTTACTTACGGGGTACACAGCTTCTATAGAGAAAGGTTTACTTACGGGGTACACAGCTTCTATAGAGAAAGGTTTACTTACCGGGTACACAGCTTCTATAGAGAAAGGTTTACTTACGGGGTACACAGCTTCTATAGAGAAAGGTTTACTTACCGGGTACACAGCTTTTATAGAGAAAGGTTTACTTACGGGGTACACAGCTTCTATAGAGAAAGGTTTACTTACGGGGTACACAGCTTCTATAGAGAAAGATTTACTTACTGGGTACACAGCTTCTATAGAGAAAGGTTCACTTACGGGGTACACAGCTTCTATAGAGAAAGGTTTACTTACGGGGTACACAGCTTCTATAGAGAAAGGTTTACTTACGGGGTACACAGCTTCTATAGAGAAAGGTTTACTTATCGGGTACACAGCTTCTATAGAGAAAGGTTTACTTACGGGGTACACAGCTTCTATAGAGAAAAGTTTACTTACGAGGTACACAGCTTCTATAGAGAAAGGTTTACTTACGGGGTACACAGCTTCTATAGAGAAAGGTTTACTTACGGGGTACACAGCTTCTATAGAGAAAGGTTTACTTACCGGGTACACAGCTTTTATAGAGAAAGGTTTACTTACGGGGTACACAGCTTCCATAGAGAAAGGTTTACTTACGGGGTACACAGCTTCCGAACTTGTCTGGGAATTCTGAGATGAGATCATCGTTTATTCTATCCTTGAGTGGACCTAGTACAATAACTGGTCTTGTGTACTTCACTGTAAATCATAAATAAATATTCTCTGATTTTTTTTTTTAAACATTGATAAAACTGATACAATTTCAAAGTTTATTAAAACGGAAAATATAATTTTCTCTAGGCAAATGCTGTATAACAAGAGGCCCAGAGGGCCTGTATCGCTCACCTGGTTTCATGAGATATGAAACAAGAATGATGCTTAAGCATATTTGTCGCTGGTATTGCTATGTCAATATATATCATAAGCATTTTATATGGGTACATGTACATTGGTTTTATTTTAATACTAAAAATGCCAAAAGGTACATTAATCCATGAAATGAAATTGACTTTTGGCGCGACCCCATAGGGATGCTACCACACAAATGTGAGTGATATCCATTGCTTAGTTTCAGAGAAGATCTTGTTTAGACCAATTGGCCCCTTTTGACCCTGCCCTCTGGGGGTCAGCTCCTTCCTTTATACAATTTTGAATCCCTACCCCAATAGGATGCTAATAGTCAAATATGAGCTGTTTCAGAGAAGTTGTTCATATCAATTTAGCCAAATTGACCCCTTTTGGCCCAGCCCCTCAGCCTCCAGGGGGTTGGCCCCATCATTTGTACAATTTTGAATCCTTAACCAAAGTGAATGCTACCAGTCACATATTAAAGATATCCATTGCTTATTTTCAGAGAAAAAGTTGTTTATATCAATTTTGCCAAAATAACCCCTTTTGGCCCCGCCTCTTAGGTCCCCTGGGGTCAGCCCTGTCATTTGTACAATTTTGAATCCCTACCCTAGGGGGTTGCTACCAGGCAAATATGAGTGATATCCATTGCTTAGTTTCAGAGAAGTCGTTAATATCAATATAGCTATATTGACCCATTTTTGCCTCGCCTCTCAGGCCCCTAGGGGGTCAGAACCACCATTTGTACAACTTTGAATCCTCACCCCATAGTGATTGCTTCCAGGCAAATAGGCGCAATATCCTTTGCTCGGTTTCAGAGAAGAAGTCGCTTATATCAATACAGCCAAATTGACCCCTTTTGACGCCGCCCCTCAGGCCCCTTGGGGGTCAGTCCTGTCATTTGTACAATTTTGAATCCCTACTCTAGGGGGTTGCTACCAGGCAAATATGAGTGATATCTATTGCTTAGTTTCAGAGAAGAAGTTGTTTATATAAATTTAGCCGAATTGACCCCTTTTGGTCCCGCCCGTCAGCCCCCAGGGAGGTAGACCCCACCATTTGTACAATTTTGAAACCCTACCCCAAAGGGATTCTCACAGTCAAAATTGAGCAATATATATTGCTTAGTTTCAGATGAGAAGTTGTTCATATCAATTTAGCCAAATTGACCCCTCTTGGTCCCACCCCTCAGGCCCCCCGGGGGTCAGCCACACCATTTGTACAATTTTGAATCCCCACCCCATAATGTTGCTACAAGGCAAATATGAGCAATATCGTTTGTTCGGTTTCAGAGAAGAAGTTGTTTTTATAAATATAGCCCAAATGACCACATTTGGCCCCGCCCTTCCGGCCCCTGGGGGTCAGCCCGATCATTTGTACAATTTTGAATCCCCACCCCATAGTGTTGCTACCAGGCAAATATGAGCAATATCGTTTGTTCGGTTTCAGAGAAGAAGTTGTTTTTATAAATATAGCCCGAATGACCACATTTGGCCCCGCCCTTCCGGCCCCTGGGGGTCAGCCCCATCATTTGTACAATTTTGAATCCCCACCCCAAAGTTATGCTACCAGGCAAATATGAGTGATATCCATTGCTCGGTTTCAGAGAAGAAGTCGTTAATATCAATATAGCTATATTGACCCATTTTTGCCTCGCCCCTCAGGCCCCTAGGGGGTCAGCACCACCATTTGTACAATTTTGAGTCCCCACTCCATAGTGATGCTTCCAGACAAATAGGAGCAATATCCTTTGCTCGGTTTCAGAGAAGAAGTCGTTTATATCAATATAGCCAAATTGACCCCTTTTGGCCCCGCCCCTCAGGCCCCTGGGGGTCAGCACCACCATTTGTACAATTTTGAATCCCCAGCCCATAGTGATACTTCCAGACAAATAGGAGCAATATCCTTTGCTCGGTTTCAGAGAAGAAGTCGTTTATATCAATGTAGCCAAATTGACCCCTTTTGGCCCCGCCCCTCAGGCCCCTGGGGGGTCAGCCCCATCATTTGTACAATTTTGAGTCCCCTACCCATAGGGATGCTTCTGACCAAATTTGTTCAAATTCTGATCAGTGGTTATGAAGAAGAAGTCAATTGTTGACGGACGGACGGACGACAGACGACGGACGACGGACGACGGACGACGGACGGACGGACGACGGACGACGGACGCCACGGTATGGCATAAGCTCACCTTGGTCCTTCGGACCAGGTGAGCTAAAAATAAGAATGGATGTCATTTAATTATCAGGTCAGATACATATAAATGTACATAAGGTTCAGGATTCATAAAAATATTCAAAAGACACCTTCAAAATTAAAAAGAATCTGCCCCGTGATAGACAAGACCCGAGATGGAAAGTAAACACTTTAGAATGTTAACTATGAAAAATTCTTCAGGTAAAATTATAACATATATGCATCAGAAAAATCTAAAATGAGCTTTTCATCTGAAATTCTCATGCCTGAAAATTTAGTTCAGAGACTGACAATAAAACTTTCTTATGATGAACAGACTAAATGCCTATAATTATTTTGAAGTAAATCCAAATCCTGAATTCAGCTCAATCAGATATATTTTAAAACCATTTAATAAATTCAAGATCAAATGAAACATTTCCTTCATGAAATTTATTATAAACAAGTTTTTTTGTACATATACATGATTGATAGGTTGCACAAGGAGAAATTTAACTACAAAATGTATATGTATGCATCAATTCACAAGATCAAAATTTTTAAATGAAATGTTTTACATTGAATCAATAAAGACAGGATTTGTTAATATCTCATGTCTTACAGATGCAATGACTTCAAAAAAACCCAGATGTGTTAAGTGAATGTTAAATCATTGATGTATAAAGAAGAGGAGAATAATGTTACAATAGGTGTGACCTTTAACCCGATAGGCAATGCCATAAACTGAATACACTTAGGATGTATGTACATCATATACAACATATATAATGACAAAATGTCAACATGTCCTTGAGGCTTTAAAGATGTGTACATCTGCATTCTATCAATAAAAGTTTACATCAAATTCTACTGCAGCAAATATTTATAAAAGACTTTTTACTCTTAAATTCATTTCCTTGACAATTTCGTTTTTTACAGATTCTCATTTTCTGCCTATCACAGACCTATTAAATTATTCCATTTTAAAGCCGTCTGAGAAATGTCATGGAACAATGTGACCTTCACACTAACACAAGAATCAATCCCAGTCACGGAATGAAGCCTTTACACATGTCAGACTCTATTCAATTTCTCTATTGTGTTTATGCATGGAATGGAAAACGGAACTGTTGTGGCCATTGATAGTTGAGACTTATTTCTGTTACTAAATCATTATAAAAAATGTTTACTGAACTTTTCACATTTAAATCACCACGTATAAAGGTAAAATAGAGTCTCGATAATCTGTAAAACTGATTAATAAACTAAATTGATGTTTAAACATCCTTTCTCTGAAATTCTAACATATTCATGGCCATGTCACAAGATATAACTTACATTCTTGTTGTACGACAGCCTCATAGGACAAAATTGGTTCATCGCCTCCTGAAACACAAAACAAACTGAATGTACAGAGCCGTATACATGTAAACCCCAACCCCTCCAAAATGATCACAACTCCCCCCCCAACCGAACTTTAAGGTTAATGATTCCATTTACCCCTTTCCCAACCGAACCTTAAGGTTAATGATTCCATTTACCCCTTTCCCAACTGAACCATCAGATGTACCACAATTAAATGTACACACTTGACCATAAACAATTAATAACACCTCCTGAAGTGAGATTTTTATGCTACATGTATACTTCTGTATTAAAACTGTCACTGGTAAAAATATATTTGAAGCATTTGTTGTAGAGACACAGAAAATTAAAGGAAAATCTCGCATCACAAATTCTCGATCAAAATCACTCTTGGAAAAAAAAAAAAATCACCTTTGGTACAAATAAAATAATAAACAGGGCTCTTTCTAAAGAAATTAACAACAAGGAACTCTAAAACAAACAGCACACCATCACATTAAACGCAGAACTCTAACGTTAGTACTGTGATTCCACCATTCTATTACAAACTGAATTCAAAATAAACCAAGAGATCCCAGAGGGATCTTGGCGCCCACCATTGAATGATCTTCATACGTTCTATGTCAGATTGATCTTTTCCCTACTTTTCCCTTCATTTTACTAATCTGTGCAAATTGAGAAACATCCCTCTAGTCCTTTTAGAACAAAGGAATCCTAGCTATATAAGAAATTTGAGATTTAGCAATAATGGCTGTTTGTTTGCCAGATTGTTTTGAAGACAGACTGGTCCCAAAATGCAATACGAGGCACCAAGGGGAACCTACATATGAAATTTGAGAAAGATCCCTTAAGTACTTTATGAGAAATAGCGATAACAAACTTCAATTGTCAAAATCCAAGATGGCTGCCTGTCGCCCATGTTGTTTTCCAACTGGTACGAAAATGCAATATGCATCACAAGGCACAAAGGGGAACCTACATATGAAATTTGAGACAGATCCCTTCAGTACTTTCTCAGAAATAGCGATAACAAACTTCAATTGTCAAAATCCAAGATGGCTGCCTGTCGGCCATGTTGTTTTCAAACTGGTACAAAAATGGAATATGTGTAACAAGTTACCAAGGGGAACCTACATATGAAATTTGAGAAAGATCCCTTCAGTACTTTCTCAGAAATAGCGATAACAAACTTCAATTGTCAAAATTCAAGATGGATGCCTGTCGGCCATGTTGTTTCCAGATCGGTCCCAAAATGCAATATGCAGAACTAAGCACCAAGGGGAACCTACATATGAAATTTGAGAAAGATCCCTTCAGTACTTTCTCAGAAATAGCGATAACAAACTTCAATTGTCAAAATCCAAGATGGCTGCCTGTCGGCCATGTTGTTTTCCGATCGGTCCCAAAATGCAATATGCATAACTAGGCACCAAGGGGAACTTACACATGAAATTTGAGAAAGATCCCTTCCGCACTTTCTCAGAAATAGCAATAACAAGAATTGTTTACGGACGGACGGAGGGAGGGACGGAGGGAGGGAGGGACGGACGGACGGACCACGGACCACGGACGCAAGGCGATTTGAATAGCCTACCATCTGATGATGGTGGGCTAAAAATCACATGAACATTTCTGATAATTATGTTTCCATTTTTTGAAAATTATTTCTAATTTTATGAAAGTTTCCTTTTTACTAAGCTATCTTAAGAAAATTCTGACTGTTGTCTAAAAACTCTCACTTTTCACATTTCCAAGAGATTCTTTCATAGATATATTTTTCCAATACCAAACAATCATACTTTTCTTTTCAATGGCAGTCAGAACTAGTAATTATCTTCCTTCAACGAAAGTAATTTGCATATTTAAAATTCAACCAAAAATAATGTGAAATAACCAAAATAAAAATAATTAAATAATCTAGAGAGCTAACTATGGGAGACAACAATGGTCATGACTACAAGGTGATGACAGTACAACATAAGCAAAGCACCCTCAATCATATCCTGTCCTGGACATAGTAGCTCATATTTCAACATGTTTCGAAATTAAAATAGAAATACGGAGAAGATTTCTTTAAATATGAAACGAAAATAACGACCAGTGATACAACAAAATAATATGAAATAAAAGGTGTAGATGAACATGGTAATCCAGTGTTATATCAATCTTGAAATGTTGTTACGGTCCTATAACACACGTCTTTATAAGCCCATATAAAACCTATGACCTCTAATTTCACTGTACATCATTAGGAAACAAAGATACTTTAGAACCAGTATAACAGAAAATGTGATATATATATATATATATGATCTATTGGTTGTCAATGAGAACCATGTCTTCCTCAAAAGGGGAATAACTCACTGTTACAAACCATGTGAACCAGACTTCATATCAATAAACAAATAAATATCAAACCATTGTTTGTATCTCATTTCCATAATTCTATGCATTTTTTTAAAAAGTAATAAAGTGACAAATCACATATGAATATCTTGTCGAAAAAATACTTTGAATTTCCACTATGAGGAATTACCTCCCTTCACTATACTGTCATCATCACGATTGGAAGGAATATGAAGTTAAATAGGATTATACAAATATTGTCTTCTAAATTTGGATGCTAAATTATACATGTTACATGGACTGTAATTTCAAAACAGTTTCCTTTTAAAATCCCTTTGTTTATTTTTGTGAAACTGAAGCCTGATTAAAGACTGTATTTCCACGTAATGTGATGTTTTCTCCACTCCAGGAAGACCCCAACTATACCAAACCCATGAGTTAAACATACACTCTTATCTTGGTGTTTAGGGTGCTTTACTTACGGAAACTAGCTTCGCTCTCAGCTGTACCTGTTCAGGGAAAAAAACAAAACAATCCCAATCAAAAACAGGCAGGCTATTGTCAGCACTAACGAGGAAAGGTACGCAAATAAAACAAGCCACAGGTCAACAACAAACATTTCACCAAATCGAACACAATATTTATCAGCCTAAGTGTTGTAATGATATCACAGTCCTAACAAAACTGGTAATTTTACAGATAACTGTAGGCAGTTGACCCATCATTCACATACTTCAACCACATCCTCAGAATTCATCACACAGGACTTTTTTATTTGCCTCCGTGAGTTTTGAAATCTTTGCTGTTTCACATTTGAACACATGATCAAGCTGACTGAAGGCTTTGCCTGTTGATAGATTCTGAACACTTTTTTTTCACATGCAGCATTCCAAAATGATCATTACAGCAAAAACGTTTTCAATAAATAAATCACAATACATCAAAGTCTGTTTATATCAGTGTAGTTTAATGGCTTCTTCTGTATTTATCAAGTTTTTTTATCACACAGCTTTTTATGTATTGAAGCATTGGAATTGCTGAGCTATGGCATTTACAGTTGTTGTAAATGACAAAACTTTGGAAGCAATCAGACGTGACTTACTGTCACCTATAACCTGGGATTTTATACCTAACAAGTTTTTGGAATTTTAGATTAACATTCAGCTACAAGAAGAGGGAGAAAAGCATGTTAAAGATATTAAATATAACTTGTTTGTGAAATAACGTTGATGCCTATCGCTGAGGATGTTGTATAGTGTGGTCCCCTATCACTGGGGATGTTGTATAGTGTGGTCCCCTATCACTGGGGATGTTGTATAGTGTGAGGTGTGGTCCCCTATCACTGGGGATGTTGTATAGTGTGAGGTGTGGTCCCCTATCACTGGGGATGTTGTATAGTGTCCAGGTCCCCTATCACTGGGGATGTTGTATAATGTGAGGTGTGGTCCCCTATCACTGGGGATGTTGTATAGTGTGAGGTGTGGTCCCCTATCACTGGGGATGTTGTATAGTGTGAGGTGTGGTCCCCTATCACTGGGGATGTTGTATAGTGTGGTCCCCTATCACTGGGGATGTTGTATAGTGTGGTCCCCTATCACTGGGGATGTTGTATAGTGTGGTCCCCTATCACTGGGGATGTTGTATAGTGTGAGGTGTGGTCCCCTATCACTGGGGATGTTGTATAGTGTGAGGTGTGGTCCCCTATCACTGGGGATGTTGTATAGTGTCCAGGTCCCCTATCACTGGGGATGTTGTATAATGTGAGGTGTGGTCCCCTATCACTGGGGATGTTGTATAGTGTGAGGTGTGGTCCCCTATCACTGGGGATGTTGTATAGTGTAAGGTGTGGTCCCCTATCACTGGGGATGTTGTATAGTGTGAGGTGTGGTCCCCTATCACTGGGGATGTTGTATAATGTGAGGTGTGGTCCCCTATCACTGGGGATGTTGTATAGTGTGGTCCCCTATCACTGGGGATGTTGTATAATGTGAGGTGTGGTCCCCTATCACTGGGGATGTTGTATAGTGTGGTCCCCTATCACTGGGGATGTTGTATAGTGTGAGGTGTGGTCCCCTATCACTGGGGATGTTGTATAATGTGAGGTGTGGTCCCCTATCACTGGGGATGTTGTATAGTGTGAGGTGTGGTCCCCTATCACTGGGGATGTTGTATAATGTGAGGTGTGGTCCCCTATCACTGGGGATGTTGTATAGTGTGAGGTGTGGTCCCCTATCACTGGGGATGTTGTATAGTGTGAGGTGTGGTCCCCTATCACTGGGGATGTTGTATAGTGTGAGGTGTGGTCCCCTATCACTGGGGATGTTGTATAGTGTGAGGTGTGGTCCCCTATCACTGGGGATGTTGTATAGTGTGAGGTGTGGTCCCCTATCACTGGGGATGTTGTATAGTGTGAGGTGTGGTCCCCTATCACTGGGGATGTTGTATAGTGTGAGGTGTGGTCCCCTATCACTGGGGATGTTGTAGAAGTTTAAGGAATGGCTTCTAAGAATTTTAATCTAGCAGCTATAAAGTTTCAATAATGCACTTTCAAATGGAATTTTAAAGATTTAACACTATGATAAATAACAAATTCAACTTTGGGTAAGCATTAAGAGATTAAATTGATTAATTAACAAACCATTTCTTTACAGATAGATAGAATAAAGATTTATACCATTGTTAAACTCACAGTGAGTGAAAACGAGGAGTAAGATTTGGTGATGGCAAAGTAGACACACAATTTCTTATGAGTAATTCTTAAGATAGTTTCTATGGTTACAGTGGGATGAGTATAACATTAGTTTGAATAATACAAAATAATACATAAAACAAATTACAAGGACGTGGATGACATCCCTGGAAATTCAGGACATTTATCTCATGGAAAAGGACAATAGATTTTAGCTGCATGTCTTGTGAAGCTTGTACTTGCAATTTTGTATTTTTTTGTGCCAAGGGTAATGTATAAGGATGTTACTGCTGTAACGATACAGAAAAAAAGACGCTGAGACACGATACAGAAAAATACAGAAACAGGAAGATTGAAGCTGATCGAGACATGAAACAGGAGGATTGAAGCTGATCGAGACATGATACATAAAATACAGAAACAGGAAGATTGAAGCTGATCGAGACATGATACGTAAAATACAGAAACAGGAAGATTGAAGCTGATCGAGACACGATACATAAAATACAGAAACAGGAAGATTGAAGCTGATCGAGACACGATACATAAAAATACAGAAACAGGAAGATTGAAGCTGATCGAGACATGATACATAAAATACAGAAACAGGAAGATTGAAGCTGATCGAGACACGATACATAAAATACAGAAACAGGAAGATTGAAGCTGATCGAGACATGATACATAAAATACAGAAACAGGAAGATTGAAGCTGATCGAGACACGATACATAAAATACAGAAACAGGAAGATTGAAGCTGATCGAGACACGATACATAAAATACAGAAACAGGAAGATTGAAGCTGATCGAGACATGATACGTAAAATACAGAAACAGGAAGATTGAAGCTGATCGAGACACGATACATAAAATACAGAAACAGGAAGATTGAAGCTGATCGAGACATGATACGTAAAATACAGAAACAGGAAGATTGAAGCTGATCGAGACACGATACATAAAATACAGAAACAGGAAGATTGAAGCTGATCGAGACACGATACATAAAAATACAGAAACAGGAAGATTGAAGCTGATCGAGACATGATACATAAAATACAGAAACAGGAAGATTGAAGCTGATCGAGACACGATACATAAAATACAGAAACAGGAAGATTGAAGCTGATCGAGACACGATACATAAAAATACAGAAACAGGAAGATTGAAGCTGATCGAGACACGATACATAAAAATACAGAAACAGGAAGATTGAAGCTGATCGAGACACGATACATAAAATACAGAAACAGGGAGATTGAAGCTGATCGAGACACGATACATAAAAATGCAGAAACAGGAAGATTGAAGCTGATCGAGACACGATACATAAAATACAGAAACAGGAAGATTGAAGCTGATCGAGACACGATACATAAAAATACAGAAACAGGAAGATTGAAGCTGATCGAGACACGATACATAAAAATACAGAAATAGGAAGATTGAAGCTGATCGAGACACGATACATAAAATACAGAAACAGGAAGATTGAAGCGGAGACAATCAATAGAAAGAGAAGAATTGACACACGTTAAATAAAACAACAGAAACAATTTAATTGCGAACATGCATTCCCTGAAGGACACCAAGCAAATTATTTATCTTTCCTTATCTACAAGTCAACAAGTGAGATTTTTCACACGTAATTACTATTTTTCCTGGAAAACTAAAATCTCCGGGCAACATTTATCAAGGTGTTGTGAATGTCTGTTGGATGGGAAACTTTTATATGGTTTTGTGAATGTCTGTTAGATGCTAAACATTTACATGGTTTTATGAATGTTTGTTGGATAGGAAACATTCATCATGGTGTTGGTATATAATTCCTAATGCAAATCCTTCATCACAGGGACCTAGTAATGGCTTATAATCACCACCACAATATTACCCCACAGGGACCTAATAATAACTTATAATCAACACCACAATATTACCCCACAGGGAACTAGTAACTTATAATCAACACCACAATATTACCCCACAGGGAACTAGTAACTTATAATCAACACCACAATATTTCCCACAGGGAACTAGTAACTTATAATCAACACCACAATATTACCCCACAGGGACCTAGTAACTTATAATCAACACCACAATATTACCCCACAGGGACCTAATAATAACTTATAATCAACACCACAAAATTACCCCACAGGGACCTAGTAACTTATAATCAACTCCACAATATTACCCCACAGGGACCTAATAATAACTTATAATCAACACCACAATATTACCCCACAGGGACCTAGTAATGACTTATAATCAACACCACAATATTACCCCACAGGGAACTAGTAACAACTTATAATCAACACCACAATATTACCCCACAGGGACCTAATAATAACTTATAATCAACACCACAATATTACCCCACAGGGACCTAGTAATGACTTATAATCAACACCACAATATTACCCCACAGGGACCTAGTAACAACTTATAATCAACACCACAATATTACCCCACAGGGACCTAGTAATGACTTATAATCAACACCACAATATTACCTCACAGGGACCTAGTAATGACTTATAATCAACACCACAATATTACCCCACAGCGACCTAGTAATGACTTATAATCAACACCACAATATTACCCCACAGGGACCTAGTAATGACTTATAATCAACACCACAATATTACCCCACAGGGACCTAGTAATGACTTATAATCAACACCACAATATTACCTCACAGGGACCTAGTAATGACTTATAATCAACACCACAATATTACCCCACAGCGACCTAGTAATGACTTATAATCAACACCACAATATTACCCCACAGGGACCTAGTAATGACTTATAATCAACACCACAATATTACCTCACAGCGACCTAGTAATGACTTATAATCAACACCACAATATTACCCCACAGGGACCTAGTAATGACTTACAATCAACACCCCAATATTACCCCACAGGGACCTAGTAACGACTTATAATCAACACCACAATATTACCCCACAGGGACCTAGTAACGACTTATAATCAACACCACAATATTACCCCACAGGGACCTAGTAACGACTTATAATCAACACCACAATATTACCCCACAGGGACCTAGTAACGACTTATAATCAACACAGCATTATTACCCCACAGGGACCTAGTAACGACTTATAATCAACACCACAATATTACCCCACAGGGACCTAGTAATGACTTATAATCAACACCACAATATTACCCCACAGGGACCTAGTAATGGCTTATAATCAACACCACAATATTACCCCACAGGGACCTAGTAACGACTTATAATCAACACCACAATATTACCCCACAGGGACCTAGTAACGACTTATAATCAACACCACAATATTACCCCACAGCGACCTAGTAACAACTTATAATCAACACCACAATATTACCCCACAGGGACCTAGTAACAACTTATAATCAACACCACAATATTACCCCACAGGGACCTAGTAACTTATAATCAACACCACAATATTACCCCACAGGGACCTAGTAACAACTTATAATCAACACCACAATATTACCCCACAGGGACCTAGTAACAACTTATAATCAACACCACAATATTACCCCACAGGGACCTAGTAACGACTTATAATCAACACCACAATATTACCCCACAGGGACCTAGTAACTTATAATCAACACCACAATATTACCCCACAGGGACCTAGTAACAACTTATAATCAACACCACAATATTACCCCACAGGGACCTAGTAACAACTTATAATCAACACAGCATTATTACTCTTTATATCTTAAAACTTGTTTTGTTAGTTAAAGCTTTTGGGGTTTAGATAAAATCATAAGTTGCAATCTTTTGTGAAGTGAATTATGGAAGAGAATGACCCCTAATCAGGAGTCCAACGGCATGACAGTAAGCAGTGATTAAATACAGAAGGATCAATACAGAGACACGATCGTTAGCTTCTCGTGAAAACACAACTTCTGGGATACATTAGGACAAGCAAGAGAAGCCAAGGAAATCAAGAGAAAACAAATTGCAAATTACTGAAAATTTTTGAAGCAGATTGGTTATATGATGAGGTATTAGGTAATTTGATATGGTCATCTGCCAAAATAAAGAGCTGTGTTCATCGTCAGGTTTAAAGGGAGATAAGCAATCGGAATGATTGAAAGTGTTAAAAAATAAGCTGATTAGCAGAAATAAGACAAAAATATTACCCTCCGCTGCATGTTTGGATAAAAACAAAATCAACAGTAATTATGATCGCCACCAGGAAAACAAATCTGTTTTATAATTTGGAGTTATAATAGCCTCTCCTACAGGAAACTGTAAACCAACCTTGTTCAGGAATTTCAAAATGATGTTTCGTATTGAAATGTGGTTTATTCAAATCATAACAAAATTTGGCAAAGAACGACGCATATATAGGTGGAATGAAGCTTATGTATTAGTTAAAACATTTATTTTGACAAATCGGAGCTTTCACAATTTGACAAATGACATTTACAACTGATGAAAGATCTGTTTTTTCTAAAGGAAAGCTTAAGTCAGTAGTAAACAAAATTTCTAGTAGACAATTTTCTCTTTCTTTATATTGTCTTATTTTATATATACAATGGGTGGTTTACAATTCCAATGGACACTTATAAAATTCTCTAAAACATGCCATACTATACAACTACAAAAACATATCGTCATCAAACAAATAACATTTCATCTTTTATAGTATGACACTATTTTATTTATCTTCATTTTTGAAACTATTCTGTCAACATTAAAAATGTTTATATATAAGAATTCAAAAATTCTGTGTTCGAGAATTTGAACTTTGCAAAACACAGGGGAAGATAACTCACGTTCATCTGCACTGACTTCTTCACTTCCACTTTGGTCTTTACTCTTCATGAATGGGAATTTTTTTGTGAATGAGAAATTTTTCTTTTTCTTTTCATTAGCAGCTGCCTGTAAGCTACCATTTGACTGGAACAGAGAGAATTTTTTAATGATCGCAAATTTCAATTTTATCAGAAAAAAAATGGCTTACCATATGACAAATTGACATGCTTCAATTTATTTAAATTATTTTCCTTAATGTACTGTTTATCCAAAAATAATCAAATGACCAATGCTATGTGACACTCTAATGTGCAAATGCATATATATTTACTCATTAAAATATTAAGAAATGAATTATTTCAAATGGTTTTGGAGACATGTTTCAGAAATACTGGAATCAGTGACTTTGACTGTTTTTATGGTAACCAAGTAGTATAAATACAAACTGAAAACTCCTCTCCACTGACATGTGTAGGAAGTTTCATGGCACGGGTTTTAATAGCCACTACTACTAGACCATATGATAGATGTGTGTAGAAAGTTATGTGAAGTTATATTGAACAGTTTGGTGATTGGCTCAAGAGATTTCGATTATTTGTGTCCATGGTAACCATGAAGATATAAAAACTGAAAATTCCTCCACAGCAGCTGTTGTATGCAGAAAGTTCTGTTTATTTTGAATGGTTTAATTTGAAACTAAAAACTCCTCCATAGCAGAAAGCCACAGTAGACCACTCGAATGATGTGTGTAGAAAGTTTTGAAAATCTATCTTAAAAAGTTTTTAAAATATGCTCCGGAAATGATGAACAGAATTTATGATCCGTTGCCCACCTTTGCTGTCAGGAAGATTTATTTACTAGATTTAAGCGTTATTTTTTTGTAAAACTATCTAAATGAATAGAGGTGATGATAAAGCACTTTAACACAAGTCTAATTTATTACCAACACCAAGATAACATAAATAAACTGAAATATCAAAGGAAATTCAACTTAGAATATTGGTATTGTTATTTGTTATTACACCTGTAGATTGAACAATAGGCCCTTAAATATAGAATAACAACAATGTTCTTACCTTTTCACTTGTTTTTCCTGTAAATTTCACATTTTTTAGCCGTGCCCTTTCCTTTCGATCCACACTGTAACAGGAAACAGACATGGTCCTTCTATATATCAACGTATAAGGTCAATATCTATAAGTCTCTGGCCTCTATGACAATGTTCTTTCAAAAATACTGAGCAATTGAAATTATTTTTGTTGCCATACCAACACACTGAACTGATGTTCCAATGAGCACTGCTTCAAGTGCTTCAATAAGCTCTGGGTTACCTGCTCCAATGAGCTCTGGGTCACCTGTTCAAAGTGTTTCAATAAGGTCTGCATTAAGTGCTAAGTTTAATCAGATGAATGGCACAGTAAACTTGTGCCATGAGCCTCCAGTGATGCCTGCCCAATGAGCTCTGCAGTAAACATCAAAGATTTCAAGTGAGCCCTGATCTTTATCAACAAGCGCTGGCCAAGGTCCCAGTAAATCTGGATTGTGGGACCTTAAGACTGCTGTTACCGGTCTCTAGTGTCAATATAACACTGATGCAGTGGGCCAATAGAGAGAATCTGCATGGCAGCCGACCTGCACCGACACCATACTGCAGTATTGACTTTCAGGCTTGTAAGTCTGGGGAGGGACGAGCCATTTATCTGCCTCATGTCTATACAAACTGCTTTCTTAAACACTGATCATTATTTTGTGACAAGAAGGCGGGGAAATATTCTCCTGGCTGAAGGTGAAGTCTGCCCCTCTCCCAGTCGACTTGTTCCTGGTAAACATGTTATTAGTTTTCGTTATAAATCTGGGGTAGCTCTATCTCAGACAGGGGCTATTAATCGAATATCAGAATCTTCTGTTCCAGCAAATCATATGCCAAGTTTCTATACAACAACTCAAGGCTCAATTATGTAAATTCTCTATTGCAGCTGATGTCAGCAAAGTTGAAACTTAACTAGATAAATCTGCAGATACACAAACCCCGTCATAGAAATGTGAGATTTAACATCATTTTGTAGCATTGCGAATCAGTTTATATTTTGACTTTCAGGTATTGATCCATTTATTGATCGACTAATGCATAAACAGTACCGCTAATTATCAGGGGTAGCATGTCGCATACCGATGCTCAAAACTTTGCAATCAACTGAATATAGAGGTTACACAACGACTGGTTGTTGGAAATGGAATTTATTTCACTACGAGTAAGTTATTTTTTTAAAGTTAGAAAAGACACAAGCTTTAGTGAGTGACTTTTGTAACTTTTAAAAAAATAACTTAGATGAGTGTGAATTCCATATCCAAAAATCACGAGTTGTGTGACCTGTTTCTACCATAATAATATCGGCTTGAATCAAAGGTAAACAATTTCTGTATCTTAAGTACAGATTTTATTGTTGTTTTGCCAAAATGATGTTTGGTTATGTTACCTGTACATGGTGGTAGAGACAGATGTTTGGTTATGTTACCTGTATACAGTGGTAGAGACAGATGTTTGGTTATGTTACCTGTATACAGTGGTAGAGACATATGTTTGGTTATGTTACCTGTACATGGTGGTAGAGACAGATGTTTGGTTATTTTACCTGTACATGGTGGTAGAGACAGATGTTTGGTTATGTTACCTGTACACAGTGGTAGAGACAGATGTTTGGTTATGTTACCTGTACACGGTGGTAGAGACAGATGTTTGGTTATGTTACCTGTACACGGTGGTAGAGACAGATGTTTGGTTATGTTACCTGTATACAGTGGTAGAGACAGATGTTTGGTTATGTTACCTGTACACGGTGGTAGAGACAGATGTTTGGTTATGTTACCTGTATACAGTAGTAGAGACAGATGTTTGGTTATGTTACCTGTACACGGTGGTAGAGACAGATGTTTGGTAATGTTACCTGTACACAGTGGTAGAGACAGATGTTTGGTTATGTTACCTGTACACGGTGGTAGAGACAGATGTTTGGTTATGTTACCTGTATACAGTAGTAGAGACAGATGTTTGGTTATGTTACCTGTACACAGTGGTAGAGACAGATGTTTGGTTATGTTACCTGTACACAGTGGTAGAGACAGATGTTTGGTTATGTTACCTGTACACGGTGGTAGAGACAGATGTTTGGTTATGTTACCTGTACACGGTGGTAGAGACAGATGTTTGGTTATGTTACCTGTACACGGTGGTAGAGACAGATGTTTGGTTATGTTACCTGTACACGGTGGTAGAGACAGATGTTTGGTTATGTTACCTGTACACGGTGGTAGAGACAGATGTTTGGTTACCTGTATACGGTGGTAGAGACAGATGTTTGGTTATGTTACCTGTACACGGTGGTAGAGACAGATGTTTGGTTATGTTACCTGTACACAGTGGTAGAGACAGATGTTTGGTTACCTGTACACAGTGGTAGAGACAGATGTTTGGTTATGTTACCTGTACACAGTGGTAGAGACAGATGTTTGGTTACCTGTACACGGTGGTAGAGACAGATGTTTGGTTATGTTACCTGTATACAGTAGTAGAGACAGATGTTTGGTTATGTTACCTGTACACGGTGGTAGAGACAGATGTTTGGTTATGTTACCTGTATACAGTAGTAGAGACAGATGTTTGGTTATGTTACCTGTACATGGTGGTAGAGACAGATGTTTGGTTATGTTACCTGTATACAGTAGTAGAGACAGATGTTTGGTTATGTTACCTGTACACGGTGGTAGAGACAGATGTTTGGTTATGTTACCTGTATACAGTAGTAGAGACAGATGTTTGGTTATGTTACCTGTACACGGTGGTAGAGACAGATGTTTGGTTATGTTACCTGTATACGGTGGTAGAGACAGATGTTTGGTTACCTGTACACGATGGTAGAGACAGATGTTTGGTTACCTGTACTTGTTAGTAGAGTAAGATAAGAGACTAACCGTTTTTTACTGGGAATGATGCCCATGCCCTCCTCTTCCCCGTCGGGCGTGACACGCTTGGCCTGCCACCACTCATCATCACTAGCATTCGTTACATGTAGGATATCTCCGTACCGGAATGGTAGTCCTTTACTAGGTAGACCACTGTCTTTTGAAGGGTCGTAGTCGAACAAAGCTCTTCAACACAAACATCAGAGAAGTAGTTTAGACAAAATCAGATGAAACTACTTTGATATTCCATAACTATAATATCATTTATCACATAGTAGTGTTAGGTATATAGCTAGATTAACTTGTGAAGTGGGACATAAGTTTCCTGTTTTTCAATAGTGGTCTAGAAATAATTATGGATCAAGCATTTATTACAGTTTTTATGAATCTAAATGTTTGAAAATCAGTTATTTGATGAAAAATGTGGAAAATATCTATTCCTGAAAATAAGAGTAATGAAAAATAACGGTACTGTATCTGTGTGGGCTGGTGGCTTTCATCATAACTACTCCCACATATATACTGTATATAGCTAGGTGTATAAAATTGCTATAAAATTCCAGGAAGGTGTTTATAAATACACACTTCTACTTTCACTTTAAGACTACATACCTCACATAAAGTGTTCGTTTCTGTGTTGTTCGTAAGCTTCCTGTGCTTGTGTTCATCATTTGTTCCCGTAAATCCTGAATCTTGGCTTCAAATCGGTTATATTCTGAAGTACATCAAAAACATGCAGTGTCAGGCTTCTAATATCGGAGGGGATATATCTATATTTAAGTGTCCTCATATCCAAACATTTCTTTCTATTCAGTATTTACTCAGCACGTTCTGTATTCACGTGAGGGAAGTGGTACAGACTGGCAGTTGTTTACAGTTAATGATTTCTCCTATCGCCTGTACAATGGTTCGTCCTTCTATCACACTCCTCCGTGTCAACATCAGCATTCTCTCAGACATCCCATAATTATATTCTGTAGTCTTACACAATCTAACATAGAAATCAGTACTTTATTGTACAGCATATATTCACACTCTTGAACAGAGAAATCTTCAATTTATTTCTAATACATTTTCAAATAAAATGTTTTCACAATGTCTAAAATATATTTACAGCTAAATATTACGTGTACTTTAGCTGGGCTATCAGACTATTGGTCAGTTACAGTGTTTGTGTGTTTATTTACGTCTTCAGGGAAATTACAGACACACACAGAACCATTACTGTACGATGGCTTCTGTAACTTCCTTCACACCAGATCAGACAGAAGCCATTGATCTCACCACAGAATCACACACCACTAACAGATCACATCACTGTCCTAACAGACCACATCACTGTCCTAACAGACCACATCACTGTCCTAACAGACCACATCACTGTCCTAACAGACCACATCACTGTCCTAACAGATCACATCACTGTCCTAACAGACCACATCACTGTCCTAACAGACCACATCACTGTCCTAACAGACCACATCACTGTCCTAACAGACCAAATCACTGTCCTAACAGATCACATCACTGTCCTAACAGACCACATCACTGTCCTAACAGACCACATCACTGTCCTAACAGACCACATCACTGTCCTAACAGACCACATCACTGTCCTAACAGACCACATCACTGTCCCACACACCGCTAACAGACCACATCACTGTCCTAACAGACTACATCACTGTCCTAACAGACTACATCACTGTCCTAACAGACCACATCACTGTCCTAACAGACCACATCACTGTCCTAACAGACCACATCACTGTCCTAACAGATCACATCACTGTCCTAACAGACCACATCACTGTCCTAACAGACCACATCACTGTCCTAACAGACTACATCACTGTCCTAACAGACCACATCACTGTCCTAACAGACCACATCACTGTCCTAACAGACCACATCACTGTCCTAACAGACCACATCACTGTCCTAACAGACCACATCACTGTCCTAACAGACCACATCACTGTCCTAACAGACCACATCACTGTCCTAACAGACCACATCACTGTCCTAACAGACCACATCACGTCCTAACAGACCACATCACGTCCTAACAGACCACATCACTGTCCTAACAGATCACATCACTGTCCTAACAGACCACATCACTGTCCTAACAGACCACATCACTGTCCTAACAGACCACATCACGTCCTAACAGACCACATCACGTCCTAACAGACCACATCACGTCCTAACAGACCACATCACTGTCCTAACAGACCACATCACTGTCCAAACAGACCACATCACTGTCCTAACAGACCACATCACTGTCCTAACAGACCACATCACTGTCCTAACAGACCACATCACTGTCCTAACAGACCGCATCACTGTCCTAACAGACCGCATCACTGTCCTAACAGACCACATCACTGTCCTAACAGACCACATCACTGTCCTAACAGATCACATCACTGTCCTAACAGACCACATCACTGTCCTAACAGCCCACATCACTGTCCTAACAGATCACATCACTGTCCTAACAGACCACATCACTGTCCTAACAGATCACATCACTGTCCTAACAGACCACATCACTGTCCTAACAGACCACATCACTGTCCTAACAGATCACATCACTGTCCTAACAGATCACATCACTGTCCTAACAGACCACATCACTGTCCTAACAGACCACATCACTGTCCTAACAGACCACATCACTGTCCTAACAGACCACATCACTGTCCTAACAGACCACATCACTGTCCTAACAGATCACATCACTGTCCTAACAGATCACATCACTGTCCTAACAGACCACATCACTGTCCTAACAGACCACATCACTGTCCTAACAGATCACATCACTGTCCTAACAGATCCACATCACTGTCCTAACAGACCACATCACTGTCCTAACAGACCACATCACTGTCCTAACAGACCACATCACTGTCCTAACAGACCACATCACTGTCCTAACAGACCACATCACTGTCCTAACAGACCACATCACTGTCCTAACAGACCACATCACTGTCCTAACAGATCACATCACTGTCCTAACAGACCACATCACTGTCCGGGTACAGACAGCCTACCTCTATGCAATATAGACATAAAAAAAATTCAGTTCCCAGTCCCCAGGGGGCTGTTCTTACCCTCTACACAGGATCACAGACCCTGTGACCCAAGGGTGCCTTACAGAACATTCATGGTCAATTACTATGTGTTATTCAAAGTAAATATATGGTCCCCAGTCGGCTGTTTTGTGTGTATTTCGGTGTAACTCTACTGTGAAGGAAAGCAATCCCAAGTATTTAGGCTCAGGGTCAACAGGGACATGATCCTACTAACATTTAGATTGGCTACCAGAGTTTTGGTAAAGATTGGCTCAATTAACTAGATTTAAAATCTAGCTTTAACTAGATTATCTTTCCCCTAGTTTGGGTCTAGATTACCTTCACTGTATATCCTAGAGACCAATTATAATATTCTAGAGACAGTGACCAGTCTGACAGTATGTCAGGTCACCTAACCATTCAATAATGTTTATATTGTAAACCTATCATGCCATGATATTTCAGCCATTGTTTACTGCCAATATTCCGAAGATTATTATTACATATTATATATATTAATTTATTATATATGCATTGCCTCCACACAGCTCTGGAGAAAGGATGACTAAATATCAAGGTCAAATTAGCCCTGTTATTTTACATCTTAGGTTTTCTGTAGAAATCAATATTAGACTTGACTTGAAAATTTAAATTTTACCATATTTTTGATAAATTTTGGGCTGTTACTATAGTTTTAGATTTTACCATATTTTTGTTGAATTCCTGGCTGTTACTGTAAACTTACCGTCTGGTTTATAAAGGGCTACAATTTTTACCGTCTGGTTTATAAAGGGCTACAATTTCTACGGTGTCCCCGGCACCCTTTAGTGTTGCTGCTGCTTCTTCATGTGTTGCTAGTCTCAAATCAGTGTTATTTACCTACAAACACAACAACACATTCTTAGGTAAACTTCACTACACACAGTATGTAACCTACCTAAGACCTCGGCAAACAAAGGGCATTAACTCTGTATAGTACCAGTATGCCACTTGTTGCCATTCCAAGAGACTGTCACAGAATTTGGTAATTGAAGGTAATATATGTAATATGTATACCTCAGACAAAGTGACCTTGGGTGAATAAAGGGCATTAACTCTGTATAATACCAGTATGCGACTAGTTGCCATTCCAAGAGACCATCACAGAATCTGATAATTGAAGGTAATATACGTAATATACCTCATACAAAGAGGGCTCGGGTGAACAAAGGGCATTCACTCTGTATATAATTCAGTACCAGTATGTGACAAGTTTTTTTTCTTTTCTAAACATCATACTGAACAAACTTCCTGATTTACTGTTTTTGCAGGTAAAACCATCATCACTGCATGATCATTTACTGTCTACATTGGAATGTTTACAAATGACACAGAATATGAATTATTGATAGGATCCTGTATTTCATAAAGCTGTTCTGTCTTGCCAGGACACGTATCATGTATGGGGTCAAAATTGTGGATATACAATAAGTTAGGAAATAAAATGAGTCTAAATAAAGGTGAATAGAAGGGGAGGTGTACCGTACAGATTTTAAAGTTAGACAATCTAGAAGTATAGAAAGAAGTATGTGCTCTGAACTAGTGCTATTATTTATAAGATTTCTGATGCTTTCATGCTTTTTCTCTCTGTGTACAATATATTATATATTCTGAATACATTTTAATACAGCACCAACCAACAACTCTAATTGTAATTCAGTATGCTGCAGAACTTACTGATAAAATTTGATCCCCTCTGCGTAGCTCTCCTCCGAGATCAGCCGGACCACCGGCCAAAATGAAGGACACGAAAATTCCTTCTCCATCTTCTCCACCGACAATGTTAAAACCTAGCCCCGTAGATCCTTTCTTTAGGATGACCTTTCTAGGCTCCCTGTAACGATAAAAAAAGTACATGAGAATGCATGATTTACACACACACTGGGGATACATACTGACCAAGCTACAGAAATCATAGGTATACATTTATTGTTGCAATCGAAGATTTCAAGGATTCGTGTAATCGTTTCATTCAGGCAGCTCACGACTCCAGGACCTAGTTATGACTGGGCTATGCTACAGCCTGAAAAACAAATCTGTAATTAAAGTCAACATCTTTACTTTGAGTTTCAAGACCTGAAGCAGTTTTTTTTGGAGATCCACTTGGAGTGGTCACCTGAAAAATGAAATCTTTATGGAAGTAGAACAGAAATAATTACATACATATATACCCGATAATAACAATTCAGTTCCTGTAAAAATATACAGACACACACATTTATTTGTAAGGATCAGATTCCCTATAACCGTCCATAAAAACAGATGTGCCAGGGAGTTGAAGTTCTTACTATAACCAAAATGGTTGTTTAATTTCTGGATGATTAAAATCTCAGTTCTAATAAATTTCATAAAGTTTGAAGCAAAACAGGTATTTTTCATATAAGTTATTAAGAGTATCACAATTTTCTAACTTTTACTCTCAATGTGTTGATTTTTTCCTAATAATCAGCACATGGACAAAAATGCCTCTATAAGTAGATCAGACAATAAATTTTCTTCATACTCGAGCTCTCAGCTATATTCTATCCTCGACACAGCTATAGAAGTTTGTTCTTACATTATTTCTTTTCACCCTTTCAAGATCACTTGAAACAAAAAGGTGCTTTTCTTTCCTTTTTAAATTAAAGAAAATATTACAAAACTGTTTACCATTTCTGAGAAAATGGTTCTTGAATACTATACTCGGTCGACTGAAATGTTTTGGAGTTTGGTGTTTGAACTGGTTTAAGACATTCTCTACTTAATCAGCATCAGATATGTGAATGCCAGGCCTGTTATTAGCTTTAGAGAGGTACCTGAGCCTTATAAAACCCCGACCATTAAACAGTGCTAGTCAATTCCAAGCCTCCATCCATTCTAATTAGACTGCTATCAGGTAGAGTATTGCCCCGAGAACTTAATGAGAAATTACAGTTTTAAGTACATCTAAAAATGTACGATTGTTTTTTAGCTGTTTGATATTACAGCTTGCCAATTTCTATCAATTTCTTGTTACCAAACCCAGAACAATTACAGGATGCTGTTTATTGTTTACGTTCACTGAAGTGTTGTTTTTACAGTATTTAATCTGACAGTGCAAGACACCATTAAATCACTTAGTTAAGCAAGCGATCCCAGAGAGACACTCACCATATCAGGTCATTAAGAAAAACCAAGATATCTGAGAGACACCCACAATATCAGGTCATTAAGGAACAGCAAGATATCTGAGAGAGACACCCACAATATCAGGTCATTAAGGAACAGCAAGATATCCCATAGAGACACCTACAATATCAGGTCATTAAGGAACAGCAAGATATCTCAGAGAGACACCCAAAATAGCAGGTCTTTATGGAAAACCAAGATATCGATCCAATGGTGTTTTTCCTTTGCTACTTTGGGTATTGTTTTTTTCCTTAGCTGCCCTGAGAATTGTGTTTTTTACTTTGATATCCTGGGCTTAGTGTGGCCTTAGTGTTTCTATTGGTAAGTAAGTTATACACTTTCTCAGTAGCGATATAGATTCTTGAGAATGAATGAGCCTGGGTGTTTCTTATGGTAAGTAAGGTATACACTTTCTCAGTAGCGATATAGATTCTTGAGGATGAATGGGCCTGGGTGTTTCTATTGGTAAGTAAGGTATACACTTTCTCAGTAGCGATATAGATTCTTGAGGATGATTGGGCCTGGGTGTTTCTATTGGTAAGTAAGGTATACACTTTCTCAGTAGCGATATAGATTCTTGAGGATGATTGGGCCTGGGTGTTTCTATTGGTAAGTAAGGTATACACTTTCTCAGTTGCGATATAGGAGAATGAATGGGCCTGGGTGTTTCTACTGGTAAGTAAGGTATACACTTTCTCAGTAGCGATATAGATTCTTGAGGATGAATGGGCCTGGGTGTTTCTACTGGTAAGTAAGGTATACACTTTCTCAGTAGCGATATAGATTCTTGAGGATGATTGGGCCTGGGTGTTTCTATTGGTAAGTAAGGTATACACTTTCTCAGTAGCGATATAGATTCTTGAGGATGATTGGGCCTGGGTGTTTCTATTGGTAAGTAAGGTATACACTTTCTCAGTAGCGATATAGATTCTTGAGGATGATTGGGCCTGGGTGTTTCTACTGGTAAGTAAGGTATACACTTTCTCAGTAGCGATATAGATTCTTGAGGATGAATGGGCCTGGGTGTTTCTACTGGTAAGTAAGGTATACACTTTCTCAGTAGCGATATAGATTCTTGAGGATGAATGGGCCTGGGTGTTTCTACTGGTAAGTAAGGTATACACTTTCTCAGTAGCGATATAGATTCTTGAGGATGAATGGGCCTGGGTGTTTCTACTGGTAAGTAAGGTATACACTTTCTCAGTAGCGATATAGATTCTTGAGGATGAATGGGCCTGGGTGTTTCTACTGGTAAGTAAGGTATACACTTTCTCAGTAGCGATATAGATTCTTGAGGATGAATGGGCCTGGGTGTTTCTACTGGTAAGTAAGGTATACACTTTCTCAGTAGCGATATAGATTCTTGAGGATGATTGGGCCTAGGTGTTTCTATTGGTAAGTAAGGTATACACTTTCTCAGTAGCGATATAGATTCTTGAGGATGATTGGGCCTGGGTGTTTCTACTGGTAAGTAAGGTATACACTTTCTCAGTAGCGATATATAGATTCTTGAGGATGAATGGGCCTGGGTGTTTCTACTGGTAAGTAAGGTATACACTTTCTCAGTAGCGATATAGATTCTTGAGGATGAATGGGCCTGGGTGTTTCTACTGGTAAGTAAGGTATACACTTTCTCAGTAGCGATATAGGAGAATGAATGGGCCTGGGTGTTTCTACTGGTAAGTAAGGTATACACTTTCTCAGTAGCGATATAGGAGAATGAATGGGCCTGGGTGTTTCTACTGGTAAGTAAGGTATACACTTTCTCAGTAGCGATATAGGGGAATGAATGAGACATCACTCTGCTGGTTGTAGGCCTACACTCTGTCAAACCAAACCCCCTTATTAATGACTTCCATAATTACCACGGAGAAATAAAAAGAGCCTCTCCTGAGAGGAGAGCCTCACCATGGCCGATTACTGTCACAGTGGTATAGATTTTATTTACTGGATCCATTCACCTCTCAATTTTGATCAGTTGATGTATTTGTTATTGTTTTTCACTCTTCTGGAAGCAGTTGTTCCAAAGTGCACAGTGCACAGCCCGGTGTGCCCACAGTACATCTGTACTACCACAGAAAGATTCAGTTTACAAACAAAATCTTAGGCTGTACTGTATAGACTGATGATTACACATAAAGCACACTTCCTGACCTTTCACCTCATCACCAAAATTACAGGGGCACTGATTATACCCTTCCACAATATACACCATGTGTACAAGATGGTCTTTCAAAACTTATTCTTAGCTAATTTTTTTCTATGAAAAATCATGTACATGTATATCAATTTTACTCAAGAAGACATTGTTTCACTGAACTAAATCAGAGAATTGTGACGCAGCAGGAGATCAAAAACATCTCTAACAGGAAGAAGATCATTTATTTTACAACGCTGGAGAATTTGTGTATTATAATGACAATTCAATGATTATATTCTGTTTGTGTATTATAATGACAATTCAATGATTATATTCTGTTTGTGTATTATAATGACAATTCAATGATTATATTCTATTTGTGTATTATAATGACAATTCAATGATTATAATGACAATTCAATGATTATAATGACAATTCAATGATTATATTCTATCACAGAAATGACCCTTTGATATCCCAGTCCATATTTCTCTCCCACCCGTCAAAGTTAGTCACATTGGAACTAGTGTTCTACTGGCAGCGGTGGTCATATTTTCTATCACACCATGGTAAATGTTTTCAATTTTATTTGGACAATTAAATTTATCAGTATATAGATATGTTTGTAAAGTCATACTAGTAACATTCCTTTGGACACAATTTGGCAACAAATGTATTAATTTCTTCTTAAATGAATATGTTTGTTACAATACCGACTTTTGCCATACATGTCTGAGATCTGCATTCCAGACTGGACACCATATTACCAGTTGGTAAAACCAGATAATTTCATACAATGGAACCTCATTATCTTGAAGTCAATGGTGTCATGTATCAAATGTTTGACATAATGACGTAATTTCATATAGCATCTTTATACTGTCTGAACTAAATTTCACACTGAGTTATCAGAGTTTGATTTTACTTGTCATTAATAAGTCTGTAATTCTGTTGTAGATACTGCCAAAATGTCAGGGACAAAACATGACCGTATAATGGGGGACTTATACTGTAAATGGAAAAGCTCAGCCAAAATTAACGACTTTCAGTATATTACATTTGATCTAATGCAGCCATAGAAAATGTCATATGGTTGAGACAAATTTTGTCTAATAGGACAACATCAATGCCGTTTGTCACCTCTTCATCTCAGCAGTGTAAGACTTCTCTCAATCATGGCAGACATTCACCTCATACCACAGATACTCCTACGCAGTTCCAAAATATTGCCACCTCTCTCTCAGCTGTGATCAATAAACTCTGCACGCGCCCCACAGTTAGTCCCATATCTCCACAGTAATTTAGTTATCACATTCCATAACTTCATCTTCATTTACAGGCAAATTTTTAAAGGTTACAAAGAAACAACAAGGTACAGAATGCCGAGGTATTTACCCACATGGAATTATAGTTTAGTGTTCAATCCTAATGTAGATACTATCATCATTTATCAATCAGACTATAATCATCACCAAAATATTAAATAAAATATCTAGAAACAAAATAGACTTCAAGATAAGTAAATATTACCCATCATATTCATTAACCTATCTTGATTAAGTGATTGAGACTATGTAGCTAGATTCTGTAATCATATTACTCATAAAAGTTTGGTTTGTTTGGTTTGTTTTTGTTTAACTTCCTATTAACAGCCAGGGTCATTTAAGGACGTGCCAGGTTTTGGTGGTGGAGGAAAGCCGGAGTACCCAGAGAAAAACCACCGGCCTACGGTCAGTACCTGGCAACTGCCCCAAGATCATGAAAGAGTAAGTTTGCAATTAATATCAAAGTGAATTTTGAGTTTTTTGGTGGGTTTTTTTCCCCCTTTTTTTTTAATGTGAAAGATTGAAATATGATCTTACTCCATCAACTGGATGAAACCTTACAAGGTCTTTAAATAATACCAGAATTACGTGCAGTTATATGTGTCATCTGTCCCTCTTTGTCAATATAAAATCATAAGCATGTTACATGGGTACTCGAGGATATATTTGAAGAGACTAATGAAATTCATTGATTTTCTTTTAAGTCCAGAAATTTGAGGTAAAAACAAAAAATCCAAAAATCATAGAAAGCTAGTAAAATGTATAACAGCTCTAACCTAAGCTTGATTGCTCTAGCTTTTATAGTTTGTCAGAAACAGCCTAATATGCAAGAGCGCAACACAAAATTTCAAGGTTAACTTTTTTCAAAAGTTCAGAAATTAGAGATTTTTACCCCAAAAATGTGGAAATATGAAATATTTTCAGAGTAGTAGGCTCTACTACCCATGCTACATCTATGATTGAGGTTTTTGTCGGTCTAGCTTTCTCAGAAACAGAGCTAAACGCAAAACCTTAACATTGTTAATGCCGTCGCCATTGGAAATGCAACGATTTCTAACATCCATCGTAGGAGACACAATATACCCAAAAAAATCTGTGGAACAATGAAACCCTTAACTCCCTATTAGTTAGGACTTGTACCCTTTTCTGTCTGTTAGTTAGGACTTTGACCTTTCTCTCCCTGTTAATTAGGACTTGGACCCTTGGCCCCCTGTTAAGTTAGGACTTTGACCCTTCTCTCCCTGTTAATTAGGACTTGGACCCTTGGCCCCCTATTAATTAGGACTAATGGACCCTTCTCTCCCTGTTAAGTTAGGACTTGGACCCTTCTCTCCCTGTTAGTTAAGAATTGGACCCTTCTCTCCCTGTTAGTTAAGAATTGGACCTTTCTCTCCCTGCCACTGACATCCCTTCATGTAGTGCACCACTAGTGAGATGCTACACCCAGATCCCTGTAAGATGAACTTTAAGAACAGAGGGATTGCCCATCAATATAGACTTGTGTTTTTTTTTTAGCTTTTGGTTTTATCACTATTACATATCAGTGGCCCTCTCAATGAATGTTAACATTCTCTGTCCACAGAACTCTACTTGTTCACTTGTTGGTTGTATGCCTTCACAACCTCTCGTTGATATCGGTGGCCACACAACTTTTAGTTGGTATGTGCCTCGACTATATTAGTCCACTTTCATGCTCTTACAAATTGTTTTATCTTCTTTAAGAAGTGATCAAGTTAAAAAATCACATAATAACCGAGCTTGTTTCTATGCCAACTTCCAAAGGCAGAGTACTTAAACCTGGCCGAGAACCACTTTGTCTCTCTGTATACACTCTAAACAATTAACAGGATATCCTAAACCTGTTTAAATATCAACTGCAGCAGAAAATTTGCCTTCCTAACACAATTATGATTTTTACCAATAAAACTGAAAGCTTCCAGAAGCCCCAGAGCCTGCTAGGCTATATACTTATATATCATGTCAAACTTAAGATGTAAACATTGACTGCTACCTGCAATGCTCCATACTCCATTATATATGTAAGTTTTTACCGGCAGTATAGTGATTTGTGGTCCCTATCAATGGCAGCTTACACAGGGGGTATAAACCAACAAATGTATATAAACATACATAAAGGTCTGTAATGGAATTACTGATAGTCACATACATTCTGTCTACCTTAGTGTGGGGACAATTAGTCTGGTATACCTTAGTGTAGGGACAATTAGTCCTGTCTACCTTAGTGTAGGGACAATTAGTCATGTCTACCTTAGTCTGGGGACGATTAGTCCTGTATACCTTAGTGTAGGGACAATTAGTCCTGTATACCTTTGTGTGGGGACAATAAGTCCTGTCTACCATAGTGTGGGGACAATTAGTCCTGTCTACCATAGTGTGGGGACAATTAGTCCTGTATACCTTAGTGTGGGGACAATTAGTCCTGTATACCTTAGTGTAGGGACAATTAGTCTGGTATACCATAGTGTGGGGACAATTAGTCCTGTCTACCTTAGTGTGGGGACAATTAGTCCTGTATACGTTAGTGTAGGGACAATTAGTCCTGTATACCTTAGTGTGGGGACAATTAGTCCTGTCTACCTTAGTGTGGGGACAATTAGTCTGGTATACCATAGTGTGGGGACAATTAGTCCTGTCTACCTTAGTGTGGGGACAATTAGTCCTGTATACGTTAGTGTAGGGACAATTAGTCCTGTATACCTTAGTGTGGGGACAATTAGTCATGTCTACCTTAGTGTGGGGACAATTAGTCCTGTATACCTTAGTGTAGGGACAATTAGTCCTGTATACCTTAGTGTGGGGACAATAAGTCCTGTCTACCTTAGTGTAGGGACGATTAGCCCTGTATACCTTAGTGTGGGGACAATAAGTCCTGTCTACCTTAGTGTAGGGACAATTAGTCCATTATACCTTAGTGTGGAGACAATTAGTCCTGTATACCTTAGTGTAGAGACAATTAGTCCTGTATACCTTAGTGTAGGGACAATTAGTCCTGTATACCTTAGTGTAGGGACGATTAGTCCTGTCTACCTTAGTGTGGGGACAATTAGTCCTGTCTACCTTAGTGTAGGGACAATAAGTCCTGTATACCTTAGTGTAGGGACGATTAGTCCTGTATACCTTAGTGTATGGACAATTAGTCCTGTATACCTTAATGTAGGGACAATTAGTCCTGTATACCTTAGTGTAGGGACAATTAGTCCATTATACCTTAGTGTGGGGACGATTAGTCCTGTCTACCTTAGTGTAGGGACGATTAGTCCTGTATACCTTAGTGTAGGGACAATTAGTCCTGTATACCTTAGTGTGGGGACAATTAGTCCTGTATACCTTAGTGTAGGGACAATTAGTCCATTATACCTTAGTGTAGGGACGATTAGTCCTGTATACCTTAGTGTAGGGACGATTAGTCATGTATACCTTAGTGTAGGGACAATTTGTCCTGTATACCTTAGTGTAGGGACAATTAGTCCTGTATACCTTAGTGTAGGGACGATTAGTCCTGTCTACCTTAGTGTAGGGACGATTAGTCCTGTCTACCTTAGTGTAGGGACGATTAGTCCTGTATACCTTAGTGTGGGGACAATTAGTCCATTATACCTTAGTGTGGGGACAATAAGTCCTGTATACCTTAGTGTAGGGACAATTAGTCCTGTATACCTTAGTGTGGGGACAATTAGTCCTGTATACCTTAGTGTGGGGACAATTAGTCCTGTATACGTTAGTGTAGGGACAATTAGTCCTGTATACCTTAGTGTAGGGACGATTAGTCCTGTATACCTTAGTGTAGGGACGATTAGTCCTGTCTACCTTAGTGTAGGGACGATTAGTCCTGTCTACCTTAGTGTGGGGACAATTAGTCCTGTATACCTTAGTGTGGGGACAATTAGTCCTGTATACCTTAGTGTGGGGACAATTAGTCCTGTATACCTTAGTGTAGGGACAATTAGTCCTGTATACCATAGTGTGGGGACAATTAGTCCTGTATACCTTAGTGTAGGGACAATTAGTCCTGTATACCTTAGTGTAGGGACAATTAGTCCTGTATACCTTAGTGTAGGGACAATTAGTCCTGTATACCTTAGTGTAGGGACAATTAGTCCTGTATACCTTAGTGTAGGGACGATTAATCCTGTATACCTTAGTGTGGGGACAATTAGTCCTGTATACCTTAGTGTAGGGACGATTAGTCCTGTATACCATAGTGTGGGGACAATTAGTCCTGTATACCTTAGTGTAGAGACAATTAGTCCTGTATACCTTAGTGTGGGGACAATAAGTCCTGTATACCATAGTGTGGGGACAATTAGTCCTGTATACCTTAGTGTAGAGACAATTAGTCCTGTATACCTTAGTGTAGGGACGATTAGTCCTGTATACCTTAGTGTAGGGACGATTAGTCCTGTATACCTTAGTGTGGGGACAATTAGTCATGTCTACCTTAGTGTGGGGACGATTAGTCCTGTATACCTTAGTGTGGGGACAATAAGTCCTGTATACCTTAGTGTGGGGATGATTAGTCCTGTATACCTTAGTGTAGGGACGATTGGTCCTGTATACCTTAGTGTGGGGACAATTAGTCCTGTATACCTTAGTGTGGGGATGATTAGTCCTGTATACCTTAGTGTAGGGACGATTGGTCCTGTATACCTTAGTGTGGGGACAATAAGTCCTGTATACCTTAGTGTGGGGATGATTAGTCCTGTATACCTTAGTGTAGGGACAATTATAGTCCTGTATACCTTAGTGTGGGGACAATTAGTCCTGTATACCTTAGTGTGGGGACAATTAGCCCTGTATACCTTAGTGTAGGGACAATTAGTCCATTATACCTTAGTGTGGGGACAATTAGTCCTGTATACCTTAGTGTAGAGACAATTAGTCCTGTCTACCTTAGTGTGGGGACAATTAGTCCTGTATACCTTAGTGTGGGGACAATTAGTCCTGTATACCTTAGTGTGGGGACAATTAGTCCTGTATACCTTAGTGTGGGGAAAATTAGTCCTGTATACCTTAGTGTAGGGACAATTAGTCCATTATACCTTAGTGTGGGGACAATTAGTCCTGTATACCTTAGTGTAGAGACAATTAGTCCTGTCTACCTTAGTGTGGGGACAATTAGTCCTGTATACCTTAGTGTAGGGACAATTAGTCCATTATACCTTAGTGTGGAGACAATAGTCCTGTCTACCTTAGTGTAGGGACAATTAGTCCTGTATACCTTAGTGTGGGGACAATTAGTCCTGTATACCTTATTGTAGGGGACAATTAGTCCTGTATACCTTAGTGTAGGACAATTAGTCCTGTATACTTTAGTGTAGGGACAATAGTCCTGTATACTTTAGTGTAGGGACGATTAGTCCTGTCTATCCTTCGTGTAGGGACGAATTAGTTCCTTATACCGTTAGTTGTAGGGACAATTAAGTCATGATACCGTTAGTGTAGGGACGAATTAGGTCCTGTATACCTTAGTGTAGGGACCGATTAGTCCTGTATACCTCTAGTTGTAGGGACAATATAGTCCATGTATACCTTCAGTGTTGTGAGGGACAATTAGTCCATGTATACCTTAGTGTAGGGACAATTAGTCCTGGTCTCAACCTTAGTTGTGGGACAATTAGTCCTTTATACCTTACGCTGTAGGGACGATAATAGTCCTGTATACCTTAGTGTGGGGACAATTAGTCCTGTATACCTTAGTGTAGGGACAATTAGTCCTGTATACCTTAGTGTAGGGACGATTAGTCCATTATACCTTAGTGTAGGGACAATTAGTCCTGTATACCTTAGTGTAGGGACAATTAGTCCTGTATACCTTAGTGTGGGGACGATTAGTCCTGTATACCTTAGTGTAGGGACAATTAGTCCTGTATACCTTAGTGTGAGGACGATTAGTCCTGTATACCTTAGTGTGGGGACAATTAGTCCTGTATACCTTAGTGTAGGGACGATTAGTCCATTATACCTTAGTGTATGGACAATTAGTCCTGTATACCTTAGTGTAGGGACGATTAGTCCTGTATACCTTAGTGTAGGGACAATTAGTCCTGTATACCTTAGTGTAGGGACGATTAGTCCTGTATACCTTAATGAAGGGACAATTAGTCCTGTATACCTTAGTGTGGGGACGATTAGTCCTGTATACCATAGTGTGGGGACAATAAGTCCTGTATACCTTAGTGTGGGGACAATTAGTCCTGTATACCATAGTGTGGGGACGATTAGTCCATTATACCTTAGTGTAGGGACAATTAGTCCTGTATACCTTAGTGTAGGGACAATTAGTCCTGTATACCTTAGTGTGGGGACAATTAGTCCTGTATACCTTAGTGTGGGGACAATAAGTCCTGTATACCTTAGTGTGGGGACAATAAGTCCTGTATACCTTAGTGTGGGGACAATTAGTCCTGTATACCTTAGTGTAGGGACAGTTAGTCCTGTATACGTTAGTGTGGGGACAATTAGTCCTGTATACCTTAGTGTAGGGACAATTATTCCTGTATACCTTAGTGTAGAGACAATTAGTCCTGTCTACCTTAATGTAGGGACAATTATTCCTTTATACGTTAGTGTAGGGACAATTATTCCTTTATACGTTAGTGTAGGGACGATTAGTCCTGTATACCTTAGTGTAGGGACAATTAGTCCTGTATACCTTAGTGTGAGGACGATTAGTCCTGTATACCTCAATGTAGGGACAATTAGTCCTGTATACCTTAGTGTAGGGACAATTAGTCCTGTATACCTTAGTGTGAGGACGATTAGTCCTGTATACCTTAGTGTACTGTTAGAGTTTTTAAACTTCAATAAAAAAATTTCCTTCTAATTTTTGCAAATTCATGTCTGTTACATCTGTTTATGTCATGGTTTCACATGGTTTCACACCTGGTTAATGCTTTGACTTTTTAAAAAGTATTTCTTTTTTTTCTTTTCTGTTTCTGCATTAATTTTTTATTTATTTAAATGTGGAATAAGTGTGAGAGAATGCTAGTTGTTTCAATAGTTTTTTTTAACTTGTTCTTTAATATCTTTATTAGCATGTTTTCAAAGCTGTTGTCAGACAAGGATCACTGAAGTTTTATTGAAGACCTCAAGTACAAGGTAATAAATGTAACAGCACGTAGAAATCTATGGTCACAATATACAGGACCCCACCAGCCAAGGAAAATCTCTAAAATAAAAAATTTAAAAAAAACACAAAAAAACAACATTTTTAAAGAACTTGAGTTTTCCATCTTTTATATATCCTTCAGATAGATATACTGAAATTTTACATTCTCATTTCCTCAATCTACACAACAAGCTACAAAACCATCCCCAATCTTGTCAAAGATGTCGTCTTCAGTAATACAATTGGTGTTAGAACACAAGACCTCTGGGACAACATACACACACCTATCATACCAGTAAAACAAAAATACTTGGCAACAGCTGTCTCCCCCACCCTCAGGGACAGTGTTTACCAATGCCAGCAGAATATTTATTTCCAAATACAGTGGGGCTGTCCCAGAAAACTTCCTTGTCTTATGTGATTTATCCAAATTGATGTGAATCTCAAGTTACCAGACATTGTGGGCGGATAGTATTACATCATTCTGACCATACAGCAATACCTCTCCAATACAGACACAGTACTGTAGAGGGGAGGAAGGGGACGTACTACATATACCTCTCCAATACAGACACAGTACTGTAGAGGGGAGGGGATATACTACATATACCTCTCCAATACAGACACAGTACTGTAGAGGGGAGGAAGGGGATGTACTACATATACCTCTCCAATACAGACACAGTACTGTAGAGGGGAGGAATGTACTACATATACCTCTCCAATACAGACACAGTACTGTAGAGGGGAGGAATGTACTACATATACCTCTCCAATACAGACACAGTACTGTAGAGGGGAGGAATGTACTACATATACCTCTCCAATACAGACACAGTACTGTAGAGGGGAGGAAGGGGATATACTACATATACCTCTCCAATACAGACACAGTACTGTAGAGGGGAGGAATGTACTACATATACCTCTCCAATACAGACACAGTACTGTAGAGGGGAGGAATGTACTACATATACCTCTCCAATACAGACACAGTACTGTAGAGGGGAGGAATGTACTACATATACCTCTCTAATACAGACACAGTACTGTAGAGGGGAGGAAGGGGATGTACTACATATACCTCTCCAATACAGACACAGTACTGTAGAGGGGAGGAATGTACTACATATACCTCTCCAATACAGACACAGTACTGTAGAGGGGAGGAATGTACTACATATACCTCTCTAATACAGACACAGTACTGTAGAGGGGAGGAAGGGGATGTACTACATATACCTCTCCAATACAGACACAGTACTGTAGAGGGGAGGAATGTACTACATATACCTCTCTAATACAGACACAGTACTGTAGAGGGGAGGAAGGGGATATACTACATATACCTCTCCAATACAGACACAGTACTGTAGAGGGGAGGAAGGGGATATACTACATATACCTCTCCAATACAGACACAGTACTGTAGAGGGGAGGAATGTACTACATATACCTCTCCAATACAGACACAGTACTGTAGAGGGGAGGAATGTACTACATATACCTCTCCAATACAGACACAGTACTGTAGAGGGGAGGAATGTACTACATATACCTCTCCAATACAGACACAGTACTGTAGAGGGGAGGAATGTACTACATATACCTCTCTAATACAGACACAGTACTGTAGAGGGGAGGAATGTACTACATATACCTCTCCAATACAGACACAGTACTGTAGAGGGGAGGAATGTACTACATATACCTCTCCAATACAGACACAGTACTGTAGAGGGGAGGAATGTACTACATATACCTCTCCAATACAGACACAGTACTGTAGAGGGGAGGAATGTACTACATATACCTCTCCAATACAGACACAGTACTGTAGAGGGGAGGAAGGGGATGTACTACATATACCTCTCCAATACAGACACAGTACTGTAGAGGGGAGGAATGTACTACATATACCTCTCTAATACAGACACAGTACTGTAGAGGGAGGAGGAATGTACTACATATACCTCTCCAATACAGACACAGTACTGTAGAGGGGAGGAATGTACTACATATACCTCTCCAATACAGACACAGTACTGTAGAGGGGAGGAAGGGGATGTACTACATATACCTCTCTAATACAGACACAGTACTTTAGAGGGGAGGAAGGGGATGTACTACATATACCTCTCCAATACAGACACAGTACTGTAGAGGGGAGGAAGGGGATGTACTACATATACCTCTCCAATACAGACACAGTACTGTAGAGGGGGGAAGGGGATGTACTACATATACCTCTCCAATACAGACACAGTACTGTAGAGGGGAGGGGATGTACTACATATACCTCTCTAATACAGACACAGTACTGTAGAGGGGAGGAAGGGGACATACTACATATACCTCTCCAATACAGACACAGTACTGTAGAGGGGAGGAATGTACTACATATACCTCTCCAATACAGACACAGTACTGTAGAGGGGAGGAAGGGGATGTACTACATATACCTCTCCAATACAGACACAGTACTGTAGAGGGGAGGAATGTACTACATATACCTCTCTAATACAGACACAGTACTGTAGAGGGGAGGAATGTACTACATATACCTCTCCAATACAGACACAGTACTGTAGAGGGGAGGAATGTACTACATATACCTCTCCAATACAGACACAGTACTGTAGAGGGGAGGAAGGGGATGTACTACATATACCTCTCTAATACAGACACAGTACTGTAGAGGGGAGGAAGGGGATGTACTACATATACCTCTCCAATACAGACACAGTACTGTAGAGGGGAGGAAGGGGATGTACTACATATACCTCTCCAATACAGACACAGTACTGTAGAGGGGAGGAAGGGGATGTACTACATATACCTCTCCAATACAGACACAGTACTGTAGAGGGGAGGGGATGTACTACATATACCTCTCTAATACAGACACAGTACTGTAGAGGGGAGGAAGGGGACATACTACATATACCTCTCCAATACAGACACAGTACTGTAGAGGGGAGGAATGTACTACATATACCTCTCCAATACAGACACAGTACTGTAGAGGGGAGGGGACGTACTACATATACCTCTCCAATACAGACACAGTACTGTAGAGGGGAGGAAGGGGACGTACTACATATACCTCTCCAATACAGACACAGTACTGTAGAGGGGAGGAAGGGGATGTACTACATATACCTCTCTAATACAGACACAGTACTGTAGAGGGGAGGAATGTACTACATATACCTCTCCAATACAGACACAGTACTGTAGAGGGGAGGAAGGGGACATACTACATATACCTCTCCAATACAGACACAGTACTGTAGAGGGGAGGAATGTACTACATATACCTCTCTAATACAGACACAGTACTGTAGAGGGGAGGAAGGGGATGTACTACATATACCTCTCCAATACAGACACAGTACTGTAGAGGGGAGGAAGGGGATGTACTACATATACCTCTCTAATACAGACACAGTACTGTAGAGGGGAGGAAGGGGATGTACTACATATACCTCTCCAATACAGACACAGTACTGTAGAGGGGAGGAATGTACTACATATACCTCTCCAATACAGACACAGTACTGTAGAGGGGAGGAATGTACTACATATACCTCTCCAATACAGACACAGTACTGTAGAGGGGAGGAAGGGGACATACTACATATACCTCTCTAATACAGACACAGTACTGTAGAGGGGAGGGATGTACTACATATACCTCTCTAATACAGACACAGTACTGTAGAGGGGAGGGATGTACTACATATACCTCTCCAATACAGACACAGTACTGTAGAGGGGAGGAATGTACTACATATACCTCTCCAATACAGACACAGTACTGTAGAGGGGAGGGATGTACTACATATACCTCTCCAATACAGACACAGTACTGTAGAGGGGAGGAATGTACTACATATACCTCTCCAATACAGACACAGTACTGTAGAGGGGAGGAATGTACTACATATACCTCTCTAATACAGACACAGTACTGTAGAGGGGAGGAAGGGGCTGTACTACATATACCTCTCCAATACAGACACAGTACTGTAGAGGGGAGGAATGTACTACATATACCTCTCTAATACAGACACAGTACTGTAGAGGGGAGGAATGTACTACATATACCTCTCCAATACAGACACAGTACTGTAGAGGGGAGGAAGGGGATGTACTACATATACCTCTCCAATACAGACACAGTACTGTAGAGGGGAAAAATGTACTACATATACCTCTCCAATACAGACACAGTACTGTAGAGGGGAGGAATGTACTACATATACCTCTCTAATACAGACACAGTACTGTAGAGGGGAGGAATGTACTACATATACCTCTCCAATACAGACACAGTACTGTAGAGGGGAGGAAGGGGATGTACTACATATACCTCTCCAATACAGACACAGTACTGTAGAGGGGAGGAATGTACTACATATACCTCTCCAATACAGACACAGTACTGTAGAGGGGAGGAAGGGGATGTACTACATATACCTCTCCAATACAGACACAGTACTGTAGAGGGGAGGAAGGGGATGTACTACATATACCTCTCCAATACAGACACAGTACTGTAGAGGGGAGGAAGGGGATGTACTACATATACCTCTCCAATACAGACACAGTACTGTAGAGGGGAGGAATGTACTACATATACCTCTCCAATACAGACACAGTACTGTAGAGGGGAGGAAGGGGATATACTACATATATTGTTTTAACATTGATCACCTATTTAATGCTATGTAAATTGATAAGTTTTAAGTTACATTTCTCTTTTAAGAGACAATCTTTTCCATACTAAGCATGCTACAGAATGTAAATTAATCTTTTCATTGTCTTTTTTGCAAATCTTCCAAGATTTTGAAACCTAAAACTGGAAGATAAAAGACCTAGGTATTATCTTTACAAAACCCTCAAAAATTGGTATTGCACAGTGTAGATAAAAATGCCAGTCATTATCCTCTGGTGTTTTGTTACTTCATTAAGCCCCTCAGAATTCCTTATAAAATGTTCTAGCCATGCCTTTTATGTACTGTTTTTAGGTGTTTCAAATCTCCCAGTCCTTATAATTATTCTGAGGCCAATGGCTGCAATAGTGTTAAGTCAGCAAAATCAAGCAGATTAAAAAAAGACGAAAAACACCACAAATTGAAGATAAATCAATATTACTGAAGACTACAGACAAACATCAGCTGTTCTTGTCACCATTCTGTGTAGGGCTAATGATTAACTAGACTGCCTGGGTAGACAAAACAAGGCTAGCTTCTCGTGTCTCATAGCTAAAACAAGTCCAGCTTGCTGTGTCTCATAGCTAAAACAGACCGACCTTCCCGTGTCTCATAGCTGAAACAGACCGACCTTCCCATGTCTCATAGCTAAAACAGACCGACCTTCCCATGTCTCATAGCTAAAACAGACCGACCTTCTCGTGTCTCATAGCTAAAACAGACTGACCTTCCCGTGTCTCATAGCTAAAACAGACCGACCTTCCCGTGTCTCATAGCTAAAACAGACCGACCTTCCCGTGTCTCATAGCTAAAACAGACCGACCTTCCCGTGTCTCATAGCTAAAACAGACCGACCTTCCCGTGTCTCATAGCTAAAACAGACTGACCTTCCTGTGTCTCATAGCTAAAACAGACCGACCTTCCCGTGTCTCAAAGCTAAAACAGGCCGACCTTCCTGTGTCTCATAGCTAAAACATACTGACCTTCCCGTGTCTCATAGCTAAAACAGACTGACCTTCCTGTGTCTCATAGCTAAAACAGACTGACCTTCCCGTGTCTCATAGCTAAAACAGACTGACCTTCCCGTGTCTCAAAGCTAAAACAGGCCGACCTTCCTGTGTCTCATAGCTAAAACAGACTGACCTTCCTGTGTCTCATAGCTAAAACAGACCGACCTTCCCGTGTCTCATAGCTAAAACAGACCGACCTTCCCGTGTCTCATAGCTAAAACAGACCGACCTTCCAGTGTCTCATAGCTAAAACAGACCGACCTTCCTGTGTCTCATAGCTAAAACAGACCGACCTTCCCCTGTCTCCTAGCTAAAACAGACCGACCTTCCCGTGTCTCATAGCTAAAACAGACCGACCTTCCCGTGTCTCATAGCTAAAACAGACCGACCTTCCTGTGTCTCATAGCTAAAACAGACTGACCTTCCTGTGTCTCATAGCTAAAACAGGCCGACCTTCCTGTGTCTCATAGCTAAAACAGACCGACCTTCCAGTGTCTCATAGCTAAAACAGACCGACCTTCCAGTGTCTCATAGCTAAAACAGACCGACCTTCCCCTGTCTCCTAGCTAAAACAGACCGACCTTCCCGTGTCTCATAGCTAAAACAGACTGACCTTCCCCTGTCTCCTAGCCATGTTCTCTTAAATCTGACTAGAACAGGCTACCACAGCTGCATCAATATGGGCAGGCAGGTGTTTGGTGAGAACAGCATCTCAGTACACTCCCCAACCCCAGTCTAATCTACTGTGGACGGGCACAAGGTCAGGCAAACTTTTTAAATGTCTAGATTTTATTTGGTAATTAGGACTTACAGTGTGTTAATTATAAATGGAAGTTTAAGTTGTCTCTGGTTTGATGTTAAATGCTAAAAAGTTACCAATGAAGTACAGCTGTTAGATTACTCACAGCAATAAGTGTAATTGGTGAGCTTCAGATACACATAGTGAATATATACTAGCAGGTATGGATCCAGCCCTTTTGTTTTCACCTGTAAACATGTATTCATCCATTCCTTTTGTTTTCATCGTAAACAGTGATGTATCATCCCTTTCATTTTTACCTGTATACAGAGTGATGTATCCATCTCTTTTGTTTTCACCTTTAAACTTCCAATTCCCAGTAATTTCTGCCTTGATTTTGTCAGGTGAAGACTTAAAGTTACCCATAGCAGTGTAATGTTCATCCACTTACATCTATAATCATAGATATCATCTGGACCAAGCCCCTCCAATTCGTTTTCATTATTTTATTGAATCTGCCATGTTCTTTGATTTTTCTTGTTGAAAACACTAACCCACTCAGTCTAAATAAGGTCTATATAACTCTTACTAAACTGAATGGTGATTGGTAGCCTGTTTTTGTATTGACCAATCAACAATAGTTTAACAAACTGATTTGATTCAAAGACTTTTCAGGTCAGAATGAAAACAATGTTATATCCAAAAGTGACTATTGTCGTGACTTAACCACTAGCAGACAAGTGTTATCATCTTGACAACTTTTATTGGGTTAAAGTGACAATTATCAGAAATTACACTGTACAAACAAACTCTTAATTGAGATCACCATTTTTTCAGCAACTTATTATCATTAATTGCTAAATGACGATCTCTACAACTTCCATATTTTGAAATTTGGATTTGAAAAAAATTGATAAATGCTTTTTGAGATGTTCCCTCCCCTCATATAAAATACTTTTTGTGAATTTTCTCAGAATGTGTAGTAATACCTTATCAACACAGCATGCTTTCTAACACCATATTAACCCATCAACCAAGTAACACAGCAGTCATATAATCCAGTAAATATATCTTATAAAATCTTTTTTTTTCATTTTGAGATGGCCCCTAAAAGTGTACCACTTCCATCATATGGCATCAATCTTAAAGCCAACAAATGGTTGTGAGATGGCCCCTGTACTGATCTGTACCTCCCTCTGTTACTGAATACCTGTGTACCTACCTAGAAACAGCCTTCATAGGAATGGTCATCTTGATGGGTGTCCAGTTGACATTAATGGCCTGAATGTTGACAGCAGGTGATTAGAAACCTTTCAGGTGTCACTCCAGCAGAAGGTTTAACTCCCTGGCCACAACAGCCACAACCAGCCTCTGTACTAACAGGCCGCTATATACAGCCCATCATTTTCTCCAATATTACAAATTAAATTCCGCCTAAGTCCACTGAATCCTGACAACAACATACATGTCCTGTACCACACTACAACAACACAGCATTGACTGTACACCATGGATCCTCAAGGTCACACCGGCTGGTAGCCAACAGTGTCGGAGGGCTAATTACCTCCCAACACTCATACAAATACTACTCCAGGGTTCTGTTACTGTGAACCAGAAAAAACTTCTCCAGCTTAGAACCTGTGTTGACAGAGCTTCATTGAGTAATGGTAGCAGAGTAAGGCTTACAGAGGCTGATGTCTACACCCGATACCACTAACAGCACTGAGGCACACTTACAAATATTCCAATTTTTATTCCTCACTCATTTAGGTCTTAACCGTGTATAAGTGGCACTATATTGCAGCAGTGAGACTGGTACTTCACACTCTACTGACGATAGTGTATAAGGATACAGCCACTCCCAATATATTAACTGTGTGTACAGAATGATGGCATACTTATTTCCCCTGATAGTTGTTTTCCTATTTTGGCTCCCCTGAAGCATGCACTCGGTTTATCTGGAATCCACACATGTCCTCCTATGTAAGTGGCCTTGTGTGTGTCCTGTCTCCCTTCACCACACTCACGGCCACACCTCTGTGTGTCCTGTCTCCCTTCACCACACTCACAGCCACACCTGGACTAGTCCACAGGTCTCCTCCTCTTATCCTCCCCCTATTAGGGATCCGCTGCTACTACACACACACACACTGCACTGTAGAGGTCACCACTGACTTTTAGGCCACTTAAATAAATGCTAATTCTTACTCAGCCAAAATGACACAGATTGTATTGTTATACAAATGAGGTAGGCCAGTCAAGTCTTCCTATGACCCAGACAGTTTGCCAACAACCATGTGTACTAATCAACTCGCAGGTAATATCCATAATATCCCACAGGTAATATCAAACCCATAGCCAGGTTTTCACTTAGATAATCATAGCCAACAAGAAAAATTCTATCTTTTGTACAATAGACCTATCCAAAAGAATGACAGCCTTAACTATACCTACAGGTAGTTAGTACCTACAGGTAGTTAGTTAGTACTGAGTCCACGACAGCCTTAAACTCTGTAGGTACTAAAGGGCTTATCCAATATCTGGCAGTATAAACAACTGCCTATACTACTACTAGAAGTACTGATAATTCCACTGTCCACCACAGACTGACCACAGACTGACCAGTACAATAGTGTGACCTGATATTGACAGGTTTAGGTGTTTTGTAGACATGGGGTATATACACAAGGATAGACAGTTTACAGATCGACTGTGGGCTAATGAGATGAATTAAGACCTCAGTTTACAAGCCCAAGGATATAGGGCTAGAATACAGACCTATTACATGACACCAGGCTATAAATCTCCTGTCACAACCAACACTACTGATCCCATAACAGATACCAGTTATTATCACCATGATTAAGCTGTAGAATCAGGAGATCAATTCACAGGTAAAAATTTTAATCTTATTTATAAATTAGGCTACTTTAAAAAGCTAGGTCATATCGAAGATTCAAAAAGAATATTAGGTCACATCAATTTCAAGATTCTTTTTAAGAATTATAAAATGATATCAACGATAGTTAAATCCCACACAAACAATTACCTGGGACATCAATAAATGTAGATTACAGAAGATTGGGTCATATTAATTCTGAATGATTTAGAATTGATCCAATGCCAGTAGGTACCCTTAATCGATTAAGGTTGTATGTACTTGTAACCCAAGGGTCTAACCTTTTCCCATCAAATACACAAGGTCAGCATTTTATAGCAATATCAAAAAAAAAATAAAAAATTATCTGGATATTTGGACAGATTTGACCAATTTAGCACATAACAATAAATCATGCTTTAGTTGACCAATTAACCACTTTCTCATTATAACATGCTTTAGTTGACAAATTAACCGCTATCTCATTATAACATGCTTTAGTTGACCAATTAACCGCTATCTCATTATAACATGCTTCAGTTGACTAATTTAACACTATCTCATTATAAGATATAACAATCCAACGTGTTGTAGGATGTTCTGTGCGGGTACAGTAAAGGAGAGCCCCCCCCCCCCCCCTCTAACCGTTGATGATGTATATACTCAATGTTTGATGATGAATCGGCTGGTGATATTTACATTCTGTCTGCTGAATCAACAACAACAACAGCCTTATCTGTGATAGTCCACACATGTTGCTCTAAATTGTGCAGCAAATACTACTCTCCCTCCACTCTCAGACAATATTGTACAGACTATACACCATGTGTGATGCTCGCTCTATTTCTGGGTTATCTACAAACTATTTTTTCAGACTTTCTATTTCACTTATCTTGTTTTTTTTTCAAGGCCGAGTACACACCTTAACAGACATTAGTGTTAAATCTTTCCTACTAATGCATTAGAAAAATGGAAAAGAAAAAAAGAAGAATGAACATTTCAACATGTTGCAAGTGAAATTTCAGTTTTAGCTGATAATCAAGTTTTGGAACTGTTTTATTAAATAACTCCGACCATTATTCTACAGGGTTTTATTTACCGGCATGTATTGTTAACTACCAAATGAATATTACATAATTAAATTCAGATCAACATTTTGAATTCAAAAACTGAAAACATTTCATGACAGACAGCAATCTAAAATTGAGAAACATGAACCAGTATATCATAAAACGTAGTCAGGACATTTGATTACAGCTTCTGAATTAATCATAACACTGACTCTACCCAACAATTATACTCCTGTATAGAACTATTTTAGATGCTGATGTAATACCATTTCCAATAATATATAAAACACTTGTTGATTCCTCCACATCACTGTCTATATCCCTACATCACTGTCTATATCCCCACATCACTGTCTATATCCCCACATCACTGTCTATATCCCCACATCATTGTCTATATCCCCACATCACTGTCTATATCCCCACATCACTGTCTATATCCCCACATCACTGTCTATATCCCCACACCACTGTCTATATCCCCACATCACTGTCTATATCCCCACATCACTGTCTATATCCCCACATCACTGTGTATATCCCCACACCACTGTCTATATCCCCACATCACTGTCTATATCCCCACATCACTGTCTATATCCCCACATCACTGTGTATATCCCCACATCACTGTCTATATCTCCACATCACTGTCGTCTATATCCCCACACCACTGTCTTTATCCCCACACCACTGTCTATATCCCCACATCACTGTCTATATCCCCACATCATTGTCTATATCCCCACATCACTGTCTATATCACCACACCACTGTCTATATCACCACATCACTGTCTATATCCCCACATCACTGTCTATATCCCCACATCACTGTCTATATCCCCACATCACTGTCTATATCCCCACATCACTGTCTATATCCCCACATCACTGTCTATATCCCCACACCACTGTCTATATCCCCACATCACTGTCTTTATCCCCACAACACTGTCTATATCCCCACATCATTGTCTATATCACCACATCACTGTCTATATCCCCACATCACTGTCTATATCACCACATCACTGTCTATATCCCCACATCACTGTCTATATCACCACATCACTGTCTATATCCCCACATCACTGTCTATATCCCCACATCACTGTCTATATCCCAACACCACTGTCTATATCCCCACATCACTGTCTATATCCCCACACCACTGTCTATATCCCCACACCACTGTCTATATCCCCACACCACTGTCTATATCCCCACATCACTGTCTATATCCCCACATCACTGTCTATATCTCCACATCACTGTCGTCTATATCCCCACACCACTGTCTTTATCCCCACACCACTGTCTATATCCCCACATCACTGTCTATATCCCCACATCATTGTCTATATCCCCACATCACTGTCTATATCACCACACCACTGTCTATATCACCACATCACTGTCTATATCCCCACATCACTGTCTATATCCCCACATCACTGTCTATATCCCCACATCACTGTCTATATCCCCACATCACTGTCTATATCCCCACATCACTGTCTATATCCCCACACCACTGTCTATATCCCCACATCACTGTCTATATCACCACATCACTGTCTATATCCCCACATCATTGTCTATATCCCCACACCACTGTCTATATCCCCACATCACTGTCTATATCACCACATCACTGTCTATATCCCCACATCACTGTCTATATCACCACATCACTGTCTATATCACCACATCACTGTCTATATCCCCACCTCACTGTCTACTGAACATTGTCTAACAGAATCATTTCAGGCCGCCATTACCACATTTAGAAATAAGTCATAATTTTTCCTTATGTTGTATATACTTATTACACTTTGTCATTATTTTTACAATAAGACATAAAAAATATTTTGTACATATATATCATCATTGAAATTCATTTAGGATTTCATACATTGTTCTACAAATAATCAGCATCAGCTGATGTTAAAAAAGAAAATGTAGAATAGGAATAACTTATTTCACATTAGTTTTTAAATCAAAACCTGATACTATATTGATGCCTACTCCGCTTCAGTAGAAGACTATCTAATATTTAAGGCTATATGCTACCTTATTGATGCCTACTCCGCTTCAGTGGAAGACTGTCTAATATTTAAGGCTATATGCTACCTTATTGTAACTCCATTTCAGAAGAGCTTCACTGTAAATTTGAACAATACATCTATTGACAGCATTCTATTGCTTTTCCAACTTCTAAAGACAAACATTGCTCTAACATCCATTTCATCAATCTCTATTTCAAGACTACCATACCTAAAGACAATTCATGCCCGTCATCACAATTTTAAATCCTTCAATGTTAACGCCACCTTTATTTCACTATTCCACACCAAGGGATTATACACTATTTTTTTCCAATAATTAAGTTGTAGACATTTACATGCAATGGGAATGCGGAACAACAAAATTTTATAAAGAAACATTTGAAAGCCAACAAGAAGATAAATTGGTGAAGAATACTAAGCTCTCAAGCTACAGTTAATGGTTGTTTTCGCAGGCAATTTGTGTGGGTGTTGTTAGACTGCCATCACTTTACTCAATTATCGAGCTGTACTATTATCACAATCAAACAAGAGATTTTTATAATTTAGTAGCACATAAAATCCAAAACAGCACTGTAGCCGAGAGGATAATTGGTACAAATAAGGCTTAGGGAAAAGTACAGTTTAAAGTATCATTGCAGCACACTGGTATAGTACAGTCCAGAAAAGTCTACAGAGGATTGACAAGACAATGTTCCTGGTATAGTCCAGTCCAGAAAAGTCTACAGAGGATTGACAATGACAATGTTCCTGGTATAGTCCAGTCCAGAAAAGTCTACAGAGGATTGACAAGACAATGTTCCTGGTATAGTCCAGTCCAGAAAAGTCTACAGAGGATTGACAATGACAATGTTCCTGGTATAGTCCAGTCCAGAAAAGTCTACAGAGGATTGACAATGACAATGTTCCTGGTATAGTCCAGTCCAGAAAAGTCTACAGAGGATTGACAAGACAATGTTCCTGGTATAGTCCAGTCCAGAAAAGTCTACAGAGGATTGACAAGACAATGTTCCTGGTATAGTCCAGTCCAGAAAAGTCTACAGAGGATTGACAATGTCAATGTTCCTGGTATAGTCCAGTCCAGAAAAGTCTACAGAGGATTGACAATGACAATGTTCCTGGTATAGTCCAGTCCAGAAAAGTCTACAGAGGATTGACAATGACAATGTTCCTGGTATAGTCCAGTCCAGAAAAGTCTACAGAGGATTGACAATGACAATGTTCCTGGTATAGTCCAGTCCAGAAAAGTCTACAGAGGATTGACAATGACAATGTTCCTGGTATAGTCCAGTCCAGAAAAGTCTACAGAGGATTGACAAGACAATGTTCCTGGTATAGTACAGTCCAGAAAAGTCTACAGAGGATTGACAATGACAATGTTCCTGGTATAGTACATTCCAGAAAAGTCTACAGAGGATTGAAAAGACAATGTTCCTGGTATAGTCCAGTCCAGAAAAGTCTACAGAGGATTGACAAGACAATGACAATGTTCCTGGCATAATTGTGTGTCCTAAGGCTAGAAAATTTGTGTTATTGGTTGTAAGATTGGCATTTTCAGAGTCAGCAATATCATACTCTGTCCATAAAATATTCAATCAAACACCTGTGATAAAACCAGCTTTTAAAACATCCTACAAATTGTACATCCTCCTGTACAGGTGAAAAGGTAAAGATGTGGGTGGCAGACTCTTTAGTATTATTCGTTTCCCTTTTTCTTATACTTTTATCAATCTCAAACACCTTATGAGTCTTGGCCATCTAAAAAGTCATATCACCACCCCTTATTGGAACGATTACATGTATCTGAAACCTTGATACAACTTAATTATTGGTAATTTCAGCAGTAACAACCAAACTCATGTCTGAAAAATGTTATGAATCGTCTACTATTACGTTTTTTAATCAAATATTGAAGACACAAGTTTACTGTATAGTGATCCCAAATTACACCAACCTTTGACGAGGTGTTAACTTACATTATGTATTCAAAAAGCCAATCACGTACCAGGCAACCAGGTCTATTATCTTCACACTACAGGAAGATATGTCGGAGTGTTTACACCGATGAATAGACATGTTTACACCGACGAAAAGCGGAGAATAATCCTGCTTACGACTATGAATAACCTTGTTTAGAGAACACAAATAATCTATGACCTCTAAAGAGTTTGTTTGCCTTTTACACGAGACATTATTTAACTAAAATTTGTTCACATCATCAAAAAGATTATATATATATCATTGGCATCAATTTTCTGAAATTCTCCATTTTATTCATTTACTTGGTTGCTTTTAGCAAAATGCATTGATAAATATAATTTGTGTACATATGTATGTAGATCTCAATTAATACATACAGAATTTCTTTATTTACACTTTGTCTACCAGTAGATAGTCTACCAGGAGATAGTCTACCAGTGGATAGTCTACCAGTGGATAGTCTACCAGGAGATAGTCTACCAGTAGATAGTCTACCAGGAGATAGTCTACCAGGAGATAGTCTACCAGTAGATAGTCTACCAGGAGATAGTCTACCAGGAGATAGTCTACCAGTGGATAGTCTACCAGTAGATAGTCTACCAGTGGATAGTCTACCAGGAGATAGTCTACCAGTGGATAGTCTACCAGTAGATAGTCTACCAGTAGATAGTCTAGCTACCAGTAGATAGTCTAGCTACCAGTAGATAGTCTACCAGTAGATAGTCTAGCTACCAGTAGACAGTCTACCAGTAGATAGTCTAGCTACCAGGAGATAGTCTACCAGTAGATAGTCTACCAGGAGATAGTCTACCAGTAGATAAGATTTTAAATGCTGTCTTTATATAAATGGACATCTGAAGTGTCGAGTACTGTCACCTAGCTTACAAATAGCTCAGGCTAGGGGGAATTTTCTTAAGCTTGGTGGCAGGATGTCATCTGAAAGTGTGAAAGGTCAATAATTTGAGCCCACGCATTACGAGAGTGATTTTTGATATCATTAGTTTGAGCCCCAGCATTACAGGAGTAATTTTTGATGTCATTAGTTTGAGCCCCTGCATTACAGGAGTAATTTTTGATGTCATTAGTTTGAGCCCCTGCATTACAGGAGATTTTTGATTCCATACATTGTAAGTTGTAGATTTCGGTAATACAGAAGTTTAGTTGTAGTGAATTCAGCCTAGTAAGTAATGTTGGTGTTCCTGCCCTCTCCACAATGTATATAATTACAACACATAAGGAACAGTTTCCTCAATGTATATATTTCCATTACATAAATGTTTGTTTATGTCAGAACTTCCAAATGATACACAATATACATGGAGCACTCTGTCCTGTATACACCGACATCATATATCTCAGTACTAGGAAATACAGACATTTTATTGACTCATTTGATGGAGGTATTCAAAAACTAAGTTTCTAATTCCCATAACTAATGTCATACTTGCAGTACTCCGATACTGGTAATTATGACTGGTAAATTGCAATACCCTGTATAAATCATTTACTTTGATCATCTTGACTTCAGATTCCAATTTCTCTGTCATTTCATGAGCTTTAGAGAGAAATTTCTGATAAAGTTTTGAATTTGAAATGAGTGTGGTGTCAAGAGTTTATATGGAGAGAGACATCTATTGATTGTAGTCTACAGCTCACACTCCACAATGACAACTCGATCCATTTATAAAATGCCTGGAGTTACTGAATGATTTCTGCATTGACAATCAGTCTGATGTTATGGCTGACATTTACAGCAATGCAGATCAGTTGAGGGATTGGATAAATACCCAAACCAATTTACGTATACCTACACAGAATGTCATCACTGCATGTTACATACAAGGAAAAAGTTCTGAATACAAGTCTATCATTGTCAAAATCCTCATTTTATTGTTAAAATCTTCAGTCTATTGACACATTTTACACTGAGACAAAACTTTTTTTTTAATTCTTAAAACAGAGATTTTATGTATGAGGAAACTGTGTTAGTCTAGAAACTAGAAGACAGAAGACATATTTTGAGTATCATTGTGTCATCTATATCTCCAACATCACATGATGTTCCCAGATTGGCAAGTCTAGATCTGTATATTTGTATGTCACATGATGTTCCAAGATTGGCAAGGCTGTATATTTGTATGTCACATGATGTTCCCAGATTGGCAAGGCTGTATATTTGTATGTCACATGATGTTCCCAGATTGGCAAGACTGTATATTTGTAAGTCACATGGTGTTATTAGTTTAGCTTGCCAGAGGCTCTGATTGAAAATTCTGTGACTAATTTTATAAAGTGTCCAATCATGAACAGGAATCTTTATGTTTTATGCAAAAAAAAATTAGGAAACTGTAAAATCATTTATGAAAACCTAGCTACCGGAAACAAGAATTTCCCAAGAACTTTTAACAGATACTTTATAATGAGCGTACTTGTCAACACCTTTTCTCACCTAAATCCTATGTTCATTGAACCTAATTCACCTCTAGATTAATGTGTGACAATGCATTACGGGTCGGTCCATTTTACACTAACAGGGTAATTATGGTCACACTATGGCCAGGAATACATCGATGGCCTGAATGTTCCACCACAAGTGACCAACCATAAGTAACTATTCCTTTAGAATGAGTAAGCTGGCCCATATTATATACTGTTTATCCTTGATGACCCGTCAGTTATATATTCCTTTAATGACCTAGACCATGATTCAAGCCATATTATACAATTCAAACCAGCCCTGTTTGTAATCCCTACAAAATACACTGTGCTGTTGTAGTTGTGTTCTGCTCTGCCTATAGCATGCTACAGTTATTCAGTGTGATAGCCACTATCTACTACAATGAGTCTCCACCTAAAAACAACCCAGGATATCACGGAGGAATTAAACCATCCAAACAAACGTGTTAAAACTTATCAATCAGAAGCCGTTAATGACTTTGCTACAGATTATATCAAGTAAAAACATTGACAGGCTGGATATATTGGCATACGATGTTAGAAATAAAAATAACAGAGACATGTGGATATCGAAAAAATTCAGAGAATTCTGATTTGTTATTGTTTACTGTGGAAATAAAAACAGGTATTAAGAAAGCTTAACAATATTCTGCTCCTTTGATGACACCTGCTGTTAAGGTCATAGGTCAAATTTCAATGCTGTTACAGGAATTGACATAAAGAAAATATCCACATTTGCGAGGATGTTTAAGTGTACCCTGCATTCTAGAAGTGAAAAATGCACAATTCTTTTAAGAAACCACAAAATACTGGTACTGAAACCATAAGGGAGAAAAAGCTCTGTCATTATGGGAAAGAGGTAATTAATATTTAGTATGAATTATTGGTACTACTTGAGCGATACTTTTCAATTAATCTATAAAATCTAGATTTGAAGTAAATTAACATGGTGATAATACCACAAGGTCAACACAGCTAAAACATCATTATCAGGATTAAAGGTATAACGAGATATCTGAACACTTTACAATCGTTTTCATGATTAATGGTATAATGAGATATCTTACACTTCACAATCATTATCAGGATTAAAGGTATAATGAGATATCTGAACACTTCACAATCATTATCAGGATTAACGGTATAATGAAATATCTGAACACTTCACAATATTTATCAGGATTAACGGTATAATGAGATATCTGAACACTTCACAATATTTATCAGGATTAACAGTATAATAAGATATCTGAACACTTCACAATATTTATCAGGATTAACGGTATAATGAGATATCTGAACACTTCACAATATTTATCAGGATTAACAGTATAATAAGATATCTGAACACTTCACAATCATTATCAGGATTAACGGTATAATGAGATATCTGAACACTTCACAATCATATAACACTTCACAATCATTATCAGGATTAACGGTATAATGAGATATTTGAACACTTTACAATCATTATCAGGATTAACGGTAAAATGAGATATCTGAACACTTCACAATCATTACCAGGATTAACAGTATAACGAGTTAACACTTTGTGTTATTGAGTAGGACCCCAGCCATTTCATTAATGCCATGGTAACGGTATCAACTATAAACCAATGTATGGATGGCAAGATATTGATTTTCTCTGCTTCCAAAAATCTGGATTAAGCGACGTCTTCTTTCATGGCTGGACAGTGGCAGAGTTCTACAGCGAGGTACTACTGGGCATGAGACCTGGGCATGAGACGAGAGCTAACAAAATGCTGACGAAGCAGAAAATTGTGCTGACAGTACCTGATGTCAGGATATTGATGTATCTAAAACCAACACCATATACCTAACTTTATATACCCCTACTCATACTCACAATCTGATGCCGGTGATAATAAAAGTTGACCAAATCTTCTTTTTGGATTATATTAGCCTAATACAATAACCATTTCCCAAATGGATATAAATAGGGATCTTACAATTAATATATAGATGTACCATATAAATAACACTCATCACACAGACATTATCATTCCTCTTATAAACACATAATTGCCACACTACATAGCAATAGTCCCCAATCTCAAGACAAAGCGTCAATATCAAAACAATATCAACATAACAAACAATACACATCTCCTTGTGATCCAACCTTGACTGATGCATAATAAATACCAGTCATATGCATGAAGATTGATAGTGTAATAGGAAGGAGTAATGAAAAATACCCTGTCCCTGCCAGGCTTTGAACTAGGGACCTTTAGCTCTCAAGGCAAACATACTGTTAGTCTGAGCTGGTAAGGTGACCTTCTACTCTCTACTTTTATGATAGAAATATGTCAAGTAATGAAAGCCACTTGAGAACTGACATGGATTTTCTTAAAATATAGATCTTGACCCTGTAACCCTGAAACTTAAACAAATTCAGATATTATGGTTCTTCATAAGTGTGTGAAATTTGATCAAAATCCCTGTAGGATGAAGCCGCTAGAGAGCTGATACTTGAATTAAATTCAGGCCCAATATCCTGTCTGAGTCTCAGTATTAGTCTCTATCCTAAGTGGTATACTGACATACAAAATTTGGCCGATGTCTGGATGACACCAGACAAGGTGACAAGTTGTAACAAAGGGACATAACTCTGTACATGGTGAAGCAAAATGTCAGGGAAGGATCACAGGTACTCCACCACAACATGAAGTACTCCATACAAAAATATGGTAGCTTATGGGAGACATTGTACCAAAAATACGGTAGCTTATTGAAGACATTGTACGAAAAATATGGTAGCTTATTGAAGACATTGTACGAAAAATATGGTAGCTTATGGGAGACATTGTACCAAAAATACGGTAGCTTATTGAAGACATTGTACGAAAAATACGGTAGCTTATTGAAGACATTGTACGAAAAATATGGTAGCTTATTGGGGACATTGTACGAAAAATACGGTAGCTTATGGGAGACATTGTACCGACAGCTGAAGGACAACATGTTAACCCACACCAAATATATCAGCCATTAGGGATTAACAAACATCAAAATATAGAGACTGTTTAATCACCAATACCTAGGAAGACTTCGCTGACCTTACTGACCTGGTCCTATCAGTATACCAACAACTTGTCTTTCTGTGACAGGACCAAATTAACATTTAAGCCCATATCGATTCACAAAATGATGAGAAAATATGACTACCTGGTACCCATAAACCAGTGTGTCAATAAAAACGGCTCCCACAATCTTCACCACTCCTCCGCCCATGATTACAAACGTGACTGTCTACCAAGGATTTTGTCACCTACTTTGACCACGTTTATGAGGTGGAGGTGATCTGTGTTATTGACTGAGATAAATCAGTGATTTATGGTACCTAGCAATACACTAATAATTTACTTGTACATTGTATATATCATTCCCATTACAGTTCTGTTGTTTCCTCAGACCTAACTAAAACAACAAAACATATTCATTTTTCAAAATCATATTATATTTTTCTAGGAACTCTTAAATCAATTTTACTTTAACTCAATAATCTGCAGTATTTAATTTTTTTATCACTTTTAGGTTTATATTGCATAAAAAAAAATCCAATATATGGAAATATTAATATTTTTAACAGCAATGTGCGCTATAAAAATCTGACATCTATTTCCAGAACCACCATACATTGGTAACTATTGCCTTTACTCAAAGGAAGTGCCAATCAAACAAGGGATTGGTTTTGTAGGAACACGACTTTTCATCTCCTTAATACACCAATCTTCTTGCTTCAAACTCAATCTCCTTATTTCACAACTTAATTCTCCCTACATTGAGCTCTCATGTTGTCACTTGTAATTCTTGTTTTTTGTCAGTCACTTAAATAATTCAATAAGATCTCCACCAGCTTACTTCATCCTCACACAATATCACAGTGTGGTATTACGAGGTCTCTCACACAATATCACAGTGTGGTATTACAAGGTCTCTCACACAATATCACAGTGTGGTATTACGAGGTCTCTCACACAATATCACAGTGTGGTATTACGAGGTCTCTCACACAATATCACAGTGTGGTATTACGAGGTCTCTCACACAATATCACAGTGTGGTATTACGAGGTCTCTCACACAATATCACAGTGTGGTATTACGAGGTCTCTCACACAATATCACAGTGTGGTATTACAAGGTCTCTCACACAATATCACAGTGTGGTATTACAAGGTCTCTCACACAATATCACAGTGTGGTATTATTACAAGGTCTCTCACACAATATCACAGTGTGGTATTACAAGGTCTCTCACACAATATCACAGTGTGGTATTACAAGGTCTCTCACACAATATCACAGTGTGGTACACAATATCACAGTGTGGTATTACAAGGTCTCTCACACAATATCACAGTGTGGTATTACAAGGTCTCTCACACAATATCACAGTGTGGTATTACAAGGTCTCTCACACAATATCACAGTGTGGTATTACAAGGTCTCTCACACAATATCACAGTGTGGTATTACAAGGTCTCTCACACAATATCACAGTGTGGTATTACAAGGTCTCTCACACAATATCACAGTGTGGTATTACAAGGTCTCTCACACAATATCACAGTGTGGTATTACAAGGTCTCTCACACAATATCACAGTGTGGTACACAATATCACAGTGTGGTATTACAAGGTCTCTCACACAGTATCACAGTGTGATATTACAAGCTCTCTCACACAATATCACAGTGTGGTATTACAAGGTCTCTCACACAATATCACAGTGTGGTACACAATATCACAGTGTGGTATTACAAGGTCTCTCACACAGTATCACAGTGTGATATTACAAGGTCTCTCACACAATATCACAGTGTGATATTACAAGGTCTCTCACACAATATCACAGTGTGATATTACAAGGTCTCTCACACAGTATCACAGTGTGATATCACAAGGTCTCTCACACAATATCAGTGTGGTATTACAAGGTATTCACACAATATCACAGTGTGGTATTACAATGTCTCTCACACAGTATCACAGTGTGATATTACAAGGTCTCTCACACAATATCACAGTGTGGTATTACAAACTGAATTGTGTAACTGTAATCCAACATAGTGTTAGGTTTGTTTTTGGCCCCTTTTCTCCTGATAATCCTACTTAGCATTGGGATTGTTTTGGGCCCCTTTTCTCCTGATGATAATCCTTTATAGTGTTGGGTTTATTTTTGGCCCCTTTTCTCCTGATAATATACTATAAAGTGTTGGGTTTGTTTTGGCCCCTTTTCTCCTGATAATACTATTAAGTGCTCGGTTTGTTTTGGCCCCTTTTCTCCTGATAATACTATATAGTGTTGGGTTTGTTTTGTTCTCCTGGTTAAGAGTTATATAATATATAAACAGCTTACAGCAGTTCCTTTGTAAGGCCATGCTGTTCCATTATATTTCACAGGTTGTATTTCAGTCAGCTATCCTTAGAGTTTACCAGTGTGAAGAACCTAGGGGCATGTCCTTCCATAGAAGTATTATTATACAAAGAGAAAGGCCAGATAAAGATAGCATTGTTAGTACCCCATACTTGTCAATGGTTCGATGTCAATGGTCTAAATTAAGCCTTAATTAACAAACTGAAGATTTTTTTGCTACATTACACGATGTACTTAAATAGAAATATTTGTTACTCAAACAATTCTTGCCAATGATATATACAACCTGATTTACTTTTCAGTAAAGTACATTTCATTTTCAATCATCTCTAGTTTCAGACAAAAATTTTGCACTAGAGATTTACTGTGAAAAAAAAAGTGGAACACTGATAGCATAGTCAGTTAGAGCATTGGCCTACAGCGATAGCATAGTCAGTTAGAGCATTGGCCTACAGCGATAGCATAGTCAGTTAGAGCATTGGCCTACAGCGATAGCATAGTCAGTTAGAGCATTGACCTTCATAATCTCTGGTGAAGATCCAGGGCGCATGGTTCGACGCTCTTTATTGCATGCAAGGGACCTCCTGCATCTTGTTTAGTGAGGTAGCCACCAGCTACTACAATGATATTCTGCCGAAAATGACCCCTGCACTTCACACTGGGTTATAAACCCAACAAACAAACAATACTGTTATAAATAGAATCTATGATGCAACAGCCAAAAACTGGAGACTTGACAGGTTTCCTGTCAAATCACACAGTACATGTACAACAGTTAAGTGTCAAGTGATATAAGGACCCTCAAATCTATATATTTGTATATCTAGTGCAATTAAACACATACGCTACAAACTTTTCTCAGAAGTAATAAAAAGAATCTGTGTTGTCATGGAAAATGAGGGCCATTTGACATGAAATAGCCCTATTATTATCATTATCCATTTAACATATATATCACCCTTGTCAACTATTGAGGTTTTGCTAACGAAATTGCACAAAGTGATAAATTTGGAGAATCCAATTGGCTTCAACCATGGAACATCTTAGAATTCTAGTCAATAGCATTCATACAATACTCTATCGAACCAAGCTGTTGACTTTTAACATAGGAATCAAGCATTCGATGTGACTGTGACATGTGATAATTGTGACTATGATATTAACAGGGTTACATGTGATAATTGTGACTGTGTGATATTAACAGGATCATATGTGATAATTGTGACTGTGCGATATTAACAGGGTTACATGTGATAATTGTGACTGTGTGATATTAACAGGGTTACATGTTTTAATTGTGACTGTGTGATATTAACAGGATTACATGTGATTATTGTGACTGTGTGATATTAACAGGATTACATGTGATTATTGTGAGTGTGATATTAACAGGATCATATGTGATAATTGTGACTGTGTGATATTAACAGGATTACATGTGATAATTGTGACTGTGTGATATTAACAGGATCATATGTGATAATTGTGACTGTGCGATATTAACAGGATTATATGTGATAATTGTGACTGTGATATCAACAGGATCATATGTGATAATTGTGACTGTGTGATATTAACAGGATCATATGTGATAATTGTGACTGTGTGATATTAACAGGATTACAAGTGATAATTGTGACTGTGATATTAACAGGATTATATGTGATAATTGTGACTGTGATATTAACAGGATCATATGTGATAATTGTGACTGTGTGATATTAACAGGATTACATGTGATAATTGTGACTGTGTGATATTAACAGGATTACATGTGATAATTGTGACTGTGTGATATTAACAGGATCATATGTGATAATTGTGACTGTGTGATATTAACAGGATCATATATGATAATTGATGACCTACCATTTCCTGTGTGCTGACCTACTTTTGTATAAGCCTAGCAGGAAACAATCATCTCCCTTTAATTTGTCAATGAAGTTTAAATGAGGATTGATATGTCCGTAGATATTCTCTCTGTACTACAGGACTAACTTAACCTGAATGGAAGTCTCTGCAGGTTTCTGTTAAATTGTTTTAGATGGAACTCATTAATATTTATAACAATGAACTCAAAATCAATACCAACTCTTGAACCAAGAAGTAAATAGATAATTCAATTTGGCATTAAAATCGATGAAATTCAATTAAAGAAATCCAATCGTAGCCTGAAATTAAATTTTATTATATGATGGTGATTAGACTATAGTCCCCATTCATTACCATGTAACACCTAGTTAAGTCTTGTATACTACAGCTTTAGATTCTAGCAGAGTGATTTGTATTCTGGGAAGTATCAGCTCCCTGCTTCAGCAGGCTCTATCTGATCCTGTATTACTCTTTATATTTCTGAAGAACAGTAATTCTTTCTGTTATTACGTAACCTACAATGATGTGTCTGGTGTTTTTGTCAGAGACAGATGAGGCCTATCTGCTGCCCAGAAATATTCATAATGATATCATCATGCCCAAATCAATGAATTGTTATTTCAAATTGAAAATATAAACGAATAAAGAAATGGAAAAAATACTACAAACTCCTGAAGCTGCTGTTGTTTGATGTGGGAAACATTAGCCTTTAGCAGTTACTACTACATATGAAAATGACACTTTTGATTTTAAACAAACTGGAATACAGGAAATGTACTAAATCTGGTAGAGAGCATTGTTAGGTTACAACTGAAATGATGCCACAAGGACAATATTAACCAGTATAGTTTCTATAAAAAGAAATAAAACATATTATTAACCATCATGTGATCACATGACCTTACCAATAAGGATCAACACAGAATGTTGTATCTGGTATACCAGTATAGGTACTAACATACATTATGATGTATTTAATCACAAATTTTATCATTTAACTTTGTGATGTTCTGTAGATGGCATTAGTACCAGTGTTCTGAGGTAAGATCTTCTATAAGATCCTGTTGGTGTCGGACTTGGCCTAGGTCTGCGTCCAATCATATCACCATTTACTATATAATGACCCCAAAACTCCCTTATTGTGGTAATTTAAGTGTGCTGTTGATGTAAATCAATGACAAACAACTTTAAGGGAGAAATACCATACTAATACTTCCTTCAAATTCTTCTGTCCTTGATGTGTTAAGTGTTGACAATCGTCCTAACTAAAGTGAGAAAACATTCCAGACACAAATGTATGCTAAACTAACAATGCTTCAACCTCTGATGCCTCATCTTGGTCCCAAATATTTTTCACAGAATGGACCCCTCCTCCTCCTCCTTAGGACATCTTACACATCTGTGTTTTATTTTCCTCCTATTTTCTACCCAGATATTCCAGACATATACCAGTAATACATTCAGACAGGATATCAGATTCTGATACTGTCTGTCCCAGGTAACAAACATCAATGATTGTAGCCTCAGGAGACGGCGTGACATATATAACAGACAGTATAATTAATTACCAATTCCCACCTACATCACTCGACCTATTTACATGAATTATTGATGAACCATGTTTTCAGTAACTGCTTCATCATCATAATTCTTAAATAGTGCAGGCAGCTGCAAATTGCCATCACAGGACTATACAAGTAATGTGCAGTGATTATTTGTCACTGGTGGTAATTGTATCACAGGGACTTGTGATTTTGTCTCTGGGGGCAATTGTATCACAGGGACTTGTGATTTTGTCTCTGGCGGTAATTGTATCACAGGGACTGTGATTTTGTCTCTGGTGGTAATTGTATCACAGGGACTTTTGATTTTGTTGCTGGTGAGTAAGATATAAATGTCACAGGGGTCTGACTCACAAAAGTACACATTTTAAATTTAAATCAACATGGATTCCTAAAACAGATTTCAACACACATTTCAGTATGTGATATCTAGTAACACTATATGTGACACCACACCTACACACACGACCGTGATACAGGGACATCATAATATTTCATATACTTACCTTCTAACATTAGGGTCAAAGAAATAGGGTTCTTTTTTGGATCCCTTGGGTCTGGACCCCATGTTGCTGTATAGATTGTAGACTGTCCCTGACACAGATTTAGTCCACCATATTGGCTGCTATAATCGCAAGGCATAGTAAATTCCACATGATCGGTATGTATTGTAATTCCACTTTCACCGACTCTACCCACAACAGGAGTATGGCACACTATTACTGCTGGTGTTCAACACACATTAATACACGCGTACTCCACCAGTAAATCCCTGTCATCACCCACCTAAATCTATTTCACCACTAATTCCTATGATGGTTGACACTATTCCAGTTCTATATTGGGTAGAGATTATCCCCACACACTTATGCAGGGAGAGACGGTGACAGGAAGGCACATGTGTCTGACTAACATGTAACAATGTAGTAATACACTGATGCCGGTGGTGCACTTAAATCAGACACGCGTGTATATAATTTACACAGAGATGGAACACAAGGTGAAAGCACCCTGGTAATATAACGCTGTTATCCTGCAGTCGATCTACCTGTGTGTAAATGGCCGCCAAACAAACAAACAGGGTGTCTACTGGACAAGTCACTTTTACTGAAACAACAAACACTAAGTCAACACTATCGCACAATCGCGGGAGATCTATACAACAGTTTAAATGGCTGACCTCATTCTCGTGTCACTGCGTGTGTGTAAGACTCGGGACAGTGGGGAGGGGTCAACACACCTTAAGATAGAGGATATTATATATCATCTTCTATGGCAAAAATCAATGAGCTACGTTTTTTATATTAAAACTTCCGTCACAGATGGACTCATCTAATCAATAGTAAAACATACACCTTGAACAGGTATATACACACTGTACACAGGGTGGGCAGGTGTACAGGTAAACAGAGACAGGTATTACAGACAGGTAATACAGACAGGTATTCTCAGGTAAATCACATAAATTACCTACCTTTGTTGTCCTGCTAGACCATAACTTGGTATAATTACAGGAGTCACTCCAACACGATATTATCTATACAGAGATTTTATATAACAAAGTGCAATGTTTTTATCCAAGTGTTATTCCAACAACCTGTCCTAAGGTTTTCTATGGAGTTCAGGATTATCTGTTTTTAACTGAAGAATCATGATGTTGTAATATCAAACATTAAAATCTGAAGGTTTGTTACCTGATGGTAATCTCCAGAAATTCTGTTTTCCATCGTTTGATTTAATTTTGCAATATTATGATGCATCACAAACATTACAGAAAGTAACAGAATTATTTTAACATTTATGAATATGCATGTGTATAGTAAATATTGATGAATATGCATATTATAGTAAATATTGATGAATATGCATATTATAGTAAATATTGATGAATATGCATATGTACAGTAAATATTGATGAATATGCATATGTACAGTAAACACTGATGAATATGTATAATGTACAATAAATATTGATGAATATGCATATTATAGTAAATATTGATGAATATGCATATGCACAGTAAATATTGATGAATATGCAAACATACAATAAGTATGGATGGCTCTGTATGTACAATAGATATTGATGAATATGCATATGTACAATAAATATTGATGAATATGCAAAAACCAATTATCTGTCATTTATGATGAATCTGCTGACTTTCTCTGATAAACTTATAATGAGAATTATGGAATAAAATAAACAATTCAATAACTGACTCATAAAGAGACACATATTTCAAGCAATGTTTTTTGCTCACATAATTTCACACATAGATCAGATATACTGTTGACAAGTAAACCATATAAACCTATAACCCCTAACTTAATATCATGTAAGCTGTATAATCACTACCAGGTAAGCTTTTCTCAATAGATTCAATCTTAGATTTTAAACCAGAGTGTCAGGTATATAATAATAAGTTGTATCATGTAAACAGGTATTATATATATAATATGTATGTACACCTGAAGAGCTTGCTCTCAAAGCATGTTGAAAGCGCTAGTGTGAATTTCTGGTTTGTGTTTTTTATTATTATTACTATATATATATATATATATATAATATATAGCTATGATTTAGTTATACAAATCATGTTAATACATCTAAAAGTATATAATATATACACATTTTTAAAAGGTTTCCTGAAAACTTTGATATCAACCTCATATGTTTCCTGAAAACTTTGATATCAATCTCATATATCAAACTGTTTTATAGCAAATACACTTGAATAATAATCAGAACCCAATCACAATATTTCAATATATGTACAAAATGTTATTTACCAACATGCAGTACCAGTATACCAATATATATATAACATGTGATCTACCGAAGCATACATAACTACACAGCCAATACCATACACCATAGCTCTGATTGATAAAACACCTTTCTTGAAGCTGGGATGCTTGGCAGGTGGGTGTATTCCTTTTTCAGTTAAAATTGAAGAGGCTTCAAAGAATGCATCTGTTTGTGAAAATGTGGTGATGTTGATAGATTGGGGTCAAAGGAAATTCCCAGCTGGGTCAAAGGAGATTCCCAGATAGATTGGGGTCAAAGGAGAATCCCAGCAGGGTCAAAGGAGAATCCCAGCTGGGACAGAAATAGATTGTTGTGTGTTGGAGATTTTGTTTTTATTTTGTTGTTTTTGTTTTGTTTTTTTTGTTTTTTTGTTTTTTTTTGGGGGGGGGGGGGGGGGGGGGAGGTCTGCAACAGAGCAAGTACCTGCACATACAATGTTTTTGTGGAGGCATTTAGAATTATGATCAAAGTGTTTTCAATTTGAAGGGCAATGAAAATAAAATCTTAACATACATGTATCAGAGGCATCTGCACTTCGAATCCAACCCTGGACCCCTTACTTGACTGACACTCGATTGAGTGAGTAAAATAGACATTCTCCCTAGCTGAGTGGGTAGGAAACAACTACTGGGATTACAGACATTCATTTGTGATTTTCTTGATATCATTCTTAAACCAATTTCCTGCCAATATAAGATTTCCCCAATGTTTATCAAATACTCTACTAGGTCTTGACTTTAGGAGACCTCCACTTACCAAAACCAGTCAATAAATCTAAGGATTTACAAACTTTCTCTGAATTCAACACATCATTTGAAGTCTTTTGTGGAAATTACGAAACAAATGGTAATCTTCTCCAGTAATTTTATTTCTAGTGTATTTATCTAGAAAGCAAAAAATAAAACTTTTAGAAAATACCAGCCTTACAATATTGTCTCGGCCTGGACCACTATAATCTATTTATAGACCAAAAATAGCTGAACTGTAATTTCATTAGATTGGAGTCTTTCCAACCATGAAATCTTCAATATACTGGGCTATAATTATAGGTGGTGGACCACAGAGTATCTGCTATCAACTATACCATGTCTGGGAATATAGGAATCTGTAGATGTTCCTACAGTAAAACACTTCAGACATTCTAAACAAGACATCTCAGGGTTAGAATAGTGTATATCGACATGAGCTCAGTACTTTTTTTTCTTTTTTTTTTAACACCTTCCATTCTTATCATCAATAAGATTGCTTTAACTTAAGCCATCACCAACTCCAAATTTTTTCCATTTGTGAAGGGTTGTGTAAGACTTGGTTTTGTTTGTTTAGGAAAGCCAAGTGTGTGTTCAGGTTACAGCCTGCTATGATTTATATATCTATTGCCAGTGAAACAAAGATGGAGGAAAGGAACAGGGGATGTCTCAAAACCAAACTCAAGCTGTGAATGATAGTCTTCCCACAAGTCATTATGCTGTACTTGTAATAACCAAACTGTTTTGATGCATTAAAATATAATCTCCTTATCATACTATCTTTCATTGATCAATTTTTTTCTATATCTTTCAATGTTTATTTTCCCATATTTTTTCTCTAAAAACTGAGACTTTTTAATAATACCATTCAATTAATTAGAAATATAATAATTTATATAAGTATGATGTCCTACTACAGAAGTACTCAGCATACAGCACTGCAACACCTGAACCAATGTGTGAATGACCTTTGACCTGTGAATTAGTTCCAACACCCTGGGGATATCTACTTTCACTTTGCTGGTAAAACACATTAATGTCTGCCTCACTAACAAAGTGAAGTGTGAACCTGTTAACATTTTATATGTGACCAGTTACTTTGGGGACATCCTACAGTGTTACTGTCATAAGATCTAACAGGTAATGAACATGTATTTTCAAGTAAAGATAGCAAGTATGAGGCTAAGAAAAATACTGCTGTGCTTCTTGGAAATCTGTTTACAGGAAACATATTGCAAGGCCAAACAAATGCACTGCTGTGTTTTCTTGCAGTTATTTTATCCAATATTTCTCAAAATTGCTAACAAGTTACATACTTTCAGTTGTGAAACACTTTTTTATCAGCATGCATATATTTTCGTATCAATTCATTTACAAATTGGTTCATCAGGGTAACTATCTGCTAAGATTTCAGATATTTTTAAGAGTTGACAAGTAACAGTGAGGATATGGGTTAGTAGGTATATATTCCTGGTATAAGAGGTGAAAGTCGTTAGTTTTGGACCCTATATATACGGTCTTTGATTCTATAAGATCTGTTAGTCCAGCCCCTGGTTATATATCTGGTGTCTTTGATTCTATAAGATCTGTTAGTCCAGCCCCGGGTTATATATCTGGTGCAGGTACCTACACTTTGACCACAGGTCGAGGTATCTTGGGGGATGACTGATGAACAGGCTGTGGGGATGATTTTCTCAGTAACTGGGGGGATGATTGAAGCTGCTGCAGAGGGGGATGTGATGGAACAGGGGGAGGAGGTAAAGGGGGGCGATCCATTCTGAAAAAGTCGTGTTGTTATATCATCAATGTAAAATTTCAGTTCACTAATACGATAATTCAGCCACAAAAGCAAATATATTCACATTGTCCAATTATGTATTATTTTTTTGCAATTAAAGGAATCATACAACTATTTATTTAACAAAAAAGGGAGATAATTCAATTTATTAACACTGTGAAGAGACAAATATCAATTTAACAATGTAGTAGAAAGGGTGCAGTACAGTCTTTTGAAAGAATACACATATTCACTTTCAAAAGGGAAATTGAAGCAATTTCATAATGGTATATTCTGTCAAATGAGTCACTAAAAAGAGGAAAGGGCGAAGCAATTGAGGCTGTGACAGGGGAGACAACCTGATGCTTACAGGCTGTCAGAGGTGAACGCACAGTTAACAAGTGTTCTAGGTTAAATATAGTTTATGTGTTTACATACACTTTGACCCCAGCTCGTGGGATTTGAGGCGACTGACGCTGGGGAGGTGAATGTCGCGGTAACGGGGGTGTAGTCTCGGAGTAGGAGTTGACTATCGGGGGAGGTGGTTGTTGTGGTATCGGGGGTGGAGCATGGTCCACGAATCTGAAAAAATGCCACATGAATTATAACAACATACAGAAATAACTGTTAATGATTCCATCCAGCTGTAGGTCTACTCCTCTAGTTACTTAATCTTCATCTGGAAAAAGGTGAACATTTTATCACATATGTACATAACAAGTTTCAGTTATTTTTTAGCCCAGTTCCACTGTTTATATGCTCAATATCTTAATAAAATTGTTGATAAATTTTCCAATACTAAATGGACCCCAGGCAATGAAAGACACTTCATTTTAAAGCTTTTGTATAGAATGATACAAAAACATCATTTGATTGCATGTCCATGAAGATAAAAACGGTTTTCTTAGCAGTCTTTGCTTCACCAATCTCCTTTCAAAGTTTATTGAAAAGCAAAATCAACATAAGTCAATCTGGGAAAGAATTGCTATTCTAGTTTGTTATTTAGTATTTAGTATTCTCTGCCTATTGCTAGGTTTATCTGCAAATTGCTGGGTTTCTCTGCCTATTGCTAGGTTTCTCTGCCTATTGCTAGGTTTCTCTTCCAATTGCTAGGCCAATTGCTAGGTTTCTCTAGGTTTCTCTGCCTATTGCTAGGTTTCTCTAGGTTTCTCTGCCTATTGCTTGGTTTCTCTGCCTATTGCTAGGTTTCTCTGCCTATTGCTAGGTTTCTCTGGGTTTCTCTGCCTATTGCTAGGTTTCTCTGCCTATTGCTAGGTATCTCTGCCTATTGCTAGGTTTCTCTGGGTTTCTCTGCCTATTGTTAGGTTTCTCTGCCTATTTCTAGGTTTCTCTGGCTATTGCTAGGTTTCTCTGCCTATTGCTAGGTATCTCTGCCTATTGCTAGGTATCTCTGACTATTGCTAGGTTTCTCTGCCTATCATGCTAGGTTTCTCTAGGTTTCTCTGCCTATTGCTAGGTTTCTCTAGGTTTCTCTGCATATTGCTAGGTTTCTCTGCCTATTGCTAGTTTTCTCTGCCTATTGCTAGGTTTCTCTGCCTATTGCTAGGTTTCTCTGGGTTTCTCTGCCTATTGCTAGGTTTCTCTGCCTATTGCTAAGTTTCTCTGCCTTTTGCTAGGTATCTCTGCCTATTGCTAGGTTTCTCTGCCTATTTCTAGGTTTCTCTGCCTATTGCTAGGTATCTGACTATTGCTAGGTTTCTCTGCCTATCATGCTTGGTTTCTCTAGGTTTCTCTGCCTATCATGCTTGGTTTCTCTAGGTTTCTCTGCCTATTGCTAGGTTTCTCTAGGTTTCTCTGCCTATCATTGCTAGGTTTCTCTGCCTATTGCTAGGTTTCTCTGCCTATTTCCAGGTTTCTCTGCCTATTGCTAGGTTTCTCTGCCTATCATTGCTAGGTTTCTCTGCCTATTGCTAGGTTTCTCTGCCTATTTCCAGGTTTCTCTGCCTATTGCTAGGTTTCTCTGCCTATTGCTAGGTTTCTCTAGGTTTCTCTGCCTATTGCTTGGTTTCTCTGCCTATTGCTAGGTTTCTCTGCCAATTGCTAGGTTTCTCTGGGTTTCTCTGCCTATTGCTAGGTTTCTCTGCCTATTGCTAGGTTTCTCTGCCTATTGCTAGGTTTCTCTGCCTATTTCTAGGTTTCTCTGGCTATTGCTAGGTTTCTCTGCCTATTTGCTAGGTATCTCTGCCTATTGCTAGGTTTCTCTGCCTATTTCTAGGTTTCTCTGCCTATTTCTAGGTTTCTCTGCCTATTGCTAGGTATCTCTGACTATTGCTAGGTTTCTCTGCCTATCATGCTTGGTTTCTCTAGGTTTCTCTGCCTATCATGCTTGGTTTCTCTAGGTTTCTCTGCCTATTGCTCAGTTTCTCTGCCTATTGCTAGGTTTCTCTGCATATTGCTCGGTTTCCTCTTACCAATATAGTCAGTGTTCTGTCAGTATTTGCTTGTAGGATAAACACAATAAGGCAATTTGGTGAATTATACTTCCTCATTAATTTTTTTTTGTTGATATACAAGTGTAGGTCATACATGATGTTGATCATAAGTCACATATTTCTAATCCAAATTATCAAGAACACTGATCTGTCCTAAATTTGCTGAAACTGGAAATTTTCCACAAATGTGCTGTTGTACTGCTATATATGTTTAAACAATTTTAGCTATAGTTGTTTGACGATTTCAGTTTTTGTTTTGTGTTTCGGCATATCACAAACTGTCCTTTATTCCCTCCAAAATGTCTCCCTTTCGTCACTCAAATTTCCTTCTATTGAAACTAAATTTTCATACAAACCTCCCAGGTATATACATATATAGAAACAAAAATCAATACTACAAATCTCCATTAATGTAAGTCAGACAGAGGTAAATTAAATTTCAAGTTAATAAATGTCCTAGGTGCTACACTCCTCCTGGAGAGATCTATCTATGTGTAACAGTAAAACACGATTTACAAGCTAGACTGTGTTCCCTGGCTAATCCTTCTCTTCGTCACTTCTTCCTCCACAACAACTGTCCACTCCGTCTTTGTAAAGTGAATTAGTGAACAGGGAAATGTGATACTGCAGATTGGTCCAAAATGTCAACACACCTGACCTGTGATATCAATATCTATTGACACACCTGACCTGTGATATCAATATCTATTGATACACCTGACCTGTGATATCAATATCTATTGACACACCTGACCTGTGATATCAATATCTATTGACACACCCGACCTGTGATATCAATATCTATTGACACACCCGACCTGTGATATCAATATCTATTGATACACCCGACCTGTGATATCAATATCTATTGACACACCCGACCTGTGATATCAATATCTATTGACACACCCGACCTGTGATATCAATATCTATTGACACACCCGACCTGTGATATCAATATCTATTGACACACCTGACCTGTGATATCAATATCTATTGACACTACCGACCTGTGATATCAATATCTATTGACACACCTGACCTGTGATATCAATATCTATTGACACACCTGACCTGCGATATCAATATCTATCGATACACCTGATCTGTGATATCAATATCTATTGATACACCTGCTAGGATGTGAAGCTCTGAAGCTCCAACTAACTCAGCTCAATTATACCTACTTTAAATTTCAGATACTTAATGTGCAACTCTGACTGAACTAAACCTTATGTATGTTTCTGTTATTAATGTAAACCTCTGACTAAACTAGAACCTTTTTCACATTTCTGATATTTATTGTGAAGCTCTGACTGAACAAAAACCCTATTTATGTTTTTGATATTTAATGTGCAACTCTGACTGAACTAAACCCTTATTTATGTTTCTGAGATTTAATGTGAAACTTCAACTAAACCAAAACCATTTTTTGCATTTCTGATATTTATTGTGAAGCTCTGACTAAACTAAAACTTTATTTATATTTCTGATATTTAATGCGAAACTTAGACTGAACTTAAAATGTATTTATGTTTCTGATATTTAATATGAAAGTTAGACTGAACTAAAACCCTATTTACATTTCTGATATCTAATGCGAAACTTAGACTGAACTAAAAATGTATTCATGTTTCTGATATTTAATATGAAAGTTAGACTGAACTAAAACCCTATTTACATTTCTGATATCTAAGCTCTGATATGTTTCTGATGATAAATGCCAAGCTCTGACTGAACTAAAACCTTATTTACATTTCTGATATTTATTGTTAAGCTTTGTCTGAGCTTAAATTTTACTTACATTTCTGATATTTAATTTGAAGCCGAGACTGAACTAAAACCTTATTTACATTTTGGATATTAAATGTGAAGCTTGACTGAACTAAAACCTTATTTACATTTCTGATATTAAATGTGAAGTTTTGAACTATAGTCATATTTCTATGTCTGAAAAAACCCAGATCATCAGATGATTTCATAAATGTGGTGAATGACTCAATAATCAGATGTGACCTTGATATGTATAACTAATTCAATCTGTAGTAGTCTTCACTTAATTTGCTGGAATTGACTCAATTAATATACATAGACTAACCCCCAAATATTGGACTGAATTAAGCTATAAAATAAAATTGTTGACCAACTCAACATGTTGATGCTTCGATATATAAAAAGATTGTCTAGTGATCAAGTGGGTCAGATTAATTTCTTTATTATTTCTCTTAATTATTTGTTGTTTATTCCAACATCAGCAGTCACTAGTCACTGAAGTGACCTTTGAACCCTGCTTAATAATCAGGCACGCCTGTTGTGACCTTTGAAACCAGGTAAATCATGTTTTAATTCTACAGTGACCTTTGATGTTGAATCTATATAGGTTGTAACTTATTTCTCTTTTTGACCATATATTTATAAACATCACCATGGAACCCCTGGATATTTGCTTAAATATTTTAACACATTTGAACCCTGTAATATTAAATGCAGGTCAAAGTTGTTCATTTCAACAAATTTGGTAGCCTTTCTCCCATCATGTTACTGGCCCTTGTCCAATATCATGAACCTAGGCGTCATGGTTATTGAGAAGTTACGAACCTAGGCGTCATGGTTATTGAGAAGTTATGAACCTAGGCGTCATGGTTATTGAGAAGTTACGAACCTAGGCGTCATGGTTATTGAGAAGTTACGAACCTAGGCGTCATGGTTATTGAGAAGTTACGAACCTAGGCGTCATGGTTATTGAGAAGTTATGAACCTAGGCGTCATGGTTATTGAAAAGTTATGAACCTAGGCGTCATGGTTATTGAGAAGTTGAAAAACAACTTAAACACATTTGACCACTAAATCCTTGAAAGTACCCAAGGTCATTCATTTAAATAAACCTGAATGTTTTTCATCTAGGCCTGCTACTGGCCTATACCCTGGGATGTCTTGATTATTGTTAAGTTGTTCAGATATTCTCACATATTTGACTCATTTGGCCATTTAGCTTGAAGTCATTCATTTGAGCAAAATTGGTAGGCCTTCACCCCAGCAAGCTACTGGCCAAGTTGTTTCAATTTTACACTTCCTTTGATCTGTGATCTTAAAAAAAGGTCAAGATTGTTGATTTGAACAAACTTGGTTGCCCTAATCAATTCCAGCATGCTACTGACCTAAACCTATAATCCTGGGCCTCTTGTTAGTTGAGAAGTTGTTAAAAAGATTTTAAAATTTGTTAACCTAGTGACCTTGAGAGTAAATAAAATCATTAATTTGAGAACATTTGGCAAGCCTAAATTCATCCCAGCATGCTACTGGTCATATATCATGACCCGGGGCCTCTTAGTTATTATAAATTGTATAAAATCCTTTAATACACTTGAACCCCAGCAACCATGAAATGTCGAGGTCATTCATTTGAACAAACTTCCAATTGGAAGCACTTCATCAGGCCCAAGATCATTACGCTGGATCTCTTGGTTATTGAGAAGTTGTTTTACAGATTTTTACATTTTTGACCCCTGTGACTTTGAAAGGTCAAGGTCTTACCTACTTGGGCCTTTAGGTTATAGAGAAGAAGCTGTTATAATAGACAAGTTGACACCAGATGTCTGATACAGTTTTTTATTTTAGGATTTACAACACTCTCAGCTAATAATTTGCTATATTATAAAATTTTGTTTAAAAAAAAAATAAAAAAATGAAGTTATTCATTTTGAAATATTCTTCAATCAATTGTTGAAGTCATTTAAATTCAATGTACAAATTTTTTTTTAAATAAAAGAACATTTGATTAGTTTCAATAATACAAATTACCATTGATTTGTTTTCTTAATGAGAAGTAGTTGTTGAAACCCATCAATAATGAGCAAATCATAAATAGGCCTTTATTCATAAAACACATTTACCTGAACCCAACGTGTTTAAGAACTTGAGATTTGGAAATTATTTGATTGAATTTCACAAAAGTCACTATAACAAAATAGGTTTTAATAGATCTTATAAAACTATGATTTAATATTGTAATAATTTGATCAACAATAGTGTACATGATTAAAGCTGATCCATCCAGCATGACGTTGTTATGGTCATCTTTGACTACTTGACAACTCAACTTTACGGCCCGACTCTTGTATTCCTTGTGGAATCCGTCGGCTGGGTAACACAGAACCATACCAAACTTTTACACCTACGTTGGATCTCCCACCTCCCGTATATAATACTGTACATAGTTAGATGTTGGTATACCTAATTGTTTGTTAAATGGAGTTAGTATTTCACTAACAAATGGAAGAATTACTCAATTTTTAAAATCTTTGACAACACAAATTAAATTTTGAATTAAAAATGTTTTACAAATAATTTTGAGTAGGATTTTTGTTCTGTGACAGCAGGGTTTAGGCAAAAGAATACATTACTTCCGGCCATATATATTCATATTATTTTCAATTTACAAACAAATCATTTTCTATTAATACCTTTCACCAATTACTGTTAACCATTCAGTGCATTTAAAACACTACCTACAGAATATTTCTTAATCAATTTCCAGTCTTTCCAACTTTCCGGAATTACATGTGAAAATTAAATTTTCAAAGGAAAAGTACATGTTAAAACCCCCTTCTGACAAAAAATTACTTTGCACTACATGCTTTTAGCTGCTCATACTTGCAGACTAATTGAATTTTAAAACTGAAGAACGATAAAGATTAGTGTTATTGATAATTCATTTCTAAATTGAGTGTCCATAATCTGGAGTCTTCTGGGAGATATGGCAAGTATGAATTTTCACAACTGCTTGTAAATTTCATTAATTTATCTATGCATGATTAATTATCAGTATTAAAAGCGGAAAGATTAACAGTATCATAAAATAACATTTCACAACATCTTTATTGCTACCCAGTTCACTATCCTGGGTTTTTGACTCATTTTACTATTGGACTACACACAAATACACATATATTTCTTACACATGTTTTGTAGATCACAATCATTAAATAACATTAGAACATTAAAGCTATTATAAGAAACTGAATAAATCTATTAATTACCAAGAAAAAGTTTTGTTGCAAAATTTACAAAATCACAAAAAGATGAAGAAACAACATCAACACAATGATACAATAATACCATGCAGCTGTTTATAACCATGCAGAAATTCCAGATCAGTTACCATCACTGACTTTATGTCAGAAATAGCCGAGTAATATATTACACTATCTAAATTACTGATGATGTAAGAGCAAAATTATAGCAAAATCAACAAAATTTGAAGAATCTTTTTAATAAACTGCATATTTTATGCATAAATTTCACAAGACAAAGAAAAAAAAACCTCACAATAATCACAATAATTGCAAAAATATTGTTAACAGGCATATACAATTGTTTAAGCTTGCTATTTGTTGATTAAATGATTGGCAAGTTTTTTAATATGAAATAAGATCATTGTCCTAATGCTTAGACTAAACATCACTACATTTTGTGTTTTTGTTTGTTTGGGTGAATTTGTTAAAATTAAATTAAATTTCATACTAATGATGATTATGAATTCAAGAGTATTGATTACAATATCAAATATATCAAAATCTTTAAACTATATGAAAATTATTCATAATTTTTTTAGACTTGAAGAAAAAAAAAAAAAAAAAGAGAAAAAAACAATTGCTATTCAATAGCATGCAAATTTTCATTGAAATCATTTCAGGACTACACATACAGATTATATCACTACAAAAAATTTCTAAATCCGGAATGTAAGGTTTAAATATAAAAACATATATCTATAAAAATAAAATATACTTCCAAGCTCCGCTATCTTGAAGGTACAGAAATAAGAGTATACGAGTATGGCACCGAGAGCTATCACCATAGGTACACAGTAACCTAGATTACCTGTTTATAACGACTTCTGTCTAAAACAACCATCCTTCTCTTTGATAGTACACATGCTAGGTTTCATTGTATGAAGAAACCAGACAAAAACAAGGCTCATCAATGCTTGTCAAAAAAAACAATGGAATGATAAAAAAAATTCTACAAAAATAGCTAAACTAGGTTTTAATTGCTTTTGATATTGGTCTTTCTAAGAGAATAGATTCAAAATATCATCAATGTACAGTTAATCTACATTCTACCATAAAATATCACGAATGCTTATTACACCGTAAACAGTTAACCAATGCTCCCCACTTATCCAATAGGATCACCAACAATGTAATAAATTTAACTTTTACAATATTTGATAAAAATCCTTGTTAACAACAAAATACAACAGACAGAGGTACCTGGTAGGTGCTCTGCTAATTCACAACACGATAAGAACATTGTCATTTCACAACACACAGATATATGATTATAAATGTACATAGAGATACTAAATAATGGACGAAATCCTTACAAAGTTGGTTGAAAAGATGAAAATATGATCGTACTGAACATGAAACGAGGTCAAGCCACTACATCGCACACTCAGGTGGGTTTAAAATGGGAAACAAATATAAAATGGAAAAAAGATGCCCATGAAAGCTTTTTAAATGCCATTTTGAATATTTCTTTTTATTTGATTTAAATTCATATAATATCAAATTTAGTCTTCTACTCTAACACTGTAAACATTTTTGGTGATATGTGAAGTGTTTTTATTTGGATATGTATGTAAACCTGAGCTTGGAATAATAAATATCTATGAAGTTCTGACAACACAGGAAAATGTAAGAATGAATTTTTTGAGCATTTCACACCTAACTGCACAGATAAGACAGTAACAGATTGAGGAAGGAAGACTATTTTTCTATTCTTTGCAAGCATGCAAAGTTTATCATAGGATCTGTACCGATACATCCAATCGACGTAAAGGTTGGCACTCTACCCTAACATGTCTGCCCTAGAGTCGCTGGGATTAATACTCACACTGTCTTCAAATTCACAAAAAAAAAAAACATTTTGTGAGAGAAAGTAAATAAAGTTACAGGAATTGAATTTCTGAAAAAGTACTTAAATTTTGTTCCACTATTCCTACTGGATGAAGTACACCATGCTACAAGAAGTCTGGGAAAAGGATTAATCTCACTCGCAATGAAATCTACCGCTGGTGCAGACATATGCATCGCTGTGTTGATGTCGCTGTTGTCATGGTGATGGGGAATTGATTTTTACAGATGGAGACAGGAAACAGATCTAGTACAGTTCTATCTCTGTCATTTACAATGTACAAAGTGCTCTTGGAAATTTAAATTTAGTAAAGAAAGGAACAATGTCACTAATTATATCATCAGGTGATTTTTTGTTTTTTTTCTCGCCAACTTTTAACCATTCCGAATTCAGAAATCCCTGCAGCAGAACCGACAGCTTTGGAAACCAAGATTTTTTATCTTTGCTTTGGAAGCTTCTTTCTGCATGCAAGAAGAAAAAAAAAATTATTATTGGTTATTTGAGATTTCCACTCCCTATCACTAATTCAACAGGAATCATTCATGTGTGAAGTTATAGCTACATGGTTCCATTCCACTGAAGACAGACTTTATATCTAAATCTGGTATCTGGGATTTTAACACTGATATGTAGTTTACTAAAATTTTGAAGTAAAAGCATGAATATATTCTTAAATCATAATATAGAAATTTACAAAAGTACAAACATGCAAAAAAGGATAATTTACGAAAATAGACAGTATATATACACAAATAAAGAGTTAAGATAACCACACCGAACTCAGTGTTCTAATCAAATACACAATAGAGAAATTACTGAAGCATAAAAATGCATAAAAATTATAAAGTTGTTCCTGCGTCATCAGACAAAAGCAACACCAGCAACACAATGCAATAATCTTCCCTCCCCTTTCCTTCCTTGTTTAAGAACAGATCGTATAAATGAGATTTAAATAAATAATTTTTTCAGGTCCATTTCTTTTTTTAAATCAATACTGAAATTGTGATTTTTTCACACTGCTCGATGGTTCAGTTCACCGGGGGAACTGTGCTTTGTCTGAATGTGGTACAATGTCTCGTAGACCAAAGCAGTTGTTCGATTTCACATTATTCTCAATCAAATATGGTCTCCTTGTTTAAAAAAAAAAAAAAAAAAATACAGGAATTTTCAAGCATTGCTCTGAAATCCAAGCACTTTTTAAGGACTTACTAATGTTTAGTAAAAACAATCTTAACCATTTGTTTCCATGGTTAACTGCCGTTTCTAAAACTTTCATCAGCACAACCACACTTAAGTGTTTTTGTTTTTAAAGCTACAAGATATGGCTTCAAATCTCTTGTCTGTTATCTAAAACTTGGCCACTCGCTCTATTCAGCGTACAATGAATTGTTAAATTGAACACTGGCTACTGTTATCAGTCCCAACTGTAACCATTAGGATGAGTCCCGAATACATCCTTATATCTGGTGTGGGTTGTTTCCCGAATACATCCTTTATATTTGGTGTGGGTTGTTTATGCCGACAGTGGTTCATTCTGATAAGTCTGCCTCTCTTCTTCATTTTCAGCTGGAATTTCTTCTAGATGACTTTGATATCTACGCTTCATTTTAAACATTTTAAAATCAGTACTAATACAGTCGTCTTTAGCCATTCAATGTCGGGCCATTCCAAGGAATTTTTAATGTCACTTTCAAGAAATCCATCTGTGTTTTGATGTTATTTTAGGAGCATGTCTTAAGATCATTTTATGATAACTTTGTAGGGTACATTATGACACATATGTAGAGTTGGTTTCTTATATATCACTTGTAGACGTAAACAATTAAGTGTAAATATTCAGAAATTAAATCAAAGTCAGATCATCTAATCAATCAACATATTTACTTGTTTACAATTTGAATCTGACTGAGGATTACTGGACAAGGTATAGTGGACTGGGTGATACTGGACAAGGAGTGGTGTACTGGGTGATACTGGACAAGGTGTGGTGGACTGGGCGATACTGGACAAGGAGTAGTGGACTGGGTGATACTGGACAAGGAGTAGTGGACTGGGTGATACTGGACAAGGCATGGTGGACTGGGTGATACTGGACAAGGCGTGGTGGACTGGGTGATACTGGACAAGGAGTGGTGTACTGGGTGATACTGGACAAGGTGTGGTGGACTGGGTGATACTGGACAAGGAGTGGTGTACTGGGTGATACTGGACAAGGAGTGGTGTACTGGGTGATACTGGACAAGGCATGGTGGACTGGGTGATACTGGACAAGGTATAGTGGACTGGGTGATACTGGACAAGGAGTGGTGTACTGGGTGATACTGGACAAGGAGTAGTGGACTGGGTGATACTGGACAAGGCATGGTGGACTGGGTGATACTGGACAAGGTGTGGTGGACTGGGTGATACTGGACAAGGAGTGGTGGACTGGGTGATACTGGACAAGGCGTGGTGGACTGGGTGATACTGGAGAAGGAGTGGTGGACTGGGTGATACTGGACAAGGTGTGGTGGACTGGGTGATACTGGACAAGGAGTGGTGGACTGGGAGATACTGGACAAGGAGTGGTGTACTGGGTGATACTGGACAAGGTGTGGTGGACTGGGTGATACTGGACAAGGAGTGGTGGACTGGGTAATACTGGACAAGGAGTGGTGGACTGGGTGATACTGGACAAGGAGTGGTGGACTGGGAGATACTGGACAAGGAGTGGTGGACTGAGAGATACTGGACAAGGATTGGTGTACTGGGTGATACTGGACAAGGTGTGGTGGACTGGGTGATACTGGACAAGGAGTGGGCGACTGGGTGATACTGGACAAGGATAGGGCGACTGGGTGATACTGGACAAGGAGTGGTGGACTGGGCGATACTGGACAAGGAGTGGTGGACTGGGAGATACTGGACAAGGCGTGGTGGACTGGGTGATACTGGACAAGGAGTGGTGGACTGGGTGATACTGGACAAGTATTTGGTGTACTGGGTGATACTGGACAAGGTATAGTGGACTGGGTGATACTGGACAAGGAGTGGTGTACTGGGTGATACTGGACAAGGTGTGGTGGGCTGGGTGATACTGGACAAGGAGTGGTGGGCTGGGAGATACTGGACAAGGTATAGTGGACTGGGAGGTACTGGACAAGGAGTGGTGGACTGGGTGATACTGGACAAGGAGTGGTGGAATGGGTGATACTGGACAAGGAGTGGTGGACTGGGTGATACTGGACAAAGAGTGATGGACTGGGTGATACTGGACAAGGAGTGGTGGACTGGGAGATACTGGACAAGGAGTGGTGGACTGAGAGATACTGGACAAGGATTGGTGTACTGGGTGATACTGGACAAGGTGTGGTGGACTGGGTGATACTGGACAAGGAGTGGGCGACTGGGTGATACTGGACAAGGAGTGGTGGACTGGGAGATACTGGACAAGGAGTGGTGTACTGGGTGATACTGGACAAGGAGTGGTGGACTGGGTGATACTGGACAAGGAGTGGTGGACTGGGCGATACTGGACAAGGAGTGGTGGACTGGGTGATACTGGACAAGGAGTGGGCGACTGGGTGATACTGGACAAGGAGTGGGCGACTGGGTGATACTGGACAAGGAGTGGTGGACTGGGAGATACTGGACAAGGAGTGGTGGACTGGGTGATACTGGACAAGGATTGGTGTACTGGGTGATACTGGACAAGGTATAGTGGACTGGGTGATACTGGACAAGGAGTGGTGTACTGGGTGATACTGGACAAGGTGTGGTGGGCTGGGTGATACTGGACAAGGAGTGGTGGGCTGGGAGATACTGGACAAGGTATAGTGGACTGGGAGGTACTGGACAAGGAGTGGTGGACTGGGTGATACTGGACAAGGAGTGGTGGACTGGGTGATACTGGACAAGGAGTGGTGGACTGGGTGATACTGGACAAGGTATAGTGGACTGGGCGATACTGGACAAGGCGTGGTGGACTGGGCGATACTGGACAAGTAGTGGTGGACTGGGTGATACTGGACAAGGCGTGGTGGACTGGGTGATACTGGACAAGGAGTGGTGGACTGGGTGATACTGGACAAGGAGTGGTGGACTGGGTGATACTGGACAAGGCGTGGTGGATTGGGTGATACTGGACAAGGGGTGGTGGACTGGGTGATACTGGACAAGGTATAGTGGACTGGGTGATACTGGACAAGGCGTGGTGGACTTGGAGATACTGGACAAGGTGTGGTGTACTGGGTGATACTGGACAAGGAGTGGTGGACTGGGTGATACTGGACAAGGAGTGGTGTACTGGGTGATACTGGACAAGGAGTGGTGGACTGGGTGATACTGGACAAGGAGTGGTGTACTGGGTGATACTGGACAAGGAGTGGTGGACTGGGTGATACTGGACAAAGAGTGATGGACTGGGTGATACTGGACAAGGAGTGGTGGGCTGGGAGATACTGGACAAGGTATAGTGGACTGGGAGGTACTGGACAAGGAGTGGTGTACTGGGTGATACTGGACAAGGAGTGGTGGACTGGGTGATACTGGACAAGGAGTGGTGGACTGGGTGATACTGGACAAGGTATAGTGGACTGGGAGGTACTGGACAAGGAGTGGTGTACTGGGTAATAATGGACAAGGAGTGGTGTACTGGGTGATACTGGACAAGGAGTGGTGGACTGGGTGATACTGGACAAAGAGTGATGGACTGGGTGATACTGGACAAGGACGAGACTTATGATGATGACCTCACTGTTGGGCTACTGGTATATTACAAAACAGCCCAGAAGTTTACATTACTACAGTGTACTATCAATCACCTATTTCACGTCAGTGATACAAGCGCCTCTGTCAGAAACAATATCATACTTGGTCTTCCACAACCTGGTCTTTATGGTCTTTTGTCCATGTTACTTCAGCATTGTATTGGAATAAAGGAACCAACAACTGTTTCCAGGACAAAGAGAAAATCTGACATGCCACGAGCATGAAGAGCCAGTATCTTTAGCTAGTGTTAGCTTGGTAACATACTCATGATAAGGCCAGCATCTTTATTGCAGAACCATCAATATAGATTTCATAACAACAAAGACGATGGCCAAAGAGTGGCTTTCCTTTTTACCCAATGATTAACATACTAATCTACAGTCCATAATCTCTGTATATTTAACTGCTGGACATCACCCATACAAACTAGGTTCATCAACGTAAAGGGTCACAGTGTTTCTGAACACAGGGATATATGAATGCTTTTAACATTTTCCTATCCTAATTTTTCATCTAATACTTTTATATTCAGACATGAAATCAATCTTTTATCAATTTCATATCAAAATATTCTTATACTATGAAATGCTATCAGGTCACTGAATAGACTGATGTTTTCTATCTAACTGTTTATCTCGGACTGGGATCGATTTACGATGTAAATAATTTAACTTTTAACATGCCAGTACTATATTATTATTTTATTTTGACTTGAGTTTTATTACTGAACCAGAGAGTAGACAAAAAACCAACAAAACAAGGGCTTGCCTTCTTTAGTTTAGTGACATGTTCAATCATTTTCTCAATTTAATTTTTTTCTATAACTATTTCATTTTAAATTTCAGGACAAATATATATTTTTCTGTTTTAAATAATATGCTTTAAACATGTCACTATACTAAGAAGCCCCCAAGGAGTTGGCCATGTTCCTTACCTTGGAAAGTCGTCATTTTCATAATTGTTGAGTTTGGGTGGAGTGCTGGGAGATGGCGTAGGTCTGTCTGGGGTGGACAATGGTACACTAGCAACGCTCTCTATCTTTCTGTTCACTGTTGAAAAACATAATAATGATATATCTATCTCAATATCTTATGAAGATGAATTCTTGATGATGATAATGAGTACACATGGCTGTCAAAAGAAAACAATAGAAAGTGAAGATGTGTCTGATACAATGATGTCCTATTACAAGATTATTAGATTTTAAAATGAAGTCAAATAGAAGCCTGTGATTGTTATGTTCACCACAGCTAAGGTATAAATAGAGGTTACACAACGAGTGGTTGTTTGATATGGAATTTATTTCACACAAGTAAGTTATTTTTTAAAAGTTACAAAAGACACGAGCTTTAGCGAGTGTTTTTTGCAAATTTTAAAAAATAACTTACGAGTGTGAAATAAATTCCATATCCAACAATTTCGAGTCGTGTGACCTGTTTCTACCACAATAATATCGGCTTGAATCAAAGGGAAACGTGGCCAAGTATAATTTCGCGTATGGAAATAAAGTGTACCGGTGACGTCCGGGACCCGGTGATGTGACGTCATTAGATTATTGATGACGTCAATAACAATTGCAGCTTGGGTCAAAGTTCACCGTGTTAGCCAAATCGAAATGCGTACAGAGTTTATACCACGTTTGGTATAAACAGATTGTTAATCAACAGCTGTAATGATTAACTGATGGTCTGAGAGTTGAATAACACAGGGTATTGTGGTAGAATGTGCAATAAACTCATGTTAAGAAACAAAACAGTTGGACTGTGACACTTTATCTCATATTTTGCATTAGAACATAAAGATTATTTTACTTACACCATAACAATGTAAACAGATCCGCTTTGTTCTGACCTGTCTCCTTTTTTACACTGGACCACAAACAAAAATAAATTCTGTGAAAAGCTCACTATGAACTGCGCACTTCTACATAAAATTTTGGCGGGCCTTTTAGGACTTCAAAATGGAACTGTTGGTGATAGATCAACTTAACAGGAGGCAGTATATAGTGTGACCTTTGAACCATACATGTATTTAACCTTACCTGGAGGGGAGGGGTCCTGATGACCAATCTGGAGCAGTATGGTATAAACTTTTAACCCTAGTTATGTTTAACCTTACCTTACCTGTAGGGGAGGGGTCCTGATGACCAGTCCGGAGCAGTATGGTATAAACTTTTAACCCTAGTTATGTTTAACCTTACCTGGAGGGGAGGGGTCCTGATGACCAGTCCGGAGCAGTCTGGTATGAACTTTTAACCCTAGTTATGTTTAACCTTACCTTACCTGTAGGGGAGGGGTCCTGATGACCAGTCCGGAGCAGTATGGTATACACTTTTAACCCTAGTTATGTCTAACCTTACCTGGAGGGGAGGGGTCCTGATGACCAGTCTGGAGCAGTATGGTATAAACTTTTAACCCTAGTTATGTTTAACCTTACCTGGAGGGGAGGGGTCCTGATGACCAGTCCGGAGCAGTATGGTATAAACTTTTAACCCTAGTTATGTTTAACCTTACCTGGAAGGGAGGGGTCCTGATGACCAGTCCGGAGCAGTATGGTATAAACTTTTAACCCTAGTTATGTTTAACCTTACCTGGAGGGGAGGGGTCCTGATGACCAGTCCGGAGCAGTATGGTATGAACTTTTAACCCTAGTTATGTCTAACCTTACCTGGAGGGGAGGGGTCCTGATGACCAGTCCGGAGCAGTATGGTATGAACTTTTAACCCTAGTTATGTTTAACCTTACCTTACCTGTAGGGGAGGGGTCCTGATGACCAGTTCGGAGCAGTATGGTATAAACTTTTAACCCTAGTTATGTTTAACCTTACCTGTAGGGGAGGGGTCCTGATGACCAGTCTGGAGCAGTATGGTATAAACTTTTAACCCTAGTTATGTTTAACCTTACCTTACCTGTAGGGGAGGGGTCCTGATGACCAGTCCGGAGCAGTATGGTATAAACTTTTAACCCTAGTTATGTTTAACCTTACCTGGAAGGGAGGGGTCCTGATGACCAGTCCGGAGCAGTATGGTATGAACTTTTAACCCTAGTTATGTTTAACCTTACCTGGAAGGGAGGGGTCCTGATGACCAGTCCGGAGCAGTATGGTATGAACTTTTAACCCTAGGTATGTTTAACCTTACCTGTAGGGGAGGGGTCCTGATGACCAGTCCGGAGCAGTATGGTATAAACTTTTAACCCTAGTTATGTTTAACCTTACCTGGAGGGGAGGGGTCCTGATGACCAGTCCGGAGCAGTATGGTATAAACTTTTAACCCTAGTTATGTTTAACCTTACCTTACCTGTAGGGGAGGGGTCCTGATGACCAGTCCGGAGCAGTATGGTATGAACTTTTAACCCTAGTTATGTTTAACCTTACCTGTAGGGGAGGGGTCCTGATGACCAGTCCGGAGCAGTATGGTATAAACTTTTAACCCTAGTTATGTCTAACCTTACCTGTAGGGGAGGGGTCCTGATGACCAGTCCGGAGCAGTATGGTATGAACTTTTAACCCTAGTTATGTTTAACCTTACCTGTAGGGGAGGGGTCCTGATGACCAGTCCGGAGCAGTATGGTATAAACTTTTAACCCTAGTTATGTCTAACCTTACCTGTAGGGGAGGGGTCCTGATGACCAGTCCGGAGCAGTATGGTATGAACTTTTAACCCTAGTTATGTTTAACCTTACCTGGAAGGGAGGGGTCCTGATGACCAGTCCGGAGCAGTATGGTATAAACTTTTAACCCTAGTTATGTTTAACCTTACCTTACCTGTAGGGGAGGGGTCCTGATGACCAGTCCGGAGCAGTATGGTATAAACTTTTAACCCTAGTTATGTTTAACCTTACCTTACCTGTAGGGGAGGGGTCCTGATGACCAGTCCGGAGCAGTATGGTATAAACTTTTAACCCTAGTTATGTTTAACCTTACCTGTAGGGGAGGGGTCCTGATGACCAGTCCGGAGCAGTATGGTATAAACTTTTAACCCTAGTTATGTTTAACCTTACCTGGAGGGGAGGGGTCCTGATGACCAGTCTGGAGCAGTATGGTATGAACTTTTAACCCTAGTTATGTTTAACCTTACCTGTAGGGGAGGGGTCCTGATGACCAGTCCGGAGCAGTATGGTATGAACTTTTAACCCTAGGTATGTTTAACCTTACCTGGAGGGGAGGGGTCCTGAAGAACACTGTCTGGCGGTACATATGAAGGTTTAGCTATTGTTAATCGTACAACTTCCTGTGTGGCTTTCAGCGCTGCAACTGCCTCCTCATGACTCACATTCTCTAAGTTTTCATCATTCACCTGATACCAGAACAAAGTACATTACTCTTAATTGTAATGGGAGAAAGTCAATATGTTTATGGTTGATTCGACAGCTGTAAAATACATTAAATATCAGACACATTAAATACCTAATCAAATTAACTAACTTAGTGTAATAAATCAAATGAGAACATATCAAATCTCCTACAGAGACAACGACGACCAACACACAAAACATTATCAAAGAGAGGTAACTCTGAACATTTTAACACAAAGTTTGCCTTATCCCTGTCAAAAGGGAGATAATCCACACAGGATTGTTCCAACAAGAATGTTCATCAAATATTATCCAAGTGATTGCCTTTGTAGATTACACTTTCACACATTTTCTGATTCCATAAGTTGAATTAGCTTATCCTGATATTGCATTTACAAAATCATAAACTTCAGATGTTTCATTTTCTGCAAAATTCATGCTTGATTCATGTACACTTTGCAATCTTTAAAAAAACAGACTGGGAAAAGAAAGTTTATTTAGTACAATATATAAACATAAAGTCTGTCACTCATGGCTACATGGCTATCAGTAATACATACAGCAATAAGTCTACCACCCATGGCCAGGCGGCTATCAGTAATACATACAGCAATAAGTCTACCACCCATGGCCAGGCGGCCGTCAGTAATACATACAGCAATAAGTCTACCACCCATGGCCAGGCGGCCGTCAGTAATACATACAGCAATAAGTCTACCACCCATGGCCAGGCGGCCGTCAGTAATACATACAGCGATAAGTCTACCGCCCATGCCCAGGCGGCCGTCAGTAATACATACAGCAATAAGTCTGTCGCCCATGGCTAGGCGGCCATAAGTAATACATACAGCGATAAGTCTGTCGCCCATGGCCAGGCGGCCGTCAGTAATACATACAGCAATAAGTCTGTCGACCGTGGCCGCCGCGATAAGTCTGTCGCCCATGGCCACGCGGCCATCAGTAATACATACAGCAATAAGTCTGTCGCCCATGACCAGGTGGCCGTCAGTAATACATACAGCAATAAGTCTGTCGCCCATGGCCAGGCGGCCGTCAGTAATACATACAGCAATAAGTCTGTCGCCCATGACCAGGCGGCTATAAGTAATACCTACAGCGATAAGTCTGTCACCCATGGCTAGGGGGCCGTCAGTAATACATACAGCAATAAGTCTACTGCCCATGGCTAGGCGGCTGTCAGTAATACATACAGCGATAAGTCTGTCACCCATGGCCAGGCGGCCATAAGTAATACATATAGCAATAAGTCTGTCACCCATGGCCAGGGGGCCATAAGTAATACATACAGCAATAAGTCTACTGCCTATGGCCAGGCGGCCATAAGTAATACATATAGCAATAAGTCTACCACCTATGACCAGGCGGCCGTCAGTAATACATACAGCGATAAGTCTGTCGCCCATGGCTAGGCGGCCATAAGTAATACATACAGCGATAAGTCTGTCGCCCATGGCCAGATGGCCGTCAGTGATACATACAGCAATAAGTCTGTCGCCCATGGTCAGGTAGCTGTCAGTAATACATACAGCAGTAAGTCTGTCACCCATGGCCAGGCGGGCGTCAGTAATACATACAGCAATAAGTCTACCACCCATGACCAGGCGGCCGTCAGTAATACATACAGCGATAAGTCTGTCGCCCATGGCTAGGCGGCCATCCTGCTCGGCTGCTCCACCCTCAATAATCTTGGTGACGAAGATCCCATTGTCACCTGGTATGTGTTGGTTACCAATACCTCCAGCAATACTGAAGCCTAACCCTGTAACGTGACATATTGGACAGTAAGTTTTGAACTATCACACAACTTTGCATTAATAAAAACATCTTAACTTTTCCTGTAATGTTTACATAATTCAACCATCACATCAAAAATAACAAAATTTTCCCATCAGACTTCTTGAACAAATTCTTACAGATTTTGCAGCTTCTGTCTTTTTCAAATGGAGTAGATACATTTAATGACCAGCACGAGGTTTATTGGTGTATGTAGTCAATCTTGGAGCCTATGATAAACACTGTACATAGTAAATAGATATATTTACCCTTGTTCCCCTTCACCAACTCTACCTCAAGCACGTTCTCCAATGGTGCTCGCAGTCTTTTAACATACTGTAAGACAAAAATTTTGAATCAGTTTTCATTTCATAAAAGATTTTATAAAACAATTCTTAAAAGGTTTTTATAAAACTTTTGTGAGTCTTTGCAAGAAATTTTAAAATGTCGAAACAAGTTTCATAAAACATCATATAAAATAATAACAAATTAAAGATACTTTTTCTCACATAACTCGGAAATATATCATATGAGTGAAATCACTAGATAACAGATATATATATATATAACTTAGCAACACAAATGACGAAGGAAGACAACTTTTTGACTCGTGCCCTGACCGGGCCTCGAACTCACGATCTACGGCACCCAATCGCCTAGCCAGAAATACCCGCAGCTTATACCGCTGCGCCACATCGGCGTTCTTAAAATAGAATGTTTCAATGGCGCAGTGATGGTCGGCCCGATACCCTGACATGATCATTGTGGGAGTCGTCTATAAGATGATATGAATACCTGGATCGCATTGTATTTACATACATGGATACGAATTGTACATATATTATATATATTTCTAAAAACAATGATTTTGATGAAGATAATTTAGATGACACACCGTCAGGTAGAACAATGCTTTTGACGAAGATAATTGAGGAGACATCACTGGTAAGGACAAAAGTCAAGATAATAGAGGAGACATCATTGAGGAGACATCACAGGTAAGAACAGAAGTCAAGATAATAGAGGAGACATCATTGAGGAGACATCACAGGTAAGAACAGAAGTCAAGATAATTGAGGAGACATCATTGAGGAGACATCACAGGTAAGAACAGAAGTCAAGATAATGGGGAGACATCATTGAGGAGACATCACAGGTAAGAACAAATGTCAAGATAATTGAGGAGACATCATTGAGGAGACATCACAGGTAAGAATAAATGTCAAGATAATTGAGGAGACATCACTTAGGAGACATCACAGGTAAGAACATAAGTCAAGATAATTGAGGAGACATCATTGAGGAGACATCATAGGTAAGAACATAAGTCAAGATAATTGAGGAGACATCACTTGAGGAGACATCACAGGTAAGAACAAATGTCAAGAGAATTTAGGAGACATCATTGAGGAGACATCACTGGTAAGAACTGAAGTCAAGAGAATTGAGGATTTTTGAATAAAGAAACAAAGTTGAAGGTGTTGACATCTCTATTGTTGAATTATGTTCACATCCCTCTGAAACTACTTAAGCTGGGCTTACTATATGCATCAACCAATGGGAGGCTATGTACCTTCTGTCACATGTACTCCAACACACTCCTGTTACATCCCCAGTGGTTGGTCGACAATAAAGATTGACTAGTGTCAGGCCACCATCTTCAACAATCGCTAGGGGAGTTGTACTTATATTTGATATAACTGTGTCACATGCTAAACACTAAAGTTAAGGAATAGCTGAACTATCAATTAACATGTGATTCCCCTGACAGTTTGACTAACACACAGCCTCTCATCTGACTAGCACGCAAAAATGGCAACATAGTTTGAAGTGTAGTTATAAACTACACTGGAATATACCAATACAGGGAAAAACAGTACTTTTTATAAGCTTTTTTGTTTTTTTCTTCTCCCGACAACTCAACTTCTGTATTTCATTGTGTAGATTGTTCAAGACATTTCCATGATAGGAAAAGCTAGCGTAAAGTAACAGCCTGAAGATGAAGAATCCTACTGTTACATGGCGGTAGTATTAAGATTCAGATCCTTCGGATTAATTATATAGCATTGTACTTCAGGAATAACCTGAAATAATTTCCTTTACATGCAATACAAAGCATAGTGCTCTATTTATAGTACCAGTGACCTTGACTTTTAACCTGAAAAGCAATCCAAAGAAAGTAATTCTGGGACAGATAACTCTTGACCATAAGTGTGACACCCCTACCTCCTGATCCTGTGTGTGTGACACCCCTACCTCCTGATCCTGTGTGTGTGACACCCCTACCTCCTGATCCTGTGTGTGTGACACCCCTACCTCCTGATCCTGTGTCTGTGACACTCCTACCTCCTGATCCTGTGTCTGTGACACCCCTACCTCCTGATCCTGTGTGTGTGACACCCCTACCTCCTGATCCTGTGTGTGTGACACCCCTACCTCCTGATCCTGTGTGTGTGACACCCCTACCTCCTGATCCTGTGTGTGACACCCCTACCTCCTGATCCTGTGTGTGTGACACCCCTACCTCCTGATCCTGTGTCTGTGACACCCCTACCTCCTGATCCTGTGTCTGTGACACCCCTACCTCCTGATCCTGTGTCTGACACCCCTACCTCCTGATCCTGTGTCTGACACTTCTACCTCCTGATCCTGTGTGTGTGACGCCCATACCTCCTGATCCTGTGTCTGTGACACCCCTTCCTCCTGATCCTGTGTCTGTGACACCCCTACCTCCTGATCCTGTGTGTGTGACACCCCTACCTCCTGATCCTGTTTGTGTGACACTTCTTCCTCCTGATCCTGTGTTTGTGACACCCCTACCTCCTGATCCTGTGTGTGTGACACCCCTACCGCCTGATCCTGTGTCTGTGACACCCCTACCTCCTGATCCTGTGTGTGTGACACCCCTACCTCCTGATCCTGTGTGTGTGACACCCCTATCTCCTGATCCTGTGTCTGTGACACCCCTACCTCCTGATCCTGTGTCTGTGACACCCCTACCTCCTGATCCTGTGTCTGTGACACCCCTACCTCCTGATCCTGTGTCTGTGACACCCCTACCTCCTGATCCTGTGTCTGACACTTCTACCACCTGATCCTGTGTCTGTGACACCCCTTCCCCCTGATCCTGTGTCTATGACACCCCTACCTCCTGATCCTGTGTGTGTGACACCCCTACCTCCTGATCCTGTGTGTGTGACACTTCTTCCTCCTGATCCTGTGTTTGTGACACCCCTACCTCCTGATCCTGTGTGTGTGACACCCCTACCTCCTGATCCTGTGTCTGTGACACCCCTTCCTCCTGATCCTGTGTGTGTGACACCCCTACCTCCTGATCCAGTGTCTGTAACACCCCTACCTCCTGATCCTGTGTGTGACACCCCTACCTCCTGATCCTGTGTGTGACACCCCTACCTCCTGATCCTGTGTGTGTGACACCCCTACCTCCTGATCCTGTGTGTGACACCCCTACCTCCTGATCCTGTGTCTGTGACACCCCTACCTCCTAATCCTGTGTCTGTGACACCCCTACCTCCTGATCCTGTGTCTGTGACACCCCAACCTCCTGATCCAGTGTCTGTGACACCCCTACCTCCTGATCCTGTGTCTGTGACACCCCTACCTCCTGATCCTGTGTCTGTGACACCCCTACCTCCTGATCCTGTGTCTGTGACACCCCTACCTCCTGATCCTGTGTCTGTGACACCCTTACCTCCTGATCCTGTGTCTGTGACACCCTTACCTCCTGATCCTGTGTGTGTGACACCCCTACCTCCTGATCCTGTGTGTGTGACACTTCTACCTCCTGATCCTGTGTGTGTGACACCCCTACCTCCTGATCCTGTGTGTGTGACACTTCTTCCTCCTGATCCTGTGTCTGTGACACCCATACCTCCTGATCCTGTGTCTGTGACACCCCTACCTCCTGATCCTGTGTCTGTGACACCCTTACCTCCTGATCCTGTGTCTGTGACACCCCTACCTCCTGATCCTGTGTCTGTGACACCCCTACCTCCTGATTCTGTGTTTGTGACACCCCTACCTCCTGATCCTGTGTGTGACACCCCTGCCTCCTGATCCTGTGTGTGACACCCCTACCTCCTGATTCTGTGTCTGTGACACCCCTACCTCCTGATCCTGTATATGTGACACCCTTACCTCCTGATCCTGTGTCTGTGACACCCCTACCTCCTGATCCTGTGTCTGTGACACCCCTACCTCCTGATCCTGTGTCTGTGACACCCCTACCACCTGATCCTGTGTCTGTGACACTCCTACCTCCTGATCCTGTGTCTGTGACAACCCTACCTCCTGATTCTGTGTGTGTGACACCCCTACCTCCTGATCCTGTGTCTGTGACAACCCTACCTCCTGATTCTGTGTGTGTGACACCCCTACCTCCTGATCCTGTGTCTGTGACAACCCTACCTCCTGATCCTGTGTCTGTGACAACCCTACCTCCTGATTCTGTGTGTGTGACACCCCTACCTCCTGATCCTGTGTCTGACACCCCTACCTCCTGATCCTGTGTCTGTGACAACCCTACCTCCTGATTCTGTGTGTGTGACACCCTTACCTCCTGATCCTGTGTCTGTGACACCCCTACCTCCTGATCCTGTGTCTGACACCCCTACCTCCTGATCACCCAGAATTGTCGTGTCTGTGACACCTAAAACTGTGACCACCACAAGCACTGCCTAACACTGATTCTTAAAGTTGTGGACCAAACAGAATGGTAAGCAGATCCTTTACTGTCTGAGATAACAGTTGTCCACTTATAACCCCATACTGATGTCCATAAAACATCTACACTCAAAGAAATCTGGAACCTTCCTCTATATCATTGAAGACAAGATGCTATTACAATGACATGGACCAGTACTCTTTGTAAAGGAGTTCTCTCCTCAGTCTGTCCAACAAATCTCTATCAACATTAATTCTCAGACAGGAAGTCATCTTATCTTCATGTTCTCTGTGATATACCACAATAAACCTGTTAAATAATTACTATTATGCAAGATAACACAGATTTGAACATATTGATGTTGAGCAGCACAGTGACAAGTCTTCTAAACCAAAACTCATATTATACATTCAGGTCAACTACATACAACACCTTGTCCCTGAGTGCTGACCTAATTCCCGAGATGTTGACCTTTGTCCTTAAAAGCTGACTTATATTTCTGGATGTTGACCTTCCTCCCCGAGTGCTGACCTATGTCCCAGAATGTTGATCATTGTCTCTAGATGTTGACCTTTGTCCATGAGTGCTGACCTTTGTCCATGAGTGCTGACCTTTGTCCATGAATGCTGACCCTTTGTCCCTAGATGTTGACCTTTGTCCATGAGTGCTGACCTATGTCCCTGAATGTTAACCTATGTCCTTAGATGTTGACCTTTGTCCCCGAGTACTGACATATGTCCCTGAGTATTGACCATTTGTCCCTAGATGTTGATATTTGTCCCCGAGTGCTGACCATTTGTCCCTAGATGTTGATATTTGTCCCTGAGTGCTGACCATTTGTCCCTAGATGTTGATATTTGTCCATGAGTACTGACCCATGTCCCTGGATGTTGACCCTTGTCCCCGAGTACTGACATTTATCCCTGGTGCAGACCTATGTCCCTAAGTAATAAGACCTATGTCTTATGATGATGACTTTTGTCCTCAATGCTGACCCATGTACCTGGATGTTGACCTTTGTCCCCGAGTACTGACATTTATCCCTGGTGCAGACCTTTGTCCCTAAGTAATAAGACCTATGTCTTATGATGATGACTTTTGTCCCCAATGCTGACCGATGTTCCTGCATGTTGACCTTTAGCAGAACATCATGGTGTCAACACCTACCGGAGTTTCAACTTTCTTTTTGTACTATCATTTTTACAAGGGAGTAAAAGTGTCTTAAAAGAAATTTGGTTGAAAAAAACATGAAAGGTAATGATGAGAAAATAATGGAGTTAAACTCAGTCTAAAAAAGACTTAAACATATGGAACGACAACAGGAAATGAACCTTGTAACGTACTCAGTGTAGCAGGGGTCTTTATTGAACTCTTCACACATAGGATGTTTAAATACTGGAGATATATCTGATACGTTGGTCAAGGTTTGATGACAGAAATCTTACCAAAACTACCCGTGTTCCTGCCTGCTTGAGTGCGTCAACTGCCGCGGAATGTGTAGCCTGAGATACGTCTGTCTCATTCACCTTCACGATGATGTCGTTCATTCTGAAAAACACACACAAAATCATTAGTCGGTGCGGAAAGTAGATAAGTAAGTTCTAGAAAAAAATGTACGAGTTGCAGTTTTTAAGATTGTATCTTTTGTTAAATAATATTTGTACATGGTCCCCACCCCCTCTATTAAAAAAAAAATCGTAACAATTTTGAATAAAAATCAATTTGGTGATGTATGCATAGAATTTCAAAGAAATTATCCTGTATATTGACATGAATACATTATGCATATGTATTTCAAAAATAGTTTACAAATGGCGGGACTATTTTTCACTTTTAGGAGATGTTTCATCCCTTACTGAACATCCTATAAAAGCTCTGACAGAGAATAACAACCCAATGACTGTCTAACCCAAAACTTCTCAACTGAACCCTTGGGTGACAAGGTGACAGAGAAAGTGTTACCCGCAAGGTGACAGACAAATTGTAACCCTCAAGGTGACAGACACCTTGTAACCCTCAAGGTGACAGACACCTTGTAACCCTAAAGGTGACGGACCAATTGTAACCCTCAAGATGACAGACACCTTGTAACCCTCAAGGTGACAGACACATTGTAACCCTCAAGGTGACAGAAAAATTGTAACCCTCAAGGTGACAGAAAAATTGTAACCCTCAAGGTGACAGACACATTCTCACTCTCAGGGTGACAAATTCTCAGTCAAGGTTAAGTTACGACCTTCAAGGTGACAGAGAAATTGTAACCCTATTGCTGTATTGTTTCAGGAAATAGACATGAAATCTGTTTTTTTTTTAAATTTCTGAACTGATATCAGGGATATGTTTGATTTATAAAAAAAACCCAAATAAAGTGGACCTTTATATAGACAATACACAACATCCTACTATACCAATACTTGTTTCGATCAAACTACTATTAAGTTTCATTGCACAGACATTAACAACTTGTAAAATAAAACATAAACAAGCACTCGTCCTTGATTTGATAGTGATAGCCCCTCCAGCATGGGGTAGCACCTTCACTGTTGGATCCCGATCAAATTAGCTAGCCAAGGCAAATGTTTGTTTTACTGTCGATCATGAAAAATTCATAGTTTACACGATCCTAGCAAAGCTGTTCACACTATTACCCGATAGGATCCCAACCATCAGACAGGACGCAGTTTTATCAGGATAGATGGCCGAGGGAACCTCAGGAAGTCACAGCCACAAATAGCAGCACAAATAATTCAACGTAGCAAATCATCAATCAATAGCTATACAAACTTGACACCTATTATTGATAAGAAGTCTTAACACTAGAGCCTCCAGGTAGAAATGATATCATAGTTTTCCCTAATACTACAGCATACCAATCTGATTTCCCCTTCCATGTATTACTGTGATGAGTAATACGGTCAGGGGATCCTAGCTACCAAAAGTTTCCATTTCATTTTTGTCAGGTACTCCGATTTCCTCCCGCAGTAAGATCCCTAGGGAATACCTCCATATGGGCCAACAAGTATGATTAATATAAGGCGATATTTATAAAACTGGTTTCACAATTGTTATAAAATAAATAAAGTTTTAAAAGTTTCCATTACACGGTAAAGAGCTAGAAGAAGACAATTATAAGTTGTAAAACTTGTGTCCAATTCCTTTTGAAATGTTTTCAAATAAAATATGTTTAAACTAAACTAGAGCTAAACAAAGTTTACAATTTTAAAAGTCCTCCTTTACACACGAAGGAGCTACTAGTAATCAGTTCTTTCTCTCATTCATTTAATCAATCATTTATTTATCCCCTACTACATCATCCAACATAGTTAGAAATAACCTTTGCCCTTTCAACTCCCATCCAATATTTGTTCTCTCCGTCATCAAGATTACAGTTTCTGTTTTAAACAGAATAATGCATACCAATTTAATTCAGATCGAGTAACTAAAAGGTTAAAGACAAAGACCTTTCACTTTTAACTTAAAATCAAAATTGACATTTGAAGAGCATTTCTAAAGCTTAAATTAGAACAATACAATAATGAGTGAATAAATGTAATCACACAAGGTCAAGGTTGTATCTCTCAGAATTGACAGAGCAGTTATTTTAGGAGAATATTTCTGTTTTTACCACTAATGACCACAGAATCTTTGACAGTTAACTCCTAATCCATAGAATTGTTTTGTCCTGCAGCCTCGGACAGAATGACATCATTAGCAATGTTCTCACCGTTGACAAAGGTCACGACCTGATCTATGCCGATCTGTGACTTGTGTTGTGTAATAACAGTAAGTACGGGAATCAACAGACGACTTGTCACATAATTGCCTCTCCTTCCCGGACAGTTCTATATCGGTAACACACCTCTCTATCAACCCAACATTGAGTTGTCAATCTCATACCAGAATCATCATACGACCCACGTAAATGGGATCCATAGCATCCGATTATATGTTTCTAATGTTATCTCCTCAGGAAATTATCACACGACAAACATTTACAGGCTATTTACATCATCTAATCACACAGTTACAAAGTTACATCAATCTCATATAATTATCATTTGAGTTACGTTAACCTAAACAGGATATATATACATCCTCCGAACTTTCAGTTTTAATCATCATTCTCATATTCAAATTCATATAGTCAAAGATTGATGTCTATGTAAACAGGATACACACATCCTCTCCAAACCTATAGATCTAGTCATTATTCTCGTATTCATATGCCTAGCCCTCAACATTTTGTCTTGTGTTCATATTCTGCTTATTATATGCTCAATGTTTTTAGCTCCGAACAGGAATAAACATCTCGTTTCCTAACTCGACCTAATGACAAGACATTTTAAAGAGGATTAACCTGGGCAGGCCTGTCTGATCAATGGCATTATACGATAGTTTGACAGTCGTATGTCCAATTATTCTGTGATTGGCCATGATATTACTGTTACATAACAACAGTATTTCTACAGATGTATACCCATTACACAGCCAGTGGTAATATATAATAGTTATACCCATTATACAGTAAGAGGTAACAAGAGTTATATAAACCAGGATTCATCAATATACCCATTATACAGCCAGAGGTAACAAGAGTTATATAAACCAGGATTCATCAACATATACCCATTATACAGCCAGAGGTAACAAGAGTTATATAAACCAGGATTCATCAATATACCCATTATACAGTAAGAGGTAACAAGAGTTATATAAACCAGGATTCATCAATATACCCATTATACAGCCAGTGGTAACAAGAGTTATATAAACCAGGATTCATCAATATACCCATTATACAGAAAGAGGTAACAAGAGTTATATAAACCAGGATTCATCAATATACTCATTATACAGCCAGAGGTAACAAGAGTTATATAAACCAGGATTCATCAATATACCCATTATACAGCCAGAGGTAACAAGAGTTATATAAACCAGGATTCATCAATATACCCATTATACAGCCAGAGGTAACAAGAGTTATATAAACCAGGATTCATCAATATACCCATTATACAGCCAGAGGTAACAAGAGTTATATAAACCAGGATTCATCAACATATACCCATTATACAGCCAGAGGTAACAAGAGTTATATAAACCAGGATTCATCAATATACCCATTATACAGTAAGAGGTAACAAGAGTTATATAAACCAGGATTCATCAATATACCCATTATACAGCCAGTGGTAACAAGAGTTATATAAACCAGGATTCATCAATATACCCATTATACAGAAAGAGGTAACAAGAGTTATATAAACCAGGATTCATCAATATACTCATTATACAGCCAGTGGTAACAACAGTTATATAAACCAGGATTCATCAATACACCCATTATACAGCCAGTGGTAACAAGAGTTATATAAACCAGGATTCATCAATACACCCATTACACAGCCAGAGGTAATATATAATAGAGTTATACCCATTATACAGCCAGTGGTAACAAGAGTTATATAAACCAGGATTCATCAATACACCCATTATACAACCAGAGGTAACCAGTGTTATATAAACCAGGATTCATCAACATATATACCCATTACACAGCCAGTGGTAACAAGAGTTATATAAACCAGGATTCATCAATATACCCATTATACAGCCAGTGGTAACAAGAGTTATATAAACCAGGATTCATCAATACACCCATTATACAGCCAGTGGTAACAAGAGTTATATAAACCAGGATTCATCAATATATATACCCATTACACAGCCAGTGGTAACAAGAGTTATATAAACCAGGATTCATCAATACACCCATTATACAACCAGAGGTAACCAGTGTTATATAAACCAGGATTCATCAACATATATACCCATTACACAGCCAGTGGTAACAAGAGTTATATAAACCAGGATTCATCAACATATATACCCATTACACAGCCAGTGGTAACAAGAGTTATATAAACCAGGATTCATCAATACACCCATTATACAGCCAGAGGTAACAAGAGTTATATAAACCAGGATTCATCAATACACCCATTATACAGCCAGTGGTAACAAGAGTTATATAAACCAGGATTCATCAACATATATACCCATTACACAGCCAGTGGTAACAAGAGTTATATAAACCAGGATTCATCAATATACCCATTATACAGCCAGAGGTAACAAGAGTTATATAAACCAGGATTCATCAATACACCCATTATACAGCCAGAGGTAACAAGAGTTATATAAACCAGGATTCATCAATACACCCATTATACAGCCAGTGGTAACAAGAGTTATATAAACCAGGATTCATCAACATATATACCCATTACACAGCCAGTGGTAACAAGAGTTATATAAACCAGGATTCATCAATATACCCATTATACAGCCAGAGGTAACAAGAGTTATATAAACCAGGATTCATCAATACACCCATTATACAGCCAGTGGTAACAAGAGTTATATAAACCAGGATTCATCAACATATATACCCATTACACAGCCAGTGGTAACAAGAGTTATATAAACCAGGATTCATCAATACACCCATTATACAGCCAGAGGTAACAAGAGTTATATAAACCAGGATTCATCAATACACCCATTATACAGCCAGTGGTAACAAGAGTTATATAAACCAGGATTCATCAACATATATACCCATTACACAGCCAGTGGTAACAAGAGTTATATAAACCAGGATTCATCAATATACCCATTATACAGCCAGAGGTAACAAGAGTTATATAAACCAGGATTCATCAACATATATACCCATTATACAGCCAGAGGTAACAAGAGTTATATAAACCAGGATTCATCAATATACCCATTATACAGCCAGTGGTAACAAGAGTTATATAAACCAGGATTCATCAATATACCCATTATACAGCCAGTGGTAACAAGAGTTATATAAACCAGGATTCATCAATACACCCATTATACAGCCAGTGGTAACAAGAGTTATATAAACCAGGATTCATCAACATATATACCCATTACACAGCCAGTGGTAACAAGAGTTATACAAGAGGCCCAGGGGCCTTAACGGTCATCTGACTTTTAATTAAAACCCTTATATTATTGTAGTATGCATTCTCTGTAGCAAGTATATAGTGGCACTGTTGGCCATGGTGGCCATCTTGGATATCTGACCGACCCAATAAATAATAACACTTGGTCTGGACCATCTAAGGATCATTTCTGGTAAGTAAGAGCTGAATCCCACCGGTGGAATTTGAGAAGAAGTTTGAAATAGGTGTTGTTCAGGAAAACCATGATTGCGCAATCATGTTACAAAATGGCCGCCATTGCTGCCATTTCAAAGTTTTTACAAGGCCGAAAAAATAACAACACTTTGTTGGCACTCCTTCCTTAACATTCTCACCAATTTCGAGCTCAATGGCACCAGTGGAACTGGAGAAGAAGTTTAAAATGTGTTTTTTAAGATGGCGGATATGGTGGCCATCTTGCATTTCAGACCAATCTAAAAAATAACAACACTTGGTCGGGATCATCTCAGGAACATTTCAGGCAAGTTTCAGCCCAACAGCACTGGTGGAACTTGAGAAGAAGTTTAAAATGTGTTTTTGAAGATGGTGGTTATGGTGGCCATCTTGGATTTCGGACCGACCCGAAAAATAACATCACTTGGTCGGGATCATATCAGGATCATTTCAGGCAATTTTCAGCTCAAAAGCACTGGTGGAACCGGAGAAGAAGTTTAAAATGTGTTTTCAAAATGGCGGCTATGGGGGCCATCTTGGATTTCGGACCGACCCGAAAAATAACAACACTTGGTCGGGATCATATCGGGATCATTTCAGGCAAGTTTCAGCTCAATAGCACTGGTGGAACTTGAGAAGAAGTTTAAAATGTGTTTTTCAAGATGGCGGCTATGGCGGCCATCTTGGATTTTGGACCGACCCGAAAAATAACAACACTTGGTCGGGATCATATCAGGATCATTTAAGGCAAGTTTCAGCTCAATAGCACTGGTGGAACTTGAGAAGAAGTTTAAAATGTGTTTTTCAAGATGGCGGCTATGGCGGCCATCTTGGATTTCGGACCGACCCGAAAAATAACAACACTTCGTCGGGATCATCTCAGGATCATTTCAGGCAAGTTTCAGCTCAAAAGCACTGGTGGAACTTGAGAAGAAGTTTAAAATGTGTTTTTCAAGATGGCGGCTATGGCGGCCATCTTGGATTTTGGACCGACCCGAAAAATAACAACACTTGGTCGGGATCATATCAGGATCATTTCAGGCAAGTTTCAGCTCAATAGCACTGGTGGAACTTGAGAAGAAGTTTAAAATGTGTTTTTCAAGATGGCGGCTATGGCGGCCATCTTGGATTTCGGACCAACCCGAAAAATAGCAACACTTGGTCAGGATCATCTCAGGATCATTTCAGGCAATTTTCAGCTCAAAAGCACTGGTGGAACTTGAGAAGAAGTTTAAAATGTGTTTTTCAAGATGGCGGCTATGGCGGCCATCTTGGATTTCGGACCGACCCGAAAAATAACAACACTTGGTTGGGATCATCTCAGGATCATTGCTGGCAAGTTTCAGCCCAACAGCACTGGTGGAACTTGAGAAGAAGTTTAAAATGTGTTTTCAAAATGGCAGCTATGGCGGCCATCTTGGATTTCGGACTGACCCGAAAAATAACAACACTTGGTCAGGACCATCTCAGGATCATTTCAGGCAAGTTTCAGCTTAATCCCACTGGTGGAACTTGAGAAGAAGATTGAAATGTGAAAAGTTTACGCACGGCGCACGGCGCACGACGCACAACGCACGGCGCACGGCGCACGACGACGGACGAAGCATGATGACTATAGGTCATCCTGACCCTTCGGGTCAGATGACCTAATAAACCAGGATTCATCAATATACCCATTATACAGCCAGAGGTAACAAGAGTTATATAAACCAGGATTCATCAATATACCCATTATACAGCCAGAGGTAACAAGAGTTATATAAACCAGGATTCATCAATACACCCATTATACAGCCAGTGGTAACAAGAGTTATATAAACCAGGATTCATCAATATACCCATTATACAGCCAGAGGTGACAAGAGTTATATAAACCAGGATTCATCAATATACCCATTATACAGCCAGAAGTAACAAGAGTTATATAAACCAGGATTCATCAATACACCCATTATACAGCCAGTGGTAACAAGAGTTATATAAACCAGGATTCATCAACATATATACCCATTACACAGCCAGTGGTAACAAGAGTTATATAAACCAGGATTCATCAATATACCCATTATACAGCCAGAGGTAACAAGAGTTATATAAACCAGGATTCATCAATACACCCATTATACAGCCAGAGGTAACAAGAGTTATATAAACCAGGATTCATCAATACACCCATTATACAGCCAGTGGTAACAAGAGTTATATAAACCAGGATTCATCAATATACCCATTATACAGCCAGAGGTGACAAGAGTTATATAAACCAGGATTCATCAATATACCCATTATACAGCCAGTGGTAACAAGAGTTATATAAACCAGGATTCATCAATATATACCCATTATACAGCCAGAGGTGACAAGAGTTATATAAACCAGGATTCATCAATACACCCATTATACAGCCAGTGGTAACAAGAGTTATATAAACCAGGATTCATCAATATACCCATTATACAGCCAGTGGTAACAAGAGTTATATAAACCAGGATTCATCAATATACCCATTATACAGCCAGTGGTAACAAGAGTTATATAAACCAGGATTCATCAATATACCCATTATACAGCCAGTGGTAACAAGAGTTATATAAACCAGGATTCATCAATATATACCCATTATACAGCCAGAGGTAACAAGAGTTATATAAACCAGGATTCATCAATATATCCATTACACAGCCAGTGGTAACAAGAGTTATATAAACCAGGATTCATCAATATACCCATTATACAGCCAGAGGTGACAAGAGTTATATAAACCAGGATTCATCAATATACCCATTATACAGCCAGAGGTGACAAGAGTTATATAAACCAGGATTCATCAATATACCCATTATACAGCCAGTGGTAACAAGAGTTATATAAACCAGGATTCATCAATATATACCCATTATACAGCCAGAGGTAACAAGAGTTATATAAACCAGGATTCATCAATATACCCATTATACAGCCAGAGGTGACAAGAGTTATATAAACCAGGATTCATCAATATACCCATTATACAGCCAGTGGTAACAAGAGTTATATAAACCAGGATTCATCAATATATACCCATTATACAGCCAGAGGTAACAAGAGTTATATAAACCAGGATTCATCAATATACCCATTACACAGCCAGTGGTAACAAGAGTTATATAAACCAGGATTCATCAATATACCCATTATACAGCCAGAGGTGACAAGAGTTATATAAACCAGGATTCATCAATATACCCATTATACAGCCAGAGGTAACAAGAGTTATATAAACCAGGATTCATCAATACACCCATTATACAGCCAGTGGTAACAAGAGTTATATAAACCAGGATTCATCAACATATATACCCATTACACAGCCAGTGGTAACAAGAGTTATATAAACCAGGATTCATCAATACACCCATTATACAGCCAGAGGTAACAAGAGTTATATAAACCAGGATTCATCAATACACCCATTATACAGCCAGAGGTAACAAGAGTTATATAAACCAGGATTCATCAATACACCCATTATACAGCCAGTGGTAACAAGAGTTATATAAACCAGGATTCATCAATATACCCATTATACAGCCAGAGGTGACAAGAGTTATATAAACCAGGATTCATCAATATACCCATTATACAGCCAGTGGTAACAAGAGTTATATAAACCAGGATTCATCAATATACCCATTATACAGCCAGAGGTAACAAGAGTTATATAAACCAGGATTCATCAATACACCCATTATACAGCCAGAGGTAACAAGAGTTATATAAACCAGGATTCATCAATATACCCATTACACAGCCAGTGGTAACAAGAGTTATATAAACCAGGATTCATCAATACACCCATTATACAGCCAGTGGTAACAAGAGTTATATAAACCAGGATTCATCAATATACCCATTATACAGCCAGTGGTCACAAGAGTTATATAAACCAGGATTCATCAATATACCCATTACACAGCCAGTGGTCACAAGAGTTATATAAACCAGGATTCATCAATACACCCATTATACAGCCAGAGGTAACCAGTGTTATATAAACCAGGATTCATCAATATACCCATTATACAGCCAGTGGTCACAAGAGTTATATAAACCAGGATTCATCAATATACCCATTACACAGCCAGAGGTAACAAGTGTTACATAAACCAGGATTCATCAATATACCCATTATACAGCCAGAGGTAACAAGAGTTATATAAACCAGGATTCATCAATATACCCATTATACAGCCAGAGGTAACAAGAGTTATATAAACCAGGATTCATCAACATATATACCCATTATACAGCCAGTGGTAACAAGTGTTATATAAACCAGGATTCATCAATATACCCATTATACAGCCAGTGGTAACAAGAGTTATATAAACCAGGATTCATCAATATACCCATTATACAGTAAGAGGTAACAAGAGTTATATAAACCAGGATTCATCAATATACCCATTATACAACCAGAGGTAACCAGTGTTATATAAACCAGGATTCATCAATATACCCATTATACAACCAGAGGTAACCAGTGTTATATAAACCAGGATTCGTCAATACACCCATTATACAGCCAGTGGTAACAAGAGTTATATAAACCAGGATTCATCAATATACCCATTATACAGTAAGAGGTAATATTTAAAAGAGTTATATAAACCAGGATTCATCAATATTATACTCATTACACAGCCAGAGTTATATAAACTATATATACTACTTTTTAATGAGCCTTTACTTACGTGTATGGCTGTGAAGCATTGTAAGATGAATTACCACAACTTAACATCTGACCTTAAACAGATAAAGTGTCATTTATTACCCAGCTTTACTTAACTTAATGGCTTACTTCAGCTTTATATGTCCCCATTAACAAAGAAAACAGTTCTTTACTCCAAATAAAAATGTTCTATTTTTTTAGCTTAGTTTTCCCTGTTCATATGTAAGCTGATGCATGTTGGTATTTTATTTCCAGTCCGATTTCCTACATGGAACATCCCGTTAGGAAAACCTTTTGTATCCAAATCCTTTTAGCCATCAGAGAGAGTTGTTTAAAAACCGGCACTAATTCAATTGTACATGATTTAGGAAGTAACTGCACACCACAGGACTGATGTTGGTCACACATACATCAGACAAAAGGCGCAATAGGCCCGACAGTATACAGGAATGGATATGGGTAAAAACTATAGTGATGAAGGACTGATGTTGGTCACATCAGACAAAAGGCACAATAGGCCCGACAGTATACAGGAATGGATATGGGTAAAAACTGTAGTGATGAAGGACTGATGTTGGTCACATCAGGCAAAAGGCACAAAAGGCCTGACAGTGTATACTGTAAATCACTTATATTTCGCGTGGGATTTATTTTCGCGCTAATTCGCGAGGAGAGTCAAATGCGAATTCAAATCCCTCGCGAATATTTTTATAAGAATGACAAGAATAAGTGGCGTCCATTTTTAATCTATCGTAATCTTTAGTTGGTGAACAGACATCGCCATTAAAATAATAATAGAATGATAGATTGTATACATACATCAGTGTAATTTTATATCACAAAACACCAAAATTTCATACACAAAAAAACCTGCTGAACACTAATATTGAAGTTGAACTTGGACTAAAATACCTTCTAGACGGCGATTTATCTAATTTAAGCGCAGTACGTCAGGTCCCGAGGATCCCGGATGGTCACCCGGAAGACGCCATACTTCTTCATCCGGAACTCCTCAGTATTTTTTTAGCCAACCCGAGGATGATCCGAATGACATGTATGTCGTACTTCACATCACTTTCATTTCCGTAATTGGGACCAACAAATTATCTTAATTTGGTTACTATTTTTTTAATTGGAGATCTCTGGCGTGGTCATGTCAGCGAAATACTGCAGAAAAACTATATATGAATGGGCGCGACACTTGTATATAGCCTAGAGGCGTATACAGGTACAGTACATACAATTGAGTATAGACAGACATCGATATCACAGGACTTTTCTTGTACCGTCACATGACTCTCATAAACAAAATGGCTACCAACATGGAAATATTGCCGACCTGTTAACATCATTCGCGAATTTAAAGTCAAATGAGGTGAGTTCGCAAAATTAAGTACTCGCGAAATATAAGTGATTTACAGTAATATACAGCCAAGTATATAAACCTCTTAATTACAATGCAAAATCAGACTATAAAGATCTAATTTTGTGTTGAAAGTTGAAAAAATTTCTCTTGAAAATCCATAATGATAACAGCATGGCTAACTCATTGTTGACCAACAGATCATGTCTCAATAAACAAAACCAAAATAAATCCCAAAGGTAAACTATGGAAGCCAGTATGATGAGAAAAGCCTCTACAGAATCAGAGACACAGGCGATCATAACAGGCTGAGCTATTACCATCCCCTACCAAGGGATTAACAGAGACGTCAACAACACCTCGTCCCTGACCCTCCTAACCTTACATTAATGTGCTCACTCAGCTAATGGACAGTGTCCAATATCTGTATCGATGAAAACATACAAAACAAGACACCCATGGGCCTTAATGGTCACCAGAGTTTTCATGAATTTCAGTCAATTTGACCCATTGTGGCCGCTTCCATCAGCCCCTTGGGGTCAGTCAGGGCCAGTATGTGCATACCATCAAAATGTCATACCAAATTGATAATTCTAATCAAGTTAGAATTAATTCCAATAGAAATTTTACAAATGATATTCAAAGATGTGATTTCCCTATATACACGATATTGAAGTTTATCTGCAGGGGGTAAAGTGAGACTGCAGGGCCATGAAATTCACAATTTTGGTAAAGCACCTTATAAAAGACCATCCATATATGAAGAATATTTTATTCTACCATATCTGGATCATGAGATTTCTATAAATTTGACCCTTTTGCCCCATCCTTTAGGTCTCCGGGGGTTGGGGACCTTTGGCCAAGGAAAGTTTCTGCAACATTTCATTGAAATTTGGTTGAGGTGTTTCCGAGAAGTTGAAAATGTAAATTGTTTAAGAACAGACAGATAACATACGACAATGGACTAACGGCAATTACAATGGGTCACTTGAGACTTTGTCTCAGGTGACCTAATAAACCATGTGATGTATTCTACACCTCCAAAATCCATGTACACCTCAAAAACTTATTTCAAAGTGAACTATAGAAACAGTTCTTTATCAGCCAACTTCCTTTAAGACTGAGACTTTTGAGAGTAAAAATCTGTTTACCAAGAACAGTACCATCACTTTGGTTATAGATTAGTCACAAAAATGTTGGCTTTGAATTCAAAACAAGAGATCCCAGAGGGATCTTGGCGCCCACCATTGAATGATCTTTATAGGTTCCATGTCAGATGGAACTTTTCTCTACTTTTCCCTTCCTCTAAGTCTTACTAATCTGTGTAAATTCAGAAACAGCCCTCTAGTACTTTTCAAACAAGGGGAACCTACATATAAAATTTAAGATTTAGCAATAATGGTCGTCTGTCGGCCATGTTGTTTTCAGATTGGTCCCAAAATGCAACACCAGGGACCAAGGGGAACCTACATATGAAATTTGAGAAAGATCCCTTCAGTACCTTCTGTAAAATAGCGATAACAAACTTCAATTGTCAAAATACAAGATGGCTGCCTGTTGGCCAGGTTGTTTTCTGACTGGTCTCAAAATGCAATATGCATAACTAGGCACCGAGGGAAACCTACATATGAAATTTGAGAAAGATCCCTTCATTACTTTCTGAGAAATAGCGATAACAAACTTCAGTTGTCAAAATCCAAGATGGCTGCCTGTCGGCCATGTTATTTTCCGATTGGTCTCAAAATGCGATATGCATAACTAGGCACCAAGGGGAACCTACATATGAAATTTGAGAAAGATCCCTTCAGTACTTTCTGAGAAATAGCGATAACAAACTTCAATTGTCAAAATCCAAGATGGCTGCCTGTCGGCCATGTTGTTTTCCGATTGGTCTCAAAATGCAATATGCATAACTAGGCACCAAAGGGAACCTACATATGAAATTTGAGAAAGCTCCCTTCAGCACTTTCTGAGAAATAGCGATAACAAACTTCAATTGTCAAAATCCAAGATGGCTGCCTGTCGGCCATGTTGTTTTCCGATAGGTCTCAAAATGTGATATGCATAACTAGTCACCAAGGACAACCTACATATAAAATTTGAGAAAGATCCCTTCAGCACTTTCTGAGAAATAGCGATAACAAACTTCAATTGTCAAAATCCAAGATGGCTGCCTGTCGGCCATGTTGTTTTCCAATAGGTCTCAAAATGCTTTATGCATAATAAGGCACCAAGGGGAACCTACATATGAAATTTGAGAAAGATCTCCTCAGTGCATTCTGAGAAATAGCGATAACAAACTTCAATTGTCAAAATCCAAGATGGCTGCCTGTCGGCCATGTTGTTTTCCGTTAGGTCTCAAAATGCAATATGCATAACAAGGCACCAAGGGGAACCTACATATGAAATTTGAGAAAGATCCCTTCAGTACTTTCTGAGAAATAGCGATAACAAACTTCAGTTGTCAAAATCCAAGATGGCTGCCTGTCGGCCATGTTGTTTTCCGATTGGTCTCAAAATGCAATATGCATAACTAGGCACCAAGGGGAACCTACATATGAAATTTGAGAAAGATCCCTTCAGTACTTTCTCAGAAATAGCGATAACAAACTTCAATTGTCAAAATCCAAGATGGCTGCCTGTCGGCCATGTTGTTTTCCGATAGGTCTCAAAATGCGATATGCATAACTAGGCACCAAGGGGAACCTACATATGAAATTTGAGAAAGATCCCTTCAGCACTTTCTGAGAAATAGCGATAACAAGAATTGTTTACGGACGGACGGACGGACGGACGGACGGACGGACGGAGGGACGGACGGAGGGACGGACGACGGACCACGGACGCAGGGCGATTTGAATAGCCCACCATCTGATGATGGTGGGCTAAAAAGTGTTCACTTGATTTTGATGTGCGAGATTCTAAATATGTTATTTGTCGAAAATGAATCAGTGGTAAGAAAAAAAAGATTTTCTTTGATGAAAAATCTTTGGTGAGTTGCCTTCCCACATGAAACTCACCAGGAGTTACACCGAAATCAATGGAGTACCTTTCAAAACACAATCACCATGGTTACATAATGCAGTTTACTAATTTTCTAAATTAGCAGAAATTAGATACCCATGGACCGGGTGTTGGTTCTGTAATGACACAACCAATCACAGTACATACCGAGGCGGGAATCAGATCGGGTAACGATTTCACTCACTTCAACCATGCCAAGCTGGTTTTTTGTTTTTTTGTTTTTAAATCTTTGGCAAATTGTGTGGTTTGTACAGTACATGCTATTGTAGTAGGCTATAGAATATGATTCTAGAAACAATGTGTTTGTGTACAAATATGAATAAAATGGTGTACAAATATCTACCAAAAGGTTGAGTGTGCAGTTTTGTAAAAGACTAATTGGGGCGAATAAGTTTTCCAACAGATGCTAAAATTTACACTATACAAATCAGATACTTTGCTTTACTGACCTTGAACTTTGCTTTGATTATTGAAGAAGTTGAAGGTAAACTTAGATATTCGGGTATGCTAACTTTGAACTTTGCTTTGATTTCAGAAGAAGTTGAAGGTGAAATTAGATATTTGTCTATGCTGACCTTGAACTTTGCTTTGATTTCTGAAGAAGTTCAAGATCTCCTCCCCCCCCCCCCCCCCCCCCCCCCCCCTTTCTGACTAAGAAGTTATCAAAATACACCTACGTCATCTGTATTTCTTTATTTTGTCCGGAGCAAATGATGATTAATTTCTACCTCGGTAATGATTTCAATACCAAAGCCCTATTTTTCTGACCTGGAGAAATCACTCAACTAATACATATAACGTTGCCACATCTCATTGGAATACACCATGTAACATATACCTAGAACTTCCTCCTGATATTCTCTCAATCTTGGAGAGGTTTGCTATCAATACTGTACTGCTGGTCACTTTACACAGGTTTTGTGACACTTAAGAGAAATATTTGTTGTCAATACTGCACAGGTAGTCACTTTATACAAGTTGTGTAACACTAAGAGATGCTTATTGTCAATACTGTACATGTAGCCACTTTAGATAGGTTCTGTGAATCTAGGAGAGATTTGTTGTCAATATTGGACAGGTAGTCACTTTATACAGGTTTTTTTCTAGGAGAGGGATTTGTTGTCAATACTGGACAGGTGGTCACTTTATATACAGGTTATTTAACTTTAGGAGAGGGATTCGTTGTCAATACTGGACAGGTGGTCACTTTATACAGGTTTTAGAGTCTAGGAAAGGGATTTGTTGTCAATACTGGACAGGTGGTCACTTTATATACAGGTTATTTGACTTTAGGAGAGGAATTTGTTGTCAATACTGGACAGGTGGTCACTTTATACAGGTTTTTGAGTCTAGGAGAGAGATTTGCTATCAATACTGGACAGGTGGTCACTTTATACAGGTTTTTGAGTCTAGGAGAGAAATTTGTTGTCAATACTGGACAGGTGGTCACTTTATACAGGTTTTTGAGTCTAGGAAAGGGATTTGTTGTCAATACTGGACAGGTGGTCACTTTATATACAGGTTACGTCTAGGAGAGAGATTTGCTATCAATACTACACACAGCTTTTGCCAAGTCTAATGCACCACTAATGTAATAAGGCTACATCCACATTTACACAACATAACCATGGCTTGAATTATTTATCCCCACTCCGTCACATTATTCCAGGTTTGGCGCTGTTAACTAATATTTCCAGAAATTTAGTACAGCTTGACTTTTAAGCTTTGAATGCATGTAAGGTGACATGAAGGGAGACTCTGACAAACCCTGGACAGCTTACATGTTATACGGTCAGAATATGTATAGTCAGTTTCATATTTCTTGACTGTAAAAATGTTTTGTTAACTTGTATGGTAACTGATCCTAGCTACACATAACACCTGGATTGAGCAATGTAGGTCTTCACAACGCTGCACCAGTTGTCACCTGAAAGGTGGTCATTATAAAACGGACCTGAGTGGTCTTCACCAGGCTGCACCAGTTGCCACCTAAAAGGTGGTCATTATAAAACGGACCTGAGTGGTCAGTCATAGACAGCACCAGAAATCTAACAGTAAATGGTCATATAACAATTCATCTATAGCTGGCAAAAATACTTGTTCATTACACAGCGTTATCTTAATGAAGTCACAAAACATGGATGTCACAATACAAACATGGTCAAAATATTGTAGGTGTAAAATTAGTATCATGCAAATATTGTCAAATTACATCAGAGGTCACGATAGGAACAGTCAATATACATCAGTGATCACTATGGAAACATGGTCAATGTACATCAACGGTCACTATGGGAACATGGTCAATGTACATCAACGGTCACTATGGAAACATGGTCAATGTACATCAACGGTCACTATAGAAACATGGTCAATGTACCTCAGCAATCACTATGGAAACATGGTCAATGTACATCAACGGTCACTATAGAAACATGGTCAATGTACCTCAGCAATCACTATGGAAACATGGTCAATGTACATCAACGGTCACTATAGAAACATGGTCAATATACATCAGAGGTCACTATAAAAACATGGTCAATGTACATCAACGGTCACTATGGAAACATGGTCAATGTACCTTGGCAATCACTATGGAAACATGGTAATGTACCTCAGCAATCACTATGGAAACATGGTCAATGTACCTCAGCAATCACTATGGAAACATGGTCAATGTACATCAGAGGTCACTATGGAAACATGGTCAATGTACCTCAGCAATCACTATGGAAACATGGTCAATGTACATCAGCAATCACTATGGAAACATGGTCAATGTACCTTGGCAATCACTATGGAAACATGGTAATGTACCTCAGCAATCGCTATGGAAACATGGTCAATATACCTCAGCAATCACTATGGAAACATGGTCAATGTACATCAGAGGTCACTATAAAAACATGGTCAATGTACCTTGGCAATCACTATGGAAACATGGTCAATGTACCTCAGCAATCACTATGGAAACATGGTCAATGTACCTCAGCAATCACTATAGAAACATGGTCAATGTACCTCAGAGGTCACTATGAGAACATGGTCAATGTACATCAGAGGTCACTATGAGAACATGGTCAATGTACCTTGGCAATCAATATGGAAACATGGTAATGTACCTCAGCGGTCACTATGAGAACATGGTCAATGTACATCAGTGGTCACTGGTCAAAGTACATCTGAGTGGTCATTTTGGAAACATGGATGTCCGATTTAGACAGAAGGAACATAGGCATACATTGTCTTTGGGTAATATGATAGGGATTGATACTTGATAATGGAAGATATAGTATGGTGGTCAATGGTTGTTATAGAAAGGTAGTCACTAACTGACAGGTTCTCAGTATGTGTTGGTGGTTGTTATAGAAAGGTAGTCACTAACTGACAGGTTCTCAGTATGTGTTGGTGGTTGTTATAGAAAGGTAGTCACTAACTGACAGGTTCTCAGTATGTGTTGGTGGTTATTATAGAAAGGTAGTCACTAACTGACAGGTTCTCAGTATGTGTTGGTGGTTGTTATAGAAAGGTAGTCACTAACTGACAGGTTCTCAGTATGTGTTGGTTGTTGTTATAGAAAGGTAGTCACTAACTGACAGGTTCTCAGTATGTGTTGGTGGTGGATCAAGAGCAGGTCACTATACATGAATGGTAGATGTAAGATACACCTGTGTCATGACTTACCTGTGAGTACCACATACTATGTATATATTTATATATTACCTATGTATTTGTATGGCATACATGGCTGCCTTCCTTGGGTACGATGTGAAGATCTGACTCCCGGGATAGAGGATCATTCCCGTCATCCCTTACCCTCCGTTTGTCTCCCCATCATACCTACGTTACCTCGGTCCAAATAACTCGGGTGGGATGGGTCACCATCACCTCCTACAGCCACTGTCTAATCCAGCTAACAACCAGCTACACTTATAATCCAGGTATCATGAGTTCCTTACTGACCAGTGGTACCAGACCCCACCAGTCAAATCACTCTAAAGTTCACCAATATTATCATCCACTCTATTAATGTCCAGTAAAAGCCAGGAATATTCCGTGTTAATCAGTGTCTAGATTCTTAAGCCAATGTCCAATAGTATTTAGTATCTGGCCTCTTGACAAACCAAATTCTAAATAAATTCCAAATAATTCCAGATGAATTCCAAAAGTCTGTTTTTATCATACTCCAACTTATTCCAAGGCTGTTCAGCTAATGTCCACAATTGTTCCAATCTATACCATTATCTACAGGCACCAGAGTTGAAAACAAACCCTTTTCCAAAATAACCCTGTTCTCCAATAGTAACCTTATAATCCAAAGGCATGATATAGTATTACATCAAGGTCTGAACACAACAAAACCTGTCAATCCAAAAGTCAACAATCTGCCAGCGTGTACTACAACACAAGCATGCTTTCCACTCCAACACACTGATCAGGCAATTAAACGTTTATGAGAAAATCTAGATCAATTTAATGTTTGACGTGCGGAAATCCTGCAGTATGAATCGTCCATGTGATGTCTCACAGATTCAGGTCTCACTACCACAATGACTGTCTCCGCTAATTTTTTACCTCTCTGTCTGTTTTATCAAACATGTACGCTGATCTAATTGTTAAGCCAATGATGTGCACATTTTTTGTTCGATAATGAGAGATGACTTTGGGACGCTCGCTGAGGGAATCAATGGCACACCATACCTGGCACCTACACCTGACACCTATACCCAACACACGACCACCATTTCCTTAAATTATTGATACAGGAAAAACACTTTTCTTTTACACACAATCCTGACTTAATGTCCATTTAATCCACTTTACCTTGGTGAGCTTTTAGAAACAATGAGATTTAAGAGTGTATGGTATAGGTATATATACCATCTCACACACTAATCTAATACAGACACGCAGCATGCTTAAAGTACGTTGTCCGTCCCTGGATTCATAATGCCAGTATTTGTGACTTAAATATTTCATACTTGTATCTTGTCTAGAGAATTAATGATACATCAATCGGCCAGCATAATATCTGTTAAGTAGTCCAAAAGGACGGCTTCTGTCCGCATTGTCAAACATCAGTAACACACGGATTTGTGCTTTACGATAGAGGAACTAATATGAAGAATCCCATCTGATGGCTCACCCAAAGGACTCCTTGCTCCCGGAATAAAAACCGTCATAAATATGGTCCCTGTTCGGGACTACCAACTATGAGCATGAATGTAATATCAATACACTGGAGAAAAAGAGGTCTTCAATTGAGGCCAAAACATATTTGTCACTCAAATTTCTGACTGCCTATCATTTACTTAAGTATATCACACAGGGACCCCATTATAATCAGTAACACAGGGACCACATTATAATTAGTAACACAGGGACATGTTATAATCAGTAACACAGGGACCACATTATAATCAGTAACACAGGGACCACATTATAATCAGTAACACAGGGACCCCATTATAATCAGTAACACAGGGACCACATTATAATCAGTAACACAGGGACCACATTATAATCAGTAACACAGGGACCACATTATAATCAGTAACACAGGGACATGTTATAATCTGTAACACAGGGACATGTTATAATCTCTAACACAGGGACATGTTATAATCTCTATCACAGGGACATGTTATAATCCGTAACACAGGGACCCCATTATAATCAGTAACACAGGACGACATTATAATCTGTAACACAGGGACCACATTATAATCAGTAACACAGGGACCACATTATAATCAGTAACACAGGGACCCCATTATAATCAGTAACACAGGGACATGTTATAATCAGTAACACAGGGACCACATTATAATCAGTAACACAGGGACAATGTTATAATCAGTAACACAGGGACAATGTTATAATCAGTAACACAGGGACCACATTATAATCAGTAACACAGGGACATGTTATAATCAGTAACACAGGGACAATGTTATAATCAGTAACACAGGGACATGTTATAATCAGTAACACAGGGACCACATTATAATCAGTAACACAGGGACATGTTATAATCTGTAACACAGGGACCACATTATAATCAGTAACACAGGGACATGTTATAATCAGTAACACAGGGACCACATTATAATCAGTAACACAGGGACCACATTATAATCAGTAACACAGGGACCACATTATAATCAGTAACACAGGGACATGTTATAATCAGTAACACAGGGAAACATTATAATCAGTAACACAGGGACCATATTATAATCAGTAACACAGGACGACATTATAATCAGTAACACAGGGACCACATTATAATCAGTAACACAGGGACAATGTTATAATCAGTAACACAGGGACATGTTATAATCAGTAACACAGGGACCACATTATAATCAGTAACACAGGGACAACGTTATAATCAGTAACACAGGGACATGTTATAATAAGTAACACAGGGACATGTTATAATCAGTAACACAGGGACCACATTATAATCAGTAACACAGGGACCCCATTATAATCAGTAACACAGGGACCACATTATAATCAGTAACACTGGGACCCCATTATAATCAGTAACACAGGGACATGTTATAATCAGTAACACAGGGACTACATTATAATCAGTAACACAGGGACCACATTATAATCAGTAACACAGGGACTACATTATAATCAGTAACACAGGGACATGTTATAATCAGTAACACAGGGACATGTTATAATCAGTAACACAGGGACACATATAATCAGTAACTAGACAATAACCAGTAGGTATACCCATCTATAATAGAGACAGATAACAGAGAACTGGACAATAACCAGTAGGTATACCTATCTATAATAGAGACAGATAACAGAGAACTGGACAATAACCAGTAGGTATACCTATCTATAATAGAGACAGAGAACTGGACAATAACCAGTAGGTATACCTATCTATAATAGAGACAGAGAACTGGACAATAACCAGTAGGTATACCCATCTATAATAGAGACAGATAACTGGACAATAACCAGTAGGTATACCTATCTATAATAGAGACAGATAACAGAGAACTGGACAATAACCAGTAGGTATACACTGGGAGACACGAATGTACTAGTTTTTTCATATTTTCTACTAATTCTGAAATTTTCACCAATTTTACCAAAAAAGATCTAATTTAACCCAACCCAGTCCATTTTTTCAGCAACGTATCTAATTATGAATTTTCATGGCTAATTTTCGACGGTCAAAGCTAGTTCTGTGAATCATATCCAATTTAACATGACCACCGTCTAATTCTATCGGGCTATCTAGAAATCATGAACTTTACGCTATTTATTTCATGACTATCTAAAAGTTTCTGACATCGACGAATTCTCATGGAACATGTCGAGAATTTCCCCGACAGTCTAGAAATGTCCGACAGGGTCCAGTTTTTTCTACACTTACGCTAATTCTGCTCCTCGAATCTAATATTGACGGAGCAATCCAGTTTTCGTGAAAATCGCCTAATATTAAACGTCATGACGAATATTGCGAGATTCGCCTCGGGCGGTTCTGTCGCGCGGCAATACCAGCACTGCCAGCCGTAGACTACTTTACCTGGACAGCAGCCATCCGTGACCATCGAGCCCCGCGGCTAGCCTCGACTTGGGAGCGCTCAGCCGTGAAGCGGTCCTACCATAATCACCTATACTTACGATGTCGGTACCAACTCGAATTAAGGGTTCAAGCTATAAATATGCGACACATACACGATAAGATACATACATAATGTATAGCACATCATGTATATCAATATTTCTGATATCACATACGATACATTCACTTTTTTTGCAGATTGTTCCAGTTTTATTTTCATTAAATGTGCTGCTTGTACATCAATATCATAAGACACCTGAAGAAATAAAAGTATTACATTCACAATACGACGATTACATATTTATTGTTATTCAATTGAGGCAAATTTTGTATCAATAAGCGATTAAGCTGCGTACTTACCGTACGTTTAAAGCTGTTTTTACCCCAGAATCATATATATATACTTTTGTAAATTTTAAGCATAGGCAAACCTTAGCCAAGTTCCGTTGTGATAATTTGAAATTGAAAATAGAGACAGGCCGGTATTCTCGTCCTCCCTTAGCATTACATGAGAGGAAAGGTATTTTATGTCAGTCAGGATTAGTAGAAGACGAGCGCCATTTTTTAATTGACTGTGAGTTTTATTCAGATATTAGGCGAATTTTATTTAGTGAAGCAAGCAATTATTGTCCAAACTTTTTAGAATTAAACCCATATGAACAATTTCATTATCTTATGACAAGTGATGATCTTCAGCCTATTTTAGCTTCTTCACTCTATCTGATGTATCGCAGAAGATCCTGTTTTACCTATATTTAACAGAACTTTTTACTATATTGTGTCTCATAAGTCTGGATGTGAATATAATTTTAATGCAACTTGTAAAGTTTTTATGACTTCTACTGTATTTTATATATCTAATATTGACACGTGGCACGTTAATAAAATATTTTGTATTGTATTGTATTGTATTAATAAAAGAAAGAATATTGTATCGAAAACCTCTTGTCATCCACTTCACAAGGACACCTGGACAGTTGTTGATTACAAGGCCTGGGGCATTTCTAAATTGAACCTGCTGGTTGGCTTCCTGCCTTAGGCGAGAACACAGGTAAACCCCCGCCCCCTTTTTGGGATGAACTATAAGCTGGTTCTGTATTTAACATGACAAGTATATTAGTCCTACAATATAAGACTTCGAAGGTACAAACGTTATCTTTTACGTTTATTGTCGGGTATCAACATTTTTGTTATTTGCCGAACCTCTAAGTACATCTTCTTTGGAACAGATGCCTGCATCCGAGACCTATATATCAACTATATACGTCCCTGGTTATATATAGAGGAATATTGTAATTACCAATGGGTTACACTATCCGAGCTCTAATATATACAAGCTTACTAATAAGAAAATTTGAAACTGTATGTATCACATCGATGAGATTAGAGACTTGTGATATACAAGTCTCTGATGAGATATAGAAAAAGAACTGAATTATAAATCCTATATAGTGTCTCGCAAGTCCGATATTCTATAGATGTTTCTTACTGAATATTGAACTGTTTTTTATTATGTATATTATATATGAAAAAAAAATAAATGAAATGTATGGTACATATGGTATTTTGCCATTTTTAACGCATCTTTACACGATATATCATTTCCATCAACATTCCTCAGCGATGTGACATCAACAAAGTGGTAAAAAGTTTTGTAGTTTGCTAATCTGTTTGTCTGTATCCATACATTTATAATGACGCCGAGGGTATAATATGTATGCATTTCATGTAACATGTTGAAACCGACTTCTCTGTGCATATTTTGTTATGTATAGTGTAACCAGTATAGTCATTATGAATCAAACATGAAATAGAAGATTTTTCAAAAAAAAAAGATGTGTTGAACTATCATGTCTTACGTTTGACATAAAGAAAACAACTGTGTTATATAATAAAATCTTTCAATTCAATTCAATTCATTTATTACTTTAAACCTTACGGTTTATCAGTAGTATTATCAGCAAAGCGTCAAAGCGTCGTCGTTCCAAGCCGATGTTTTTAATTCAATTTGTGAAACACCTGATAATAATAATATGTTTATAATATGTACTTATGGGCCGTATGGCCTAAAGTCAATAAAGAATTTGAAATTTGATAAAACGTTTCGTGTCAATCATATAAGATATTCTTTCCTTATATATGATCAGTGATAATCCTATATAGCTTTATGGATTCGTACGTGCTAACTTCGGAATAACATATATTCATATCAGAGAATTTGAAATTGTGTTTTACAGCACGTTCTAGATATCGCCTGAATTAGCTGTTTTTGTTTTCACTCTTATCAGTTTCTATGTTTGCAATATGACTACACTATTGTATACTCCACACACCACTCATTCATTCGATATTGCCGCTCAGAAATGTCATAACATCTGTATCGTCATTACATTGTATATTGATGCTGTCTATCTTTCGTTAAATTGCATTTTAAAAATAGTGAAGATACAAAATTGTATGATGTCATTTTCAGCATGCTTATAAGTCGTAAGGATTGAATTGAATAAACATTTTAAACAAAAACAAGACCGGTCTATAATCCTTTAATTAATTCGATCGCTGTATAGAAAACCAAGGTACCGTTACAAAAACTAAATTGTACGGGTTAATGCCGGGGGCTAAGATCTCGCAGCGGTTGCTATGACTACTCTGTGTCAAGCGACCGCGATCTACTACCTGTTCACCTGTCGACACGGGTGACCAACTCAGACTTTTTATCTATGTGATTAGAAAAACGTCCGGATTACTGCTGGAATTTTACTTAACTAACATTTCGTTTCCGATATGGAGCTCCGGATTCGGAATCAGAACTTCCGGACTTGTGAGTACAAATATAACGTTACGGAAATTCGTTCCCCGACATTTCCGTCGGGATTGTGAGTTTTACGGACTGTCGGCGGGTCAGCTGTATTGGTATATACAACAGCAATACAAATACAAAGTGGAGTACGGGTTAGATATATACATATTACGTACAATTTGGATCTCATGGGATTCGATAATAAATGCTCGTTCGTCGACGAATGCGCAAGTATCGCAGTTTTGATAGACATATTCGTAGGTTAAGTACCTGGTTAAAAATACAAGCTATACAAGCCAAAGACATATATATGTCTTTATCCTGCAAATGCCACCGCATTCTCTATCTATATACATATATGTATATATGTCTCTGATACAAGCTGTTAAAACCGAATGGGAAAACAATTTCCAAAATATGCTTATATGGAAACAAAATTCAATAACTTTTCTTATAAATCTCTCGTATACTGTTTGGCTTTTATAAAATTTCTAAGCCGGATCTGTTCAAGATAAAATAGTTTCAGAGTTGTTTTTGATTAACAAAGCAATACCATAATGAAAACATAACCAGTGTTTTGACTTATTTGAAAATCGTACGCACAAGCACTTTTAACTTATTTTTTATAATCCTATATATTCATGTATATTGTAAGGTAAAACGACTAAGTATGTATGCCATTACATAATTTGTAGATTTGTCAGACATAAGATGAAATCGGATACATTTTTTTCAGAGGTATATGCTATTTGATGTAAAATAGATGGAAGTGCAAATGGATTTGGAGACAGTTTAACTCCAAAGTTAAACAGAATATGAACTGTAGATCTTGTAATATGTTCCTAATTCAACACGGACCGAGGAACTGTTGATACATACGAACTAGAATGCCGTTATACGAACATCAAATACGGACCTTTTATGTTTGCTATCTGTAAGGATGAATTGATCATGAAGACTTCTTAAACCCCATTTCGTCAGGTCTGTTTGTGTTTTGTTATATAAGAGGTGTGGTCGTTTTGTACTTATCCTGACCTAGGCCTAGTCGGGGTGTTCTCCATTCGCCCACTTTTTAAAGTTCAAAGAAAATTGTTGATATAGGAGAACAAAGGAAAACCAATTATAGTCTGTTCCATTTTAATTTTACCTGTGTTTTCCTGTAGTCATTTACCTGTGCTACCTGGAGAAAGTGGGGAAATAGAGATATATATACCTGTGACATGTAACATTAATATTACATTAATTTCATTTTATGGAAAATATTATAATACAAATGCGTTCATTCATTTAAGACACATTTTATAACATTACAATATGTTACTTTAAATACATTGTGCGATACACAACTACAGTTACATATCAATACATTTTAATTAAAAATTAATTTTTTTAGAAAGAATACATGTAATGAGTACTAATGACATAAAACTAAATTATACGACAGACATACAAATTGTATATAAATAATACATTTCAATCAGCAACATATATCACCAAGAAAGCACTAAATACATTAATTTCATTTTTATGGAAGATATTACACTACAAATTCCTTCATTCATTTAAGACATATTTTAGATATCATTTCAATATGTTAACATAAATAGATGATGGAACTCGTCTCCAATACTTTCATTGCAAAAATCTCCTTTATATATATATTATACCACCTTCCGGTCATGATACGAATTTTTAAATTAGATGTATGAAATTTAGTTAAATGTAGTGTATTTATTTCCGATAATATTGTTAATTGTGGAAGAACGAATCGTCTGTATCATTTGAGTCGGTACCGACATCGTAAGTATAGGTGATTATGGTAGGACCGCTTCACGGCTGAGCGCTCCCAAGTCGAGGCTAGCCGCGGGCTCGATGGTCACGGATGGCTGCTGTCCAGGTAAAGTAGTCTACGGCTGGCAGTGCTGGTATTACCGCGCGACAGAACCGCCCGAGGCGAATCTCGCAATATTCGTCATGACGTTTAATATTAGGCGATTTTCACGAAAACTGGATTGCTCCGTCAATATTAGATTCGAGGAGCAGAATTAGCGTAAGTGTAGAAAGAACTGGACCCTGTCGGACATTTCTAGACTGTCGGGGAAATTCTCGACATGTTCCATGAGAATTCGTCGATGTCAGAAACTTTTAGATAGTCATGAAATAAATAGCGTAAAGTTCATGATTTCTAGATAGCCCGATAGAATTAGACGGTGGTCATGTTAAATTGGATATGATTCACAGAACTAGCTTTGACCGTCGAAAATTAGCCATGAAAATTCATAATTAGATACGTTGCTGAAAAAATGGACTGGGTTGGGTTAAATTAGATCTTTTTTGGTAAAATTGGTGAAAATTTCAGAATTAGTAGAAAATATGAAAAAACTAGTACATTCGTGTCTCCCAGTGATACCTATCTATAATAGAGGAGACAGATAACAGAGAACTGGACAATAACCAGTAGGTATACCTATCTATTATAGAGACAGAGAACTGGACAATAACCAGTAGGTATACCCATCTATAATATAGACAGATAACAGAGAACTGGACAATAACCAGTAGGTATACCTATCTATAATAGAGACAGAGAACTGGACAATAACTAGTAGGTATACCTATCTATTATAGAGACAGATAACAGAGAACTGGACAATAACCAGTAGGTATACCTATCTATTATAGAGACAGAGAACTGGACAATAACCAGTAGGTATACCTATCTATAATAGAGACAGAGAACTGGACAATAACCAGTAGGTATACCTATCTATAATAGAGGAGACAGAGAACTGGACAATAACCAGTAGGTATACCTATCTATAATAGGGGAGACAGAGAACTGGACAATAACCAGTAGGTATACCTATCTATAATAGAGACAGAGAACTGGACAATAACCAGTAGGTATACCTATCTATAATAGAGACAGAGAACTGGACAATAACCAGTAGGTATACCTATCTATAATAGAGACAGAGAACTGGACAATAACCAGTAGGTATACCTATCTATAATAGAGACAGATAACAGAGAACTGGACAATAACCAGTAGGTATACCTATCTATAATAGAGACAGATAACAGAGAACTGGACAATAACCAGTAGGTATACCTATCTATAATAGAGACAGATAACAGAGAACTGGACAATAACCGGTAGGTATACCTATCTATAATAGAGACAGATAACAGAGAACTGGACAATAACCAGTAGGTATACCTATCTTTAATAGAGACAGAGAACTGGACAATAACCAGTAGGTATACCTATCTATAATAGAGACAGATAACAGAGAACTGGACAATAACCAGTAGGTATACCTATCTATAATAGAGGAGACAGATAACAGAGAACTGGACAATAACCAGTAGGTATACCTATCTATAATAGAGACAGATAACAGAGAACTGGACAATAACCAGTAGGTATACCTATCTATAATAGAGACAGATAACAGAGAACTGGACAATAACCAGTAGGTATACCTATCTATAATAGAGACAGATAACAGAGAACTGGACAATAACCAGTAGGTATACCTATCTATAATAGAGACAGATAACAGAGAACTGGACAATAACCGGTAGGTATACCTATCTATAATAGAGACAGATAACAGAGAACTGGACAATAACCAGTAGGTATACCTATCTATAATAGAGGAGACAGATAACAGAGAACTGGACAATAACCAGTAGGTATACCTATCTATAATAGAGGAGACAGATAACAGAGAACTGGACAATAACCAGTAGGTATACCTATCTATAATGGAGACAGATAACAGAGAACTAGACAATAACCAGTAGGTATACCTATCTATAATAGAGGAGACAGATAACAGAGAACTGGACAATAACCAGTAGGTATACCTATCTATAATAGAGGAGACAGATAACAGAGAACTGGACAATAACCAGTAGGTATACCTATCTATAATAGAGACAGATAACTGGACAATAACCAGTAGGTATACCTATCTATAATGGAGACAGATAACAGAGAACTGGACAATAACCAGTAGGTATACCTATCTATAATGGAGACAGATAACAGAGAACTGGACAATAACCAGTAGGTATACCTATCTATAATAGAGACAGATAACAGAACTGGACAATAACCAGTAGGTATACCTATCTATAATAGAGACAGATAACAGAGAACTGGACAATAACCAGTAGGTATACCTATCTATAATGGAGACAGATAACAGAGAACTGGACAATAACCAGTAAGTATACCTATCTATAATAGAGGAGACAGATAACAGAGAACTAGACAATAACCAGTAGGTATACCTATCTATAATAGAGACAGAGAACTGGACAATAACCAGTAGGTATACCTATCTATAATGGAGACAGATAACAGAGAACTGGACAATAACCAGTAAGTATACCTATCTATAATAGAGGAGACAGATAACAGAGAACTGGACAATAACCAGTAGGTATACCTATCTATTATAGAGACAGATAACAGAGAACTGGACAATAACCAGTAGGTATACCTATCTATAATATAGGAGACAGATAACAGAGAACTGGACAATAACCAGTAGGTATACCTATCTATAATAGAGACAGAGAACTGGACAATAACCGGTAGGTATACCTATCTATAATAGAGACAGATAACAGAGAACTGGACAATAACCAGTAGGTATACCTATCTATTATAGAGGAGACAGATAACAGAGAACTTGACAATAACCAGTAGGTATACCTATCTATAATAGAGACAGATAACAGAGAACTGGACAATAACCAGTAGGTATACCTATCTATAATAGAGACAGATAACAGAGAACTAGACAATAACCAGTAGGTATACCTATCTATAATAGAGACAGATAACAGAGAACTGGACAATAACCAGTAGGTATACATATATCTATAATAGAGACAGATAACAGAGAACTGGACAATAACCAGTAGGTATACCTATCTATAATATAGGAGACAGATAACAGAGAACTGGACAATAACCAGTAGGTATAACCATCTATAATATAGGAGACAGATAACAGAACTGGACAATAACCAGTAGGTATACCTATCTATAATATAGGAGACAGATAACAGAGAACTGGACAATAACCAGTAGGTATACCTATCTATAATATAGGAGACAGATAACAGAACTGGACAATAACCAGTAGGTATACCCATCTATAATATAGGAGACAGATAACAGAACTGGACAATAACCAGTAGGTATACCTATCTATAATATAGGAGACAGATAACAGAGAACTGGACAATAACCAGTAGGTATACCTATCTATAATATAGGAGACAGATAACAGAACTGGACAATAACCAGTAGGTATACCTATCTATAATAGAGGAGACAGATAACAGAGAACTGGACAATAACCAGTAGGTATACCTATCTATAATAGAGGAGACAGATAACAGAGAACTGGACAATAACCAGTAGGTATACCTATCTATAATAGAGACAGAGAACTGGACAATAACCAGTAGGTATACCTATCTATAATAGAGGAGACAGATAACAGAGAACTGGACAATAACCAGTAGGTATACCTATCTATAATAGAGACAGATAACAGAGAACTGGACAATAACCAGTAGGTATACCTATCTATAATAGAGACAGATAACAGAACTGGACAATAACCAGTAGGTATACCTATCTATAATAGAGACAGATAACAGAACTGGACAATAACCAGTAGGTATACCTATCTATAATAGAGACAGATAACAGAGAACTGGACAATAACCAGTAGGTATACCTATCTATAATAGAGACAGATAACAGAGAACTGGACAATAACCAGTAGGTATACCTATCTATAATAGAGGAGACAGATAACAGAGAACTGGACAATAACCAGTAGGTATACCTATCTATAATAGAGGAGACAGATAACCGAGAACTGGACAATAACCAGTAGGTATACCTATCTATAATAGAGGAGACAGATAACAGAGAACTGGACAATAACCAGTAGGTATACCTATCTATAATACAGACAGAGAACTGGACAATAACCAGTAGGTATACCTATCTATAATAGAGACAGATAACAGAGAACTGGACAATAACCAGTAGGTATACCTATCTATAATAGAGACAGAGAACTGGACAATAACCAGTAGGTATACCTATCTATTATAGAGACAGATAACAGAACTGGACAATAACCAGTAGGTATACCTATCTATAATAGAGACAGATAACAGAGAACTAGACAATAACCAGTAGGTATACCTATCTATAATAGAGACAGATAACAGAGAACTGGACAATAACCAGTAGGTATACCTATCTATAATAGAGACAGAGAACTGGACAATAACCAGTAGGTATACCTATCTATAATAGAGACAGATAACAGAGAACTGGACAATAACCAGTAGGTATACCTATCTATAATAGAGACAGATAACAGAGAACTGGACAATAACCAGTAGGTATACCTATCTATAATAGAGGAGACAGATAACAGAGAACTGGACAATAACCAGTAGGTATACCTATCTATAATAGAGGCAGATAACTGGACAATAACCAGTAGGTATACCTATCTATTATAGAGACAGATAACAGAGAACTGGACAATAACCAGTAGGTATACCTATCTATTATAGAGACAGATAACAGAGAACTGGACAATAACCAGTAGGTATACCTATCTATAATAGAGACAGAGAACTGGACAATAACCAGTAGGTATACCTATCTATAATAGAGACAGAGAACTGGACAATAACCAGTAGGTATACCTATCTATTATAGAGACAGATAACAGAGAACTGGACAATAACCAGTAGGTATACCTATCTATAATAGAGGAGACAGATAACAGAGAACTGGACAATAACCAGTAGGTATACCTATCTATAATAGAGGAGACAGATAACAGAGAACTGGACAATAACTAGTAGGTATACCTATCTAAAATAGAGGAGACAGATAACCGAGAACTACTTGTCATGTTTGGTATAACACCCATTACATCTACATCCTCGCCACAAATTATTTATCATTGCCTGTCCCAGAAATCAAACACTTGTATATTCTGTCACATCTCTCAACCTAAACTTTACTGGTGTTTACAATTATTGATTGATAATGACACAACAACTTCTGATCTCATTACAGCCACAGTATATATATATATACAGTCAAAACAACACCCGTGCTGACAATTAACATCACATACAAGAATTTTTACAGTTCAAGGAAAAAATCTATATATTCATACATCTTACCAGTGGCACAGCTGGGAGTTTTAAATATTTGATAAGAATTTAATTTAGTCTCATGAATATATCCTGTAGACCGATTCAGAACAATACATGTAGAGAAACCTTGATATATTGAGAGACTCAAGCTGTCTAGCTCGAGGTTAAATATAATTGTGAAAATATCATTGTTAATTAATTACCAAAGCAGTGTAATGGTAAATTTATACATTGGAAATATCGGTTCAAAACATGTTCCTTAGGCTCAGACTTTTTTTGAAATTCTTGTGTTGAAATATACTGCGACACACAGTATATGTCCATTTCATGTCAAAGTGACATCAACAAAATGCATTAAGATATGGAAATGCTACAGGAATTACATGCATTGTAAATACTGTTTAAAAAAACAATGGTGTCTGTCTTGGTAACAAATCTTTTTGTGTTATAACACCACGATGGTCCCCTGGGTTGTGTTATAACACCACGATGGTCCCCTGGGTTGTGCTATAACACCACGATGGTCCCCTGGGTTGTGTTATAACACCACGATGGTCCCCTGGGTTGTGTTATAACACCACGATGGTCCCCTGGGTTGTGTTATAACACCACGATGGTCCCCTGGGTTGTGTTATAACACCACGATGGTCCCCTGGGTTGTGTTATAACACCACGATGGTCCCCTGGGTTGTGTTATAACACCACGATGGTCCCCTGGGTTGTGTTATAACACCACGATGGTCCCCTGGGTTGTGTTATAACACCACGATGGTCCCCTGGGTTGTGTTATAACACCACGATGGTCCCCTGGGTTGTGTTATAACACCACGATGGTCCCCTGGGTTGTGTTATAACACCACGATGGTCCCCTCGGTTGTGTTATAACACTACGATGGTCCCCTGGGTTGTGTTATAACACTACGATGGTCCCCTGGGTTGTGTTATAACACCACGATGGTCCCCTGGGTTGTGTTATAACACCACGATGGTCCCCTGGGTTGTGTTATAACACAACGATGGTCCCCTGGGTTGTGTTATAACACTACGATGGTCCCCTGGGTTGTGTTATAACACTACGATGGTCCCCTGGGTTGTGTTATAACACTACGATGGTCCCCTGGGTTGTGGTCCCCTGGGTTGTGTTATAACACCACGATGGTCCCCTGGGTTGTGTTATAACACCACGATGGTCCCCTGGGTTGTGTTATAACACTATGATCGTCCCCTGGGTTGTGTTATAACACTACGATCGTCCCCTGGGTTGTGTTATAACACTACGATGGTCCCCTGGGTTGTGTTATAACACTACGATCGTCCCCTGGGTTGTGTTATAACACTACGATGGTCCCCTGGGTTGTGTTATAACACTACGATGGTCCCCTGGGTTGTGTTATAACACTACGATGGTCCCCTGGGTTGTGTTATAACACTACGATGGTCCCCTGGGTTGTGGTCCCCTGGGTTGTGTTATAACACTACGATGGTCCCCTGGGTTGTGTTATAACACCACGATGGTCCCCTGGGTTGTGTTATAACACAACGATGGTCCCCTGGGTTGTGTTATAACACTACGATGGTCCCCTCGGTTGTGTTATAACACTACGATGGTCCCCTGGGTTGTGTTATAACACTACGATGGTCCCCTGGGTTGTGGTCCCCTGGGTTGTGTTATAACACCACGATGGTCCCCTGGGTTGTGTTATAACACCACGATGGTCCCCTGGGTTGTGTTATAACACTACGATCGTCCCCTGGGTTGTGTTATAACACTACGATCGTCCCCTGGGTTGTGTTATAACACTACGATCGTCCCCTGGGTTGTGTTATAACACTACGATGGTCCCCTGGGTTGTGGTCCCCTGGGTTGTGTTATAACACCACGATGGTCCCCTGGGTTGTGTTATAACACTACGATGGTCCCCTGGGTTGTGTTATAACACTACGATGGTCCCCTGGGTTGTGTTATAACACCACGATGGTCCCCTGGGTTGTGTTATAACACTACGATGGTCCCCTGGGTTGTGTTATAACACTACGATGGTCCCCTGGGTTGTGTTATAACACCACGATGGTCCCCTGGGTTGTGTTATAACACTATGATGGTCCCCTGGGTTGTGTTATAACACTATGATGGTCCCCTGGGTTGTGTTATAACACCACGATCGTCCCCTGGGTTGTGTTATAACACCACGATCGTCCCCTGGGTTGTGTTATAACACCACGATGGTCCCCTGGGTTGTGTTATAACACTACGATGGTCCCCTGGGTTGTGTTATAACACTACGATGGTCTCCTGGGTTGTGTTATAACACTGATCAATTCTTGGCATTATGGCTTTTTAGAAGTCGTTTGATTTTTTTTAATGACACCAGATGAACAGACCAAAGACGAACGACGGACATTTGATGGAGGACGCTCCACCACAGCATCAGAACACTTGGTCCTTTTGGCCAGGTGAAATAAAAAAAAACTTATCTTGACCACCAAAAAAGCAAAATCCTCTATTGATTGTGGGTGGTCAGAGCATTAAGAGATCTGACCAGTATGGAAATCGGACAGACAGTATACTAATATATTAATCACCAAGTACTTAGCTCGGAGGCAATCTCATGATATCCCTTGACAAGCATAATTATCTTTCCTTCATGAATACATATCTGATGGACCCAGGGAAAAATTGCTCCATGCAGGAGCTGTAATACTTGGTATATACCAGTGAATATTGGTCTCTTCTCCAGACTGTTGGTGTAGAGTAAAACTTATTATAGCGAAGAGGCTTCATATAACTAATTTCCTTTCATGTTCTGTCATTTTATACATTACAAACCAACAACTTCCCCCTAATATAAAGATGGAAATTACTCCAGTACCCTTCAATCTTTTGTCACGAGAAATTGTAACCCAGAAGTCTAGAGCCGACTGTCCAATGTGCTCCATTTAATAACAACCAAACACAATTCCCTGACAAGCAGAAGTGTTTTCTCTCAATTTCCTGACAGGTCTCCTGAGAGATTTGAGTACCTCCATAATAACATTTGTGGAGATTTAATACAGTGACTGTTGCCCCTCAGCAGAATATCAATGGGTGGATGGAGAACAGAGATGTATATCCCCCTCTCGGTCATTGCCTTCTGGTCATTACCGGTCCCTAGACAACTCATTTTCTACAGTCAAGGTCGTATACTATGATGTCAAAGTCAAGCATGCACAACAGTGAATGTCAAGGTCATTCAGTCATATTTAAATGACACAGTTACAGCCAGTCACAATCATCAATAACATTTATCACCAAGAAATATCACGGATTCACTGAGAATTACCAGGATATAAACAAATGTCAAGTTAAATCAACTGAAAACACACATGGCTTTAATTAGCATTATCATTCACTTAGATTAGCATTATATAAACTTTTTATATCAAGGTCAGGGTCAACAGGTGAAAGAAGCATATATACAAAGATCAAGGTACATCATCAATACACTTTTGTATATATATATAAATATGTGAAGGTTTTAATAGCCAATTAACAACCAGAAACATCAAAGACAAACCAATTCATTCAATCAGAAGTCCAGGTGTAAACAAAAATGTACTCTGTCAATCACTCAAAGGTCAAGGTCATGTGACTGATTATGTACTCTAATGCCATTGACTTCCTATGAAGAAAGGTTAATTTGTACTTTGTACTAATGACCATGTTAATGAGGACACCTACAGCTACATTTGTATTCATTGCATTCAGGATTCGTCTCTCTTACTGGACAAGGCTAATGACTTCATTTATCTACAGGGTGACTTTTGTGGCCTGGAATGACATACATGTAGAATGTAGATGTTCTGGACATTTTTCTTACTTCTCCTTACTATGTGTGTACGACAGTAAGACCACACCTTACAATAAGCCCAACCCCTACAAATGTTATTACATTTTCCTACAATAAGCCTACCCCTACAAATGTTATTACGTTGTCCTACAATAAGCCTACCCCTACAAATGTTATTACATTGTCCTACAATAAGCCCAACCCCTACAAATGTTATCACGTTGTCCTACAATAAGCCCAACCCCTACAAATGTTATCATAAAGGATACAAGGGCCATAACTCTATAACAAACACCTCAACCAAGACAAAGATACAAGGGCCATAACTGTATCAAAAACATCTCACCCAAAGTAGGAAAGGGAAATAACTCTAAAAAGCTTTAAAGTGAGCTAACTCTAACATGCATTGGTTTTAGCGAATGACTCTGAGCAGATTAGGAGATATATGTGTACCACATGAAGATGATTCCTGTAGAGTCTTGAAGGCAAAAAGTGTTTGATCTCCAGATCTACACAGTTTCTTGACTACAGTACAGTCAATAAACAAGCCGGTGTACCGGTGTCAATCTATCGTGTAATTTGGGGTTTCAAACTTTAATTCTGGGTTCAGATGCCCACATTCCAACTGATTTTCTCTTTTAATGTCCTATTGATTTCTTCTAATTGCAATGTTTTCAATTTCAAGAATGAAAAAAAATTTAAAAATGAAAAAAAGAAATGAAGAGAACAAAGATTTAATGACAGGTATGAGACTTGTGCCTGGCTCTACAGGGAGTTTTGGAGCCCTAGGGCCTGATTACGCCTGCAAATAAATAGGCTGCCAACAAGTCAGGCCTTCTCAGAAAACCAGCTTCTTATACCAGTGGATGTTTACCCCACAAGGGGGTGTACACTGAGCATTTTAAAGTGATAACATAGCATCGTGATTGATTCAGACACTTATCTACTTTCTCTGATGAGTTAACTTTCTTTCAATTTTTTCACCAAATGAAAAATAAACAGTCTATTATCTATAAACCAAAATAAAAAATCAATAACAGTACAGCTCTAGCAGTTATACACTGAATGTTTTCTTTGATAAGGAATGATATAACAGGTAAAGCAGCTTCCCAGTAGTATCTGGTAGTCTAGCTGGTACCTTAAGAGATATGTAAATAATTATACTTCATATCCAACAAGACTCCAACTATTCACTTTTTTTTTTAATTATTATTTTTGTTGATTTTAAGAAAAAGATGAAAATTTTTCCTCCCAACAAGAAATATCCACCATTGTTTTTATTTATTAAATTAAATAATTGATAACAGCAGTTCTGAACCAGACTGGCTTGATGAACAATCGTTTTTTTTTTTTTTTTAAGGAGAAGAGACTTTTAACTCTTCCAGCCCCATCACGGCTTATTGATAAATGTCCCAACAACCCCGAGACTGACTTTGGCCATGTGCCCAGGCCCCAACTGTTTGGTTTGTTTTTGTTTAAGCCAGGGTCATTTAAGGACGTGCCAGGTTTTGGAGGTGAAGGAAAGCTGGAGTACCCGGAGAAAAACCACCGGCCTACGGTCAGTACCTGGCAACTGCCCCACGTAGGTTTCGAACTTGCAACCCAGTGGTGGAGGGCTAGTGATAAAGTGTCGGTATACCTTAACCACTCGGCCACCGCGGATAATGTATACTGACCAGTGGTCACAGGTTGGCTTGTTTTTTAAAAATGCTTTTTGATAATTATAGCAAGAAGGGGAAAAAAATAGAAAAATTTATTTCCTTTGTGTTTGTGGTTTCTCTAAATCATAGTTGATACAAAAAAAAGTTTACAAAAATAACAAAAATAAACCCCAGACCTATTAAGTACATTGTGAACCTACACATCAAGTACAAATATTGTTATTAATTTCTCTCTAAAATTTCCAAGTTTTAAGGGGAAATAAATATTTTATCATATAAATACTTTGTAATAAAAGGTTTTTTTCAGGTAAAATCCAAAGTAGAGTTACAGCATACTTAAATGTGAAAAAAGCTAGATACTAACTTAAGTATTTGATGCATATGCATTTTTCAGCTTGTAAATATGGTGTATGTTGTACACATACCTTGTCAATAATGATGATTTCTTATAACTAAATTGGTTCATCATTTTTGTTTTTTCATTGCCCTCCCCCCTTCTTTATTTCATTCTGGGGAAATGCGGATTTTGAGATGCCAATAGATACTTTTGGGTAACTTGGGTGGCCTTGAAAATGTTTGTGTAAGCCTTGAAAACAACTATTTTAGATTTGGAGATTTCAACCAAAGATTTCTCGGCAGATGAAACAGGGTACAGGACCAGGATTTCCCATGGAATCGTAAATTTCTAATGTAGAGAACTGGGTAAAATGAATGGCCTTGTCATTCCAGCTAGGGGCAGTCTATCCACGACCCTAGTAGTGGTACACTCAGAATCATTCTGTGTCTGAGCTTCAAACAACATCTATGTTTGAGTCTTATTTGTATTGTAACATAGCCATATACTCATTGCATGAGTGTCAAGGTCATGAAATCTTTGCAATCAAATCTCTGACATTCCTCTGTGGAGCTGTCACTATTTAATCCTACAATGTCATGCGCCGCCATGTTCGCACCGCCATGTTTTACGTTTGAATGAATAAAGGTGAAGGCAAAACCCACCTAAAAAAAGCTTTTCTTTAGGTGTATCGGCCAATCAAATCTCAGTAAACAACCCACCATACTGTTTCGTAAAACCTTCTCTGATTGGACAAATCAGAGAGATTTGCTTTGGAATGCTATTTTGTATCTAATCGTAGCAAACGTAACGCAAGGTTTTAGACCGCCTGTATACGGGATTGGCCATTTACAACAGCATTGGGAGAATGCATGTATGCAGAATCAGGCCTGCAGAAGGGTTTGTAAATATCACACATAGACAACAAGGGATCGACAGAAAAAGAGTTAAGAGATAAGTAACAACATAATGTTAAAGTATTCAGGCACAAGACACCAACAATACAGATACTCAATGAAAACATGGAATCTTTTTCACAGTAGTATTAATTTACATAATCCCATCCATATTATTCAGCCTACTTTCATTAACGCCTATTATCCTTGGACAGAAGAATCATTACACCAGAATGCTGGCTGTCCCAAATGAATTGCATGTAGTTGGTCATGTTTTTTATAGAGGGCCATGGTGATTGATACTAATTAGACGTACAAGGAAATGTTACCGAGGACACAGGCGTTGAAGACAAATTTGTGACAATATCATGGTTAACCATGAGCTTCCATTTCAAAGCTGTGACTACTCCATCAGTGTGTAAAGTGTTAAGTGGCCCACATCGATTGGGTCCTGTTGCTTGCTGCCCTATGTCTAGTCTGGGATTTGGCTATCCTGCCAAAACTGTGGTCATCTGACCCAGCCAACAGTGGTCATCCGTTCCAGCCAATAGTTGTTATCTGTCCCAGCCAACAGTGGCCATTCGTTCCAACCAACAGTGGTCATCCGACCAAGCCAACAGTGGTCATCCGTCCTGGACAAATGTCAGGACCATAGCTGTTATGGTTCTATTTCAAATTGTTTGAAAGATTTTAACATGCTTGACCTTTTTGATCTTGAATGAATGTGAGAAACATAATAAATTAACCAACATAATGACAAACTTCCATATCGTCCAACAAATGTCATGACCAAGGACCTAAGCTTCATCATGTAGGTCATTAACTTTGTGTTTCATATTTGAACTTGTGACCCTTCAGTAGGTCTTAATAACTTACTCGAAAACAATGTTACCTTGACCCCCTGACTCATGATAAGTTAGATAAATCCTTTAAAGATGCAATGACTTGTGATCTTTAACAAATGTCAAGGTCATTTAGATTGTTGACAACCCTATATCCCTGTTAACTACTGGCCAAATACCATGACCCCAGACCTTACAGATTTTAGATAAAGAAGTGGAAATGTTAATTGTTTAAAGACAACATACAAGAACAACGACAGATAGCAATGTGCTGGATGTAGCTAGAAAGGTTTTCTACCCTTCTGTCAACTTAACCAAAACCTAGGTGTCAGTCTAATGGATCCTTTATCCAGGACATTTTGTCTTATAAAGAGAATAATAAAGTTCTTTTGCAATAATATAGAAAGTTTTTTTGTTTATAACTTAACACATCAATTGTAACAGATAGTTTGTCAAAGACACTGAAACATATTCATGAAAAAATATAAACCTTACAAGACAACCCAATCACCTTAGGAGAAATCACACACGAGCACTTCAGTGGTCTTAGTATAATACATCTGGAACATGGTGTAATTTGATTTACAGTAATCAGGAAGGCTTGTGTTTATCAATAATTGAGAGTAATTAACTGGAAAAGAAGAAAATAGCTATGATTTCTAGAATGACTCTTGACTCTCACATAATGTTGTAGAAGATACAACACTGGAAATGTGTTTATTCACAAGCTGGATACATATCACTGAACTACCTGGTAGGCTTGCTGACACTGTACACATTTACACACGACAAACAGACAGATTGAATAGATTTCATGTGACAAACTTCTTGACAGGAAAAATTCAAATCTGCCAACCAAACAACAGATAAACCATGTGATGATACTACCACGATCACTGTTTCCATGGCAACAACTCATCATTTATGTTTTTACACCAGACAATGTGTCACATTTGACCATTCCCTGAGTTTTAGTAAGACAGTACATGTGTGTATCAAGGGACACACCAATGGTATGTCTTAGTAAGACATCTATACATACTAACACATCCATTATACATCTATATATAGAGATATAGCAATGAAACTTTTTATATTAAAGAATCTCGTAAGATGGAATTTCAAGTGTTCATGCTATTTTGCAAAATTGTATTCTTATATTGAAGAAGTTAAGCTGACAAGGCTTTTGAGTATCCTAACATTTCCTAAGAACTGATTAGAAGTTAAGCTGACAAGGCTTCTGAGTATCTTAACATTTACTAAGAACTGATTAGAAGTTAAGCTGTCAAGGCTTTTGAGTATCCTAACATTTCCTAAGAACTGATTCACACCTTTGCACCAGTAATCCTGAGAGAATTCTGTATCTCCTGCCTTGGAGTGTCCCCTGGGGACCAGAATACATCTGTAGAAATCAATAGCAGGGCAGGTAAGGTAGCATTGTCCATGTAGTGTAGTAAAAAGAGTGTCGTTGACTTCACTGATCATCACACCAAATCTACATCAACTAGTAATGAAAGTTTATTGTCCGACTACTGGTGTCGGTGGACGTCAGACTACTGGTGTCGGTGGACGTCAGACTACTGGTGTCGGTGGACGTCAGACTACTGGTGTCGGTGGACGTCAGACTACTGGTGTCGGTGGACGTCAGACTACTGGTGTCGGTGGACTTCAGACTACTGGTGTCGGTGGGCGTCAGACTACTGGTGTCGGTGGACGTCAGACTACTGGTGTCGGTGGGCGTCAGACTACTGGTGTCGGTGGACGTCAGACTACTGGTGTCGGTGGACGTCAGACTACTGGTGTCGGTGGACGACTACTGGTGTCGGTGGACGTCAGACTACTGGTGTCGGTGGACGTCAAGACCACTGGTGTCGGTGGACGTCAGACTACTGGTGTCGGTGGACGTCAGACTACTGGTGTTGGTGGACGTCAGACTACTGGTGTCGGTGGACGACTACTGGTGTCGGTGGACGTCAGACTACTGGTGTCGGTGGACGTCATCCTCTCAGACAACAAAGCACACTCTTCTTATTAACAACAGGTTGGAATCTTACCAGTGTAAAGAGACCTTCTCAAAGTAACAACAAGCTAACATCTCCCAATAGCAACCACAAACTAACTTTACAACTCCCCATAGGAACTGTCCCCATAGGAAATGTAAACAAAACCGACAACTCATAGCAAACTAACTTTACAACTCCTCATAGGAAATGTAAACAAAACTGACAACTCATAGCGAACTAACTTTACAACTCCTCATAGGAAATGTAAACAAAAGTGACAACTCATAGCAAACTAACTTTACAACTCTCCATAGGAACCGTCCCCATAGGAACCGTAAACAAAACTGACAACTCATAGCGAACTAACTTTACAACTCCCTATAGGAACCGTCCCCATAGGAACCGTAAACAAATGTGACAACTCGTAGCAAACTAACTTTACATGTCCTCAAAACAACTACAAACATTATTTTTAAAAGTACCACTGACTAATAGATACAGGCCAATGTTTGTATGCATAAAATAATCTTGGTTGCATCTACAGTACCTTCCTGTAATTATATTTAAATCATATAATTATTTACTTAATCATGGTTTTGGTGTTATGTTAACTCTCGAAACCTAGTAAACATCAGTCTCCAGGCTCTGAATAGCCTGCTATAGACACAGGATGGTACCACCAGTGACCAAGATATGTAGTAAGGGAAGCAACTCTTACAATATTAACTTCCTATTATATATATTTTCTCAGACAAAATGTAGCAATAGACAATAGAGTAATGTCCATTGTAGGTGGTCATTATATACCTCCTTCCTACCGATATACCTATCACATCAACATGGTATTCTTTGGTGTGGTTCTTCCCAGCAGGTTTTACAAATATCAAAATAAGTTTAGACTATCTACACTTACGTCTGTGACAGATTTGTATTTTGAGTGTGACGTTCATCAGACTATGAAGCAAATGCTCTGATTACCCTCAGCCTGACTTGATAAAGACTATCAATCTTCATCACTCTTTTGGCCCATATGCTTAGTTCTCAAATTTGCAAAATTGCATTACCAAATATGTGACACACAAATGTGATAAAAGCTTTTTAATAACAGAACACTTTCCAAGGTCATTCTCTCTGTTGTCTGTTTAAATTGCTAACCCTCTCCACGTAATGATAACAAATGTACAATTAACCTAGTAATGAAATCCTCAGTTTCACTTTTCGAACAACAATTTTCTCCATGGTGATCATTTAGGCTCTTTGCCACAAAACAGATTTGTGGAACCGCACTCACTGCAGGTCAATACAGTTCATACACCCAACGAAAAAACCTCCTGTACCCAACGAGTCACTATCAATATTTTACAAATAAATCAAGACTTAATTATTTAAGGTAATTAAATTGTTCTGAATTCAAAGAAAGTCTACGATAATGTATACATATGCAAGTGTGAACCTGCACCTACCAGCCAAACACTGTATAGTTTGTCTCCAATCTGAGTCTTAAATTTAGTCAGAAGTCTTGTTTCCAATCCGAGTCAAAAATCTGTCTCCAATCCGAGTCAAAAGTCTGTCTCCAATCTGAGTCAAAAGTCTGTCCCCAATCTGAGTCAGAAGTTTCTCTCCAATCTGAGTCAAAAGACTGTCTCTAATCTGAGTCCAAAGTTTGTTTCCAATCCGAGTCAAAAATCTGTGTCCAATCTGAGTCAAAAATCTGTCTCCAATCTGAGTCAAAAGTCTGTCTCCAATCTGAGTCAGAAGTTTGTCTCTAATCCGAGTCAAAAATCTGTCTCCAATCTGAGTCAAAAATCTGTCTCCAATCTGTGCAAAATGTCTGTTTCCCATCTGTGGGAGAAGTCTGTCGGTCTCCATTCGATGTCGGAAATCTGTCTCTAATCAGAATCAAAAACTGTATCTAACCTGAGAATCTGTCTGCAATTTGAGTAAAAATTCAGCAACTTCCAAATCTGAGCGAAAACCTGTCACCAGTCTAGGGAAAAAGGCCATAAATACTACATCAGACAAAATGTATAGTGTATGCTGAGACAAGAATCCCCCACACCACCCCCACCCACCCTCACCCCCAGTCCAGATAAATTTAGGCCAATATCTGTGGTGACACAATATCTTTATATCTGTGGGAATAAAATATTAGCTGTGAGAGAGACAATAGCCCTATCTGAAGTCAGCCATTTTAATGCCTGGTGTCCTATACAAGCTAAGTCTGTCCATTAGATGACATGAGATCACAGAGAAGCCATCCTCTGACACCACAGGGACCTAACAATTCAAACATTATCATCCCCTCATCACCACACGATCAGTCAGCGACGGCAATAATCTCTCCAGCCATCAGCTAAAATATCAACGTAACAATGTAAATATATCCTCAATCAGGGGAATGGAGAGTTTTGAGAAAGTGAGAGACTCTGCGGGACCATCCCATCACCACCGTGTTCTCTGTATCTAGCTTGTTATTAGCTCAGAGTGGTATCACTGATAATTCAATTGTGCGATACGATCCCCCTTACGATGACTAGCAGGGGATGCCATCGATACTGTCACATGTAATGGTACAAGCACGGCCTAATTTAGTTTATTAGATGCCTAATGGTTTCTTTTTCCAGGAAGTGAATTCAATGAGAACCATTTTATTCTGGAATATCTTGTATCATTGAACAGCGATTTATTTTCTAGCTGGTGCGTTCTGCTTCATTTGCATGGTGTAGAATCTGGTTAACACTTCTGATTGAGAGATGATCCTGTATTATTGTAAACCACGACTGACTCGTAGAAGAATATCTCACTGATTCACTGCTAGAGTAAACTGGGGACCACTATCGTGTACATCACTTAGTCTGTGTTCCACTAAACAGTTCCCCACAAATCAACCAAGAAGCCATTTCAGTCCAACCCTCTCTGACTCAAAACTTCTTAGGAAAACGGAGATCAAAACTTAAAATATGGCAGAAATCCTTTAAATCTATTACAAAGTGACAAGTTCAAAATGTTGAAGAGGAAAACCTACATGCAATAAAACCCCTAAACCTTTGAAGCAGCATTCAGTGATGTGTATTTACATATATATATACATGTCACGAAACAAAATGTATGACACATTCTTTTCTTACGCTACAAAGAGAAGCCATACTATGATCAGATTACAGAGGCCACACAACGTTGGTAATACCAACATGGAATAGTCTGTGGCCTGTATATCACCTCTTCACCCACACCAATCCCCATATATCTTTCCATGTATACTCTGGGATTGTACAAAATGAAGAAACTACCATATTTAGCCACAATAAGCCAAGGCAATCATGGGCAATAAACAACCTACAATATTTATCCACAGTAAGCCCAGGGAATAATGGGAAATAAACAACCTACCATATTTACCCTCAATAACCCCAGGGAATCATGGGAAATAAACAACCTACCATATATACCCACAATAAGCCCAGGCAATCATGGGAAATAAACAACCTACATATATACCCACAATAAGCCAAGGGGATCGTATAAAATAAACAATCGTATAAAATAAACAACCTACCATTTTTACCGAAAATAAGCCCATGGTATGGGGAAAATAAACATATTAAAATGTCAACAGTGACCTTGACCTTAACCAATAAACCTGAAACTAAAGCTTTATCCCATAAGCCAATGGGCTCGTAGGAAATAAACAACCTACCATTATTATCCTATAATAAGCCAAGGGGCTCATATGGAATAAACAACCTTCCATAACTATCCTCCAATAAGCCAAGGGGCTCATAGGAAATAAACAACCTACCATAATTATCCTCCAATAAGTTAAGGGGCTCATAAGAAATAAACAACCTTCCATAACTATCCTCCAATAAGCCAAGGGGCTCATATGAAATAAACAACTTAACATAATTATCCTCTGATAAGCCCAGGGGCTCATATGAAATAAACAACTTACCATACTTATCCTCCAATAAGCCCAGGAGCAAAATGTATATTTATTTTTTTTAACTTAACTACAGAAGACATAGGACGGCTTGTTACCAAGCAATAGTTTATTCCTAATAAATGGAGACAAACACTATAAATAATAGGATTTGTAGCATGGAGCCTATCAATACCATCCATCTGCTTTAGTCGATAATTTATACAAACTGATATAAGTTTCTCCACAGATACATTAATCATATATAAACAAATAGAAACAGAAGAGATTCTGATATACCACTCATTACTTTTATCTCAAATTGTCAGGCTCAAAACATAGTTTCATTAACCAGACCAGCAACAGTTTCAATCTGTTTTGTTTATTTTCCTCTTGACAGTTCAAATTTCTGATATGTTATCAAAAGTTTCAAAGCAAGAGAATGTAAGTTTTTGCAGAAATCTTGAAGAAAAAAAAACAATTATTAAAGAAGCTGTGGAATAATAATCCCACACCAGTACAATACTACATAGTAACGCTGTTCCCAGGATTTCCACAAAGATTCTCAACACCTAAGATATCCTTGTAGACTCTCCGATCCACCATGGGGGTACCTCGGACAGAATTACAGAATCAATAAGCCTATCAGCAGTAATCTGTTTTACAAAAGGGATCACATTTCCCCTCACCAATATCCTTACTATAAAATTGATTTGTCGGCGCCGGTTCTAGGGTTTTTGATTTCCCAATGTACATTTCTACCTTAATTGCCCAAATAATATTGTCTGGGGGCTCTCCCCTGACTCTCCCATTCAATGTCATCAGTTTCACCGTAGTGTCTGGTGCCAGGGTGTGATGGTCACACTCTGATTATGCTATCACAGGACACTCAATCATCTTCTTAAAAAGGAGTTTCCTTGTTTCTGATTACCTCCCCTTATCAAAATTAGTACTATCAGACTTTTATAATCTCTCGTTATCAAGATAGTTACTTCATATTATCTCCCCTTATCAAAATAGTACTTTCTGATTATCTCCCCTTACCCAAATAGTACTTTCTGATTATCTCCCCTTATCAAAACAGTACTTTCTGATTATCTCCCCTTGCCCAAATAGTACTTTCTGATTATCTCCCCTTGCCCAAATAGTACTTTCTGATTATCTCCCCTTGCCCAAATAGTACTTTCTGATTATCTCCCCTTACCCAAATAGTACTTTTCTGATTATATGCCCTTTGCAAAATTATACCATCTGGCCCCAGATTCAGTAACATTCCATAACTTAAGGACATCCATTAACTTAAAATTTCCCATCAGACAGCATTCTAGAATTCAAGGCAAGTTCCTTAACCAAGATTTGTTCTCTAAATCCAATCATATTTTCCTTTAATTAGGTATTTCCTTAAGTTGAGTAACACTGATGAAACAGGGCCTGGTTATCTCCCCTTACCTACATATATACTTGATTCTCTTTTCGATTATACAATGATGACCAGTACATTGTATGCCATAAATCCGAAAAGAGCTCGTGATGACACATCTACTTTGGTTTCGCTCGGAATAATTAGAATCTTACATGGGTCTGTTCTGTGGACAAGCCCTGGGCTTGCCTGCCAAACTCTTACACTCTGTTTGAGATATCCCTGTCCACAGTTCAGACCAATGTTTATGAAGTATATGAGACAAACCTATCCCATCCCTAGTCACCAAGTGATCACCCTCCCTAGTCACCACGCGACACAGATCTATCCCATCCCTAGTCACCACGCGACACAGATCTATCCCATCCCTAGTCACCACCCGACACAGATCTATCCCATCCCTAGTCACCACGCGACACAGATCTATCCCATCCCTAGTCACCACGCGACACAGATCTATCCCATCCCTAGTCACCACGGGACACAGATCTATCCCATCCCTAGTCACCACACGACACAGATCTATCCCATCCCTAGTCACCACACGACACAGATCTATCCCATCCCTAGTCACCACGCGACACAGATCTATCCCATCCCTAGTCACCACACGACACAGATCTATCCCATCCCTAGTCACCACACGACACAGATCTATCCCATCCCTAGTCCCCACACGACAGAGATCTATCCCATCCCTAGTCACCACGTGACACAGATCTATCCCATCCCTAGTCACCACACGACACAGATCTATCCCATCCCTAGTCACCACACGACACAGATCTATCCCATCCCTAGTCACTACGTGACACAGATCTATCCCATCCCTAGTCACCACACGACACAGATCTATCCCATCCCTAGTCACCACACGACACAGATCTATCCCATCCCTAGTCACCACACAACACAGATCTATCCCATCCCTAGTCACCACACGACACAGATCTATCCCATCCCTAGTCACCACACGACACAGATCTATCCCATCCCTAGTCACCACACGACACAGATCTATCCCATCCCTAGTCACCACGTGACACAGATCTATCCCATCCCTAGTCACCACACAACACAGATCTATCCCATCCCTAGTCACCACACGACACAGATCTATCCCATCCCTAGTCACCACGGGACACAGATCTATCCCATCCCTAGTCACCACACGACACAGATCTATCCCATCTCTAGTCCCCACGTGACACAGATCTATCCCATCCCTAGTCACCACACGACACAGATCTATCCCATCCCTAGTCACCACCTGACACAGATCTATCCCATCCCTAGTCACCACGTGACACAGATCTATCCCATCCCTAGTCACCACGCGACACAGATCTATCCCATCCCTAGTCACCACACGACACAGATCTATCCCATCCCTAGTCACCACGTGACACAGATCTATCCCATCCCTAGTCACCACACGACACAGATCTATCCCATCCCTAGTCACCACGGGACACAGATCTATCCCATCCCTAGTCACCACACGACACAGATCTATCCCATCCTTAGTCACCACGCGACACAGATCTATCCCATCCCTAGTCACCACACGACACAGATCTATCCCATCCCTAGTCACCACACGACACAGATCTATCCCATCCCTAGTCACCACCCGACACAGATCTATCCCATCCCTAGTCACCACACGACACAGATCTATCCCATCCCTAGTCACCACACGACACAGATCTATCCCATCCCTAGTCACCACACGACACAGATCTATCCCATCCCTAGTCACCACACGACACAGATCTATCCCATCCCTAGTCACCACACGACACAGATCTATCCCATCCCTAGTCACCACGCGACACAGATCTATCCCATCCCTAGTCACCACACGACACAGATCTATCCCATCCCTAGTCACCACACGACACAGATCTATCACATCCCTAGTCACCACGGGACACAGATCTATCCCATCCCTAGTCACCACACGACATATCTATCCCATCCCTAGTCACCACGTGACACAGATCTATCCCATCCCTAGTCACCACGGGACACAGATCTATCCCATCCCTAGTCACCACACGACACAGATCTATCCCATCCCTAGTCACCACACGACACAGATCTATCCCATCCCTAGTCACCACGCGACACAGATCTATCCCATCCCTAGTCACCACACGACACAGATCTATCCCATCCCTAGTCACCACACGACACAGATCTATCCCATCCCTAGTCCCCACACGACAGAGATCTATCCCATCCCTAGTCACCACGTGACACAGATCTATCCCATCCCTAGTCACCACACGACACAGATCTATCCCATCCCTAGTCACCACACGACACAGATCTATCCCATCCCTAGTCACTACGTGACACAGATCTATCCCATCCCTAGTCACCACACGACACAGATCTATCCCATCCCTAGTCACCACACGACACAGATCTATCCCATCCCTAGTCACCACACAACACAGATCTATCCCATCCCTAGTCACCACACGACACAGATCTATCCCATCCCTAGTCACCACACGACACAGATCTATCCCATCCCTAGTCACCACACGACACAGATCTATCCCATCCCTAGTCACTACGTGACACAGATCTATCCCATCCCTAGTCACCACACAACACAGATCTATCCCATCCCTAGTCACCACACGACACAGATCTATCCCATCCCTAGTCACCACGGGACACAGATCTATCCCATCCCTAGTCACCACACGACACAGATCTATCCCATCTCTAGTCCCCACGTGACACAGATCTATCCCATCCCTAGTCACCACACGACACAGATCTATCCCATCCCTAGTCACCACCTGACACAGATCTATCCCATCCCTAGTCACCACGTGACACAGATCTATCCCATCCCTAGTCACCACGCGACACAGATCTATCCCATCCCTAGTCACCACACGACACAGATCTATCCCATCCCTAGTCACTACGTGACACAGATCTATCCCATCCCTAGTCACCACACGACACAGATCTATCCCATCCCTAGTCACCACGGGACACAGATCTATCCCATCCCTAGTCACCACACGACACAGATCTATCCCATCCTTAGTCACCACGCGACACAGATCTATCCCATCCCTAGTCACCACACGACACAGATCTATCCCATCCCTAGTCACCACACGACACAGATCTATCCCATCCCTAGTCACCACCCGACACAGATCTATCCCATCCCTAGTCACCACACGACACAGATCTATCCCATCCCTAGTCACCACACGACACAGATCTATCCCATCCCTAGTCACCACACGACACAGATCTATCCCATCCCTAGTCACCACACGACACAGATCTATCCCATCCCTAGTCACCACACGACACAGATCTATCCCATCCCTAGTCACCACGCGACACAGATCTATCCCATCCCTAGTCACCACACGACACAGATCTATCCCATCCCTAGTCACCACACGACACAGATCTATCACATCCCTAGTCACCACGGGACACAGATCTATCCCATCCCTAGTCACCACACGACATATCTATCCCATCCCTAGTCACCACGTGACACAGATCTATCCCATCCCTAGTCACCACGTGACACAGATCTATCCCATCCCTAGTCACCACACGACACAGATCTATCCCATCCCTAGTCACCACACGACACAGATCTATCCCATCCCTAGTCACCACACGACACAGATCTATCCCATCCCTAGTCACCACACAACACAGATCTATCCCATCCCTAGTCACCACACGACACAGATCTATCCCATCCCTAGTCACCACACAACATATCTATCCCATCCCTAGTCACCACGTGACACAGATCTATCCCATCCCTAGTCACCACACGACACAGATCTATCACATCCCTAGTCACCACGGGACACAGATCTATCCCATCCCTAGTCACCACACGACATATCTATCCCATCCCTAGTCACCACGTGACACAGATCTATGCCATCCCTAGTCACCACGTGACACAGATCTATCCCATCCCTAGTCACCACACGACACAGATCTATCCCATCCCTAGTCACCACACAACACAGATCTATCCCATCCCTAGTCACCACACGACACAGATCTATCCCATCCCTAGTCACCACGTGACACAGATCTATCCCATCCCTAGTCACCACACAACACAGATCTATCCCATCCCTAGTCACCACACAACACAGATCTATCCCATCCCTAGTCACCACACGACATATCTATCCCATCCCTAGTCACCACGCGACACAGATCTATCCCATCCCTAGTCACCACACGACACAGATCTATCCCATCCCTAATCACCACACGACACAGATCTATCCCATCCCTAATCACCACACGACACAGATCTATCCCATCCCTAGTCACCACACAACACAGATCTATCCCATCCCTAGTCACCACACGACACAGATCTATCCCATCCCTAGTCACCACGTGACACAGATCTATCCCATCCCTAGTCACCACACAACACAGATCTATCCCATCCCTAGTCACCACCCGACACAGATCTATCACATCCCTAGTCACAACAGGACACAGATCTATCCCATCCCTAGTCACCACACGACACAGATCTATCCCATCCCTAGTCACCACACGACACAGATCTATCCCATCTCTAGTCACCACACGACACAGATCTATCCCATCCCTAGTCACCACGTGACACAGATCTATCCCATCCCTAGTCACCACACGACACAGATCTATCCCATCCCTAGTCACCACACGACACAGATCTATCCCATCCCTAGTCACCACGTGACACAGATCTATCCCATCCCTAGTCACCACGTGACACAGATCTATCCCATCCCTAGTCACCACACGACACAGATCTATCCCATCCCTAGTCACCACACGACACAGATCTATCCCATCCCTAGTCACCACGGGACACAGATCTATCCCATCCCTAGTCACCACACGACACAGATCTATCCCATCCCTAGTCACCACGTGACACAGATCTATCCCATCCCTAGTCACCACACGACACAGATCTATCCCATCCCTAGTCACCACGTGACACAGATCTATCCCATCCCTAGTCACCACGCGACACCAATCTATCCCATCCCTAGTCACCACACAACATAGATCTATCCCATCCCTAGTCACCACAGGACACAGATCTATCCCATCCCTAGTCACCACAGGACACAGATCTATCTAAAACTACCCGCCAAGGAACATTGAAAAGTTTAATGATTATATATTACTAAACAGGGAACCCTAAATAATGGAGTTGAGATTCTCATAAATACTGATCGTCTTGACCTACTGCCAATCTCTATCACTATTGCCTCGTCTCTGTACCAGCGTAATGTTTTCCCTGACCTCCACATCCAAATCAATAATCAGGAAATGAAAGTTTCACTACAAGGTAGCAACGGAGTTGGTTGTTTCATCATGATTGACAGCCATGCGATTAGCTAATCAGTCTCAAAAACTAGCTTGTTGACATGTATAAACAGAATGTGGAGGATATAGAGGAGTCAGAACCAGCACAGAAGAGGAAGTCAGTCAAAAACCATATCAACACGTGGAAGTCAGTCAAAAACCATATCAACACGAGGCAGTCCTTTAAAAACCATATCAACACGAGGCAGTCCGTCAAAAACCATATCAACACGAGGCAGTCCGTCAAAAACCATATCAACACGAGGAAATCAGTCCAAAACCATATCAAGACAAGGAAATCAGTCAAAAACCATATCAACACGAGGCAGTCCGTCAAAAACCATATCAACACGAGGAAATCAGTCAAAAACCATATCAAATGTCACAGAAAAATACTGTTAAATAAACGTTATTCAATTCATGCATACTTCTTTGTTTCATGCATTACCAAAATCACTTTTTCTTAGTTGAAGTCCTCTGCTTTTTACCTTCCTAAATAGCACTAGATCAAGAGATCTAGTAATGGGTTTTTTTCTCCCTAACCCTCAATAATTTAAGATAACTATTCACACATACACATCATTCTTTTAAGTATCCATATATCTATACAAGGAATACATTTTCTCGCTCCTTTTGGATACACTCTATATAACTACCCCAAACTGTAGACATAACTCAATCCAGTCAGACGCTTTGCCATTTTAAAACCTGAAAAATGTACTGATAGAGTGCAATAAATAGTTACAATGTTCTCTAACAATATCAGAGAACATACGCAGCACACTACTGTAAAAACCAGCTGTCAATAGAGTCGACATTTGATGAAGTCTCTGTATAAACCTTACATACCCCGAGAGATTTTTGTAGTAGTAACACTGTATATTGTATTATAGAATTTATCTGTTTCTGTCCTAAAGCTTAACCATGTATCAGTCTTGTGTAAAGGATTTATCTGTTTCTGTCCTGTTTCTGTCCTGTTTCTGTCCTAAAGCTTCACCATGTATCAGTCTCGTGTAAAGGATTTATCTGTTTCTGTCTTGTTTCTGTCCTAAAGCTTTACCATGTATCAGTCTCGTGTAAAGGATTTATCTGTTTCTGTCCTAAAGCTTGACCATATATCAGTCTCGTGTAAAGGATTGATCTGTTTCTGTCTTGTTTCTGTCCTAAAGCTTGACCATGTATCAGTCTCGTGTAAAGGATTTATCTGTTTCTGTCCTAAAACTTTACCATGTATCAGTCTCGTGTAAAGGAATTATCTGTTTCTGTCCTAAAGCTTGACCATGTATCAGTCTTGTGTAAAGGATTTATCTGTTTCTGTCCTAAAGCTTGACCATGTATCAGTCTCGTGTAAAGGATTCATCTGTTTCTGTCCTAAAGCTTGACCATGTATCAGTCTTGTGTAAAGGATTTATCTGTTTCTGTCCTAAAGCTTGACCATGTATCAGTCTCCTGTAAAGGATTTATCTGTTTCTGTCCTAAAGCTTGACCATGTATCAGTCTCGTGTAAAGGATTCATCTGTTTCTGTCTTAAAGCTTGACCATGTATCAGTCTCGTGTAAAGGATTTATCTGTTTCTGTCTTGTTTCTGTCCTAAAGCTTGACCATGTATCAGTCTCGTGTACGTGTGGAACTATCCTGTCAAAGTTTACTCTGTCCTAAAGCTTCACTATGTATCAGTCTCGTGTACATGTAGAACTATCCTGTCAAAGTTCACTCTGTCCTACTTTCGTAACCATGAAAACCATCTACTGTATACTAGCAATATTCAGGTTAATTGGGTTCGTCGAGAACCACTTGTTTGAGGTGTTTGACCAATCAATCGAGTAAGAAATCTGTAATTGAGTTTCGTCAGAAAAGCCCATCATCATGATAAATGAAAGAAAATTAACTGATTGGTTTAACATGTGCAAAAACTTGTCACAATCGATCGCTTGATTGTGGTTGTCACTTATATCATATTAAATACAATTTATAGCTAGATGACAGGAATTGTGAGGTAAGCACTGCAAAGGCATGTAACAAAAAGTTATACCAAAGAAAGATAATCAAAAATTAATCAATTTTAATTTATCATCAATTGGATAGACGAAACTGATAATCGATCAGGAAATTTCAACCAATTAAGATCACTACTCTATGCAAGGTTATTTTTGCAGCAGTATAAATATTCACACCATTTTTTCAAAAGAATCACAAATTGAAATATTCCGAGGAAAAATTTGAAGTTCCTGTCTTTATAGCAGACATGCCCTACTTTAGAATATAATAACAAGCTTGAATAGGCTCATTTTCCACAAAATCTACATTAAACAAATAATCATTCCTTGATGAAATTGCAAAAATAACATAGATCTGTATACAGAATCACAATCTATAGTGACCAAATTTGTTTTTATTTCTCAATACTTTGAGACTTTAAGAAACACAAGTAACAATGTGATCAAACAGAAATAGGATTGCTTTACTTTGTTCAGCAATAACAATAACACATTTCTGTTGAATTTTCTTATGATTATTTTATAAGTAACAAATGTAGGGAGGATGAGGACACAAAGGAATTAATTGAAACCTGGGGTAGGCATGAACTTGACAGAATGGATTAAGTATGAGTAAGAAACAGATCATCACAATATATGAACAATGAGCTGTCATAATTAATAATGGTGCTGACTTACTTGAGCCTTCCATCAGCAGCTGCAGCGCCACCCTGGATGATCTTTGTGATGAATATTGCTGGGTCCTCTCCAATGTGGGGATTGTCACTGCCACCCGCAATGCTGAACCCCAGACCAGTGTTCCCCTGGAACCATATGGATAAATTTTACAAAGTCAGGTAAATCACAGGTAAATATTACAGTCAACTAAATCATGGTTAAATTATAGTCAGGTAAATCAAGAGTGAATTAAAGTCAGGTAAATCATGGTTAATTAGAGTCAGGTAGATCATGGTTAATAAGAGTCAGGTAAATCATGGTTAAATTATAGTCAGGTAAATCATGGTTAATTATAGTCAGGTAAATCATACAAAGTCAGGTAAAGTATTGTTAAATTATAGTCAGGTAAATAATGGTTAATTATAGTCAGGTAAATCATGGTTCAATTATAGTCAGGTAAATCATGGTTAAATTATAGTCAGGTAAATCATACAAAGTCACAGGTAAATCATACAAAGTCAGGTAAAGTATTGTTAAATTATAGTCAGGTAAATAATGGTTAATTATAGTCAGGTAAATCATGGTTCAATTATAGTCAGGTAAATCATGGTTAAATTATAGTCAGGTAAATCATACAAAGTCACAGGTAAATCATACAAAGTCAGGTAAAGTATTGTTAAATTATAGTCAGGTAAATAATGGTTAATTATAGTCAGGTAAATCATGGTTCAATTATAGTCAGGTAAATCATGGTTCAATTATTGTCAGGTAAATCATGGTTCAATTATAGTCAGGTAAATCATACAAAGTCACAGGTAAATCATACAAAGTCAGGTAAAGTATTGTTAAATTATAGTCAGGTAAATCATGGGTAAATTATAGGTAAATCATGGTTAAATTAAAGTCAGGTAAATCATGGTTAATTATAGTCAGGTAAATCAAGGGTTAATTATAGTCAGGTAAATCATGGTTAAATTAAAGTCAGGTAAATCATGGTTAAATTATAGTCAGGTAAATCAAGGTTGAATTATAGTCAGGTAAATCATGGTGAATTATAGTCAGGTAAATCATGGTTAATTATAGTCAGGTAAATCATGGTTAATTAAAGTCAGGTAAATCATGGTGAATTATAGTCAGGTAAATCAAGGGTGAATTAAAGTCAGGTAAATCATGGTGAATTATAGTCAGGTAAATCATGGTTAATTATAGTCAGGTAAATCATGGTTAATTAAAGTCAGGTAAATCATGGTGAATTCTAGTCAGGTAAATCATGGTTAATTATAGTCAGGTAAATCAAGGGTGAATTATAGTCAGGTAAATGATGGTTAAATTATAGTCAGGTAAATCCTGGTGAATTATAGTCAGGTAAATCATGAGTAAATTATAGTCATATATATATATATATATAGTCAGGTAAATCATATTTAAAGTTTTGTCAGGTTAATTATATAAAGTCAGGTAAATCATGAGTAAATTATAGTCAGGAAAATCACATAAATTATGCAACAACACGTAAATCCCAGGTAAATTACACAAGGTCAGGTAAATCACAGGTAAATTACACAAGGTCGGGTAAATAGTACAAGGTCAGGTATATCACAGGTATTTATATGAAGCTGACAAGGGTTGAATATCTATTAGGACTCAGCTGACTGTTACAAATGTGTATGTTTCATGTTAAAGCATATCCCAAATATGATATTGCCATGATATACAGACTTTCATTCTAGGCCCAAACAATCAAAGCATTTGTTACTTAACATACTGATACTCTTAAACCTTCAATGGTTTATCAAGCTACTGCAAACATGAATTTCAGTTTGCATCGCCTTTTCTCAACAACCTAATTTTGTTATAAAAATGTAATTATTGATCTCATTTTCTCACTGAAAACATCAGGAAATTAGCTCCTTCTCCAGCAAGTGTCAGACATGTAAGTTTATTGAATACCCCAGAAAATTTGTGTACCCATCAAAACATCATTATATAGGCCTAGAACATAAACAAGGACTAATATACGTCGCATACTAATTCAATCAGCACTTTTGGTATATATATATATATATATATATAGACGTGTTAAAAATAATTGAGCCATTTACTGGGACATTCCCCTATCTATTAGACTGAACTATAAAAGTGCAATTTTCAACAGTTGCCATCTATATTTAATCATCCTCATAAAATCTCTTCAAACATTCCATCATGCCAAAGACATTGAAAAGGTTTATTAATGTGGATGTCTCTATCAATGGTAGGGAGGCAATCATAACAGCAGCAACTCAGTAACAAGATAAAAATTTGACAGGGAGGAAATCAGAACAGCAGAAACTCCGTAACAAGGCAAAATATTCACAGGGAGGAAATCATAACAGCAGCAACTCAATAACAAGGCAAAATATTTAACTGGGAGGCAATCAGAACAGCAGCAAGTCAATAACAAGGCAAAATATTTCCTGGGAGAAAATCATAACAGCAGCAACTCAATAACAAGGCAAAATATTTCGCAGGGAGGCAATCAGAACAGCAGCAACACAGTAACAAGACAAACTATTTGACAGGGAGGCAATCAGAACAGCAGCAACTCAGTAACAAGGCAAAGTATTTCACAGGGAGGCAATCAGAACAGCAGCAACTCAGTAACAGGACAAACTATTTCACAGGGAGGCAATCAGAACAGCAGCAACTCAGTGACAAGACAAAGTGTTTCACAGAACAGCAGCAACTCAGTAACAAGTCAAAATATTTCACAGGAAGGTAATCAGAACAGCAGCAACTCAGTGACAAGACAAAATATTTCACAGGGAGGCAATCAGAACAGCAGCAACTCAGTGACAAAACAAAGTATTCACAGGGAGGCAATCAGAACAGTAGCAACTCAGTAACAAGACAAAATATTTCACAGGGAGGCAATCAGAACAGCAGCAACTCAATGACAAGACAAAGTATTCACAGGGAGGCAATTAGAACTTCCAGTATATAGCAACTAAAATAACACTGAGCTATTTTTACATGACAGTATTTAGTTTCTGCATACTAACGATGACAATTCTAGGCTTACTTAGTAATTTTTCTCCCATTTATTTTCAACTTTCATGGCCAAGAGGGAACCAATATTTATCTATCCTACAAGTCAATCAACTTTCAAGCGGCTGCACTTCCAGTGATTTAGTCATGTACAGAGTATTAATGTACATATTTGATCCAGTAGAACTTAATGGCAATGTAATGACATACAACTAATATTTTTGATTTTCCAGTAATTTACATGCATCCATACTTATAATCCTGACAAAGCAGTATGGATTTTTCTGATTACAACAAAAAAACTTAAGTGTTAAAAGTTCATTCCCAATTGTATCCTCTACTGTTTTATTCTGTGTGACAAAATAAAACTTTGATAGAAACTATAACATTGACAGATTATCAATGCCCCTTGTGTGTGTGTAACCCTTTTATTTGATGAGCACCTACTAGTGCTTTAAGAAGGGAAATAACCCTAACAATTTTAAAAGGAACTTGCTGAAAATTTAACTTTTACCTGCAGAAGCTTTTTGAAATTTTTTAAAATATAAGTCAGTCATCAATTGCTGTAGAGCAATGGACACAGATGTCAGAAAAGCATATGTTGAGCTTCCTGTTGTTGATATGACCAGGAAATGGCCGCCATTTTGTTTAAATGTGAAACTGAGGCCACAAAACTGACGGATATCGCCACCATTTTGTTTAAATGTGAAACTGTAGCCACAAAAGCGACAGTGTTCCATGGTGTACCTACTTACCAAATTCATTAAAATCAGACAATGTTTAAATTTAGACCAGTCAGAGGTCAGGAAATGGCCATTTTGTTTGAATGTGAAACTGAGGTTACGAAAATGTGACCATTTTGTGGCACTCAACCTGATATAGATTACGCACATCTGCAATTTATAAGAACTATTGCCATCAAGTTTCGTTGAAATTCTCTCAAAAGTTTAGGAGAAGTAGCCAGTACATATTTATGTGTACAGATGTATGAACAACTTGATTCCAGTATATACTCATTTCACATATCTATTGATATTTGGTTATTTGCTAAAACTTGAGTGAACCAAGTCAGCTTACTGAATGTCCCATACAGTACATCTGTATTTGACAGTCTGCCTGACGTAAGCCAAGGCCAAGAACTCTCAGCTTAATAGATAATTGCCTAATATAAAGGGTCATGAGATTGTCAGGTTATACAGCTAGCAGTGTAAGAGTAAGAGTTTTGGATATTGATACAGAGGATAACTTACCCTCTCCAATGGAATCTCCTCATACTCCCACTCTCCAGCACCATTCATCTGAAACAGGAAATCACATATCATCATCACAGGCCACATTGAAAATCATCATAAAAACTTCTAATTTTATTAAACATTCATAGATACGTAAACATCATTAGAGTTACCACGTGCACTAGAGCTATGATTTGTTTTGTATATCCAACGAACTTCATGATGTCAAGTTCTTAACAAGGTCATTTCAAAGCTTACAATGTCAAGGTCATAGTTGAAAATCCTTAGGTCATAAGAAACCTAATGTCCTTGTGATGTCATGTCATCAGTGTAATCAAAAGTCTAAAGATAACAATGTCATGTCATCGGTGTAAACCCAAAGTCCAAAGATAACAATGTCATAACCAGGTTATCAGAAACAAAAAGAAAACTTACTATTTCAAGATCATAGCCGAAATCACAAGGCCAAGTAAACTTGTGTCAAGGTCATTTGTTTGATTCGAAGGTCATAACAAAAAAATCTCGTCAAGATTTCAAGGTCAAAGTTATGAGTCATAAGGTCACAATAAAGTGGAATAAACTTCCGACGACAAAGCAATGAAACCCAAGGGCATTGCATACTAAGCATGTTCTCAGAATACCTTACACTAAACTCACCTGTGATAACATTACAATATGCACATCATCCATTTCTATCACACATCTCAATAACAATAAAGAAGAACTTTAATACCTCAACTGAACGGATTTCTCCTTGATTAAAGCATCACTCCAAACATTCCTTAATTTCCATTTGTTTTTCTGGAAGTGGTAAAAGTTTGGGAGACCCCAGACCACTTTGTCAGTGTATCCCAGAATGCCCCACACCAATTCCAGACCAGATCAGTTAAGTATCGGCTGAACAGTTGTGTTAGGATGGATGAGACTAATCTATAAGGATGAGTGTGGACAGAGTTAATCCCAGTAACCAGGGCATGACTGGGTACTGATTATCTCTATCCTCAGACATACATCCATACCTAGATCAGCCCTATACTTAGAATGCTAATTACTGCCTTGTGTTTCAGGACAACACACATTTTGCCTTGTTCTACAACATACCAATTTATCACAAATTATACTACTGAAAATCTTTCAAAACTCAACAAGTTAACACTTTGTTTTCTAAACTCTGCAAGGTAGTGCTTTGTTTTTAAAAGCTAAGATCTTGTTTCCAAACAATGGACTCCTTTCTGCAAGTCATCCTAAACAACAAAGTCCTGCCTCAAATCATCCTCACAACACACAAAGTCCTACCTCAAGTCATCCTCACAACACACAAAGTCCTGCCTCAAGTCATCCTCACAACACACAAAGTCCTGCCTCAAGTCATCCTCACAACACACAAAGTCCTGCCTCAAGTCATCCTCACAACACACAAAGTCCTGCCTCAAGTCATCCTAACAACACACAAAGTCCTGTCTGGTCATCCTCACAACACACAAAGTACTGCCTCAAGTCATCCTCACAACACACAAAGTCCTGCCTCAAGTAATCCTCACAACATACAAAGTCCTGCCTCAAATCATCCTCACAACACACAAAGTCCTACCTCAAGTCATCCTCACAACACACAAAGTCATGCCTCAAGTCATCCTCACAACACACAAAGACCTGCCTCAAGTCATCCTCACAACACACAAAGTCCTGCCTCAAGTCATCCTCACAACACACAAAGTCCTGCCTCAAGTCATCCTCACAACACACAAAGTCCTTCCTCAAATCATCCTCACAACACACAAAGACCTGCCTCAAGTCATCCTCACAACACACAAAGTCCTGCCTCAAGTCATCCTCACAACACACAAAGTCCTTCCTCAAGTCATCCTCACAACACACAAAGTCCTGCCTCAAGTCATCCTAACAACACACAAAGTCCTGTCTGGTCATCCTCACAACACACAAAGTCCTTCCTCAAGTCATCCTCACAACACACAAAGTCATGCCTCAAGTCATTCTCACAACACACAAAGTCCTGCCTCAAGTCATCCTCACAACACACAAAGTCCTGCCTCAAGTCATCCTCACAACACACAAAGTCCTACCTCAAGTCATCCTCACAACAAAGACCTGCCTCAAGTCATCCTCACAACACACAAAGTCCTACCTCAAGTCATCCTCACAACACACAAAGTCCTGCCTCAAGTCATCCTCACAACACACTAAGCCCTGTCTGGTCATCCTCACACACACAAAGTCCTGCCTCTAGTCATCCTCACAACACACAAAGTCCTGTCTGGTCATCCTCACAACACACAAAGTCCTGCATCAAGTCATCCTCACAACACACTAAGCCCTGTCTGGTCATCCTCACAACACACAAGTCCTGCCTCAAGTCATCCTCACAACACCCTGTCTGGTCATCCTCACAACACACAAGTCCTGCGTCAAGTCATCCTCACAACACACAAAGTCCTGCCTCAAATCATCCTCACAACACACTAAGTCCTGCCTCAAGTCATCCTCACAACACACAAGTCCTGCCTCAAGTCATCCTCACAACACACAAAGTCCTGCCTCAAGTCATTCTAACAACACATTAAGTCCTGCCTAATTGATATGATGAAATGAATTTCAACTGAATTATCTGTATAAAACCGGTTCCTGCTATATTGACAAAATGGTTTTCCATTCAGTTTTGTAGTTTTCTTCTAGTTTGGTAGAAACAACAGATAAGATACATGCTTACCACATTTACAGAAACATGTAAATGCTACGCTTCCAATAAGACAATGAAACAATTAAATCTCATCCAAGGATTCGATGGTGTCACTGAACGAACATAAAAGTCTAACTGTGCTGACAAAGCAATCATAACTGTCCAGGATTTATTACGCCATTTTGTTTTTATGGTATCAAACCTCTTAATGGATCATTGCCTGATTTACTGTGTCTGAAATAGCACGATAAACACACTATAAAATGACTATCAACAGCAGCGTGCCACACTTGTTGAAGGAATAGCATAAGAAGTTACTTATATCTGGACCAAGAAATCAGGGCTCATAAAACCTCACTCAATGTAGATAGCAGCCAGTAATGGAGAAAACATCCTTTTCTCAGGATGCTTTAGGAACATAGTTGTTGGTGGCATATATTAACAAACTACCTGACCAGAAGCATAAGGGGCAAAGACATCCCATACATGTATTTCAAATGACATTTTTTTTTTTTTTTTTTTTTATTTCTTTTTCTGTTTTTCCTTTTTTTTTTTTTCCCCTGCCCACGTCTGGAAACTAGTCAACTAGTGAGATTTTTAATAGTTTGAAACACTGTATAACATTTGTAATCACAGCAGAATTTTATAGTTAAGTGTGTCTTATTTTTATCAAGTGAACTCCTTTTAATAGAGTTTGTTTGCTTGGTGTTTCATGTCCCCACACCACTAAGATGATTTAAGGACGGTGTCCACAAAGGACGAGGCTAAAAAAAGGAAGCTTTTATAGTGTTATCGTATTGAAATGCCACTCCTATCCACAGTAGAGTACAAGGTATTGTGTATCTAACATGGTATTGTTTATCAAAAAAAGGTGTTGTGTATCTAATAATGTATTGTGCATTAAAAAAGGTATTGTGTGTTAAACAATGTATTGTGTATCTAACAAGGTATTGTGTATCTAGCATGGTATTGTGTATCTAACACAGTATTGTGTATCTAACAATGTATTGTGTATCTAACAAGGTAATGTGTATCTAACACAGTATTGTGTATCTAACAATGTATTGTGTATCTAACAAGGTATTGTGTATCTAACACAGTATTGTGTATCTAACAGTGTATTGTGTATCTAACAAGGTAATGTGTATCAAACAAGGTATTGTGTATCTAACAATGTATTGTGTATCTAACAAGGTAATGTGTATCTAACACAGTATTGTGTATCAAACAATGTATTGTGTATCTAACAAGGTAATGTGTATCAAACAAGGTATTGTGTATCAAACAATGTATTGTGTATCTAACAAGGTATTGTGTATCTAACATGGTATTGTGTATCTAACAATGTATTGTGTATCAAACAATGTATTGTGTATCTAACATGGTATTGTGTATCTAACAATGTATTGTGTATCAAACAATGTATTGTGTATCTAACAATGTAATGTGTATCAAACAAGGTATGGTGTATCAAACAATGTATTGTGTATCTAACAAGGTATTGTGTATCTAACATGGTAGTGTGTATCTAACAAGGTAGTGTATATCAAACAATGTATTGTGTATCTAACAAGGTACTGTGTATCTAACAAGGTAGTGTGTATCTAACAATGTATTATGTGTCTAACAAGGTACTGTGTATCTAACAATGTATTGTGTATCTAACAAGGTACTGTGTATCAAACAAGGTATTGTGTATCAAACAATGTATTGTGTATCTAACATGATATTGTGTATCTAACAAGGTATTGTGTATCTAACAAGGTAGTGTGTATCTAACAAGGTATTGTGTATCTAACATGGTATTGTGTATCTAACATGATATTGTGTATCTAACAATGTATTGTGTATCTAACAATGTATTGTGTATCTAACAAGGTAGTGTGTATCTAACAAGGTATTGTGTATCTAACATGATATTGTGTATCTAACAATGTATTGTGTATCTAACAATGTATTGTGTATCAAACAAGGTAGTGTATATCAAACAATGTATTGTGTATCAAACAAGGTACTGTGTATCTTACAAGGTATTGTGTATCTAACAATGCATTGTGTATCAAACAAGGTACTGTATATCAAACAATGTATTGTGTATATAACAATGTATTGTGTATCTAACAAGGTATTGTGTATCTAACAAGGTACTGTGTATCTAACAATGTATTGTGTATCTAACAAGGTATTGTGTATCTAACACAGTATTGTGTATCAAACAATGTATTGTGTATCTAACAAGGTAATGTGTATCTAACAAGGTAATGTGTATCAAACAATGTATTGTGTATCTAACATGGTATTGTGTATCAAACAAGGTACTGTATATCAAACAAGGTATTGTGTATCTAACAAGGTATTGTGTATCTAACAAGGTACTGAGTATCAAACAAGGTATTGTGTACCAAACAATGTATTGTGTATCTAACAAGGTACTGAGTATCAAACAAGATATTGTGTACCAAACAATGTATTGTGTATCAAACAAGATATTGTGTACCAAACAAGGTATTGTGTATCAAACAAGGTATTGTGTATCTAACAAGGTACTGAGTATCAAACAAGATATTGTGTACCAAACAATGTATTGTGTACCAAACAATGTATTGTGTACCAAACAATGTATTGTGTATCAAACAAGGTATTGTGTATCTAACAATGTATTGTGTATCAAACAATGTATTGTATATCTAACAAGGTATTGTGTATCTAACAAGGTAATGTGTATCTAACACAGTATTGTGTATCTAACAATGTATTGTGTATCAAGCAAGGTATTGTGTATCAAACATGGTATTGTGTATCAAACATGGTATTGTGTATCAAACAATGTATTGTGTATCAAACATGGTATTGTGTATCAAACAATGTATTGTGTATCTAACAAGGTAGTGTATATCAAACAATGTATTGTGTATCAAACAATGTATTGTGTATCAAACAATGTATGAGTATCAAACAATGTATTGTGTATCAATGTATTGTGTATCAAACAATGTATTGTGTATCAAACAAGGTAGTGTATATCAAACAATGTATTGTGTATCAAACAATGTATTGTGTATCAAACAATGTATTGTGTATCAAACAATGTATTGTGCATCAAACAATGTATTGTGTATCTAACAATGTATTGTGTATCTAACATGGTATTGTGTATCTAACATGGTATTGTGTATCTAACAAGGTATTTAATAGCGGTAAGTAATATATGACTTTTAAACCAATGTGGTGCAAAATGACAGGTCATATCTTAGGAGTTTACAAACTGTTTAGGTTCAATATATTTGGCTAATATCAGAATTGTCTCTAACCATTGTAAAATCTGAAATCCACCCTCCATGTCTCATTTATCACACACAACACAGAATTTTGTACTATTCTCAGGTACTAGTGTGTTGACCTGTACAGTATTCTCTCCGGGGTACAGTGACAATTTAAATGTGCTTCCTTTTAAGAAATCAATATGTCACCAATGCTTGAGAACCTGGCTTTTTAAATTTCCATGAGGCTTTGAAGTGTGGTATCATTGCTGCTAGTACTATGGATATTACATTACATGTTTCTCTCCTTATTTTTATACTCATGATGACACCTTTATCAGCCACTATAAATTGGTTAAGATTTTCTAAAGTAGATACAATACAGTCTGTACTCAAACACCTGTATCAGATTGCATTTGCCTAGCTTGCTTCAACACCTATAGTTCATATCCTTGTGACAGTAAGGGTCATATGAGGTCACCAACAGCCAATGTCATATGAGGACACCAACACCCCAAGGTCATATGAGGACTGGTGTCAAGTAGAGGCACCAGCAATCAGGGTCATATGAAGACAGTCCATAAGGGTCATATATCAGGACAGGTGTCAAGTGAGGGCACCAACAGCTAAGGTCATATGAGGACAGGTGTCAAGTGGAGGATACGCTAGGGTCATATGAGGCAGGTGTCAAGTGGGGGATACCTACAACAAGGGTCATATGAGGCAGGTGTCAAGTGGGGGCACCAACAGCTAAGGTCATATCAGGTCAGGTGTCAAGTGGGGGATACGCTAGGGTCATATGAGGACAGGTGTCAAGTGGGGGATACCTACAACAAGGGTCATATGAGGACAGGTGTCAAGTGGGGGCACCGATAATTAGGGTCATATGAGGACATGTATCAAGTGAGGGCACCGATAATTAGGGTCATATGAGGACAGGTGTCAAGTGAGGGCACCAATAATTCGGATCATATGAGGACATGTGTCAAGTGGGGGATACCAACAACAGGTAGGTATCAAGTGAGGACACCAATAATTAGGGTCATATGAGGACAGGTGTCAAGTGGGGGATACCAACAACAGGTAGGTATCAAGAGAGGGCACCAACAACTAGGGTCATATGAGGACAGGTGTCAAGTGAGGGCACCAATAATTAGGGTCATATGAGGACAGGTGTCAAGTGAGGGCACCAATAATTAGGGTCATATGAGGACAGGTGTCAAGTGGGGGATACCAACAACAGGTAGGTATCAAGTGAGGGCACCAACAGCTAGGGTCATATGCGGACAGGTGTCAAGTGGGGGATACCAACAACTAGGGTCATATGAGGACAGGTGTCAAGTGAGGGCACCAACAACTAGGGTCATATGAGGACAGGTGTCAAGTGGGGGATACAACAACTAGGGTCATATGAGGACATGTATCAAGTGAGGGCACCGATAATTAGGGTCATATGAGGACAGGTGTCAAGTGAGGGCACCAATAATTAGGATCATATGAGGACAGGTGTCAAGTGGGGGATACCAACAACAGGTAGGTATCAAGTGAGGGCACCAACAACTAGGGTCATATGAGGACATGTATCAAGTGAGGGCACCAACAACTAGGGTCATATGAGGACATGTGTCAAGTGAGGGCACCAACAACTAGGGTCATATGCGGACAGGTGTCAAGTGGGGGATACCAACAACTAGGGTCATATGCGGACAGGTGTCAAGTGAGGGTACCAACAACTAGGGTCATATGAGGACATGTGTCAAGTGGGGGATACCAACAACTAGGGCCATGAGGAAAGGTGTCAAGTGAGGGCACCAACAACTAGGGTCATATGAGGACAGGTGTCAAGTGAGGGAACCAACTGCTAGGGTCATATGAGGACATGTGTCAAGTGAGGGCACCAACAACTAGGGTCATATGAGGACATGTGTCAAGTGAGGGCACCAACTGCTAGGGTCATATGAGGACACTAACAGCCAGGGTCATATGGGGACTGGCAACATTTATTTCCTTGAACATTTTTAGTGAGATTAAAACTTCCCTTGATCTGCATAGTTCCTTGCTCCTGACAGAAAAATTATTCACCTTAAACATTTATCAGCTACTAACAATGTCTTCTTGCTATTTTAACTAATTAGTTTTCTAAAATAGTCAGAGCTAAAAACAGGAAAACTAATTTAGAATGATTTTTTTGTTTTTGTTCCTTTAAACTTATTACAAGGCTTGTTTTATTGACCAGCGAAAAAAATCTGCCGTTAAAATTGGCTTTCCTTGTTTAGATCTATTCAAATTTCAATAAAAGTAAATTACATTAGCTGAAGAGTTGTAAAAAGCACAAAACGACTGTGTCTCTCTGGTCCTCCCAACTCGTATTACTTGGCTTCAAACACATTTTCTCTGCACCATCATAAACAGATATTGATCAGATGGCATAACCAAGTGGAAAGCATAGAGGAAAATTCAACAAAAACCTCACACTTAGTGAGAACTGCAGTCACACTTGCACATGCACAGTTACAAAGCCAAGAGAACAATGAATAAGTATGTAATTATAATCCGTAATATCAATACACTGACAGAAACGTGCCTGACTGTCTGACAGAATTATGTCTGTCTTTTTAACTCCCACTTCTTAACATATGACAAAATAGGAAAAGAAGCAGAATTCCGAATCAAAGGGTCATCACAAACTCTATCCAACTTTATCAGTGACCAATAAATCTAACCACAGCAGTGACCACAAACTCTATCTAACCTCACAAGTGACCACAAACTCTATCTAACATCACCAGTGACCACAAACTCTATTTAACCTCACCAGTGACCACAAACTCTATCTAACCTCACCAGTGACCAATAACTCTATCTGACCTCACCAGTGACAACAAACTCTATGTAACATCACCAGTGACCACAAACTCTATGTAACATCACCAGTGACCACAAACTCTATCCAACCACACCAGTGACCATAAAACTCTATTTAACCTCACCAGTGACCACAAACTCTATCTAACCTCACAAGTGACCACAAACTCTATCTAACATCACCAGTGACCACAAACTCTATGTAACATCACCAGTGACCACAAACTCTATCCAACCACACCAGTGACCACAAACTCTATTTAACCTCACCAGTGACCACAAACTCTATCTAACCTCACCAGTGACCACAAACTCTATCTAACCTCACCAGTGACCACAAACTCTATGTAACATCACCAGTGACCACAAACTCTATGTAACATCACCAGTGACCACAAACTCTATGTAACATCACCAGTGACCACAAACTCTATCTAACCTCACCAGTGACCACAAACTCTATTTAACCTCACCAGTGACCACAAACTCTATCTAACCTCACCAGTGACCACAAACTCTATCTAACCTCACCAGTGACCACAAACTCTATCTAACCTCACCAGTGACAACAAACTCTATCTAACCTCACCAGTGACCACAAACTCTATCTAACCTCACCAGTGACCACAAACTCTATCTAACCTCACCAATGACCACAAACTCTATCTAACCTCACCAGTGGACACTAACTCTATCTAACCTCACCAGTGACCACAAACTCTATCTAACCTCACCAGTGACCACAAACTATATCTAACCTCACCAGTGACCACAAACTATATCTAACCTCACCAGTGACCACAAACTCTATCTGACCTCACCAGTGACCACAAACTCTATCTGACCTCACCAGTGACCACAAACTCCATCTAACCTCACCAGTGACCACAAACTCTATCTAACCTCACCAGTGACCACAAACTCTATCTAACCTCACCAGTGACCACAAACTCTATTTAACCTCACCAGTGACCACAAACTCTATCTAACCTCACCAGTGACCACAAACTCTATCTAACCTCACCAGTGACCACAAACTCCAAGTAACCTCACCAGTGACCACAAAATATATCTAACATCACCAGTGACCACAAACTCTATCTAACCTCACCAGTGACCACAAACTCTATCTAACCTCACCAGTGACCACAAACTCTATCTGACCTCACCAGTGGACACTAACTCTATCTAACCTCACCAGTGACCACAAACTCTAGCTAACCTCACCAGTGACCACAAACTCTATTTAACCTCACCAGTGACCACAAACTCTATCTAACCTCACCAGTGACCACAAACTCTATCTAACCACACCAGTGGACACAAACTCTAGCTAACCTCACCAGTGACCACAAACTCTATCTAACCTCACCAGTGACCACAAACTCTATCTAACCTCACCAGTGACCACAAACTCTATCTAACATCACCAGTGACCACAAACTCTATCTAACCTCACCAGTGACCACAAACTCTAGCTAACCTCACCAGTGACCACAAACTCTATCTAACCTCACCAGTGACCACAAACTCTATCTAACCTCACCAGTGACCACAAACTCTAGCTAACCTCACCAATGACCACAAACTCTATCTAACCACACCAGTGACCACAAACTCTATCTAACCTCACCAGTGACCACAAACTCTATCTAACCTCACCAGTGACCACAAACTCTATCTAACCACACCAGTGACCACAAACTCTAACCTCACCAGTGACCACAAACTCTATCTAACATCACCAGTGACCACAAACTCTATCTAACCTCACCAGTGACCACAAACTCTATCTAACCTCACCAGTGACCACAAACTCTATCTAACCTCACCAGTGACCACAAACTCTATCTAACCTCACCAGTGGACACTAAGCTGACACTAAGCTGACAGGAACATTCCATCAAATAACATGTATGTGTATGTCATCGTCATGTCTAAACCATATTTTCTCAAATCAATCACCAAGAGGTTTTTTTTTATGTCTTTGCGACTGATATATTTAAATTTAACACTCTGATGATATGAGCTAATTGATTAAAAAAAGTCTGCGTTATCTTGATCTTCATTGTCTAACAACTAGACATTGTGTAGTACTTACATAGTCTGAATCCCCGGTCTCTGATCCACCTTGTGGCTGTAAAACAAAAATATCTCATCAGTACACATCGCAACTGTAGATATTTTGTTCAACTAATTGTAAACATTTATGTATGGGGAGAACAACAGAATACAAAATACAATTGTACACAAGTAAAATGTGCCACAATGCATATTATAAGCAATATCTCCCCGCCTCTTTCAAAACCAGATATTTATCAAAAAGGTTGTTTATGATTTTAGAGTTTGTTTCAGTTAATTTTTGATTTTCACAAATTTTTTGACACTGATATACCCTGTATATTGTAACCAATCTGTGTAGTTATTCATGACATAGAAATAAGGCTTGGAATTTTCCACAGAAATATTTTCTTGAGAATTTTAACAAGTTATTATCACCAAACGACTAAGATGCGCCCATAAGGGACATAACTCCATCAAAACTTTTACACATAAGGGACATAACTCCATCAAAACTTTTACACATAAGGGACATAACTCCATCAAAACTTTTACACATAAGGGATATAACTCCATCAAACTTTTACACATAAGGGACATAACTCCATCAAAACTTTTACACATAAGGGATATAACTCCATCAAAACTTTTACACATAAGGGATATAACTCCATCAAACTTTTACACATAAGGGACATAACTCCATCAAAACTTTTACACATAAGGGACATACTTCCATCAAAACTTTTACACATAAGGGATATAACTTCATCAAAACTTTTACACATAAGGGACATTACTCCATCAAAACTTTTACACATAAGGGACATAGCTCCATCAAAACTTTTACACATAAGGGATATAACTCCATCAAACTTTTACACATAAGGGACATAACTCCATCAAAACTTTTACACATAAGAGATATAACTTCATCAAAACTTTTACACATAAGGGACATAACTCCATCAAAACTTTTACAGATAAGGGACATAACTTCATCAAAAATTTTACATATAAGGGACATAACTCTATCAAAGCTTTTACAATAATAAATTTCGCATAAAACGTGATGCCTGAGCCTATGTAATTATTCAAGGTACTCAAGGTACTGAGTGTTCACAGCACCAAAATATAAAGATGAATCAATTCAAAAATCACAGTCAGATAATGAGGTTGTTCAAACCCATAAAGGGACCTAACTCTGATAAGATTAAATAGCAATGGTTCTTGAACTTGTTCAGGTTAAAAGTGCTATTATTGTTGTCTTCTGTAATATCAACACTAATTGCCTCCCATATGAAGTCTGAAACAGTAATTAATGATACAGAGGACCAAACCACCTGCCCCCTCAAAGAAAACTTGTCACTTGTTCTACAAGCATAACATAAAGAATATCTGATGATAGCAGATATTTCTGTTGATTTCTAATGAGATAATTAGCTTGATTCTCCTCTTCTTCCTTTAATATCCAGATCTAGGATGATTAAATAATCCAAGTGAATTAGGACACTTTCCACTGTGAGGATTCCTTAAGTGAGAGGCCTAACGATCTCGCCAGAAGTCTACTAAATCAGATATAATCACAAAAGTCATCAAATAAATTGTTATCAAAAAAAGGCCTGATTTTACCACAGAAAATAACCATGTTGAGTGATGGGAATCACTTTCATTTTTAAAATCGATAATCGGAAACTCGAAATCGATCGATTGTCAGTTATAATCTGTTTTCTAAATTTAGCATTGGAATTGCCCTTTTGTAGAAAATTTAAATCTCAAGCACATCGATTACACATCTCAGCCTCTGTTATCAATATTTTTAATACTGTACACAAACAAAGCATAAAATGGTTGTTAATGTATTCAAATATCCTTAATCATTTAATTGTAAATGACCAATGAATATATCGATAAAATATAAGACCAATTACTGTTTGGTTTGGTAGCTTTACAAAAATGCGTGAAGCCAGAGATTTACGATTAATAGCCTTTTCAAAATCGTCATTGATGATTGGTTTTATTAATTTTTTTTATTATCCCCCCCCCCTCCAACCATTTATTTATTATTTTCAATCAATGGCCTACCACTAGCTGTGATCTACTCAATCATCATGTGCACAGCATGCTAATTACTTTGAGTGAAAGTATAGCCATTGCTTATTTAACCTTTACAATACGATGACAAACTCCCAAGCTCAATGTCTTCAATCTTCTGTAATTTTGATTTGAATCTTCATTAAATTTTACATTCTCCCCAGACTGAAAATTAAAAGACTGTTGTTATGTACATATTTCTCTGACAAATATTGTTAATTAAATCAAATTGGTATGTTGTAAAGGAAAGCTTCGCGTTCTGGAAATAAAGCTGGCTATTTTTACTTGTCCTATAAACACTGAGATTTCACATTCTACTTCAGGCTTTTTCCATCACAGAAAGAGAGAGAATGGATGGTTGACATTTCAGAATCAGAATATGTAGCTCACTTTCAGAACTGATAGTGATAAAGCTGTGAAATCCAATTTAATAAGGGAGAATCACATTTCTAGTCAATTTAAAGCAGCTTGCTTCATTGGATATGTTACAGTTTTTGTGTGTTCACAATTACAGTAACCTTGACATTAACAGCTACTAACTTTCTCATTAAAATAGATACATTTTTTATTTTCTTTCTCCAATAGTTTTATTTGTTTGGTAAATGAAGAGCCACCAGTGTAGATTGAAGTGAAACAAGGTTTGTTTTCATACTACTTAATGTCTCAGTATTGGTATGCCCTTCAGAGTAGGTAGTCTTATCACAAGCCTGGCTTTATATCACAAACTATGGTTTGTCTCATCTTGTGACCTAAATTACATCAGCAGGTAATGTATCTGATTACAATATCCTTTAATTTAATCTTAAAATACAATACCTGATGTTAACGAGAGATTAACAACCTTGAGACGATCATACAACTCAAGTACAACCTGGAAAATGTCAATGGTTGACTTTCACCACTTGGTACCACCTAACTCAATATCTCTCAGCTCATGAACAAACCATTACAAACTATACACTACTGTTCAAAATCTGGCAAATTCTTTAAACCTACAAACTCTATCAGATCATACATATAAATTTACCTCTGGAACTCCAGCTAAAACCTAAATTACTGTTACATTTTGAGGTGTACACTAATTGCCCCCAATTTGCTGGCTACATTACTAAGGAGAACCGGTGATTATTGTCAAGTGTGGAGTATGAGGCAGTCTGACATGCAGTCCTCATTACCAGACCTACTCCTGTCACAGCCAATATCACCAGGCAGTATCATCTCCATTCTCTTTTATGTAAACATTCTGTCATTAGACTTTTCCTAACCCATACCGAAATAAAGCACACTAAAGTATACTTTTATGCTACTTTAAGTATACACTTTTTCCTACTTTTTTGAAAAAGTACCAAAAAAGTATACTTTTTTTGTACTTTTCTGGACTTAGAAATTTTTCAGAGTACTTTTTCTGTACTAAATTTGGACTCTGAAATTTCTCAGAGTACTTTTTTTGTACTTTTCTGGACTTAGAAACTTTTCAGGGTACTTTTTCTGTACTTTATTTGGACTCTGAAATTTTTCAGAGTACTTTTTTTGTACTTATTCTGGACTTAGAAATTTTTCAGGGTACTTTTTCTGTACTTTATTTGGACTCTGAAATTTTTCAGAGTACTTTTTTTGTGCTAAAATCTGACTTAGAATTTTTTTGAAAGATTGTGAAAATATGGATGTACTTTTTTCCTACTTTTTTGGGACTTAGAATTTTTCAGCTAATGCCATTGTGCTTTTTTTGTACTTATTATGGACTTAGAATATTTTCAGACATTGCGAGGGGTTATAGCATATTAATATTTTCAAAATTAAATCTGACTTTTTCAGTCGACTACAAATCTAAGACTAAAAAAATAATACCCAGGATTAACCACAACAAATATCTATCAAATAAGATACAGAAAATTATCATTTGGTAATATTAAATGTTTTTGATCTCGTTTTTTGTTGTTGTTTTTTTTTGTCTTTTTTATGTTCTAAAAAATACTTTTCATACTTTGATCAGTACCACAGAAATTTATCTAAAAATAATTAAAATTCAACAATTATTATCATAAGTATTTCACTTCAATGTACTTTGTTAGTAAGGTTCACACATTTTAACGGTGATTTCTTTGTCACTTTTCGTTTGTATTTCCATATGCATCTCAGAAGTAATAAACTTCACATTGATGAATGTTACTATACGTTCATGTGACGAACGTCAAAACTTAGCTCTATAAAAATTTTGTTCCAGATCGTTCTTTGAAGTTACAGTATTTTGGCTTTAATTATAAACTCTTTAACGGAGTTTAAAACATTTCGTTTATCCAAACGTTAACCTCTACCAGATCGGGGATCACTCTACGAACACACATGTGCCCGTGCCTGTAATACGCTTTTAATTCATTCAAATGAAATTAAAATCACCTGCTCTTTGTCTGCATATCATATACTTGCTGGATATACGTGGTTTTAAGATTACATCTGATAATTGCACCCGAAATCACGTCGTGTTCTGTCAAAATATTCACCGATATACTCATATAAACATGTGTAATACTGATATAGTCACTCGGACGCTTCTTTGTAAAACGTATATTGAAGTCAAGCGCTGTGATGATCTCGATCTCGATATGGCTTGACTGATAACAAACAGGCATGATCAAGGAACAATATTCCGGTATTTAAATCAGAATTACATCGCATTCATTGAAATGGTGAAAGTGAACACAAAAAGAAAACTTTAATTTGTCTGATATTTATTTAGCAAGATCGTACGATAATTCGGACAACGACACAATGTAGCTGTACTCTAATCTGTTGTAGAATGATCTCGTAAGAGTGTTGTGTGTACAAATAAAATACTCTATTGTATACAAAAATCAAGATCAATACCAAGATCTATCATAAATATTTTAATTGATATAGTAGACGGCTTGAATAACTGCAACACCAAGATCGATCAAAAATATTTCAACTGTTTTAAACTAAATCTTGAAACCTGTGTGTTAAGCTAACAAAGCGATCAGGATATATGCTTAACGCCGCACCGAAAGTTAATTTCACCCGTGGTGTTAATTAATATAAGCGACAGTCGACTGTAATGGCAAATCATACCTAGCTTTATTGTTTATTGGAGTTACCTGTGTACCTCCCGTCTCACCTGTACACATATTGCCCCTCTTAGACGAAGTCTTATGCCTGCGGCGTTAATTATAACAATTTATATTGTCAAGCTTGACTGCCTTTCACTACGATCAGATCACAGGTGCCTACCCTCATTTAAACAAAACATCCGGATTACATAACAGGTACTGACGAGGCTTATACCTGTGTCAGATTATCATCGGTCGGTTCACCTATGACCTCGGGGCCGTGATCTCGTTTGTTTACTTCGGTTTACGGAATCTACCGAGATTTGACGAGTTCGCTTCGTGCGATCATTTTGTGCAATGTGCAAGCTTTAAATGCTGAAGTAGTAATACCAAAAGTATGAAACAATAGAGGTTAAGGAAGTAGAATATAAAAAAACAAGTAATAAAAGAATGAAATCGATACAGTAGATCTCCGACAAAACTTTTTTTTTATCCCATGATGCAACAAACAGCGAGATTTTAGCGGGAAGTCTGATAGCCATGTTTGAATTTCACCGGATGTTTATCTACGGAAGAAACATAAACAAACACGATTTTGATATAGAATAGCCTAAAAACGAAATTCATTTTCTTGCCTAACTGAAGAAGATCGACTATCTGTCAGTAAGTGGCCAAAGAATATCAGCTTTCTTGTTGTTTTTGGCGACAAATGCTCATTTTCACCCGAAAATATCACAGATATCGCGACCAGGTAAGTTTACAATTTTATTATTTAAATCTATTTCGTCTTCTGCACGTTCCTACATCGTTTCACATTATATAGGTGAATGGGGGCCTACACATGTTAATATTAATACTTGATTACTTCGTGTTTCAGGGTTTTCATAATGAATTCATCACCGATTACAGTTTACACGGCCCGAGTTTAATTAACAAAGAACTGCTAGATCCACGTGTGTTTCAATCGTAAGTATTCAATTTACAGATTTATGCTACCATACGCCTGGGATTTTATAAGCATCCTGATTGATAGCACCCAAATATTGAGAACAAGAAGAATTTTATTTCTTTATTGACGAACTTCGATGTAGTTATATTGCATTTTTATTTCTGTCATGTAACGGTAAATTCGTAATATCTTTACTACATATTTCATGCATTTTGACAAATTTCCAATTAATTTTTATGACTTCGTTTTTCAATGGAATTTATTGAAATTTCACTTACATGTAAAGAATTATTTGCTTATTCATCTGATAATATTTACAGAATTTTTTGTAGTTGATTTCAAGAGATATTGCATAAAATTTAAAAAAAAATAGCAATGACATTTTTAAGTTAGAATATAAGAACGAAAGTAACGTCACATTTCGGGCAACATGTGTATATCTATTTTAGGGAATATATGTAAAAATATCGGTAAATGAGCTAATAATTGTCTACTATAGTATATGGAATTTGAAGAAAATACATTCAAAAACGAAGTCAATAAAATCCATTGAAAATTTGTTGTATGTCATGATCATGATCAATTCACAAAAAAATGATATCAAGAAATGATTGAATAAAAAAGATCTGTGTTTTGGAGTATTTTGATAGTTGCATAATTTAAGATGAAACAAACTGTCAGATAATTCTGGAGTAGCTTGATTTTTTATTAAAGTACTTATCCTTATAATTAAAAGTTTTATGTTGTAGCTTTAAACTTGTATACCTGTGGCTAGCTTTTCTTGATCAGGTGCATATATAAGGAAAATTATCTACATTTTTATATTAAACAAATCTTCACAATTATTCTAAGTTTTGATATAAAAAATATTTTAAAATTTTCTCTTTCTTCCAACAGATTATGCAGTACATTCTGAAGTGACGGAAAGCTTAAAGATATTGCATTGTGGTCCGAATTGAGGGCAATGATTCGCATCAAGCAAAAAAGGAATGAAGAGAATCAGACATTTTATTTTTCGAATTCACACTTACTTGGATTTGACCAGTTTAAGCAAGCAACATTATGCATATACCATACTTCATTGTATTCAGTATGCATTTATGCATTGTTTTTTATTTACATTTTTTTGTTGTGTTTCCTCAAGAGGAATTACGATTCGACAATTTTTACAAATGTTATTGCCCTTTTTATTTAGAATAGTATATTTTTTTTGTCTGGATCTCCTACATACACATGATATAAAATTGTGTTTTCCTGCTTGAAAAAAATATTAGAATAATTTATCAAAAGTTATTGCCCTTATACATAGATGTCCATCTGTAAATCCTTAACCTCACCCTTAAACAAATTTCGAGCTTATTAGATCAAGACTTTGCTATGGCATGAAATTATACTCAGTGGAATTGTGATTGGATAACTAATCTTGTATTTCAATGTTTGTTTTCACTTTATACAATTGTGCATTTCTCTTAGGAATGGGACTGATGTATGTATTGTTTAAGCATGCAGTATTCTCATTTAAGCTCATCTCCTATATTTTCAGAACTAATTTCCTACACCATTAAATTAAGTCCCTTTTTTTGGTAATTTTTTCCTACTTTTTCAGTACTTTTTTTTATACTTTTTCAGTACTAATTTCCTACTTTTTTAGTACTTTTTTCCTACTTTTTCAGTACTAATTTCCTACCTTATTGGTACTTTTTTCCTACTTTTTCAGTCCTAATTTCCTTCTTTTCAATACCATTTTCCTACTTTTTTGATACTTTTTCAGTACAAATTTCCTACTTTTTTAGTACTATTTTCCTACTTTTCTAGTACTTTTTTCCTACTTTTCCACTACTTTTTCAGTACTAATTTCCTACCTTATTGGTACTTTTTTCCTACTTTTTCAGTACTAATTTCCTGCTTTTTCTGTACCATTTTCATACTTTTTTTGTACTTTTGTACTTTTTTTGTACTTTATGGACTTACTGTAAAAGTACTAAAAAAGTATAAAAGCACAAAAAAAGTACACCATCAATTTGTCCCTGTGCACTTTATACTATTATTGTACTTTTAATGTACTTTTTCTGTACTATATTTGTGCTTTTTCTGTACTTAATGAAAACAATAAAATGTACTAAAGGTATACTTTTGTTAGACTTTTTTTGTACTTTAGTACTTTTTTTGACTCAATTTGGAACCGTGTTGGAATATCGGTTCCAAATTGAGTCAAAAAAAGCATACTTTTTCTATGCTTTTTTAGTACTTTTTTCCCATACTTTTTTTGTACTTTATTTCGGTGTGGGAAGATCTAATCAATTTGAATTACTGACCGCCATAAATAAATTCTTCAGAAGTATGGCTTTTGAATGGTAATTATTAGAACCGGAATACTGACTATTAGGGCCCTGCACCAAGGGTAGCCTGTCACTGCTACATTGAATTACTGCTTATATGTACAAATTTCATTTGTTATATACTTTTTTTTAATCCTATTAAGCTATGGTGAACTTAATTGGTTGAGGATACATGAGATATCTTGGCCACAAGCCATTCATTTCAAAAGAAGTCTTGACAAATGACCCTTTAATCTTGAATGCTGACCACCAAAATCTTAATAAAACCCATATCTGCAATCACAGTGGATCATCATGAGAAATTTCATTAAGTTGAGTATTAATGTAATGGCTATATTTAATGTATTGTCACAGTATATTCTTAGTTCTATTTATAGTACTTGACCTTGACCTTGACACTAAGGAACCTTTCGAAGTCCTATTGCACATATACATAACAGAAAGGTTGGCTTTCTTTCAGGAAATAATATGATGTTTGACTTTATATGCCCACTTCTAATTCAAATAACCTTGACCTTTGCAGAAACAGTTGTTAAAGAAAGAATAACATCTGTTAAGTTGACCAGACTGCACAGGACCAAGTTTAAATGACATAACATTTGAAATGGCCGTACAAAAACAATCTATACAAACTCCCAGCACTGGCAGCATGGGCTGCCACCACCAACATTACTTCCAATATCGGTAGATTTATGAGCGCTGAAAAATTGTTTAGAAATCACAGTAGGTCCTGGGTGATAACTAACAAGAATTTAATGGTTTATGCTATCTGGGACCCCAAGATGAAAAATCACTTTTGAGAAAACGGCAGGTTGGTATGATAAGCAAACATTGAGCTTAGTGTTGCATGTGATCTAGCCATTCCTTAGCCCCCTAGATCAATATAGGGTGTGAATCCTGTTGTTGTATTCAATATTTCCATATTGTGCCTGTACTACCAACACGACATTAGTTTACATATAGAGAGATCAGTCTGTCATTCCAAACAGTAGCCTCCGCACACGATCTCACCGGGAAATAAAATGCTTAATTCCTATCATTTATATTTCTTCTACGATACAAATTACATTCTGGAACTCAACAATACCAACATAGGATATGAAATTATGGATGTACACTTTTCAACCTAAAAAATCACTACCATCAATTTCTTTTAACTCTTCCAACATATGAGGAAAAGCATATCTGAATGTAAAGCATATCTAAAATAGCTTTGGTGACAAGAAAAATGTCCTTTCCTACATCAATACTGCAAACCACCAACTGTTGCATGATTGAAGCATATATGGGTTTATCTGTAAGATGACTACAATGACTGAATCATATGTACTATTACATTTTCAAATCTGTAACATGCATTTATCATACCATAAGGTACACATCAAGTAGAGACTAAATTTTATTAAGGATAACATAAAAGACTGAAACTTGTGACAAGAATTAATGTGTATTCCCTTGGCTGGGATCAAACCACAAACCTTGGATTGTCACAAGAGAATGCAATAGTGCAAGGCTCTACCAACTGAGCTATTACAGCCCCCTGTGTTAGGACCAAGCACAATCAATACTGACCAAGGTCTGAGAGCCCTGTGTTAGGACCAAGCACAATCAATACTGACCGCGGTCTGAGAGCCCTCTATGTTAGGACCAATCAGTTCATGGTATGGGCCCCCTGGTGTTAGGAGCAAACACTGCCAACACTGACCACGGTCTGAGAGCCCTCTGTGTTAGGACCAAACACCAATCACCGCCAGCAATGATCAGTCTCCAGGCCAACATTGGACCACAGTCTGGGCTCTGTTTTAGGCCATTGTCTAGCTCCACTGTTTTAGGACCAAGCACTACTACCACTGGATCACAGTCTAGGCCTTCTGTTTATGGACCAAGCATCAACAACACTGACCATGATTTAGATCTGGGCCCCTTGTGTTAAGACCATACACCACCTGTGCTGACAATTATGTGTCCTGGCCCCCTGCATTAGGACCATGTACCTCGAGCACTGACCAATGTTTTGGTCCTCTGTGTTGGGTACACCACCGCCAGCACTAACCACCATCTGGGCCCCACTAATAGGAACGGACAATGCCAGCACTGACCACCGTCTGGGCCCCTGTGTTGGGTACAAGCACCGACAACGCTGACCATTGTCTGGGCCCCTATATTGGGTACAAGCACCGACAACGCTGACCATTGTCTGGGCCCCTATATTGGGTACAAGCACCGATAACGCTGACCATTGTCTGGGCCCCTGTGTTGGGTACAAGCACCGACAACGCTGACCATTGTCTGGGCCCCTATATTGGGTACAAGCACCGACAACGCTGACAGCAGACTGACCAAGTTACTAGCCTTCACCTAGTACAGTGTGAAAAGCATCGATTCACAGAGACAAAGTTACCTCGATCATTAACGAATCATTTTACTGGATAAAGTAACACATTAGGGCTGATGAGTTAATGGGTGGTCAAGGGGAATCCTGGTACAATCTGGACATTATATTACTGCCAAAAATACTATAATGATGTACACCAGCAACATTAAACTAGATTAAATCAGAGGCAAATCAGATTATAGTACACCCAGACAGGGCATTACATCGTATATCGCCATCCGCTGGTCTTTCCACACTTATACAGCCTACTGGTCTCACCGAGTTACATAAGGGCTAAATATATATAAGACAACAACACTAAAGGTCACAGGTCAACTGTCTCTAAATACAAAGACCCTCCATTCACAACAGACAGAACAGAAACATGATAAAGGCCACACACCAGTTGTCTCAAGGTTACCTCAGCACATACAGGATAGAAACACTACAGGTTGTAGCCCTATCAGTATCTTCAAGGTCATCACCTCACTATGTTCAGAACCACACTTAAGGTCATAGTTTCTCTGTATCCAAGGTCATAGGGAGTGACCTATTTGTATCCAGGGCAGAAGAACTTAAGGTCACAGGCCACAAGTATCCATGACCACCTCACTTACATACAGGACAGAAACACTGAAGGTCACAGGCCACAAGTATCCATGGCAACCTCACTTACATACAGGACAGAAACACTGAAGGTCACAGGCCACAAGTATCCATGGCCACCTCACTTACATACAGGACAGAAACACTGAAGGTCACAGGCCACAAGTATCCATGGCAACCTCACTTACATACAGGACAGAAACACTGAAGGTCACAGGCCACAAGTATCCATGGCCACCTCACTTACATACAGGACAGAAACACTGAAGGTCACAGGCCACAAGTATCCATGGCAACCTCACTTACATACAGGACAGAAACACTGAAGGTCACAGGCCACAAGTATCCATGGCCACCTCACTTACATACAGGACAGAAACACTGAAGGTCACAGGCCACAAGTATCCATGGCCACCTCACTTACATACAGGACAGAAAAACTGAAGGTCACAGGCCACAAGTATCCATGGTTACCTCACTTACATACAGGACAGAAACACTAAATGTTTTAGCCCTATCTCTAAGGTTACAAGGTCTTATCTCCCTACTTCTAGAACAGAAATACTAAAGGTCAAAGGCCAGCTGTATCCATGACCACCTTATATTACTACATACAGGCTAGAAACACTAAATGTTTTAGCCCTATCTCCAAGGTTACAAGGTCTTATCTCCCTACATCCGGAACAGAAATACTAAAGGTCAAAGGCCAGCTGTATCAAAGGTCACCTCACTACATATAGGTCTGAAATACTTAAGGTCACAGACTAGCTGTATTTAAGACCATAGGGTCTTGAACACCATTATATATGACAGAAGGACTTAAGACCACAAGCTAACTATCTGGATGACCTACATACAAGGTCATGAGGTCACAACAATACATTAAGTAGAAAAACAAAGGTCACAGTCACAGACTAGCTATCTCAATGATGGTCACTTGTCATTAAATAAAGGCACCAGTGATCTACTTATGGTACATGGTAAACTGTCTTACTTAGTTGTACCCATGCATACCATCTTGAAGATCAATTCATCTTAGTCAACCAAAACTGAAAACATTCCTGAAAGCTGCTACATGTGGATTTTCTGTAATCTCAACTAAATCTTTACATAGGAAAATACGATAATGACCAAGTTTCATAAGAATCATGTCACATTTTGTTTAATGTGTGAATAAGAAATGCCTGAAGACAACATAGCTGTTTGATTGGGTTCAAATTCAGAATTTCAAAAGTAGGTCAATTAAGGTCACAGTCAAGTCAAGGTCAGCAGGTCCAAAAATGGCCAATGGAAAGGCCTTATCACAAGGAACAAAGTACCTCCCCAAGCTGGACTTCGTCCCAGCAAGCAAAAAAAGTAATCAATCAGAAATCAAATTCACATCAATTAATCGAAATCAAATGTAAGGTAAGCACATAAAGAACTTAGCTATAATTAATTTTACCCATAAATTAACTTGAATACTGTAAGAATTCTTGTTTTCATTAAAATTGAAATTCTTCTGATTTTTTCTTCTCTTGCTTTCTGCTTGTTATTGATTCCTATTAGTTCTAAAAATGATCTGATAATTTCAAAAATCATATAGATAAAATCTTAATTAAATGAATATCAAATATGTACTTAAACACAAATTCTGATTATTTGATTTGTTGTATTTTAGATATATCTAATCTAACTAATCAAATCATACATAGTGTTGATTATGATTTTTATTTTAAGACAATGCATGTAACCTAATAATTTTATTTACTTTTTTTTTATTAATATATATTGATCATTGGTTGTATTAAAGAAGGGGAGAATTTCAGAACAAGAAACTACTAGTCTTATGTGTTGATACTAAATTTTCAAAACAATCATAACCTGTTTTAACATTACCAAAATAAATTTCAGATAGATATATGTGATATAATAACATGTGAATAATGTATGCGAAAAACAGAAAGAAAAAAAGTAGATGCTTTATATTTATTATACATACCAAATAGTGAAAGAAATCAAAGAAATGTATATAAAAAAAAATTAATCAGTTTGAAATCACATTAAAATATTTTATCAGGTGACGATCTAACGGATTCAAATACTTTTATCACAAAAGACAACAGTAGCATTTTTAACATCTTTTTTTTTTAAAGATATGCTGAATTTTGAAAGAAGAGCATCAGAAAATTCCAGAAAATATTAACAGAAAATAAAATAAATTCAAAAAGCGCTGAATGAAATACTTAACGTAAATATAAAATGTGAGACGTTACCATGAGAAGCAGATAAAGCAACAAAGCTGCCTCACAAGTACACCAATCAGCACACAAACCTTGTCAAACGCTCTACCTACGGGAGGATACGGATGAACCTGATTGTGTCCCATAATTCTCACAACTTCCTGTACAACTCCAATATTGATAAATATTTTGGCATGTCACCACTACATGTGTCCGTCCCCATGGTGTACCTTCAGACTACGTATGCTAATTGCAGAATTAGACGAGTGATTACGATAAAAAGCCATCATCCAGATTTATATCTAAGCCATATGATTTTTTTCGATTCTCCAATGTTGGTTTAGTACCTCCAGTCTGCGATTCATGTCAATAATCTGGGAAGACCATTACAATTTCAGGGGCATCCCTCCACTAATTGTATCAAAAACAGGAATGATAGTATGTTTTATTTATCAGTGTACTACCAATACCACCAGAGTCATACTCTCACAAACCAACTTCTTGGGTGTCAAAATTCGATTTCTGGATGTATCAAAAGACATTGACAAACAGTCGCACATCCCAGAAGGAAAAATCGACCTAAATGAGGTCTTGTGCAATAGTAAGATGCGAATTTAGCCTAATGCAATTTGTCAGGGGACACATGGAACACGGTTTGCTTCTGTGAAGTAAAAGGGCATTATCAACATAACTTTAGCAAATCCACCTCATTGAATAATTTATAAATATCAGATGTTTATATATGACATTTTCAATTTTTTTGTCGAGCTAAAAACAACAGAATTCCCCTATGATATGAAGGATGGCCAAAAGCCCATAGAACCACTAGATTGAAGGGATTGATCACTGTGATGTTGACGCCTTCCAGTAGAAACCATTTTAGCTCCCGAAACTCCAAACCACTCCATACAACACAAACAGGTCTAACGCTCCAACATGTAACATTAGCATTCATCATTTCAGACTATATTTCTACATTAACAATTCATAATTCTGTTTTATTAGTATCAGAATTCCTACTGATGAAATTGACATTTAGGTAAGAGAGACTGACAGAACTTGTTATATTTGTTTAATATATTGCGTTGATTCAATAATCCATTAAACCATTTATTTAAAACAAGACAATGTTTCAGTTTATGCTCATATTTAAACTTGAGAATCGTGTTTACAAATGTACAGCAGGTACCCACAGAAAAATTTGTCAATACAGATCGATCCAAAGCTAATTTCATTAAAACTCTTCCTTCGAATCACTGCTGTCTAAGATACAATGCTGGTGACCTGAGTTTTTTCTCCATTACTGAACATTTATCACTCCGAGGTAATGAGGAACATGGAGAATTGTGTCTGTGCCACTCCAAGGGTGAACCATTAATACAGGGTGACACCGAATTTTAACAGTGATACTTAAACCTGCATATAAAGAGGATAATCTCTGTTCTAACTGTACACCGTCACACCAAACATCAGTTACCCCATTCCTTTATACATTCATCTTGTAAAAATTGGCATTTAAATGATTCTACAGGACAGCTGCTTTGTCAAAAAAGTCAATACCCGACCTGTGCATCCCTTAACCCTAGTACAACCCATTTACCTTCATTTTCACGACAACTCTTCGATAATCTAATCAAAGCTTTTTTTTTGTTCAAGAAACTGGTCTGGCACCTCAAAAATTTATTACAGCACACGGAACTGACAGTGAGAAATCAGACAAGTGGATTTGAAAATCAATAGGACACAAACTATAGTCACTCGGCAGTACAGACACATACTGGTAGTACTGGTCAAGTTAGACAGACACACTAGTCACTCGGTAGTACAGACACATACTGGTAGTACTGGTCAAGTTAGACAGACACACTAGTCACTCGGTAGTACAGACACATACTGGTCAAGTTAGATAGACATACTAGTCACTCGGCAGTACAGACACATACTGGTAGTAATGGTCAAGTTAGACACACTAGTCACTCGACAGTACAGACACATACTGGTAGTACTGGTCAAGTTAGATACACACACTAGTCCCTCGGTAGTACAGACACATACTGGTAGTACTGGTCAAGTTAGATAGACACACTAGTCACTCGGTAGTACAGACACATACTGGTAGTACTGGTAAAGTTAGATAGACACACTAGTCACTCGGTAGTACGGACACATACTGGTAGAACTGGTCAAGGTAGATAGACACACTAGTCACTCGGTAGTACAGACACATACTGGTAGTACTGGTCAAGTTAGATAGACACACTAGTCACTCGGTAGTACAGACACATACTGGTAGTACTGGTCAAGTTAGATAGACACACTAGTCACTCGGCAGTACAGACACGTACTGGTAGTACTGGTCAAGTTAGATAGACACACTAGTCACTCGGTAGTACAGACACATACTGGTCAAGTTAGATAGACCCATACTGGTAGTACTGGTCAAGGTAGATAGACACACTAGTCACTCGACAGTACAGACACATACTGGTAGTACTGGTCAAGTTAGACACACTAGTCACTCGACAGTACAGACACATACTGGTAGTACTGGTCAAGTTAGACAGACACACTAGTCACTCGGCAGTACAGACACATACTGGTAGTACTGGTCAAGTTAGATAGACACACTAGTCACTCAGTAGTACAGACACATACTGGTCAAGTTAGATAGACACATACTGGTAGTACTGGTCAAGTTAGATAGACACACTAGTCACTCGGTAGGACAGACACATACTGGTAGTACTGGTCAAGTTAGACAGACACACTAGTCACTCGGCAGTACAGACACATACTGGTAGTACTGGTCAAGTTAGATATACACACTAGTCACTCGGTAGTACAGACACATACTGGTCAAGTTAGATAGACACATACTGGTAGTACTGGTCAAGTTAGATAGACACACTAGTCACTCGGTAGGACAGACACATACTGGTAGTACTGGTCAAGTTAGACAGACACACTAGTCACTCGGTAGTACAGACACATACTGGTCAAGTTAGATAGACACATACTGGTAGTACTGGTCAAGTTAGATAGACACACTAGTCACTCGGTAGGACAGACACATACTGGTAGTACTGGTCAAGTTAGACAGACACTAGTCACTCGGTAGTACAGACACATACTGGTCAAGTTAGATAGACATACTAGTCACTCGGTAGGACAGACACATACTGGTAGTACTGGTCAAGTTAGACAGACACACTAGTCACTCGGTAGGACAGACACATACTGGTAGTACTGGTCAAGTTAGACAGACACTATTCACTCGGCAGTACAGACACATACTGGTAGTACTGGTCAAGTTAGACAGACTAGTCACTCGGTAGGACAGACACATACTGGTAGTACTGGTCAAGTTAGACAGACACTATTCACTCGGCAGTACAGACACATACTGGTAGTACTGGTCAAGTTAGATAGACACACTAGTCACTCTGTAGTACAGACACATACTGGTAGTACTGGTCAAGTTAGATACACACACTAGTCCCTCGGTAGTACAGACACATACTGGTCAAGTTAGATAGACACACTAGTCACTCGGTAGTACAGACACATACTGGTCAAGTTAGATAGACACATACTGGTAGTACTGGTCAAGGTAGACAGACACATTAGTCACACGACAGTACAGACACATACTGGTAGTACTGGTTAAGGTAGACAGACACACTAGTCACTCGGTAGTACAGACACATACTGGTAGTACTGGTCAAGTTAGACAGACACACTAGTCACTCGGTAGTACAGACACACTAGTCACTCGGTAGTACAGACACATACTGGTCAAGTTAGATAGACACATACTGGTAGTACTGGTCAAGGTAGACAGACACATTAGTCACACGACAGTACAGACACATACTGGTAGTACTGGTTAAGGTAGACAGACACACTAGTCACTCGGTAGTACAGACACATACTGGTAGTACTGGTCAAGGTAGACAGACACATTAGTCACACGACAGTACAGACACATACTGGTAGTACTGGTCAAGTTAGACAGACACACTAGTCACTCGGTAGTACAGACACATACTTTCTTGTCAAAGACATCAGTAGCTATACCGTAATACTGAACTATTATAATCACAATATCAAAATTGTTGTATAATATATGAAATATCCCTCAGTTTAGTTTAGTTTGGGTTATTTTATCATCCTATTAACAGCCAGGGTCATTAAAGAATGTGCCTGGTTTTGTAGGTGGAGGAAAGCCGGAGTACCTGGTAACAAATCACCGGCCTACGGTTAGTACCTGGCAACTGTCCCACGTGGGTTTCGAACTCGTGACCTAGAGGTGGAGGGCTAGTGATAAAGTGTCGGAACACTTTAACCACTTGGCCACTGCAGTCCCTATCCCTCGGCCAATAGGACCTTCAAGTATGAAATGGCAAAACTCGATCCACACCTGCATTCACAAGGTCTACATATATGTAGTAGAGATTCCATAGGATCTTGACATCTACCATTAAATGATCTTTATTAGCCTTAGGGAAGAGCGATCTTTTCTCTACTTTTCCATTCTTCTAAATCACTAGATAACATGGGGAACCTAATCATGTTGTCTAAGAAAGATCTTTGAATAACTTTCTGAAATATAGCTATAACAAATTTCAACTGTCATTAATCAAAGATGGCCGACTCTGAGCCATTTGGTTTTCCTGATTATGCAGATTCAAAATTAATGGGCACAACTTAGGACCATGGGGAACCTATACATGAAAAGTTAGAGAAATATCCCTCCAGCTCTTTTCAAGAAATAGTGATTTTCAACTGTCTAAAAATGTCACAAGCAGTGAAACTCAGTAAATGTTCAAATCGAAAATTCTTTAATTCATGTAAAACTATCACTTCCTAATCTTCTTTTCTACCAACTTTCATTAAAACCCATCAAGTACTGTAGGGAGCTGCTACTGTTCTCAAAGTCTATGTAGCAATTAATGCATATTCACAAAAAAGTTCTTTGAATCTTTGTCTATAAACAAATCCTCACCAGATTCTAATCTACACTGTATGGCTAGATCTAAAAATGTCCTCGCATTCCACCAATCTTAAAATTGGATACTGCCACACAATTTGTGTTTTGTATGTAACCAGAGGTCAAACCTAGCAGACAACTCAGAAATTAGGTAATTCCATATTTTCTTCAAATTGGAAATCACCAAGTTCACAGCTCAAAAAGCATCAATAAGACTTGTCCAAATCTGATAAGAGAAAATTGATTCCAGACATTCATCTCTGTTTCACACCTATCTTGTTGAGTCAGGTTTCATCACAGATTTGTATAGTGAGCCTGGTATCGGCTTTAATTGGAGAAGGTGACTCCAGTGGGTATATCATTGATGTGATACATACATACACGCAAGCCCTGCGCACCAGGTTTAACGCCCAATATTTACCGTAAGGCTGATGTGAGCGAGTGTGATCATTTCTGACAGCAGTGTTATACAATTACCAGTTCAATTGCTGCATGCACATTTAACATGAAAATTTATCAGGATCAAACACAATTACAGGGCTGACTTGGTATTCCATTTATAACTGTATACCTATATACCAATCACAGGCATGCACTCGCTGATCAATATCACCAATCGTACTCCGTTACTTGGGAAAGGTACATGTGTAGTAGTACCGCATATGTCCATGCACTGCTGCTCAACAGTTCTGGAAAATCCCTGTTCAATAATATAGTATAAACAGTCCTAGAAAACTATCCATATATTATATATCCATTTATAATTTATTTATCCATAATTGGTCTGCCTATAGATTATCTTTCCATAGTTGGTCTGTCCATAGATTCTCTGCCCATAGTTTGTCTGTCCAATTATAAAATTATCAATTGATTTCACTATGAAATCCATGTACTTTTATGGGGCTTTTTTCTATCTGTTTAGTTGGGGGCTGTAATAGTTTAGTCAAAATCATACCGAGAATATCATAAAACATTACCAAAAGGCTACGAAACAGGTGTGAGATACAATGCATTCTAACCCATACCAAAAAAAGGTATAAAAAGTTATAACTTTTTAGTACCTTTTTAGTACCTTTTCTGTACCTTTTTCAAAAGGTACAAAAAAGTTATAACTTTTTTGTACCTTTTTGAAAACTTAGAATTTATGAATGTAACTTTTGATAACTTTTTTGGACTTAGACAATTTTAGATGTAACTTTTTTGTACCTTTCTAGACTTAGAAAATTTCAGGTATAACTTTTTTGTACCTTTTCTGGACTTAGAAAATTTCATGTATAACTTTGTGTAACTTTTCTGGACTTTGAAAATTTGAGGTATAACTTTTTTGTACCTTTTCTGGACTTTGAAAATTTGAGGTATACCTTTTTTGTACCTTTTCTGGACTTAGAAAATATTTACAACATCTGAAAAGATTGATTAATTTTAGCAAAACTTTGCTGGACTTAGAAAATTGCATGTATAACTTTTTTGTACCTTTTCTGGACTTTGAAAATTTCGGGTATAACTTTTTTGTACCTTTTCTGGACTTAGAAAAATTTACAACATCTTAAAAGACTGATTATTTTTAGCAAAACTTGTCTGTATCTTTTCTGGACAACCATAAGATTACTAAATAAATCTTATGTTTGCTTATGACACCTAATAATTACTGTAAATGTAATCACAAATAATTATACAAGACAGTGACAGTGAAATTCTATTACAGGTAATTCAATCAATATAAGCTCAATCCCCATTTAAATGGAAATCTTAATTTAATAATGTACATACAATTGATTAAAATACAATTATCAGTGAACTGTAGGGAATTTGTGATGGGTCAGAGAGGCGAATCGCCTTTAGAAGACCTCAACGACAGGTAAGCTAGGTAACAGGTGATTGGAATCCGAAATGTGTGTTGAATTGTCCATGCATAGATAAATTTTTCATTCCAGAGAGGCATCAAAAATATTTTGATAAATAACATACATATAGATTTAAAATTAAACAAGAGATCCTAGAGGGATCTTGGCGCCCACCATTGAATGATCTTCATAGGTTCCATGTTAGATTGATCTTTTCTCTTTTTTTCCCTTCCTCTTACTAATCTGTATAAATTGAGAAACATCCCTCCAGTGCTTTTTAAACAAGGGAAACTTATATATGAAATTTGAGATTTGGCTATAATGGTTGTCTGTCGACAATGTTTTCAGATTGGTCCAAAAATGCAATACGACGGACCAAGGAGAACCTACATATGAAAATTGAGAAAGATTCCTTCAGTTCTTTCTGAGAAATCTCGATACCAAACTTCAATTGTCAAAATCCAAGATGGCTGCCTGTCAGCCATCTTGTTTTCCAATCGGTTCCAAAATGCAATATGCATAACTAGGCACCAAGGGGAACCTACATATGAAATTTGAGAAAGATCCCTTTAGTACTTTCTCAGAAATAGCGATAACAAACTTCAATTGTCAAAATCCAAGATGGCTGCCTGTCGGCCATGTTGTTTTCTGATCGGTTCCAAAATACGATATGCATAACTAAGCACCAAGGGGAACCTACATATGAAATTTGAGAAAGATCTCTTCAGTACTTCCTCAGAAAAAGCGATAACAAACTTCAATTGTTAAAATCCAAGATGGCTGCCTGTCGGCCATGTTATTTGGTGATCGGTCCCAAAATGCAATATGCATAACAAGGCACCAAGGGGAACCTACATATGAAATTTGAGAAAGATCCCTTCAGTACTTTCTCAGAAATAGCGATACCAAACTTCAATTGTCAAAATACAAGATGGCTGCCTGTCGGCCATGTTGTTTTCCGATCGGTCCCAAAATGTAATATGCATAACTAGGCACCAAGGGGAACCTTAATATGAAATTTGAGAAAGATCCCTTCAGTTCTTTCTCAGAAATAGCGATAACAAACTTCAATTGTCAAAATCCAAGATGGCTGCCTGTCAGCCATGTTGTTTCCCGATCGGTCCCAAAATGCAATATGCATAACTAGGCACCAAGGGGAACCTACATATGAAATTTGAAAAAGATCCCTTTAGTACTTTCTCAGAAATAGCGATAACAAACTTCAATTGACAAAATCCAAGATGGCTGCCTGTCGGCCATGTTGTAATCCGATCGGTCCCAAAATGCAATATGCATAACTAGGCACCAAGGAGAACCTACATATGAAATTTGAGAAAGATCCCTTCAGTACTTTCTCAGAAATAGCGATAACAAGAATTGTTTACGGACGGACGGAGGGACGGACGGACCACGGACCACGGACGCAGGGCGATTTGAATAGCCCACCATCTGATGATGGTGGGCTAAAAAGGTATTCACTTTTAATTTATTGCATTTTTAGTACAATATTCACACCCTTGAAATGCGTTTTTTTTTTGGGGGGGGGGGGGGGGGGCGGTTTTTTTTTTAAAGTTTATCTTTTTATCTCAGTGGACCAATCATTGCTCAGAGGACGTGAATAATTACAACTTAGCATTGATAAGTCACGACATGAACAAACTCAGTTGTTATAAAAGATAAGCAGTTCGTTAATCCCAACACAGACGTTCATAAACGTACGTACATAGAACATGATGATATAATTTACTTCACGTGGGACGATGGGTCGCTCACCCACAAAAATATTTTCCGGAAAACCCAAGCTTCATTCATCCCAATGGGATTAATATAGCATGGTCTTTGTCAGTACATCGCATATTTTCTGGATGTTTGCGCTTTTGACATTAAATCTTGTAGTAGCATGCACAATTATGCCGCATTGGACACAAACTCCAGTGGTAAACAAACACACGTGTGTAACACTTGTGTCATTTTGATCGTCCAAACTCTCAGACGCTTTGATTTAACTCTATATAAGTAAAGCGTTTTTATGATCTCGATATGACGTAAATTGCAATAAACATTTTAATCTGAAAACAGCGCACACGATGTTTTGTCAGTGAACACATTAAACAAAACAATCAATTGGTCATATATCTATAAGCCAGATCGTCAGATTATTCACAAAGGACATCTGCAGGAGAATTGATCTCGTAGCATTACAGTAGCCTAGTGCTGTTACTGAAACGTGCACATCATGTGTGTAGGCTACCTCACGAAAAGTGGGACGACGTACCAAAAGTTAACCGACCCCGTCAGACACAAGCTGATCACCGAAGACCTCATCCTCGGGGCATCAATTAGAATGTAATTAGCGGCAGTCTACTGTACCGAACTCATTGAATTTTGTAAATACCTGTGTACCTGAGGAGTGTCCAGTTCACCTGCTGACATAGCGGTGTCCTGGGGCGTTAATTAATTAGTTACATCGTTGTCATGCCTGACTGCCTATGATTTGTTGCATTGGCCAGTTTACCTGGGTATCTCACCTGTGCACAATATTATCGGTATCAAGAATATAACCGAACATATGACACGTTAGTTTCTCTGTACAGACACTTATGCATGTGTGCCATCATGTGCACTGTGAAAGAGTACGATGTTGCAGTAATCATAATAATAATTAAATAAAAATATATAACAACAACTAAAATATATATATATAATAATATCGATAGGATTTCTCATGATATCGTAGGCGGCCTAATAACTTTATTCGACATTTTTCTTCTTCGGTCACTTGGCCCTACTGTACACATGTATACCCACCGCCAGGCGGCGCTCCCTTCAGTTTAGCGGGAGATTTGTATTACAAGTGGCGGCCATTTTGTTTGTTTACGGAAACGTGATGAAAGCTTAGGCCTAGAACAAAATCACGTTATATATACAGTATATATTGGCGACATTTAATTTCCCCACTCACGGAATACAATCGACAAACTGGGAACAGAATATCAAATTTCGTCTAGCTTTTGGCGACTTATGATACCCCTTTCACCGGCAAACACTGAATTATCGGACAACAAGAAATCAGGGTAAGTTATGTTCTTATTTGTCTTCGAATCGCAGATTTTGTCGCTCTCGCGATCGTCATACATTAAACAACATTGAGTGAATATGTTCATATGAAATACTTCATGTTTCAGGACTAAATTCACCAGCATTCATGATCCTCGGACCACCCGCCCCCTACGCACAGCCGATTTATAAATGTTGCATCTTTCAATCGTAAGTTTAATTTGCTTGCCAAGTGATTATTTTTTAATCCTTCACCTTCACATTCAGGGTCAATATTATGATATATTTAAAATGGATTCACACATATATGTGGCCATACACGTTTTTCGTTTATGGCGTTTGGTATGAACGTCCCAAAGTATATATAATATACTTCGTTTTTCAATGGATTTTCTTGAAATTCGATACACTAGGCCTATATATTGGGGTGTAGGCAATAATTCGTCAGCTATTTTACCTGATAATTTTTTTCATGTTTTCCCGTACATTTGTTACTATTTTTTACTGAAATAGACGAATATATGCACCATAATTTATGGTAAGTATGAACATTTTGTTCTTTATTCCTAATTATACGCACAACACTATTTTTTTTAAATGTAATTAACACGCAATTAATATCTACGGAATCGGCTACGGTAAATTAAATATATATAGAAATGAGAGGGATTGTTACTTGTTGTGTGCGTGAAATTTCAAGGAAATCCAATAAAATAAAGTCCTAATTGAAAATTTGTCAAAGTATTTAAAATAGATCTACAAAGTAAAATCTATATACAATTTTAGCACATTTTATTTATTATACATAGACCATTGGAAAATTTGAGAAGAATCTTTCTTCTTTTATTTTATGTGAATTCATTTAAAATGTTTTATTGCTGAATTAACACACATTGATTACTTTCACCATCAGTTTCCCTTTTAAGTTGATCATCCCCGCCCCCAATATATTAGCTTGTATGCAATGCAAGATGGCTTACAGGCTGTCATTTTGAATTTTATAATTTTGAAGTTTCTCAGAAAGTTATTTATGGATCTTATTCAAAAGAAACATTTTAGGCTTCTGCTTTCAAATTAATAAGATCTAGAAGAAGAGAAAAGTGATTCCTTATTTGGGAATCACTTTTCTCTTCCTTCTTAGGCTAAAGAACAGTCTTGTATATATGATATACCAGGTATATAAAATTGATATTTACAGTCAAACCTCGATGATTCGAACTTCGTTGATTCGAATTTCTCGCTGTATCGAACTTATTGCTTGGTCCCGAATTTCCTCACTATATAACGCTACTAACGAACCTATGCATGATTCGAATTTTTATAAATCGAAGTTTTCGATGTATCGAACTTTTTTCATGGCCCGTTAGCTATGATGTCATAGGTAATTGACATCTCATGATTCGAACTAAAGTTTACCTGTACTGACCACTGGACAGGTGTTGGTCGTGACCCCCGCGGCAAGATTTCACACTTCTCCCCTAGATGCCCTGACTGACAATAGGGATAACGATAACGTGTGTTGTCACTCCCGATCATGGGGTTAATTAATAATCAGACCAAATTGATAGATAAAAGGTGTATTTAGAAGCTAGATAAAAGGTGTATTTAGAAGCTATGACATTTAATCACTCCGGTAAAACATTTCGGTAGTCGTCTCTGATAATCTTCGCCGCCATTGAAATCAGCGGTCGGTGAGTAAATTTTACGGAACTATAAAACAAACGGACCAATTTTAAACACAAACAATTAGCGATGTCTTCACTCATAAGTGTCACATTGCAAACTTATACATAAATATCCAAGTAAATCGATTATTTGTCATTCAATCATGCATTCTCCGACCGATCGGCATTCCGTATTTATATGCACATAACGTAACCGCACGTGTCTTTAACAGAAAAGCCTAACGATTTGCTTTATCTGTTAAACCGCGATATAAGTGTTTTGTAACCGATACATAGTTTGTTTAATTAATAAAATGCTTAGGTATAATTAATGAAAAGTATTTTTATTTTGTTGTGTTTGAGGTATAAATTAACTTTTGAGCCTGGCAGGCGACGATCATAACGAAGACACCAAGGACATGTAACGTTAACATATATGGTCATTATCAAGAAAACATCGATCTATTGTCAACCATGAATAATTCGAAGTCCCGCTGTTTCGAAGTTTTTCTGTTAGTCCCTTGAACTTCGAAACATCGAAGTTTGACTGTATATAATAATCATACAATTACATGATATCTCTGGGGGTATCTTCTTTTTGATTTGACATGATAAGTTGTGTTTGTTAGCCTATAGTAATTACCTCTGTCTCCCAGCCCTCTAATTTTGCTGCTGTCTAATAATTCTAGAATTTATTGACAAATTTACACGAAATGGGCCAGGTACAGTTCACAAAATTATGTCAAAACCCAGGGTCAAAGCTCATGAAGGTCATTAGATTGAAAGGTCAACGTAATTTTTTTTTCTTTTCATCAATATTTTGTTTTGGCATGATGAAGCAAATTTAGTTGGAATTAAACTAGGTGTAAACTGACAAGGTCAAGGTCAAATTTTGCGTTTTTTCACTGATTAAATATTTTGTTCCAAGGCTAAAGCAAAGTTGGTCAGAATTAAACATTATAATAATGCATGGAGTCAACTGACCAAAGGTCAAGGTCACTTGGTCAAAGGCCAAGGTCAGATTTTGTTTCAATATAATTCCAACCAATATTACTCGGTGATTTAGGCAGATGGGTTCTTGATGATTATGGGAGATATATATTATTTATTGCCTCATGATGAAATTGATGGGGTCCTTTAAATTTTCAGTGTTCTAGTTAATAAATTATAATAACCCAATTAATTCTCAGCCTGTCCTAGTTATTAAGTTATTACACCGAAACCAGAGTTACAATATGTAAATAGATCACTAACTGTTTTGTTTTCTTTTCTTTTTGATGGACTATAGAGTGTCAATCCCAAGAAGAACCCTGATCAGCTCCTGGAAAAATCAGTGTTCTTGCAGTATTGTCAGTCAAATCTCAAGGAAAGGATCCCAGAAGAGGAACATTTACATTATTTCAGACTTTTTTCTTTCCTGTGTAACAATGCCTCAAACAGCTAACACATTTTATATAGTATACAATACAATGTGTATTAATAACAGTCCAGTTAGAGTGCTGTGTTATGCAGTAAAAATACTTAATTCTTGATGACATGTTGGTTTTATGTTTACATTAAACGGAAGTTATAATATATACTAAAGAAACATAGTGGATAATGCCTTGTACAGGAGCAGGAGTATGACAGTGTAATAGTACATGACTGCTGCGTTCATCCATGGAAGGAATCTGTTATTCGAAATAAAGCTTTCCATGAGGACGAAAAATAGTGCTTTTGTTAGTCTTTCAAGAAAATGTGCAAAGTGAAAGGAGATTTCCGTGATGTTTTTATGAATAGTAATTCATTGGTCTAGAAGACATGTATTTAATAAGTATATTTCTGGATAAAAAAACATTCTGAAGCAAAATCTTTTTATATTTTTCTGTACCTTTTCCATACTTTTTCTGTAACTTTTCTATACCTTTTTTGTACCTTTTCAGTACCTTTTTCATACCTTTTTAGTACCTTTTTTTTAACTTTTTAGTACCTAGAAAAAGTTATAACTTTTTTTGTACCTTTTTTATACCTTTTCTGTACCTTTTTAGTACCTTTTTTGTAACTTTTTAGTACCTAGAAAAAGTTATAACTTTTTTTTAACTTTTTAGTACCTAGAAAAAGTTATAACTTTTTTGTACCTTTTTCATACCTTTTCTGTACCTTTTTAGTACCTAGAAAAAGTTATAACTTTTTTGTACCTTTTTCATACCTTTTCTGTACCTTTTTAGTACCTAGAAAAAGTTATAACTTTTTTTTAACTTTATAGTACCTAAATTATACCTATTTTTGTGTGAAATGTAACTTTTTTATACCTTTTTTGTACCTTTTTTATACCTTTTTTGTACCTAATAAAAGTTATAACTTTTTTTAGGTACAGAAAAGTTATCAAAAGTTATAACTTTTTAGTACTAGATTGGAACCGCTGTTTAAACATGGTTCCAATCTAGCATCAAAAGTTATAACTTTTTTGTACCTAAAAAAGTATAACTTTTTTGTACCTTTTTTTGGTATGGGAATACTTACAAAAACATTTATCTAAACCTGATGTCTCATCCCCAATACTCCGAATACATGCACTGGCCAGCACTTGACTTGTAATATGACCAGAATTTGTTTTATAATGAAATACTGATCAAATGATCTGTATAGTTTTTGACATATTGAACATGGAAGAGGAAGTCATCATATCCTCAGACCTTTTAGCAGTACATGTCTCCCGGGTAAAAAACTGCTTTCTCTACAGGTCTCATGTACCACTAAACACACTTCACCCTCATGGTGAAATTTAATAGTCTCCACATTTGGCAGCTCATTGTCTTACATTACTATAAATAACAGTCTACAGTACATATAAAGGTGGATTGCCAACTTTTTTTTTTAATACACCATTATATACAACTGAAATGTGAAATTTATTTCAATAAGGTGGCATGCTGTCAATGGTTTGGTTTGCCTTAGTTTAATAACACCAATTATTTTTATATTTTTGTGAATATTTTGCTACCTTTCTGTTGTTTCCCAATTTTTTTTATTTATTTTTAATCAATCATGCATTGTTATGTATTTATCAGCTTTGGCTGGTTTTCATATCAATTATACTTGTTCCCAACTTTCCTAGGTATCTGGGGTTTTTTTTAATAAAGGATTCAAATGTGGAGAACTTTTATGTAAGTTAATGAAACAGGAACTGTCACAAGGACAACGGCTGACCACTCCCCCATCTATCCTGATTCCAATTCTGCCCCCAAACACCTATTACCCAATACCGAACGGGAGGAAATATCAGATCAAAACAGCAAGCAATAGTTACAAACTTCAGTGTATGTGTTTGCTGAGATTATAAGTTTCAAGATGTTCGGATAAAAACTGTTGGAAGAGCTCTCCAGACAAGATTCTGTCTCCAAACATAGGAAAAGGGGAAATCAATGTCATCAAAATAGATCCAAAAAGAGAGAGCAGATGTACAACTAAGTGTAAGATGACTACATCTTTTTGGTAGGTATATTAACTCCTCTTGTGGAGGGTACCATCATTAGTTTCTCAACTTTTATTGAATTGCTATAAGTCTTTGCATGTTACAGTTCATTTTCTTTTTACAATATCTTTTAAAATTTTACAGTTATCGATTTCAGTGAGTTTATTCAGTTAAACATTAAAACTGGAAACAACACAGAGCTCTTTAAATGATTTTTAAGCAAAAGAATTGACTTTACTAATCAATAATACATAGACGTAACAGTTCAGATAGATCACAAACTTTTAATTTAAAATTATAATAACATAACTCTGGAATATTACTTTGTAGCTGGGTACAGGGAAAGACAATTACATAGGAAGTAAACCAAGAGTTAAACTCCAAGAAGAAAATGTTATTATTCGGCTGTAAATCAGACAAAGAGAGATAGTCAATGCTTTTCTTTTCACAATTACTATCGCAAATGATTGCCTTCTGAACACATCTGAACAAAATTTCAAAAAGTGGTGCAACTGAACTGCGAGCTCATTACTGCTTTGTCTAGTGGTTATACACTTCTCAACCAGGAAAGTAAATTAAAGGCAGGTTAAAGATTTACGAATTTGTAATTATAAAGTTTGATTGTATAAATGGCAGAGAGAATCAATATCATATCTAGACTTTGAAACACGTTCGTCTTATATATAGTCGAGAAAGGTACCCATCAGGGAATTTACAGCACAATGCATACATCAGATACATGTTTATTGTGCAGTTGGGAATGCGGGTGATCCCGTGCACAAACATGACACACACACATCGGAGGCCAATTTAAGGAGACAATGTAACTTTACTGAGGTCCTCAGAATCAACTGCCAAATGTCACACAACCATCACACTGCCATATCACTATCTAGTAGCCAACAATTGTTGACTAACTTCCCCTATGGAGTAATGAATACTGATGGAGCTCCAGCCCCCTGAGTTCTCATACATCTGAGCAGCAGGCGGGGAACAATATCTTAGTCAACGTTAATTAGATCAGGGAATACTCTCATCCCTATATGGATTTGGTGATACACTATCAATAGTTAAGTCGTCCTGATCCGTTAAAATACACATAATAGTGATGGTCCAGCTATACAGTTCTAGGTACTGTCGTCTCCAAGCAAAATACTCACACATACTTATAACAAACTGATAAGCCATACATTCATACAAACATAACAGTCATACCTTGTTACAAACAGAACGTTCATACCTTCATACAAACAGAACGTTCATACCTTCATACAAACAGAACGTTCATCCCTTCATACAAACATAACAGTCATACCTTCATACAAACAGATCGGTCATACCTTCATACAAACATAAACAGTCATACCTTCATACAAACAGATCGGTTATACCTTCATACAAACAGAACAGTTATACCTTCATACAAACAGATCAGTTATACCTTCATACATACAGAACAGTCATACATTCATACAAACAGAACAGTTATACCTTCATACAAACAGACCAGTCATACCTTCATACAAATATAACAGCCATACCTTCATACAAACAGAACAGTTATACCTTCATACAAATAGAACGTTCATACCTTCATACAAACAGATCGGTCATACCTTCATACAAATAGAACAGTCATACATTCATACAAACAAATCGGTCATACATTCATACAAACAGAACAGTCATACCTTCATACAAACAGAACAGTCATACATTCATACAAACAGAACAGTTATACCTTCATACATACAGAACAGTCATACATTCATACAAACAAATCGGCCATACATTCATACAAACAGAACAGTCATACCTTCATACAAACAGAACAGTCATACATTCATACAAACAGAACAGTTATACCTTCATACATACAGAACAGTCATACATTCATACAAACAAATCGGTCATACCTTCATACAAACAGAACAGTCATACCTTCATACAAATATAACAGCCATACCTTCATACAAACAGAACAGTCATACATTCATACAAACATACAGTCATACCTTCATACAAACATAACAGCCATACCTTCATACAAACAGATCGGTCAGAAAGACGACTTTCCCCAAATGAAATTATCTTGAGTCAAACAAACAAAAAAGGCAGATTCTCCAACCTTGACACCTTTTTTTCTTTCTTTTTATAGGCGATAAAATCTCAAAACTTTTTGTAATGAGGTAGGATTATATTCTACTTTTGTGTTCGAGGAAAACTTTTCATATCAACTAAAGATGTGCATTTAAACAACAACAATAAATCGGATGTGAGGAGGGATGTGAGGAGGGATGTAAGGAGGGATGTGAGGAGGGATGTGAGGGATGTAAGGTGAGGAGGGATGTAAGGAGGGATGTGAGGAGGGATGTGAGGAGGGATGTGAGGAGAAATGGATCACTATAAAGGATCGTTGTGTTACAATCAAATGTCCAAGGGGTCATCTTATACTCAGCTTACTTGGCCCTCTACATGTAGTACGGTAATAGGTTTCATCGTATGTCACCGTTACCAGTAATAAACGGTCCACTATAAGTCCGTATTTGGCAGATTCCATATTGGGGGCTCCAGTCATACTGCTATAATTGGTCTGCTATGAGCCGACCAGACGCTCTGCATCACAAGATAGGCCAAGTATATGGTAACAGCATCTTACCAGACAGAAAATCCTCTCAAAAATGCCCACAGAAGAAAATTAACCAATTTTTACATGGATTCATTTAAATAGCAAAATTTCATTTCCTTTCTATGAATATTTATTATTTCATCAAGGCCAAACTAAAATAAGAAAAATGATGGCAATCTCTTGCATCATTAACAAAATGTAAGAAGGTTGATCAGAATTGTGTCCCATTTTATCTCCTAAATGCCTTTAATAAGTTGTTTTTTTAATGATGTAAATTAAAGAGAAACATTTATTTTCATCACATTGATATGTAGACCACAACCACATCAATGTCATATTAAAGTGATCACATCAACACCATGTAATCCAAGTGCCAAGGCCACTCACAGGTGTTGTGTATGACAGATCGAAATAAAGGAGTCCAGCAAGTAGTATATAAATATAAAATGGCAGGAAATAAGACACCTTGTTTTTGTATCTTCCTGGATGTTTTACTGATGATCATCATGTCATTTTCAGGAATTTAATTGACTTTGAAATGATTGTTTTTGTGTTAACGCTCTGCTGGAGGATGCAGAATTACTTTTTCAAAGCTCAATGAATTCTTAGATCGATGAATCTTGGGGTTTGATATGTCCATCACATTTTCTGATAAACCATGCCACATCGCGATTCTCTGCAAGATTCCCGCAAATTACAATCCCACAATTTTTGTCCCATATTTTCAAGGTCATTTGTTCTATTTAATGCATTTTTTCGCCATATTTCAATTCATCTGGATCATGATTAGATATTTGATCTTTGACACCTTTCTTTAGAAGAAAATTGTCTTATTTAATTTATTGTATTTCACTTATGAATGGGCCTACCTTATCGGTTTCAGTGATTTGTTGAATCATACATTCATGTTACATATAAAAGTATTTCAGTACTGACTGCTTTAAACCAAGCAAACTATTTATTGCTATCGGAATCTCTGCTGCTGAAACGACCTAGGTTTGACCTCATAATCACTTTGTCCAGCTCGACCAGCATGGCCATTCTGGTATTTCTTGGAAATGATGCAAGAATTAATCAGAAGTATTACAGTCGAACCTGTCTATAAAGGACACCTAAGGGACAAGACAAAAGTGTCCTTTATAGAGAGGTGTCCTTTATATAGAGGTTCAACGAGTTATGTCCCTTATAAACGAAGAAACAAACCAAAGTCTGTTTATAGTACACTATATGTCTCCTGATTTATTATATTTAAACACTTAAACAAATGAATAAAAGACAAATAATTAAAGATAAATGCTTAATTAATTTTCAATCATTCATCTGACACAAAAATTGAAGTTGATATTTTTAATAATTTATATTAAGCCTATAGTTTTTAAACCAATCTTCACAATATCATACTATACTGAATATCTATTCAGACAAATACTCAACATAGTCAAAAAAGTAAAGGTAATTCTTATCATAGTAAAACAATTTTCATTAATCCTCAATGTTTTGGAAAATAAATATGTTTGAAATATCTTTTCTATTACAACATTAACTCTTTATAAATGAAAGTGCATTTTCCTCTGATAATTATAATCCCTAAGCATTTATTTTGAGACATATTTTCTGAAATCCATGTAGGGATTTAATTTAATAAATACCGTTTTCTGGTTCAGTAAATTAGTATAGTGTATACAAAGACACTCGGAACTCTTCGGCTGTTCTTAATAGGTTACGTAGTCATATTCCGAGGAGTTCCGAGTGTGAGAAAATGGGGGCTGACAACCATGTGCCTGTCCTGTCAGATTTGCATACGGTGTATTTTGTAAGTAAAACAATTATGACAGACATAACCATTGCTTTGTCCCTCTTTTGTTGGTCTTGATAATGATTTAATTACCCCCTGACCATTCTTGTTGTCTAGGCTATGGTTGAATGGCTAAGCTTAGCTGTCACCGGTTGATTAAACAAACACCTCTGCCGATGGCGATCGGTCACTCTCTTGTAATTACTGCCCATTGTTACAGCAACTTACAGGTAACAGGACAATTAGTGACTGATGAAGTGGCTTCCTAAGTTAGCATTGCTGCCAGGGGAGTTGAGTAATTAAGGCTTTGCTTGTTATTTTGAAACGTTTTACACACAAATATCAACACGGCTATGGTTTCACGTGTCCGTTATACGGAATTTTGAACAACTTTACGGACAAAAATAAGTGTCCGCTGTCCGCATTAGGAAGGTGTCCGCTATATACATGATATTTATATAGTGATTTTCATTGGGGATTCCTGGAAGTGTCCGTTATGAACAGGTGTCCGCTATATAAGGGTGTCCGCTATTACAAGTTTGACTGTATATTCAACAGGTGAGCATCATAATTAACCAATGAGGTGACTTTCCAATGTCACAATAAAAATAATTTCCTCCCAAACTAACAGTTAATCATAAGTTTCCATCCGGGCCAATAAGCGAGATTAAGATAAGTTGATATAACTTGTTTTGCAATTGATGTAAAATGAATAAAATTTATATCTTATAATTTATCAACATCACGTGGACAAAGCATCATCATCATCATGTAGACAGGGCCACATAATGTCATGTACACAGGACCACATCAATGTCATGTACACAGGACCACATCAATGTCATGTACACAGGACCACATCAATGTCATGTACACAGGACCACATCAATGTCATGTACACAGGACCACATCAATGTCATGAAGACAGGACCACATCAATGTCATGAAGACAGGACAACATTAATGTAATGTACACAGGACCACATCAATGTCATGAAGACAGGACCACATCAATGTCATGTACACAGGACCACATCAATGTCATGTACACAGGACCACATCAATGTCATGTACACAGGACCACATCAATGTCATGAAGACAGGACAACATTAACGTCATGAACATAGGACCACATCAATGTCATGTACACAGGACCACATCAATGTCATGCACACAGGACCACATCAATGTCATGTACACAGGACCACATCAATGTCATGTACACAGGATCACATCAATGTCATGTACACAGGACCACATCAATGTCATGTACACAGGATCACATCAATGTCATGTACACAGGACCATATCAATGTCATGAAGACAGGACCACATCAATGTCATGTACACAGGACCACATCAATGTCATGAAGACAGGACCACATCAATGTCATGAAGACAGGACCACATCAATGTCATGAAGACAGGACCACATCAATGTCATGTACACAGGACTACATCAATGTCATGTACACAGGACCACATCAATGTCATGTACACAGGACCACATCAATGTCATGTACACAGGACCACATCAATGTCATGTACACAGGACCACATCAGTGTCATGAAGACAGGACCACATCAATGTCATGTACACAGGACCACATTAATGTCATGTACACAGGACAACATCAATGTCATGAAGACATGACAACATTAATGTCATGTACACAGGACCACATCAATGTCATGAAGATAGGACCACATCAATGTCATGCACACAGGACCACATCAATGTCATGTACACAGGACCACATCAATGTCATGAAGACAGGACCACATCAATGTCATGTACACAGGACTACATCAATGTCATGTACACTGGACCACATCAATGTCATGAAGACAGGACCACATCAATGTCATGAAGACAGGATCACATCAATGTCATGAAGACAGGACCACATCAATGTCATGAAGACAGGACTACATCAATGTCATGCACACAGGACCACATCAGTGTCATGAAGACAGGACCACATCAATGCCATGAACACAGGACCACATCAATGTCATGTACACAGGACCACATCAATGTCATGTACACTGGACCACATCAATGTCATGTACACAGGACCACATCAATGTCATGTACACAGGACCACATCAATGTCATGTACACAGGACTACATCAATGTCATGAAGACAGGACCACATCAATATCATGTACACAGGACTACATCAATGTCATGTACACAGGACCACATCAATGTCATGAACATAGGACCACATCAATATCATGCACTCAGGACCACATCAATGTCATGAAGACAGGACCACATCAATGTCATGAAGACAGGACCACATCAATGTCATGTACACAGGACCACATCAATGTCATGTACACAGGACAACATCAATGTCATGTACACAGGACCACATCAATGTCATGAACACAGGACCACATCAATGTCATGAACACAGGACCACATCAGTGTCATGTACACAGGACTACATCAATGTCATGAAGACAGGACCACATCAATATCATGTACACAGGACTACATCAGTGTCATGTACACAGGACCACATCAATGTCATGTACACAGGACCACATCAATGTCATGAAGACAGGACCACATCAATGTCATGTACACAGGACCACATCAATGTCATGAAGATAGGACCACATCAATGTCATGTACACAGGACCACATCAATGTCATGTACACAGGACCACATCAATGTCATGCACACAGGACAACATCAATGTCATGAAGACAGGACCACATCAATATCATGTACACAGGACCACATCAATGTCATGTACATAGGACCACATCAGTGTCATGAAGACAGGGCCACATCAATGTCATGTACACAGGACCACATCAATGTCATGTACACAGGACCACATCAATGTCATGTACACAGGACCACATCAATGTCATGTACACAGGACCACATCAATGTCATGCACACAGGACAACATCAATGTCATGAAGACAGGACCACATCAATATCATGTACACAGGACCACATCAATGTCATGTACATAGGACCACATTAATGTCATGAACATAGGACCACATCAATGTCATGTACACAGGACCACATCAATGTCATGTACACAGGACCACATCAATGTCATGAACATTGGACCACATCAATGTCATGAACATTGGACCACATCAATGTCATGAACATAGGACCACATCAATGTCATGTACACAGGACCACATCAATGTCATGTACACAGGACCACATCAATGTCATGAAGACAGGACCACATCAATGTCATGTACACAGGACCACATCAATGTCATGAACACAGGACCACATCAATGTCATGTACACAGGACCACATCAATGTCATGTACACAGGACCACATCAATGTCATGCACACAGGACTACATCAATGTCATGTACACAGGACCACATCAATGTCATGAACATAGGACCACATCAATGTCATGTACACTGGACCACATCAATGTCATGTTCACTGGACCACATCAATGTCATGTACACAGGACAACATCAATGTCATGTTCACTGGACCACATCAATGTCATGTACACAGGACCACATCAATGTCATGTACACAGGACCACATCAATGTCATGTACACAGGACCACATCAATGTCATGAACATAGGACCACATCAATGTCATGTACACTGGACCACATCAATGTCATGTTCACTGGACCACATCAATGTCATGTACACAGGACAACATCAATGTCATGTTCACTGGACCACATCAATGTCATGTACACAGGACCACATCAATGTCATGTACACAGGACTATATCAATGTCATGAAGACAGGACTACATCAATGTCATGTTCACAGGACTACATCAATGTCATGTACACAGGACAACATCAATGTCATGTAGACTGGACCACATCAATGTCATGTACACAGGACCACATCAATGCCATGATGACAGGACCACATCAATGTCATGTACACAGGACCACATCAATGTCATGTACACAGGACCACATCAATGTCATGAAGACAGGACCACATCAATGTCATGTACACAGGACCACATCAATGTCATGTACACAGGACCACACCAATGCCATGAAGACAGGACCACACCAATGCCATGAAGACAGGACCACATCAATGTCATGTAGCAGGTCCAATGATCAATATTATGTACAGAGGGCAACGACAAGGTCATGTCCATATTAGGGAGCATTAAGAAAGCAAGGGAAGAGTTAAGAGGTATTGACAGATATGTGGGCTATATTGCCTGGCACTAACATATGGGTCCTAGAAGGACATACTTCAGTACAATTACGTTCTTTATTGACGTAACAGTCAGCAGGTTGAACTTTGGTATATAACAAATGTCACAAGAGTCTGGCTCAACCAGTTTGAGGCATTATGGGTGTAGATCTACTGTATCTCCAACTTTCTATCCTGGAGTAAGTTGGTCAACACTAGTTAGAGCTATACCCACAGAAAGCCTTTACTGTTTTGTTTTCCAGCCAAACCAACATTTATGCAAAATTTAATAACAACCAGGGGATTTAACTCTATTCAATATTGTGTCAAGAATAAAACAACCATTATTTACTTAAGTTACCAGGGTAACCAAATCTTCATTTAATACCTAAAACTGCTGTAAACCAAGAGTAAGTAGCTATATTTGGAAAGCAGGAGCTGTCATTATATCACACAGGCAAACTATGCCACAGTGTCATATAAAACTGAATCTTAAACATTCCCATAAAGTCATCACTATACATTGTCATACCTTCTCACTATAAAGTCATCACTATACACTGTCATACCGTCTCACTATAAAGTCATCACTATACACTGTCAAACCTTCTCACTATAAAGTCATCACTATACACTGTCAAACCTTCTCACTATAAAGTCATCACTATACACTGTCATACCTTCTCACTATAAAGTCATCACTATACACTGTCATACCTTCTCACTATAAAGTCATCACTATACACTGTCAAACCTTCTCACTATAAAGTCATCACTATACATTGTCATACCTTCTCACCATAAAGTCATCACTATACACTGTCAAACCTTCTCACCATAAAGTCATCACTATACACTGTCATACCTTCTCACCATAAAGTCATCACTATATACTGTCAAACCTTCTCACCATAAAGTCATCACTATACACTGTCATACCTTATCACCATAAAGTCATCACTATACATTGTCAAACCTTCTCACTATAAAGTCATCACTTTACATTGTCATACCTTCTCACTATAAAGTCATCACTATACATTGTCAAACCTTCTCACCATAAAGTCATCACTATACACTGTCATACCTTCTCACCATAAAGACATCACTATACATTGTCATACCTTATCACTATAAAGTCATCACTATACATTGTCATACCTTCTCACTATAAAGTCATTATTATACATTGCCATACCTTCTCACCATAAAGTCATCACTATACATTGTCATACCTTCTCACTATAAAGTCATCACTATACACTGTCATACCTTCTCACTATAAAGTCATCATTATACATTGCCATACCTTCTCACCATAAAGTCATCACTATACATTGTCATACCTTCTCACTATAAAGTCATCACTATACACTGTCAAACCTTCTCACTATAAAGTCATCACTATACACTGTCATACCTTCTCACTATAAAGTCATCACTATACACTGTCATACCTTCTCACTATAAAGTCATCACTATACACTGTCATACCTTCTCACTATAAAGTCATCACTATACATTGTCAAACCTTCTCACCATAAAGTCATCACTATACACTGTAAAACCTTCTCACTATAAAGTCATCACTATACACTGTCATACCTTCTCACTATAAAGTCATCACTATACATTGTCAAACCTTCTCACTATAAAGTCATCACTATACATTGTCATACCTTCTCACTATAAAGTCATCACTATACACTGTCAAACCTTCTCACTATAAAGTCATCACTATACACTGTCAAACCTTCTCACTAAGTCATCACTATACATTGTCATACCTTATCACCATAAAGTCATCACTATACACTGTCAAACCTCACTATAAAGTCATCACTATACACTGTCAAACCTCACTATAAAGTCATCACTATACACTGTCAAACCTTCTCACTATAAAGTCATCACTATACACTGTCAAACCTTCTCACTATAAAGTCATCACTATACACTGTCATACCTTCTCACTATCAAGTCATCACTATACACTGTCATACCTTCTCACTATAAAGTCATCAATATACACTGTCAAACCTTCTCACTATAAAGTCATCACTATACACTGTCATACCTTCTCACCATAAAGTCATCACTATACACTGTCATACCTTCTCACCATAAAGTCATCACTATACACTGTCATACCTTCTCACCATAAAGTCATCACTATACACTGTCATACCTTCTCACCATAAAGTCATCACTATACACTGTCATACCTTCTCACCATCAAGTCATCACTATACATTGTCAAACCTTCTCACCATCAAGTCATCACTATACACTGTCAAACCTTCTCACTAAGTCATCACTATACACTGTCAAACCTTCTCACTAAGTCATCACTATACATTGTCATACCTTATCACCATACAGTCATCACTATACACTGCCAAACCTCACTATAAAGTCATCACTATACACTGTCATACCTTCTCACTATAAAGTCATCACTATACACTGTCAAACCTTCTCACTAAGTCATCACTATACACTGTCAAACCTTCTCACTATAAAGTCATCACTATACACTGTCAAACCTTCTCACTATAAAGTCATCACTATACACTGTCATACCTTCTCACTATAAAGTCATCACTATACACTGTCATACCTTCTCACTATAAAGTCATCAGTATACATTGTCATACCTTCTCACTATAAAGTCATCACTATACACTGTCATACCTTCTCACTATAAAGTCATCACTATACACTGTCATACCTTCTCACTATAAAGTCATCACTATACATTGTCATACCTTCTCACCATAAAGACATCACTATACATTGTCATACCTTCTCACTATAAAGTCATCACTATACACTGTCAAACCTTCTCACTATAAAGTCATCACTATACATTGTCAAACCTTCTCACTATAAAGTCATCACTATACACTGTCATACCTTCTCACTATAAAGTCATCAGTATACATTGTCAAACCTTCTCACTATAAAGTCATCAATATACACTGTGATACCTTCTCACTATAAAGTCATCACTATCGCTGTCATACCTTCTCACTATAAAGACATCACTATACATTGTCAAACCTTCTCACTATAAAGTCATCACTATACATTGTCAAACCTTCTCACTATAAAGTCATCACTATACACTGTCAAACCTTCTCACTATAAAGACATCACTATACACTGTCATACCTTATCACTATAAAGTCATCACTATACATTGTCATACCTTATCACCATATGTCATCACTATTATGTTACATGCTGTGTTCAAAATTGACATCATCAAGGTGAATAAAGAATAAAGAAAGGGTTGTCATGGTTACCATGGTAACAAAACTTGAACTTACCAACATGGATATAAGGCAATCCTCATCATACAAGATAGTATCCACGTATTTCTTGAAACTCACAGATCTTCCTTTATGACGAGAACGAAACTGCCACCACGAAAACATGGCACGCAGATAACCTTGACCTTTGGCCTCTGGAATCATATTTATATCACCTGTCCGCGCAGTCAACATTTCACCACAATACATATCATGTTTCTTACCATTTTCTTTTTTGATTTCTTTCATGAAACATTTATTTTGTAGTTTCATTGAAAACTTTCACACAAATATTAGCATTCCATAATAAACTTCCTGAATTCATTGGCATGTGACCTTGTGAACGTTGACCTAAGCTGACCTATAATAGTCCTGAACTGTAGACAATCAAAGCCTCATACCAATGCACACTCCACAGGAAATGTCTATGTTGATATGAAATTAGTCAACTGTATTTTGAAGCATTTTCCAGATTAGTTTTTGTTAAATGAGATGACAGACCAAGGCAGGTTGCTTGTCCAATACATACTAGGTGGGACATCAGTCAGGTACAGCCAGCCAGGTTTCTTGTCCGATGTTTAATTAGTGGTGTGACCCCAGAGCTGTGTGATGCTTATACTGTTTCTTCAGCATGCACAGACTAATGATAATCAAAAATGTACCACTATACTTCCAATCATACAAATACATAAAGGTGCTGATTTATAAGTAAAACTGAACAGGTTGTTGCTTAGCTAAAAATGGCAGATGATGTTGAGTTCAGTGAAGAAGTTTAAATACACCTGAATGTTTGATTTATGCCTTTACCATTATATCTCCGACTCAGCACCACACAGTAAACAACAACAACCTCTCACATTTAATTGTTCTTTATACGAGTCATTAAACACAATTGAATAACAGTCAGGCTTGAATTGTCACAACTTACAGTATAAGAAGTGTGAATGTAGTACAGCAATACACACGTAAGTTACTTCAGTATTAACCCACTAGTCAAGTTAATCATCACACACACAACTCCCTGTGGACCAATTTCAGGATGTGCCGTCATTTTTTCTCCTCCAGCGGTTACAGTACCGTGTTTCGCAGGTAAAGCTGACACCACAGAGCCTTATCGAGTAGACAGACACACATATACAGGACACTATCCAACAACTCACTAGGTAGCCTCATAGTTATATAATCATCACAAAAACCTTTGATCCTTTCTATAGCAAAAATCCAATCACGGCTCAATAACAAACACTTTGTACTGTTGTTGTTGGCAGTGAAATCACTGCCATAGCCTGCTACACACCTTCAATCCTTCAAACACAGATCATAGTGCTTCAATCACATCCATCCTTGGCTCAGTAAATAATCACATATCATTTCTATTAAAGTAAAAGAAGTTTTCAAAAAAAAAATTCCGTTGACTTGCTCTGTATCCTTAATTAGCAGTGGCACGAAGAGTAGGATCACATTATGTCAAACTTGTAGTGCTCTTTCATAGCCTGATAGGCTATCGAGTTTTACTAGCAGTTCAGCTTATCACACATGGCTTTCTAGGAAAACTTTAACGAAAATAGCAGTATGAATGAATAGGTGAACAATTTATTACATTACACTACCTGGGGAACCCAGAGACGAAAATCACATCATGCCTCTTTTTATGACTCTTAATCGCATTGCTCTGGGGATTCCACACACATCAAATTGGAAGGATGATAAAAATCACCTAGATAGTTCCGCTACAATTTAATAAACAAATCTATTGTCATGACAAGTCAAGTGGCGTTTGGCTAGAGTTTCTATCGCGTGGTCAACACACAAAGGAATTGGCTCGATCTGTACATGCCAATAAAAGTTAAACAGCTATGTCTCTATCTTCATAATGCTTTCTCCAATTCCAGACTAACACTTTATTTAAACACAAAATCTCAAACTAATATCTTAATAATCTTGTGTATCCACCGCATCCAAGTACACTTGAGTGTAACAGGAGAAGCTGATTACTAATTAGAGTTGTCTCCCCTAACCAGTGTTTGTATTACACGTGACACAGTTCCATCCTCAGCTTGTTATTGGTGTTGGATTGGACAAGCACATAAAACGAAATGCTTCATAATGCCGAACTACTTCTATCCGGAGGCAGAGCTACAGAGCTGGCTGTGGATGACTAGCCTGAATCGTGTGGAGCCCAGACGGCAGGCTGGTGCATGTTTTAATAGACAGATGCAATTCCAATGGTGTATGGCTTAGTAATCACAGAGAATGTCAAGGAATAATTTTCATGGAAGTCGTTTAAAAGTGGAAGTAATTTTTGTCAAAGCCTCATTTGATAGGAGTCATTTTAACTGGAATTTAAATATTGGCACACGAAAGATGTCAGTGTCTGAGTTTAAGAGAGAAGGTGCTGTACCGTCACAGCAAGGTTCCTTTCCCATTCAGAACAAAGGGTTCAGTGATTGATACATTACCGTTGTCAAAGATTTATCGGACAGACAAAATCATTACGGAAAATTCGGGAAGACATGCCTTCCAAGCATTGACATCATTATCAATTCCGAACGCAGCAGAGCTCCATATATTCCTGGAAATGTATGTTAAGCTGAGTAAAACACAGAGTTTAAACATCTGTCTTCAGAGATGAGAAAAACATATTCATTCACAACATAAAATCTATAACTCTTCTATAATGGAAAAAAAATACACAGTATGCAAAGAAGTTGTTATTCTTCATGGTATAAAACATGGCTTAGAGGTAAACTAGCAAGCACCGGTTGAACGCTCAGTGCCTTGTGTAGTGAAGTTCGAAGATAAAGGCGATGACAATAGGATCCATTAAGTCCCGCCAATAACAGGGTAGGGAACCTGCTGGTCCACGATTACAACAGTACAATCTTGCCTCTGGCCACAGCGATTACCCAAACACATTCCACAATCGGGTCTCCCTGATCACCAGCTACACCGAACCGATTTATCATCCTGTTAACAGTCCTAAACAGGCAGACATTCAAATCAGTTTTCTTCTCCACAAACTTTCTTTTTTTTTATCGTTTCCTTTTCTAGATGTTTTAATCCAGCAGTTAAGGACACCATATAAATAGCTGAAAATCAATAAAGCTGGCAACTGACAACTTATCCAGCTTCCTGTGTCTCTCAAGCGCTGGGTTTAACAAACAAACACACACCCTCAAGCCCCACTCAGTCTTCCTAATCACCCATTATTGGTTTAACCAAAATGTAATTTGTATGAGCTTGAGAATGACTGTACCTATAATGGCGACATGTCGCTGTGTGTAGCACTATGTGTGGGTAACACAGGAACATGCTGTATTACCTGTTTATCATTGCCACCATGCAGGTACTCCATTGTTATCACTTCAATTACACAGAACTTTGTAACTTTCTATTCTGTCACCGACAATTCCGCCATCATGTGCTGGAGCTCTTACACATAAACCCTTGGGGGAATTAATTACAAAATACACTTCCAATACTATTTCCTCGAGAGAAATTTTTACAACCAACTGTAAGCATTAAAATTTCAGCTGAAGGTTTCTCCCATTTGGACTGGTAGGGGCAAATTTATCTACAAAAGGAGAAAGATTGAGAAATTACCACATCTAAAGTTTACTAAGGACATTGCCCATTTAAGAATCTTACCTGGAAGTTGAAATTTGTACATCTTGTATATGATGGAGGGAATGATAATTTTCTTCTAAATAAGAGATAAAGAATGAATGGGAATGGGAAATCAATCATGCTTTGACCACTGAAACACCCAGGGAATATTAAAGAACATCAAGTGAATATCTTGAGGATATGTTAATGGATGTTCAAAGAACAGTTCAATGCAAACAATGCAGGATGAAAAACATCTCATAAGTATGTTCCTTGTGAACACAGGCTAGTACCTCCAATGTAAGCAAGAGAGGATTTAGGAAGTGGTGATGAACTTCTATGTAGACAAGGGAGATTACAAATTAGCCTATGATTCATTATTAACAACTGGAGGTAATTGAGACACCAAATTCTGCCACCTCTCTAGGCAGCTATAGGGAGCTCCATGCTCTCCTACTAAGGTAAAGCTTCTCCAACTTCTCCCATATTATTGTCCTGACCCATGAGAGATTATTAGATGGCCACACAGAGAAATAAACCATGAATTTTGTTTTTGCCAGTTGGTGCTCTGCAACATCATACAATTGTTGTCCAGTGGAGAGTCCTACCAGACAATCAGGCATGTCATTTTGCAGCCCAGTAACTCATGACTTTTGTCTTGAATCATACATGGACATTCTATAAACAGTAGATCAATTTGGACAGGGTAGATTCTGTATGGAATGAAAGGTTTACAGAATATATATTACATGTCATGAAATGGCAGTGCAGGCTAGGATTACTTTTATTTGTTTTTAATAAGTTGTTCAGAAATAGCCTTATCAAAGTTAAGCCAAGCAGTCTTTCTTTGTGTGAGAACTTTCCAGAAGGATTTTGTCTTCAGTCTAGGTAATGCAAATTCAAACAGGCATTTAAGGAAAGTAATAGTTTGTTTATGGCTCTATATCCTTGATAACTTGGGATGCTCTCTAACCAAGACTAATGGGAGGAAACAAAATCCTTGATAAATGGGTACAAACAAAATCCGTGAAAAATGGATACAAACAAAATCCTTGATAACTTTGGACGCTCTCTAACCAACACCAAGGGGTACAAACAAAACACCCAACACTAACTCTATCAGTAGTTAGGTTCAGCACAGGTTGACTGAAAGCTACCAATTTTTTTTTTTTATTGCGAGCATGAGTTTTGTAAGTAACCATTTCGAAAATGATGAATAAAACACCTAATAACCACATCAAATTTTACCAACAGTAGCAAAAGGACCTTACTTTTGTGTCTGATGATTATCTTCAAAACATTAAATGTGTGTTTTCTGCAAAAAAAAACCATCAAAGTCACCAAAACCATCCCTTCAAGAAATTTCAAGTGGGTTGGGATCTCCGGCAACAACACCTTTAAAGGTTGGACAAGCAGTCTGAAGGGTTGATGGGTAATTAAAACTTTGTGGGCAATAGGCACAAGGTCTAAATTACTTTTAAGTGACATGTAAAAAGGATAGTGATCTCAATTTGCCATAAAACCGCTAAAAGTGGACAACAAGCAACATCATGGGGGTCTGGGTATATCAGATGCACATTGTGGTGTAACAGATGAGCCTTTTAAATGCAATCTTGAACAGAGAGAGAACAGCAAGGGAGTTTCCCTACCGACGATGCCATGCTGAGGTGTGGCAGAGTTTAATTTAACCGTTCTTCACATTTCTGTCAAACATTTCAAAAATCAATAACGTCTAAAACTCCAGATACATCTTTTTATTCCCTAATACAAAAGTTAAAAGATGGACTTGACTGACAGTCAAATGATATGAAAATGTGCAATATAGTTTAAAAGGTTTGTCATAAAGCCAGCCCATCTCTGCAGCTGCCTCCAGGCATGTGATTTTAATATGTCTCTTCCTGAGACATTTCAACACCAATAAGCCGTGTCACCTTCTTTTTAGAGTCTAATGCTCCAACTCCTTACACATTACAGATACCTCATTAATCAAACTGTCAGTCTTATATGTTTTCAGGGTATACTTCAGGAGCTCTCACACATATATAGCTCTCCACTTAATGTTTCTGTGAAGTCAAATTCCAAAAGTCAAACACAAACAATTGATGCCAGGAAAGACAAATTTAGAACAAGTAGACGCAGCTGACATCACAAAGCTCTGTTGAAGAGAACTTAACTTGTAGTGTAGTGATAAAAATATTTATATAAAAAAAAATTGAAGGCTTTTTTTTTTTATTTTATTTTATTTTCAGAATTTTGTCTTTATTAAATATTCTAACATTCTGAAGCTTCCTGAAAAGATTTATAGTTTTTCCAATTTTCTTATTACATAAAATTTCTTTAACTAGTCAAATGTAATTTCCAAGATGTTCCTGAAGAAGACAAATCTGTTCATTACTAGAGCAATTATTATGGCTTGTAAATCACAGCCTCTAATTCTCAAGCCGTAATATGACAGACCTATATTTAATTCCTAGCTGTGCCTAGTGATAGATCATTAATTCAGTAACCGTACCAGAAGTTTTGTTGGCAGACAGGACCACATTGTCAGCTGTTGTCTTCACACTGGTGAATTCACACCCAATATGTCTAAGTGATACCTTCCACACTACCAGATCTGCCATGGAGTTGTCTGTATTACCGAACTCTACCTCTATCTTAGACTAATTAAATATCTGAAAATCTAGAATCACAATTTTCCATGGCAGAAAATATGAATCCCTGTACATTACTTAATATAGAACTATTCATATCACGGTACAATTAGTCACAATATCAATCTCTCAGAATACAACCACAACTTTCTTACTTCTGAATACATACTCTATACAGAACTGTTTATATCACGGTACAATTAATCACAATATCAATCTCTCAGAATACAACCACAACTTTCTTACTTCTGAATACATACTCTATACAGAACTGTTTATATCACGGTACAATTAATCACAATATCAATCTCTCAGAGTACAACCACAACTTTCTTACTTCTGAATACATACTCTATACAGAACTGTTTATATCACGGTACAATTAATCACAATATCAATCTCTCAGAGTACAACCACAACTTTCTTACTTCTGACAACGTACTCAATACAGAGCTGTTCATATCACGGTACAATTGGTTGTAATTCTCCAGAAATCCTTTTCTGTGTGATCACCTAAAATCATGAATCCCTATATTGCCATTCTACATAATTGTTTCCTTTTTGTGCCATCATCAAAAAGCATGAATCACTTCATGGTCTTCTCCAAAACTATTGCCCACAGCTATGAATCCATTCATGTTTTCTCAGAACTGTTGTCTTGTGTCATTGCCCAGAACTGAACTTATTTTGATTTTTCAGAATGATGGAACTAGAATCTGGTTAAAATTTTATGCTAAGATTTTGTTTAATTTAAGGAACATTGATCAAATTGGGACCAGGTCAAGTAGTTGTACTTCAAACAGTTTACGTATCCAAACACCACTTAAACATACATAGAACTCTAATATACAGGGTGTTCCAAAAAACATGTCCCCACTTTGCAAGCCTATATCTTTTTCCTTAGATAAGATAATTACAAACTGTCAGTTGTATTTGAGAGAACACATATTCATATTTTTTTTTATCTAAGCTCAAAAACTGATGACCTCATAATTTCTTTTGATGATGTCATTGCTGACATCAGTGACATCATCAAACTCTGGAAATAAGCTGCTTTTCTCGAGATTGATATCAAGAATGTGCACATTGATGTGGTAAAACTGTATTATGCAAATCGAAAATCGCTGACACTAGTGAATTTGTTTCGGCGAAGAAATAGCCAGATATTAAACCTTTATCAAGAAAGCAGGACATCAAATGACATTTTTGAACTTTGCACTAATTGGCAATGTTACTTGAAATTTTGAAAGCTCTTTAATCTAATATATGTCATATATCCATACTAAATGTTTCATAGTTTTTAAAATGAAGTCGACACAAGTTTTTTGGAACACCCTGTACCTTAAAATTGTATTATTTCTGCCAAACAGATATAGACCATGATCACCTAGTAACAGTTATATATCAAAACACTATATAAATATACCATAACAGGCTACTAAGAGTAGACCACAGATTCTAATTGAATTTTTATAAAACTCAATATTTCATTTAATGATTTGAAATCCATACCATGCTAGAGACCATTCCTTTTAAAAATCAATCTTTCTCATATAATTTAAAACTCCATAAATTTAGAGATAATTTGAAACTTGAAGAAGTTGGACGTTTCATTTCCTTTACAAGTGAAAAGTTGGCTGTAGGAGGTTCCGCGCGGCAGTGTTGAGGGAATTAAGCTGCCAAGATCTAGATGACAGGCCTTTTCAAACGGCTTTGCTCTTGTCAAAGGAAATTGTCTGTATTTTAATTTCACCCCTGCCTATATAAATTAATTTCTATAGCACATATCTGTTTGGTTGAACTTCTGTGTTAAAACCCCAGCAGCCAGCAGTTGCATGTATCATATACAATCATCTGATTCTCCAAAGCTCAAAATAACTGCTTCCATCAACATCGCCTGAGCCAGACATGGACAATACCAGCATTATAAGAGACGCATTGGAAGATTTTATGACATTTTTTTTTTTTATCATTGAATCAAGATTTAATTTACTTGATAATGTTCATTCTTTGGAAACAAGTACGTACAATGTCAGATGAAGATGAAATCAAAGAATCCACAGCTAATATGTCAATGTACTCTATACTGGAAGTAGTACAGCGAAATCTAATGAAATACAACAATATCGCTGTTTACATGACGACGAGGAAACAGAAGGGAGTTTAACCTACCATACGAACCAATCTCTCTACATCATTATTACTTATTGATTATGTAAAATTATACAGCGCCAAGCCAAGTCTCCAAATAATATCTTTGATTAGATATGTTCATATTTCTCAAATCATTTCCTTTACTGAATCATGCTGATATAAATCATCTGTGACCTCTCATCTATATCATCTCTTACCATTGGCCCTTCCTCAACATACGAAATACAGTGTGGATCATCATCATCATCATCATCATCATCATCATCATCATCACTATCACATCATCATCATCATATCATCATCATCATCATCTAAGATTCAGTTTGTTGTTTTTAGCCTTTTTGACATCAGATGTTGTTTTAATGACATTGCCTTTTTCATCTATTTGATGAAACTGTCCTTAATAAACTTTATCTTAGACAGTTATCAATTTAAAGTCATGACTTTCCATCATCAATTCAGACTGTTTGCAGACATCATTTCAAACTTAAGTTTCCTTTCTTTATGAAATTTGACATACAGCTTATGGTCATGATCATAAACCTTCCATCTTGAGAACAGTTTAGGGATGATGAAAGTTGTAATTCATAGCTAAATGTTGAATACAAACCTATCAATTTAATTCAAGGTTAAGACAAAATTGCTATAATTTCATCAGACACCCTTGATGGTGTAATAAGCAATGGCAAAATTTACACAGGCAAATAGATTTCTAAACTTTTTGAAATTTCAATTTTTTTTATTCTGACTATTCAAAACCAAAATATCAATGTTATTTATCAGAGTACAAATATGATCTAGCCCAAGCTTCAACAAAGTTTCATTCCTTAACTTAAAATTTTCCATAGGAATGCTTTATTAGATTTAAGGGAAAACCTTAGCTAAGTAACTTTCTGTACATTTAAATTCTTCAATGCTTTCCTATGGAAAACTGAAGTGAAGGAATTAATTAGGGCCATATATTTTTCTGACAACCAATGTATGTGAGTTGACATTTAATGAAAGATTCTTCTGGTACATATACCAAAAATTCAGCACTGAATTTTGAGGACCAACAACCTTTTTCCACTTGAAAGAAAAAATATTTCTCCATCCTGATGAAACCCTGCAAAATCCAGAGAAGATATGACTTCTTTCAGAATATGAAACACCTACCGGTGGGGGTGGCAAGTCATCATCGTCTATAGATGGCACGGCAGCCTTGGTAGGAGGGGCCATGGCTGCTTGTGATTTCTCTGTGCGGGACTCTTTGTTTTCACTCAGCTCTGGGGGAGGGGGAGGAAGTTCATCGTCTGTAGAGGCCGGTGTTTTCTGATGAAACAAAGAAATCAATGCTTTACATTTCAGACTGATGTTATTTGTAGACCGGAGTTAAAGAAAAAAGCTGTAACGTTGGTTCAGGATGTAAACGTTGGTTCAGGATGTAATTTTCTGTGGAAAAAGAACAAATATGACTGTCAGAAGCTGCGAGTTTTCTGTCAGACTCGACATCAAACCAGTTATTTGTCTCAAACATGATGATCAATCATCATGTTCCAACCACCAAATATTTGGTACACATAATAGAAATATTACGGTCAAGGAAAACACACCACTGAAACATCAGTTGCTATCAAATCAGACGATGGTGTTTATCAATAGTGTATCTTCCTTCTGCTGTCATTTTGCTTCAGATTCAAAGATGCTTCAGTTCAAACAAGAAATCCTCCCAGGCAGATTTTGTAATTGTGAGTACATTTTTAATACTCTATCCCCTTCCCCGCAAGGTCACTGCAAAACCAAATCTATAAGACGAATGTTTTGATTGGGGGGGTAATGCTTTCTCAAGACCAGCAGTATGAAGGTGCATCAATGAATAAAACTTGATTTGATGAAAAAAAAATTGTCCTTCCCCCTTCTCCTTTACTAATGATTTAAAATTTGGCACATAATCTTAAAATTAAGGTCACACTGACCTGATTATAGTACAATGCACAGCACCTATCATGGGTGATACATATCCTTCAAATTTTATCACAGTATCTTTAACTGTTACAAGTTATACCCCAAGGCATATTTATTGTACTGAATGTAATGCATCGAATCAATCTTTGATCTTTGATCTTTAATTGCGGGTTTCAGTGACTGAACATACTTCACCTACTGTCGCTATGTAGTGTTCTACCTCTTTTTTTTCCTAATTTGTACTATTTTCAATTTAAATCTAAGTCTTTGTCACATGAATTCCCCTAAAACCACAGTGTTTTTAATATAGAGGCCTATAACTTATTTAAAGAGGGGATGAGAGCTAATAGTATGTACCATCAAAAAACAACATTGCATTATATAAAATAACTATTTCAGTAGTTTCCTGAATCTAGAATTCCAATAACAGAGTCAATATAACAACGGTTTCCTATACTTGAGTAGAGAAGTAATTAAATCTTGCCCGCCTTTATTGTGACATGCAACTGGTGTGGTATGTTACCAGCATTCCCTTTATGTGTGTGTGTTTATACAACACAAAATCCCAAGTTACTTTATAGTCCAGTAATAAATGGTTATTGAGCAGCTAGTGATGGGGGACATAATGTTGTCTCCTGGGACGACAGATACTATATGCCAGTCGACTGATCAGCAAGACATATCTGTGTGATGCACAGAAAACTGTTCAAAGGGAGATAACTCCTCATGGACTCAATCTCAACAGCAGAAAGGACAGATTATTAATCTGAACAATGTTACTTCTACCTGATCAGTTTAGGCTTCAGTGATTTCTATCCTCATTTTACAAGGTACAAGGGCCTGTACCTTTTTCATCGGGAAAATATAATGCTAACTGCTAATTGGGGAAATATTATCAACTGATCTTTGTTCTGTCTAATTTATCTTTCATCAATGGAAACTAGAAGCTTTATCACATCTGCTTGTGAAAATATTACATAAAATAGATTCTGATCAACATTTCTTCATACATGTTGATGTACATGAACACTTAAATAATTTTGATTAAGAAAATATGACCATATAAAGTGGGGAAAATAAAACAAAATTTCACCAGGGGAAGGGGCCTATATTTGTCCCCAAATGTACCCCCAAAAAATTCACAGAGTCTTAATCCAAGTAAAATTACTTTGGTAATTTGAGACAATCTTAATCCATTGTTCCATTTTATGAGTTTATCCAAACAGTAGGAGATTCTAGTCACTTAGATAAATCAAGTTATTACTAATATGATCTTGTAACTTATCATTTCCAATTAGGAAAATTACTGTTACATACATATTTCATTTTTGCCCTAAACAGTTCACAACATTTTAACTGGGGGGAAATGCAACGGTTGATCAATACCTTTAAAGAATTAATTCCTCATTTTCCTTCAATATGATATAATTCTTTCATTGTGTTCATCTAACTCTCTGGTATAGATAGCGAGTAATGCTGAAAATTTTGCTGTGTATTATAAACCAAAACACAGAAAAAAACAAAACATCTATTTACTGTAAATGTACATAATCTCACTTTAGCAGTTTTCACACTGAAAGTATTCCACTAAATTCAGATTGTGCTATCGTAAATATGCCAATTCATTATTGCACTTATATCTGTTAAAATTTGGAAATGTGCTAAAATAAGGGTATGCTAAAATGGGTACATATACAGTATCTAAGAATTGGCAATCTATTTTCCTGCAGGAAACAACAGAAAAATAAAAACTACAAGATTAACAGAATCATTGACTTTGAAGATAAATGTTGAAAAGTACCTTGGGATTTCATTTACAGGATGTAGTTCAGTTAAGGTATACCACTATTATTTAATACCACAATAAATTCTGCCCAAACTCTGCAAACATCAACATGATGAAGATCTCCCCACAGGATAACAAGCTTTCTGTGGACAGATACACTACAGAGGTAGATATTTCAGAAGTTAACTGGTTCCTTCAGATGACTTAATCAAGATTCCCTGTCCCTGGCCAACATAGATTAAAGTTTATTGAGACATTACACCACAGGGTTTGCAATGGGATATTGGGAAATCCTGAAATAACTGGAGCCCTTTGAACTTCCAGGGTGAATACAAACATGGACAAACAAAATTCAAGGACCTAATGAACTATTTCAATCGATGTTTAATAAAAATCCCAAAGCAATACATGTCCCCTACCGTCCCCCACTTAAAATAGTAAGTGATCGTGATCTTGACCCAAAAACCCTGAAACTCAAACCTGATCTGTAGCTTAAGCTTCTCATACTTAAGTTGCATACCAACTTTCACCAACATACCTTGAAGCATGGCTGAGAAAAGTGAGGAAAACTAAGTAGGCGGACTGACAGACAGACGGACGGACAGATGCACAGAGAGGAAACTGGTTTCACCAGTTGGAGACTAATAAGAGGAATAACTTGCATCTGTCTTTGGTTGTGTTGGTGATAACTTACATCTTTGGTTGTGTTGGTGATAACTTACATCTATCTTTGGTTGTGTTGGTGATAACTTACATCTTTGGTTGTGTTGGTGTTAACTTACATCTATCTTTGGTTGTGTTGGTGATAACTTACATCTATCTTTGGTTGTGTTGGTGATAACTTACATCTATCTTTGGTTGTGTTGGTGATAACTTACATCTATCTTTGGTTGTGTTGGTGATAACTTACATCTTTGGTTGTGTTGGTGTTAACTTACATCTATCTTTGGTTGTGTGTTGGTGATAACTTACATCTTTGGTTGTGTTGGTGATAACTTACATCTTTGGTTGTGTTGGTGATAACTTACATCTTTAGTTGTGTTGGTGATAACTTACATCTTTGGTTGTGTTGGTGATAACTTACATCTGTCTTTGGTTGTGTTGGTGATAACTTACAGCTATCTTTGGTTGTGTTGGTGTTAACTTACATCTATCTTTGGTTGTGTTGGTGTTAACTTACATCTATCTTTGGTTGTGTTGGTGATAACTTACATCTATCTTTGGTTGTGTTGGTGATAACTTACATCTGTCTTTGGTTGTGTTGGTGATAACTTACATCTTTGGTTGTGTTGGTGATAACTTACATCTATCTTTGGTTGTGTTGGTGATAACTTACATCTATCTTTAGTTGTGTTGGTGATAACTATCTATCTTTGGTTGTGTTGGTGATAACTTACATCTGTCTTTGGTTGTGTTGGTGATAACTTACATCTGTCTTTGGTTGTGTTGGTGATAACTTCCATCTTTGGTTGTGTTGGTGATAACTTACATCTATCTTTGGTTGTGTTGGTGATAACTTACATCTTTGGTTGTGTTGGTGATAACTTACATCTATCTTTGGTTGTGTTGGTGATAACTTACATCTTTGGTTGTGTTGGTGATAACTTACATCTTTGGTTGTGTTGGTGATAACTTACATCTATCTTTGGTTGTGTTGGTGATAACTTACATCTTTGGTTGTGTTGGTGATAACTTACATCTTTGGTTGTGTTGGTGTTAACTTACATCTGTCTTTGGTTGTGTTGGTGATAACTATCCATCTTTGGTTGTGTTGGTGATAACTTACATCTGTCTTTGGTTGTGTTGGTGATAACTTATCTATCTTTGGTTGTGTTGGTGATAACTTACATCTTTGGTTGTGTTGGTGATAACTTACATCTATCTTTGGTTGTGTTGGTGATAACTTACATCTATCTTTGGTTGTGTTGGTGATAACTTACATCTTTGGTTGTGTTGGTGATAACTTACATCTATCTTTGGTTGTGTTGGTGATAACTTACATCTATCTTTGGTTGTGTTGGTGATAACTTACATCTATCTTTGGTTGTGTTGGTGATAACTTACATCTTTGGTTGTGTTGGTGATAACTTACATCTATCTTTGGTTGTGTTGGTGATAACTTACATCTATCTTGGTTGTGTTGGTGATAACTTACATCTATCTTTGGTTGTGTTGGTGATAACTTACATCTATCTTTGGTTGTGTTGGTGATAACTTACATCTATCTTTGGTTGTGTTGGTGATAACTTACATCTATCTTGGTTGTGTTGGTGATAACTTACATCTATCTTTGGTTGTGTTGGTGATAACTTACATCTTTGGTTGTGTTGGTGATAACTTACATCTTTGGTTGTGTTGGTGATAACTTACATCTATCTTTGGTTGTGTTGGTGATAACTTACATCTATCTTTGGTTGTGTTGGTGATAACTTACATCTGTCTTTAGTTGTGTTGGTGATAACTTACATCTATCTTTGGTTGTGTTGGTGATAACTTACATCTGTCTTTGGTTGTGTTGGTGATAACTTACATCTATCTTTGGTTGTGTTGGTGATAACTTACATCTTTGGTTGTGTTGGTGATAACTTACATCTGTCTTTGGTTGTGTTGGTGATAACTTACATCTATCTTTGGTTGTGTTGGTGATAACTTACATCTGTCTTTGGTTGTGTTGGTGATAACTTACATCTATCTTTGGTTGTGTGTTGGTGATAACTTACATCCGTCTTTGGTTGTGTTGGTGATAACTTACATCTATCTTTGGTTGTGTTGGTGATAACTTACATCTTTGGTTGTGTTGGTGATAACTTACATCTATCTTTGGTTGTGTTGGTGATAACTTACATCTTTGGTTGTGTTGGTGATAACTTACATCTATCTTTGGTTGTGTTGGTGATAACTTACATCTATCTTTGGCTGTGTTGGTGATAACTTACATCTTTGGTTGTGTTGGTGATAACTTACATCTATCTTTGGTTGTGTTGGTGATAACTATCTATCTTTGGTTGTGTTGGTGATAACTTACATCCGTCTTTGGTTGTGTTGGTGATAACTTACATCTATCTTTGGCTGTGTTGGTGATAACTTACATCTTTGGTTGTGTTGGTGATAACTTACATCTTTGGTTGTGTTGGTGATAACTTACATCTGTCTTTGGTTGTGTTGGTGATAACTTACATCTATCTTTGGTTGTGTTGGTGATAACTTACATCTGTCTTTGGTTGTGTTGGTGATAACTTACATCTATCTTTGGTTGTGTTGGTGATAACTTACATCTGTCTTTGGTTGTGTTGGTGATAACTTACATCTATCTTTGGTTGTGTTGGTGATAACTTACATCTTTGGTTGTGTTGGTGATAACTTACATCTGTCTTTGGTTGTGTGTTGGTGATAACTTACATCCGTCTTTGGTTGTGTTGGTGATAACTTACATCTATCTTTGGTTGTGTGTTGGTGATAACTTACATCTGTCTTTGGTTGTGTTGGTGATAACTTACATCTGTCTTTGGTTGTGTTGGTGATAACTTACATCTATCTTTGGTTGTGTTGGTGATAACTTACATCTGTCTTTGGTTGTGTTGGTGATAACTTACATCTATCTTTGGTTGTGTTGGTGATAACTTACATCTGTCTTTGGTTGTGTTGGTGATAACTTACATCTATCTTTGGTTGTGTTGGTGATAACTTACATCTTTGGTTGTGTTGGTGATAACTTACATCTGTCTTTGGTTGTGTTGGTGATAACTTATATCTATCTTTGGTTGTGTTGGTGATAACTTACATCTTTGGTCGTGTTGGTGATAACTTACATCTATCTTTGGTTGTGTTGGTAATAACTTGCATCTGTCTTTGGTTGTGTTGGTGATAACTTACATCTGTCTTTGGTTGTGTTGGTGATAACTTACATCTATCTTTGGTTGTGTGTTGGTGATAACTTACATCTATCTTTGGTTGTGTTGGTGATAACTTACATCTGTCTTTGGTTGTGTTGGTGATAACTATCTATCTTTGGTTGTGTTGGTGATAACTTACATCTATCTTTGGTTGTGTTGGTGATAACTATCTATCTTTGGTTGTGTTGGTGATAACTTCCATCTTTGGTTGTGTTGGTGATAACTTACATCTATCTTTGGTTGTGTTGGTGATAACTTACATCTTTGGTTGTGTTGGTGTTAACTTACATCTATCTTTGGTTGTGTTGGTGATAACTTACATCTATCTTTGGTTGTGTTGGTGATAACTTACATCTATCTTTGGTTGTGTTGGTGATAACTTACATCTTTGGTTGTGTTGGTGATAACTTACATCTATCTTTGGTTGTGTTGGTGATAACTTACATCTGTCTTTGGTTGTGTTGGTGATAACTTACATCTATCTTTGGTTGTGTTGGTGATAACTTACATCTGTCTTTAGTTGTGTTGGTGATAACTTACATCTATCTTTGGTTGTGTTGGTGATAACTTACATCTTTGGTTGTGTTGGTGATAACTTACATCTATCTTTGGTTGTGTTGGTGATAACTTACATCTTTGTTGTGTTGGTGATAACTTACATCTGTCTTTAGTTGTGTTGGTGATAACTTACATCTGTCTTTGGTTGTGTTGGTGATAACTTACATCTATCTTTGGTTGTGTTGGTGATAACTTACATCTATCTTTGGTTGTGTTGGTGATAACTTACATCTATCTTTGGTTGTGTTGGTGATAACTTACATCTTTGGTTGTGTTGGTGATAACTTACATCTTTGGTTGTGTTGGTGATAACTTACATCTATCTTTGGTTGTGTTGGTGATAACTTACATCTATCTTTGGTTGTGTTGGTGATAACTTACATCTGTCTTTGGTTGTGTTGGTGATAACTTACATCTATCTTTGGTTGTGTGTTGGTGATTGGCGGTTCCTGTTCCCATTTGCTGGCTATACGAAGAGTCTCCAGAGTCTTTTGTTGGGTAGATTTACTATCGTCTAAAAGTGTACACTCATAGAACTCCTGGATATCTGTAACACAAAAATTTTCAATTGACATAAAATTTTAGCTTTGAAATTTCAGCTACACAAAATACATTCATGAAAGCAAATTCCATTCCAGTTGTTACAACCAGATGCTATGAAAATAATCCAAGCTTTTATTTTATAAGTCATTACAAATTTAACCAAATTCTTTTACCTAAGAATGTTAATAATGTTTTAATGCATAATTATGAATACGAGACTGATCCCCTTACCATATTCTTATTTGAGATAATGTTGGGTTTTTTTTTAATATTATTATTTGTAGATATGTATTCTTGATGACACAAGTCTTAAACTGCAAGAGCTTTGGGGATAAAGGGATAGGCATTATAACAAGCTTCCGTGCAGGGTAAAGTGACTACCAATCGAAAGTATCACTATCTTACATTTACAGGACATTTACTTCATAAATACATAATCGTGGTACGGCAGTGTGACGGAGCAGGCACCGTGTATCACCAGAGGGCACCCATCCCTGCCACGGTCAATACGCCTCAGCTGTAGCCTCTGACGACCGAGTCAATTGAGGGCTTGAATAATTACATGTGCTGTCTAATTAAGGCAAGAGAATAGAGCCACAAATTGATTCAGAGGGACTTGAATGGACACACATAGACAATGGAGTGTAGAAGTGAGACCGGTTATAGGAGAAAATTGTACAGTATCAATCAGAATGTGATTTCAGTCAATAACCTGCTTCATTGTGTAAACAACTGTCCCACTAGGGAAACTGCTGGATTATACCCACCAGTTCTCACTCTAATGAAACTTCAGGAAATATCCCTTGTATACTGAATATTGCACTCATCATAATTAATAAGATACATTTCACATGAATTGAATTTTTGGTTAGAACAAAAAATTCACACATGGATATTCATCATATTTTCACTTTAAACTTTAAAATATTTTGCAATACAGATATTTTCATGCAATTTTGAGACATTATAAAACCTTCAAAACCACTTTCAAAACAAATATCATCTCAAAACCACTTTCAAAACAAATATCATCTTTCTTATTTCACTCACACATATTGTTCCTGTTATATACAGGAATTCATGTATCCATGATTATGAAGACGAGATACAATCCTCCTTTCCTTGTTATTCAATAACATTTCCTTGTGTTCAATCTTATCAATGAGGATAGTGTTTAAACATATTATTGTATGATTAGCTGCCATGATTTCTAGAGATCTTGACCAACAAAACCATGGCATATATGCAACCTTACTTACTACTAACTATAAAATCCAATGTCCACTTTTCCATGTTTTCCTCTCTGACCTCCATCATAATGCCATACTCTAAACTGGACAAATGGTTTGATGAATGTTTACTTTATTATCATGCAACTTTCATACTGATACCCAAAGGACTATAGACTTCAGTATAAGATGAGCCATCATGTCCAGGGATCAACGCATATTGACCAGTGGTCAAGACACCACTAGCTGGACAATGTCAAGTCCAGACAGCAAACCTCTTAACAAGTTAGGTTGTAATCAACGAAACCCAACTTACCAGCATACCAGAAATTGCTAAAGTAAACAATTATAAGTCCACATTCATGGCACCGAAGGCTAGCATTTTTTACATCAGGATTTAATTTGGCCTAGCTAATTTTACCACAAGATTTATTAAGACTAGCCAATTTTACACCAGGACTTAGTTGAAGACTAGATAAATTTTACATCAGAACTAAAATATAGATAAAGACCAGCCAATTTTACAGCAGGACTCAATAGTTAAAGCCCACTCAATTTCACATCAGGACTTAGATAAAGTCCAGCCAATTTTACATCAGAGCTTAGATGAAACCGAGCCAATTTTACATCAGAACTTAGATGAAGCCTAGCCAATTTTACATCAGAACTTAGATGAAGCCCAGCCAACTTCACGTCAGGACTTCAATGAAGGCAATTATCTAGCCAATTTTACATCAGAACTTAGATGAAGCCTAGCCAATTTTACATCAGAACTTAGATGAAGCCTAGCCAATTTTACATCAGGACTTTTATGAAGCCCAGCCAACTTCACGTCAGGACTTCAATGAAGGCAATTATCTAGCCAATTTTACATCAGAACTTAGATGAAGCCTAGCCAATTTTACATCAGAACTTAGATGAAGCCCAGCCAACTTCACGTCAGGACTTCAATGAAGGCAAATCTAGCCAATTTTACGTTAGGACTTAGATGAAGCCTAGCCAATTTTACATTAGGGCTTGTTAACAGTATCCAAAGTTACTAGGAAATTGAATTACTTTATAAGTTTGACTTCAGAAAGGAACTCTAAATCATGAAAATGTACTCTACCGGAACGATGAGATAACTATGAAAATTGTGCTTGAAAATTATGAGGCAATCATGCAAAAGGAAAAATTGAATGATTCCAAACAAACATATCCTTTGCTTTGTTTTAATTCCAATAAATAACATGAAACAAAACCACAAATTTAGTCTGATTTTCAAACAGGTACGACATCAACTAGCAGTTAATGTGGAATTGATCAGTTTGATGGGATAAAAATGTCTGCTGAAATTGAAGGCGTAATGGCAGCTAACTTTAATGGAAGGCTATATAAGTGGGATACTTCAGTGGGTCCAGACACCATTCATTGAGAATAAGTCACCAGCTTTATTTTATCAAATTACAATGCCTGAGTATTCAATACAACCACTGGAACCAAGGAAGACAAATGTGTCTGTACTGGAAAACCAGTAGATTCTGGATAGTTGATTTGTCTATACTCACACATTGCCAAACAATGGGAGAAATAGGAGGGGACATTCAGCAAGTCAAATACAGCTCTAGTTTTCAAAAGTTTGGGTGGCCACAGACTAAAAAGGAGATGTTTATCATCAGGGCATCACAATCAATGAGAGCTACAAAAACCTACTGATCCTAAAATCCAGCAGTAACATGGTTGGGTACCGATCCTAAAATCCAGCATTAACATGGTTGGGTACCGATCCTAAAATCCAGCATTAACATGGTTGGGTACCGATCCTAAAATCCAGCAGTAACATGGTTGGGTACCGATCCTAAAATCCAGCAGTAACATGGTTGGGTACCGATCCTAAAATCCAGCAGTAACATGGTTGGGTACCGATCCTAAAATCCAGCAGTAACATGGTTGGGTACCGATCCTAAAATCCAGCAGTAACATGGTTGGGTACCGATCCTAAACTCCAGCAGTAACATGGTTGGGTACCGATCCTAAAATCCAGCATTAACATGGTTGGGTACCGATCCTAAAATCCAGCAGCAACATGGTTGGGTACCGATCCTAAAATCCAGCAGCAACATGGTTGGGTACCGATCCTAAAATCCAGCACTAACATGGTTGGGTACCGATCCTAAAATCCAGCATTAACATGGTTGGGTACCGATCCTAAAATCCAGCAGTAACATGGTTGGGTACCGATCCTAAAATCCAGCAGTAACATGGTTGGGTACCGATCCTAAAATCCAGCAGTAACATGGTTGGGTACCGATCCTAAACTCCAGCAGTAACATGGTTGGGTACCGATCCTAAAATCCAGCAGTAACATGGTTGGGTACCGATCCTAAAATCCAGCAGCAACATGGTTGGGCACCGATCCTAAAATCCAGCAGTAACATGGTTGGGTACCAATCCTAAAATCCAGCATTAACATGGTTGGGTACCGATCCTAAACTCCAGCAGTAACATGGTTGGGTACCGATCCTAAAATCCAGCAGTAACATGGTTGGGTACCGATCCTAAAATCCAGCAGTAACATGGTTGGGTACCGATCCTAAAATCCAGCACTAACATGGTTGGGTACCGATCCTAAACTCCAGCAGCAACATGGTTGAGTCTACACCTGCTATATATATAGTACTAGTGGTGTGTTCTCTGTACCAGAGATGTATGTCACCCGAGTATCTGACTTGCACGCCACCATTAGCGAGACATATATATGTTTGGCTGACAGGATCATTCTCCTAACACTTCACTGTCGTGTATCACATATATTCTTTGTACCATTTATCTGCTTTAGAGGAATAAGTTGTCATACATGTTCATCACATCATGATTTATTTGGGTTGACTAATCATTTATTTGGGTTGACTAATCATTTATTTGGGTTGACTAATCATTTATTTGGGTTGACTAATCATTTATTTGTTCAAACTCACCATTTACCTGAATCAGAGTATTTAGTTTTCTCAAGCTTAAGTTGATCAGCCATTTACTCAAGTTAACTCACCATTTATTCAAGTCATCTCACCATTTACATAAGTCAACTCGCCATTTACTCAAGTTAACTCACCATTTATTTGGTTGACTAATCATTTATTTGTCCAAACTCACCATTTACCTGAATCAGAGTATTTAGTTTTCTCAAGCTTAAGTTGATCAGCCATTTACTCAAGTTAACTCACCATTTATTCAAGTCATCTCACCATTTACATAAGTCAACTCGCCATTTACTCAAGTCGACTTACCATTTTCTCAAGTCGACTCACCATTTACTCAAGTCGACTCATCATTTTCTCAAATCAACACATCATTTTCTCTGGTTGACTAACAATGTACTGAAGTCACCTCAGTGCTTACTTGTCAAATTGCACAATGACCATGCATTTCTTACAGAAAATTCAATAACATCATCAATACCTCTATTTTTTCAAACACAACTGACACAGGTTTAACGATGCCAGTTCAATGACGACTACTACAGTAAAAGCATTTGAAGACAGCTATAATCTGTAACCCTCCTCTCTGATGGTTGTCCCACCAACATGTCTGTCACAGACTGAAATTATAGCACTTCTTATCCATTACCAAAACAACTGTTTCCTTGACCACAAATGTCAAGATGCTTTTTTACCAGAAACCGACCTGCTGCTAACTGTTGCATGTAAGATGTAATTTCTCAAATGTTGTGTATTCCCCTGATCATCGAAACAACTTGTTCTGCCCCACCGAAATGTCCCCACAGGAAACCTTTTGTGGTAGGGATCAATAGAGCTGGTCTCAGTCTTCACCGCCTTTACTCAGTCATATAACACTGTCAACAAGTAATTATATAAGCTCTGACAGAGCCTAAGTACTGTCATCACTTTGGGAGCTATCCTTCATCACCATGGCAACCAGTCTCGGTCTTCTATCAACAAAATATTGACAGTCCAACGTCTTTACAGCACACTGAATCAAAATTTCAGACTCTCTAATAACTAACAATATTTTATACATGATAAATGATGTGAAGACAACATTCTATTTGCCTCAGAAATTCACCCAGAAACTTAAATGATGAATTTTGCACTAATGATAACATTACATTGTCACACCTGTCAATAACACCTGCAAATATGAATTCAATAAAATAGATTCAGTATATGCCAATTAATAAATACAAAACTGCATAATATACAGCTACTTTGATCATGAGTGAGCAACAAATTTACAAATCAGGAAAGCTATGATTTAATACTGATGTTCGAGATTAATATGATGTTGATTTTTAAAACTCTTAAATGATAAGAAGTTAGATAAGCATACATAGAACAATGTATTCTACCTGACATGGTCATATCAAATTGAAACCGACTGTATCTTCATGCTTCAGAGAAAGATATTTAAAATATGTGGCAACATTTGTTATACAACATATGTCATTCAATGTTTACTTCTTTTTTTTTTGAAACCGATAAATACACTTTAAACAATTACATTTTTCTGAATACTTGTAACAGATGATGTTGAAAAACCTAATAATATTTACACACACACAGACATAAAAATACGTCTATATCAAAACACATACATTACATCTAAAATGTCTTTCTGAAATGAATCTATTCATTGCAAATCTTAAAAGATGGCCTCGGAATGAAGCCAACCACCTTTCCAAGCCAACATTGGATCGGGCTACCCCTGTCAAACATCTGTCAAAATTTAAAGATTTCTAGGAAAACTCCTGGCATGCTGTCTAGAATGCTGGAGATTTATGTACATGGCGATACCTAGTCAGGAATCTTCTTATGAACACACACCACCGCAGTGTGCAATTTCTTCCAAAACTTAACACACCATCCATGGATTTTTTATCCAAAGTATATACCATATATGTACGGCACCACAGGAAGGATAAAACTGCAGACCTTGTCTAATGCTGTCTGTATCCCATTAATATCTATCTCCTCAACACAGGCCTACAGGTCTATCATGAAAGGGTAGCTACACCAATACTAATCATCTGTTGGCCCAAACTCTGGCAGTATACCCAACTCCCTACACTACAAACTAATCACAGATCATATAAAAACAACTTATATTGCTTTCCTCTTTTTTTCATTTTTTTTCAGGAAAAATTCGTTTTTTATCATTTACTGGTGTGTAAACTGCATTTTTTTCTTAGGTATTTTGAGGGAATCATGTTGAAATATCTCTACAAAAAAAAAATGCTGTTTACACACCAGTAATCGATAAAAAAAAACACGAATTATACCTTATATTTATATTTTAACCTGTGTTTTGATTTATATTATCAAAAGATTAAATTGGCATATTTTTTTTCGGTGGTATAGGAATAGATGTAATAGCCAGACAATTAATGAAATCGCTAAACAGCTGATTCCAATTTGGATACCGACTACGGGGCGATTTACATGTAACTACAGGAATAAACAAAAGATAGTTCCACAGTAACATTGCTTTTTTTTTTTATTCAATTCCTGTAAGATATTCACACATTCTATTTTTTCCTGTTATATTTTAGTTAATTCTACCATTATTCCATTCGTATTTTATTGGGAGTAAAAAGTCCAAACAGAAACAAAAATAGTCATTGTGCATTCACACTAACTGCACATGTATGCACCGGCCAGACTATATGAACAATGTATTTCTACGTACGTATCAAATTTAATGTTTACACACTTTAAAAAGATGTTTTCGTTATAGTAAATATAAAGAAATGACTTTTCTAAATTCCAATCAATAAAAATTTGTATACAGATAATTTTCAATAGTTCAAAATTTTTAGTTTTACAAAATGTTTGAAGCACCGAAAGGATCCATATTTTGTAATTATAAAACAGCTGACTATAACTTTCTCACTTTTATTTCAAAGGTACCTATATTTGGTGATTTATTACAAAGGTACCTTGGTGATTTATTACAAAGGTATTTGGTGATTTATTACAAAGGTACTTGGTGATTCATTACAAAGGTACCTTGGTGATTTATTACAAAGGTACCTATATTTGGTGATTTATTACAAAAGTACCTCGGTGATTTATTACAAAGGTACCTTGGTGATTTATTACAAAGGTACCTTGGTGATTTATTACAAAGGTACCTATATTTGGTGATTTATTACAAAGGTACCTTGGTGATTTATTACAAAGGTACCTTGATGATTTATTACAAAGGTACCTATATTTGGTGATTTATTACAAAGGTACCTATATTTGGTGATTTATTACAAAGGTATTTGGTGATTTATTACAAAGGTACCTATATATTTGGTGATTTATTACAAAGGTACCATCAATATTTCGTGACTTTATTTCATCCTTAAAAACGCACAAAATAGAACACCTTAATTGACTATAACACTATAGATCTCGTGTATAACATTTTTGAGCGTGAGAACTGACGGGTCATCCAACCGATACTGATGCTGATGCTGATACTGATCTTTGATGCTTCCTGACATACATATCAGCATCAACATCAATTTTACAAATTCCTATATACCGAGGACAAATCAACTGATTTTCTATTTTCGTAGCAAACACATTTCCATAATTACTGTTAGGTAAATGTAAGAGGCATACTTTAGTCACTAGCGTTATTGACTGGTAATTTGTAAGTGAAAGCTTGTATCCGATCTAAAATACTGATGTCAACAGCCTTGTGTATCCAGCAGCTGGTGAGCTGATCCCTCATAGGTTTAATGGAGCAAAAACACAATCAATACAGGCCCAAGAGGCCAGTCCTGGAGACCCATACAAGACTACACACCACAGGCCAACCCTGAAGGCCCATACAAGGCTACACACCACAGGCCAGTCCTAGAGGCCCATACAAGGCTACACACCACAGGCCAGTCCTAGAGGCCAATACAAGGCTACACACCACTGGCCAGTCCTGGAGGCCAATACAAGGCTACACACCACTGGCCAGTCCTGGAGACCCATACAAGACTACACACCACAGGCCAGTCCTAGAGGCCCATACAAGGCTACACACCACAGGCCAGTCCTAGAGGCCCATACAAGGCTACACACTACTGGCCAGTCCTGGAGGCCCATACAAGGCTACACACCACTGGCCAGCCCTGAAGGCCCATACAAGGCTACACACCACTGGCCAGTCCTGGAGACCCATACAAGACTACACACCACAGGCCAACCCTGAAGGCCCATACAAGGCTACACACCACAGGCCAGTCCTAGAGGCCCATACAAGGCTACACACCACTGGCCAGTCCTGGAGGCCCATACAAGGCTACACACCACTGGCCAGCCCTGGAGGCCCATACCGAGGCCCATACAAGGCTACACACCACAGGCCAGCCCTGGAGGCCCATACAAGGCTACACACCACTGGCCAGCCCTGAAGGCCCATACAAGGCTACACACCACAGGCCAGTCCTGGAGGCCCATACAAAGCTACACACTACTGGCCAGCCCTGGAGGCCCATACAGACATACACACTACTGGCCAACCCTGGAGGCCCATACAGACATACACACTACTGGCCAACCCTGAAGGCCCATACAAGGCTACACACCACAGGCCAGTCCTAGAGGCCCATACAAGGCTACACACTACTGGCCAGTCCTAGAGGCCCATACAAGACTACACACCACAGGCCAGTCCTGGAGGCCAATACAAGGCTACACACTACTGGCCAGTCCTAGAGGCCCATACAAGGCTACACACCACAGGCCAGTCCTGGAGGCCAATACATGGCTACACACTACTGGCCAACCCTCGAGGCCCATACAAGACTACACACTACTGGCCAGTCCTGGAGGCCAATACATGGCTACACACTACTGGCCAACCCTCGAGGCCCATACAAGACTACACACTACTGGCCAGTCCTGGGGGCCCATACAAAGCTACACACTACTGGCCAACCCTGGAGGCCCATACAAGGCTACACACTAATGGCCAACCCTGGAGGCCCATACAAGGCTACACACTACTGGCCAGCCCTGGAGGCCCATACAAGGCTACACACTACTGGCCAGCCCTGGAGGCCCATACAAGGCTACACACTACTGGCCAGTCCCGAGCCCCGTTCGATTTGCACTCTTCTAAGAAGAGAAGCCTTCTAAGAAGATCGTATTCCGTTATATGTAAATCGAGTAAACCGGGAGAATAAAACAAAAAATAAGCACGTTTTTAAGTTTTCTCAAACACGATGACACAAACATGTGCATGCATGTGTTATAAATCCTTCTCTAGTGAAACTCATCACTCGCACACTTAAAACATGGTCGCCGCCATCTTGGAAGATAAATCTTCCAGCTTCGAGACAGAAGAAGGAAGATCTTCCAGAAGCAGAAGAGCTACAAATCGAGTGACCGGAAGATATATTCTAGAATGAGAAGAGTGCAAATCGAACGGGGCTCTGGAGGCCCATACAAGGCTACACACTACTGGCCAGCCCTGGAGGCCCATACAAGGCTACACACTACTGGCCAGTCCTGGAGGCCCATACAAGGGTACCCACTACTGGCCAGCCCTGGAGGCCCATACAAGGGTACACACTACTGGCCAACCCTGGAGGCCCATACAAGGCTACACACTACTGGCCAGTCATGGAGGCCCATACAAGGCTACACACTACTGGCCAGTCCTAGAGGCCCATACAAGGCTACACACTACTGGCCAGCCCTGGAGGCCCATACAAAGCTACACACCACTGGCCAGCCCTGGAGGCCCATACAAGGCTACACACTACTGGCCAGTCATGGAGGCCCATACAAGGCTACACACTACTGACCAGCCCTGGAGGCCCATACAAGGCTACACACTACTGGCCAGTCCTGGAGGCCCATACAAGGCTACACACCACAGGCCAGCCCTGGAGGCCAATACATGGCTACACACTACTGGCCAGTCCTGGAGGCCCATACAAGGCTACACACTACTGGCCAGTCCTAGAGGCCCATACAAAGCTGCACATTACTGGCCAGTCCTGGAGGCCCATACAAAGCTGCACATTACTGGCCAACCCAGGAGGCCCATACAAGGCTACACACCACTGGCCAACCCAGGAGGCCCATTCCGGAAGCCCATTTTGGGAACGGAACATACTTTTCATTAGTAAATTTCTCTCAATAATCCGGACAATTTTTTCACCACGAGGAGAAAAATATGTCGGGGCAAGTCACCCGTGTCGACAGCTATACAGACTATCGCTTGACACTGTGCGTAGTCATAGAGACCGCTGCCAGGTCATAGCCCCGGGTGTTTACCTGTGTTACAATGTGTAGCTTTTGTTTTTATAACGGTACATTGCTTTTTCTCTACGACCTAAATGTAACAGAATTTATGCACAAACATACAGTACGTGATACGATAATTAATCAATCTCAAATACATGTATTAAATTTATGATCGGTAATTAACATCATTAACACTTTTATTGGGTAAACACGGATATCGGCTTTGTAACACCGTTACGTGAAACGACGACTCATTGAAAGATGCATGTTATTAATTACATACACATTTACGTATTAAGCAGTGATCACAAGAACTGGGTTGATTACACACAAATTAGTCAATAGTCGTCTGATACTTAACTAAGCGTCACATTGTTAAGTGAATACGGGTTTAATAATTATCGGACATCTTGGGTAGTTCTCGCTGGTGTCGCGTACTTTTAAATAGATAGCTTGGGGTTTCTGGTACGTAAAAATCATAAAAAAACATGGACTGACGGTAAGTTGTAAAATCCAGGTATTTTATTTAAAGTATTTAACATTTGTAATTTCTACTTGTTTGTGAACCTCCGGGACGTGACACATGTGTGTTGTTTGTAGGTCACATATGCCCGCTATAAATAAAACAACTTTCACTTTACATGTTCTTTTAAAAACATAGTTTATTTTTTACTTTCTACAAAACAAAACAAGAATCATATCAGAAACATAAGTATATTTATTGTTGAAAAGTCTGACAAGTCTGACGTGTTTATGAAACGTCCCGGATTGTATATAATCAAGGGAGATAACTCTTACACGACAATTTTTTTTGACCTGGTACACGAAATTCGGCAGTCCGGAAAACTCGTAATCCAGACGGTTTGGACTGGGAACGAAGGTGTTCGGATTATCGAGGGTCCACTGTATAGGTTATTTAATCAATGTAGTCAGCCTCAAACTCTAATGGAAGTCTGCAAGCATAACATTTATGCAAAATTTCACACTGAAACAGAAAGGCAGGAAAAGTACCATTTGGTTAAAGGCTTGGGAATGTAGATATATCTTCACAAAATCATTGTCTTTTGTAATTGATATGACTAAATAAAGTATAATGAATTAACATTAAGGTTTCTTTTAACTTGAATATTATGCGAAAAATGTGATTTTTGTATTTTGAAAATCAGTAGGTAATTATCATCTGTAAGATAATGATGGGAAAAAGCAATCATCAATATCTCCTTAATTACGATTATGACAGAGAAAACAAAACAATGAATGGTATTTCTTAATTCTTTTATTCTACTTGTCAGTCGTTTCCTTGAAAACTGGATATTATATTTTTCATTTGAATATTGTGCTCTTATGTTTTTAAAAAGTCTATCCTTTCAAAGGGTCAACAAAACAAGATGTCAATCTAGACTTACAAAAGGTCTTGTACTAGATAGCCTAGATTTTCAAAATGTAACTTACTGAATTTCTCTGCATTAATGTCAACCTAGTTTGCATGTAAAAGTTCAAGAAAATATGGAACAGCAACATAAGCCAACATACATTTTTTTATAAGCTTGACAGTCACAGTAAACATTTCCGAATATTTTCTGCATAATATAGATGTCACTCCGAGTCCTGTGATATATTGTATATAGAAACCTTAAGGTAACCAATATAACAAGTCCACAGATACACATGGTTGAGAGAGGATTAAATAAGACAGGGATTTTACTCATTGGTTTGGGATGGGACTTGTTTGTCTCAATTTGGGAAGAAAATTGATGAAATGGAAACGATTTTTTTCAGGAGTTAGGGGAATTTGCCTTCAATTTGAAATAATTTCAATTGCGAATGGGGCCCATTAATGGCCCCAAACCACCCTTAGAAAAAGCCCTGAAAGGCCACATATAAGCATTAGTTAAGACCAATCTATAAATCAGAATAACAACCGAAGCATTCACCAACTGATATCACCTTCGGCCATGAACAAGTATAGATCTATATTGTACTGTGGGTGTGCCACAACAGTTTTGGTATAGGTGTCACTGGGTGTGCCACAACAGTTTTTGGGTATAGGTGTCACTGGGTGTGCCACAACAGTTTTTGGTATAGTTGTCACTGGGTGTGCCACAAAAGTTTTGGGTATATAGGTGTCACTTGGTGTGTCACAACAGTTTTGGGTATATAGGTGTCACTGGGTGTGCCACAGCAGTTTTTGGTATAGGTGTCACTGGGTGTGCCACAACAGTTTTTGGTATAGGTGTCACTGGGTGTGCCACAACAGTTTTTGGTATAGGTGTCACTGGGTGTGCCACAACAGTTTTGGGTATAGGTGTCACTGGGTGTGTCACAACAGTTTTGGGTATATAGGTGTCACTGGGTGTGCCACAACAGTTTTGGGTATAGGTGTCACTGGGTGTGCCACAACAGTTTTGGGTATAGGTGTCACTGAGTGTGCCACAACAGTTTTGGGTATAGGTGTCACTGGGTGTGCCACAACAGTTTTGGGTATAGGTGTCACCAGGTGTGCCACAACAGTTTTGGGTATAGGTGTCACTGGGTGTGCCACAACAGTTTTGGGTATAGGTGTCACTGAGTGTGCCACAACAGTTTTGGGTATAGGTGTCACTGGGTGTACCACAACAGTTTTGGGTATAGGTGTCACTGGGTGTGACACAACAGTTTTGGGTATAGGTGCACAAGTTACTGGGTGTGCCACGACAGTGTTTGGTATAGGTGTCACTGGGTGTGTCACAACAGTTTTGGGTATATAGGTGTCACTGGGTGTGCCACAGCAGTTTTTGGTATAGGTGTCACTGGGTGTGCCACAACAGTTTTTGATATAGGTGCCACTGAGTGTGCCACAACAGTTTTGGGTATAGGTGTCACTGGGTGTGCCACAACAGTTTTTGGTATAGGTGTCACCAGGTGTGCCACAACAGTTTTTGATATAGGTGTCACTGGGTGTGCCACAACAGTGTTTGGTATAGGTGTCACTGAGTGTGCCACAACAGTTTTGGGTATAGGTGTCACTCGGTGTGCCACAACAGTTTTGGGTATAGGTGTCACTCGGTGTACCACAACAGTTTTGGGTATAGATGTCACTGGGTGTACCACAACAGTTTTGGGTATATAGGTGTCACTGGGTGTGACACAACAGTTTTGGGTATAGGTGTCACTGGGTGTGACACAACAGTTTTGGGTATAGGTGTCACTGGGTGTGACACAACAGTTTTGGGTATAGGTGTCACTGGGTGTGACACAACAGTTTTGGGTATATAGGTGTCACTGGGTGTGACACAACAGTTTTGGGTATAGTTGTCACTGGGTGTACCACAACAGTTTTGGGTATATAGGTGTCACTGGGTGTGACACAACAGTTTTGGGTATAGTTGTCACTCAGGTGTGCCACAACAGTTTTGGGTATAGGTGTCACAAGGGCAGGGCTAGGAGAGGCAATGTAATACTGGCCATGCCTGGAAATTACAGTCAAGTAATAATTATTTTAGGTATGTGGATTGTGTATCTAGATTGTTGATAATGATCCAGACCGGTTCTTCAAAACATCATCAGTCATTAACTAGAAGTCTTAATCTGACGGCCATTTATCAACTTTAAAATTGAAAATCAAGTACACCTTTATATGTCAATTGTTGACCCAATACAACAGAATAAATTAGAAATTTTCGTAAGTATATTGGTAAAATATGATGGTTTTGTTATGGCTAATCTATATAAAGAATTTAAACAATCATCCTTTCGTCAATTGGCATTCTCAAATGTATCTGGCAAGTTCCGTTTGGCGACACCAATTCTTTTTGTATTTAATATACAAATATGTGTATGACACTAAGAAATTTAATGTTGTATGTGAATCAAACCTGGCCAGTGATTAATGCTTTGGTCAAGCTCTTTAACACATTCATTTAAATTAACGAGACAAAAATTAAACCTGTTTAGCAAATGTGCAGATAAAAGAAACTCTCCTTTTTATGAATTAATTTATCCATGCATCAATTTAAAACTGTGCACCATGCAGATTAATGACCATGCATTTTAATAGAGCATCATAAATTATATTTCATTATGACAAGCAAAGGTGCCAACAAAGTCAAAGTACCAGTATAATTAAATACCCAACAAAGAAAATAAAACTTCTTCAAATACAGAAATAACTCCAATTTCATGATTAAATAAGGTCTGGCCCAAGTATCTCAACATGCCTCCAGTTACAAACATTTGTTCATTCAAGTTGATCCAATTTCCATAAACGAAGAGTTTCTCCTTAAACTAAATATGGACTTCCATTGAGAAACATGTTTAAGAACTGACTTGAATGGGCCAGTATCTATTTATTAACTAAATTTAAACCATTCCCTGGCCTTGCAAATCTATCATTCAGTCAAACAAGCAAAATGCCTTGATGGCATAAATCTAGACTAAAAAAAATTCAAATGTTCTTCAAACAACAATTTGGCACCGAATTGAGATGAAAGTTGATGGCCATCAAAACTTCATGTGAAGGCTATATTGATTCCATTTTAGGATACTGTAATTATTTTTACCACCGTTCCATTCAAACAGTGATCCTTCAGTAAAGAATATTTCTCCAAAATTATTGAGCCAAAAATTCAATTGAAAACAAAATAAAATTTACTAAAGATTTCAATGTTGTCATGACAACAAATGACCACAAAGATAATAGTTTGTGATCAGGTTTTTTTGTTATAGACAAACAATATTTTCTTTGGAAGAGACATTAATATGATAAAAATGACTGGCATCCTTGTTGGATAGAAAGTAACAGGTTATAGGGTACATGATAATATCATTTACAGTTTGACAAAGCTATCAAGGAAGATCCTCTATTCCATCAGTATCAGCACCAAGCGTAAACTCGCGGGAGTACATCAGGGTCTCACAAACTGATGTATTCTTCATAAAACCATCATTACAATCAAGTGCACTAAAGACCCAGAAGGCCATATAATCAACTTATCCAATATATTTTCAGACATTTATTTTCTAAATTACATAGAGTATATGAAAACTGGCATTATTTTCACATTTTCAGACTTAGGCTTGAATGATCAATAGTTACGATCAGTTGTTCCAAATGTGCAGTGCTAGCCCATGGTTTCCTGAACAGACCGAACTACAACATGGTGGCCAAGAACTTAAACTACCAATAACATGTCTGCTCTCAGAAACCAAACATCATTTTACAGAACTCTGATATGGTCATTATTGTGTGTTTGCATTATATAAACGTTTATATTGAACAGTTAAAAATTTCCTTAAATGAATTTTCAATTACAAGCATTTCATAATAACATGTTTATTATCAATTTTGAGACCACACAAGACAAACCACACAACTTGCTCCTGTAGTGTTGTGTGATACCTGGTCGTAAAGTCTCCGGGACAAAACGCTATCTGCAATGGCTGAGCTGGAAACTCTCGGACAAATCCTGCTTGATACAGATGACCTGGATATCTGTACATCTCAAAACAGGAGCTTTTATTGCTCACTAGTCATGCAATGATCAAACAAAGCCTTTTTTAGTGGCTAATACATACAAGGTAATTTCTACATAAAAAAATCCAATAACCAACTTTCTGTACTCTGCCTGTTAGATTGAAGCAATCGTTCTGACTAGTAGACACAAAATGTTATCACTATACCAGCTCAATGACAGAACAGCAACCTGTACCACCACAATACATCATAACAATCAGAGCTAAATAATCTATGGTTAATGCTGAATAGGTAGTTTGTACAGCTGAACGGAGCTCAAGACAATTACAAGTTTTATTGTAAGGGGGAATCTTCAGTATATCCAAGTTTTATTGTGAGGGGGAATCTTCAGTATCTCCAAGTTTTATTGTGAGGGGGAATCTTCAGTATCTCCAAGTTTTATACACCTTTCTGTTGGTAGTTACACCTTTCTGTTGGTCGTTACACCTTTCTGTTGGTAGTTACACCTTTATGTTGGTCGTTACACCTTTATGTTGGTCGTTACACCTTTCTGTTGGTAGTTACACCTTTCTGTTGGTCGTTACACCTTTCTGTTGGTAGTTACACCTTTCTGTTGGTCGTTACACCTTTCTGTTGGTAGTTACACCTTTATGTTGGTCGTTACACCTTTCTGTTGGTAGTTACACCTTTCTGTTGGTCGTTACACCTTTCTGTTGGTCGTTACACCTTTCTGTTGGTAGTTACACCTTTCTGTTGGTCGTTACACCTTTCTGTTGGTAGTTACACCTTTATGTTGGTCGTTACACCTTTCTGTTGGTCGTTACACCTTTATGTTGGTCGTTACACCTTTCTGTTGGTAGTTACACCTTTCTGTTGGTCGTTACACCTTTCTGTTGGTAGTTACACCTTTGTTGGTAGTTACACCTTTCTGTTGGTCATTACACCTTTGTTGGTAGTTACACCTTTCTGTTGGTAGTTACACCTTTCTGTTGGTCGTTACACCTTTCTGTTAGTCGTTACACCTTTCTGTTGGTAGTTACACCTTTCTGTTGGTCGTTACACCTTTCTGTTAGTCGTTACACCTTTCTGTTAGTAGTTACACCTTTCTGTTGGTCGTTACACCTTTCTGTTGGTAGTTACACCTTTATGTTGGTCGTTACACCTTTCTGTTGGTAGTTACACCTTTATGTTGGTCGTTACACCTTTCTGTTGGTAGTTACACCTTTCTGTTGGTCGTTACACCTTTCTGTTAGTCATTACACCTTTCTGTTGGTAGTTACACCTTTCTGTTGGTCGTTACACCTTTCTGTTAGTCGTTACACCTTTCTGTTAGTAGTTACACCTTTCTGTTGGTCGTTACACCTTTCTGTTGGTAGTTACACCTTGTTGTTGGTCGTTACACCTTTCTGTTAGTCGTTACACCTTTCTGTTGGTAGTTACACCTTTCTGTTGGTCGTTACACCTTTCTGTTGGTAGAAACACCTTTCTGTTGGTCGTTACACCTTTCTGTTGGTAGTTACACCTTTATGTTGGTCGTTACACCTTTCTGTTGGTAGATACACCTTTCTGTTGGTCGTTACACCTTTCTGTTGGTCGTTTCTGTTGGTCGTTACACCTTTCTGTTGGTAGTTACACCTTTCTGTTGGTAGTTACACCTTTCTGTTGGTCGTTACACCTTTATGTTGGTCGTTACACCTTTCTGTTGGTAGTTACACCTTTATGTTGGTAGTTACACCTTTGTTGGTAGTTACACCTTTCTGTTGGTCGTTACACCTTTCTGTTGGTAGATACACCTTTCTGTTGGTAGTTACACCTTTCTGTTGGTCGTTTCACCTTTCTGTTGGTAGTTACACCTTTCTGTTGGTCGTTACACCTTTATGTTGGTCGTTACACCTTTCTGTTGGTAGTTACACCTTTATGTTGGTCGTTACACCTTTCTGTTGGTAGAAACACCTTTCTGTTGGTCGTTACACCTTTCTGTTGGTAGTTACACCTTTCTGTTGGTCGTTACACCTTTCTGTTGGTCGTTACACCTTTCTGTTGGTAGTTACACCTTTCTGTTGGTCGTTACACCTTTCTGTTGGTCGTTACACCTTTATGTTGGTAGTTACACCTTTCTGTTGGTAGATACACCTTTATGTTGGTCGTTACACCTTTATGTTGGTAGTTACACCTTTCTGTTGGTCGTTACACCTTTATGTTGGTAGTTACACCTTTCTGTTGGTAGTTACACCTTTCTGTTGGTCGTTACACCTTTATGTTGGTAGTTACACCTTTCTGTTGGTAGTTACACCTTTATGTTTGTCGTTACACCTTTCTGTTGGTAGAAACACCTTTCTGTTGGTCGTTACACCTTTCTGTTGGTAGTTACACCTTTCTGTTGGTCGTTACACCTTTCTGTTGGTCGTTACACCTTTCTGTTGGTAGTTACACCTTTCTGTTGGTCGTTACACCTTTCTGTTGGTCGTTACACCTTTATGTTGGTAGTTACACCTTTCTGTTGGTAGATACACCTTTATGTTGGTCGTTACACCTTTATGTTGGTAGTTACACCTTTCTGTTGGTCGTTACACCTTTATGTTGGTCGTTACACCTTTCTGTTGGTAGTTACACCTTTATGTTGGTAGTTACACCTTTCTGTTGGTAGTTACACTTTTATGTTGGTAGTTACACCTTTCTGTTGGTTGTTACACCTAAGGCTATGAAATCGCCCTGAACAGAATTCTATTTAAATTGATAATCAGAGTTGTAGAAAACCTTGTCAATGTTCCTTCACTTGTCATTTCACAGCTACTACAGTCATTAAACTGAGCTGCTAACAACAGATTCAAATTAATGATACTTGTTGCCTGGACCAATATGTTTCAGTATCTCAGAATCATTTTAAAGTTACAGTACAAAATAGAAATTGATAATTTTGATGAAATTAATAAGAAACAAACGACAGACTTACTTTAGTTTAATGTGTCTTGTTTTCCTGGATATATTCATCGCCAATGTTTACTGACCTTCTCACATTTTACAATTATACATCATATTCCATCAATCAAATATGTATATATATATGCATATATACAGAAGTTCAGATCAGATGATGCATGCATATATGGTATATTTGCCTATATGCATGTATATCCATGTCTGGCAGCTGGACTCAGAATTCGGATAGTATGTATGATTTATATCTGTGTCATAAATAACCTCATATTACAAATCACTAGATCACACTTCCATATCTCTTGATCCAGTCTTTAACTGTTCATCCTTTGTTTTCTCTCATGACACCTTTTTTGCGAAGTGGCTCTTTCTTTCTAAATTCCCTAATCTTATTTTTAATAATACACTGCAACCTCAAATGCATTCATGTACAATAATACTGTGTGTACAGAGTTCATGAAATATCTTTTGCACACATGCTAATCACAAACGAACACACATATTCTCAGATACACAGACGAAGTGATTTTCATACATCCTTTTCTAAGAGAGGGTATAAAAAAAACTCCAAAAAATAAGCCCCCTTCTTAAATTTTGAAGAATCATCGATGTTGAAATAGTTAGCTAGATGTGGTTCACAAATATGTCCTTCCCAAAATTAAAATCAAATTAACTTTAGTTATTGGGCTTATTTGAGGATAAATACAGTACAAGATTTTATGGCGAAGATGTGTACGTTTATATAAATGACACAACTGAAGGTGGACATGTTGCATTCAGTCGAGGAGAGCGGTGAAATCTCAACAGGAAAAGCTAACAAGTACATTTTCACCCTTGTATATCCGTTTACTTCTTTTCAAATGACATTTCTCTACAAATAACACTGAAACTGGCTTTGTTTCAATCTAATAAAGAATCCAATCTCAGGATTAAATTAGATTATCACAGGGAAACACTTTCCATAACGATCAAGACACCAACAACAATGAACATTTTATTTCACCCGTACATCTGACAAAAATCTTAAAATATGTGACCATAAAATGAATCCTTCACTGAAATAGATTTACCACAGCTCTACTAGACAGTTCTTTAAAACAAATATATATATATTGACACCATTGTATATAGCCAGGCAGTACATATAGACTTTGTTATTACTGTACTGTAGAAACGGCCACCATGCTGCTTCATCACAGTATAGGAGCAGTTAGTGAAACACAATTCCAACCAGAAAACAATTCCAACAATTTCATCAAACTTGCACATTAAATACAAGATGATAAATAATATATCATTCTTCAGGATTTCAACATAACATAGACAGATATATACAACAGAAGATGCAAAGCATTCTTTTGACAAGACAGCATTTAAACTTATAGGTTCACAGCCATACATGAGTCGACAAGCTTCTGGTTGACACATACATAATGTTATATTCTGTTTTCAGAGATATCACAAAGTCTTCTTTTAAACAAGCATTTAGGTGACAAAGATGCTACAGGTGTGTACCAACATTCTCTTCAGAGATGTCACACAACAAACATCCAGATGACAATGACACTACACTGACAATGAAACTTCTAGCATTCTCCTGGTAACTGATCATAAATAAACATTATGTAAGGGATCACATTCCCATACATCTGTATAACAAAATTCTGTGTCCCTAACAAGTGGTTCTGATATGTTTTGAACCAAAACAATGTGGAAGTTTAAGGTCCTTCAAGACAATTATATGAACAACTTAGGGAGTCATGTGATGGATAACCGCAAACTAGTCCAATTCCATAGCTCTCCGAGTCTACCCTGAAATGTTGATGTCTACCCTGAAGTTTTAAAAGGCAATGCAAGCCTCCTGTTGACATAATACCTATCAAGACGTGCAGCCCTTTGACACACACTGAGTGAGACAAGTTTCCCCTGATCTGTGCTTGCCTTCATCCTCCATCAATTATTCAGTGGCCCATCTATCACAACTCTCACACGGCACATTCCACCAACAAGTTTGATTTTAAAATAATGCAATTCAAATTTTGTTCAATCGATTTGCAATATGAAATGTTTCCATGCAAGGATATACCTAAACAGTAAATGGTGTGAACAGTGGCCGGATTAGCCGGGAGTACACAGGGATTAATGCTACATCCATGTAAAGTGTCAATGATTACTGAGAGAGGACAAAAGTAATTGTTACCTCCCCTAAAGTACAGGTTGCTTAAACATTAAAGTGCATAGCTGAACCTAAATGTTAATGAATTGTCACATCAAGTGCCATATATGTTACCACTTAATGATGCTCTTGACTGTGTAACAAGTGTTCAACATTTATCAAACCATGACAGATTCAGATGGTAGAGGACATGTTTACAATCAGACAACTGCAGGGTGAGAGGGACATAAAGAAAGGTACTATATGTAAAGATTTCAGGTCACACAGGGACAAACTACATGTCAACACTTCAGGTCACACAGAGACATACTACATGTCAACACTTCAGGTCACACAGAGACACACTACATGTCAACACTTCAGGTCACACAGAGACATACTACATGTCAACACTTCAGGTCACACAGAGACACACATGTCAACACTTCAGGTCACACAGAGACATACTACATGTCAACACTTCAGGTCACACAGGGACACACTACATGTCAACACTTCAGGTCACACAGGGACACACTACATGTCAACACTTCAGGTCACACAGGGACATACTACATGTCAACACTTCAGGTCACACAGAGACACACATGTCAACACTTCAGGTCACACAGGGACACACTACATGTCAACACTTCAGGTCACACAGGGACATACTACATGTCAACACTTCAGGTCACACAGGGACACACTACATGTCAACACTTCAGGTCACACAGGGACACACTACATGCCAACACTTCAGGTCACACAGGGACACACTACATGTCAACACTACAGGTCACACTACATGTCAACACTTCAGGTCACACAGGGACACACTACATGTCAACACTTCAGGTCACACAGGGACACACTACATGTCAACACTTCAGGTCACACAGGGACATACTACATGTCAACACTTCAGGTCACACAGGGACACACTACATGTCAACACTTCAGGTCACACAGGGACACACTACATGTCAACACTTCAGGTCACACAGGGACACACTACATGTCAACACTTCAGGTCACACAGGGACATACTACATGTCAACACTTCAGGTCACACAGGGACAAACTACATGTCAACACTTCAGGTCACACAGGGACAAACTACATGTCAACACTACAGGTCACACAGGGACATACATGTCAACACTTCAGGTCACACAGGGACACACTACATGTCAACACTTCAGGTCACACAGGGACACACTACATGTCAACACTTCAGGTCACACAGGGACATACTACATGTCAACACTTCAGGTCACACAGGGACACACTACATGTCAACACTACAGGTCACACAGGGACACACTACATGTCAACACTTCAGGTCACACAGGGACATACTACATGTCAACACTTCAGGTCACACAGGGACATACTACATGTCAACACTTCAGGTCACACAGGGACACACTACATGTCAACACTTCAGGTCACACAGAGACACACTACATGTCAACACTTCAGGTCACACAGGGACACACTACATGTCAACACTTCAGGTCACACAGGGACATACATGTTAACACTTCAGGTCACACAAGGACACACATGTCAACACTTCAGGTCACACAGGGACATACTACATGTCAACACTTCAGGTCACACAGGGACACACTACATGTCAACACTTCAGGTCACACAGGGACACATGTCAACACTACAGGTCACACAGGGACACACTACATGTCAACACTTCAGGTCACACAGGGACATACTACATGTCAACACTTCAGGTCACACAGGGACATACTACATGTCAACACTTCAGGTCACACAAGGACATACTACATGTCAACACTTCAGGTCACACAGGGACATACTACATGTCAACACTTCAGGTCACACAGAGACAAACTACATGTCAACACTACAGGTCACACAGGGACATACTACATGTCAACACTTCAGATCACACAGGGACATACATGGCAACACTTCAGGTCACACAGAGACATACTACATGTCAACACTTCAGGTCACACAGGGACATACTACATGTCAACACTTCAGGTCACACAGGGACACCCTACATGTCAACACTTCAGGTCACACAGGGACACACTACATGTCAACACTTCAGGTCACACAGGGACACACTACACATCAACACTTCAGGTCACACAGGGACACACTACACATCAACACTTCAGGTCACACAGGGACACCCTACATGTCAACACTACAGGTCACACAGGGACACCCTACATGTCAACACTACAGGTCACACAGGGACACCCTACATGTCAACACTACAGGTCACACAGTGATACACTACATGTCAACACTTCAGGTCACACAGGGACACACTACATGTCAACACTTCAGGTCACACAGGGACACACTACATGTCACCACTTCAGGTCACACAGGGACATACTACATGTCAACACTTCAGGTCACACAGGGACACATGTCAACACTTCAGGTCACACAGGGACACATGTCAACACTTCAGGTCACACAGGGACACACTACATGTTAACACTTCAGGTCACACAGGGACACACTACATGTCAACACTTCAGGTCACACAGAGACATACTACATGTCAACACTTCAGGTCACACAGAGACATACTACATGTCAACACTTCAGGTCACACAGGGACACACTACATGTCAACACTTCAGGTCACACAGGGACATACTACATGTCAACACTACAGGTCACACAGGGACATACTACATGTCAACACTTCAGGTCACACAGGGACACACTACACATCAACACTTCAGGTCGCACAGGGACACACTACATGTCAACACTACAGGTCACACAGGGACACACTACATGTCAACACTTCAGATCACACAGGGACATACTACATGTCAACACTTCAGGTCACACAGGGACACACTACATGTCAACACTTCAGGTCACACAGGGACACACTACATGTCAACACTTCAGGTCACACAGGGACACACTACATGTCAACAATTCAGGTCACACAGGGACACACTACATGTCAACACTTCAGGTCACACAGGGACACACTACATGTCAACACTTCAGGTCACACAGGGACACACTACATGTCAACACTTCAGGTCACACAGGGACACATGTCAACACTTCAGGTCACACAGGGACACACTACATGTCAACACTTCAGGTCACACAGGGACACATGTCAACACTTCAGGTCACACAGGGACACACTACATGTCACCACTTCAGGTCACACAGGGACATACATGGCAACACTTCAGGTCACACAGGGACAAACTACATGTCAACACTTCAGGTCACACAGGGACAAACTACATGTCAACACTTCAGGTCACACAGGGATAAATAAAATTTGTAGTCAGTTCATGTTAACAAACACACTTTCAGAGATAAACAGTATAACCTTAAGACAGGGATGTATAAATCTTTTTGAAAGAATTTGTTTGACCTGAAAGTATAAATATAACAAAACATTACAAATCTTGCAGGACATTTTATCTTGTATCATGGTTTGTTGCCAACTGAATTTGCAGGATGAAAGAGGTCAGAAAATAAGAGGTACGTACCTGTCCTGTCAATATAATAATGAAGAACTTAACATACATAACACCCGGTTAATTAGAACAGGTGCTAGACTTGCAGGTGCCAATAACACAACGCAGGGGAGACAACTATCAGGACCACTAGACACCCCCTTGTACATGTATGAGTATACAGTACTACAGAGTATTTTGGTGTGAGAATCAAGATTAATGAGAGACAAACACAATGAGAACTTGACACCATATTTGGGTTAAACACACTGCTCGCCAGTCTGAATGTGTCAGACACACAGGTGCCAACAGAAAAATCCCTTTGACACACTTTCTCAGAAACTTTGATGATGTTGATGTGACGCTGACTAAAGCATGTAAAATGCAGTAGAGGTCTAAACATAATGCTATGACTAGAGGGTGGTCGTGGCAAAACGCAAAACAGCTTACAATAAGAGACACCTTCAGCACGTTAATAGTACATAAAAGTGAAAAGAGACACTTCTACTGTCAAGGTTAACATAATTACTGTACATGAAATGTAATCACCATTACAGCATTCAAGTTGTCACCAGGACATGGGCACCCGCAGCTCATGACAGACCTGTCAGCTTAAACATTGTCAAGTAAGCTGGCCTAATCTTAAACATTTTTATAATCTTTAAATTAAAAAAAAAAACATTTTTAATAGGCTTCTTGGTCATTAACCTGGTAAACCATACAAACTCATTAGCATTATGGTATTTATATAAGTAGATGTAATTATTTGAGCTGTCAAACCAATCCAGAACAGGTTGAGAGTCAACTCAATATATTCTATAGTACATGTCTATTCTCAAACACCTGAACCCTTCATACTCATTATTATTACATCAGCGAGACTTGGCTAATTAATACATTAAACTGCCTTTATACTTGACTTAGGAGAGTGTTAAGATGTCAGGGTCATTATTAAACCTGTCAGTAACCAGGTCTTACACATCAACCATTAATTTTAATGTCACATCTCATCACAACAACTATTGAACTATAAAGCTATCACATACCAGGTACTTCATGACTGAGGCTCACCTTTGACCGAACAAATTAGTCCTCATTTATCAGATCCTTCACACTGAAATAATTACTTATCCTATTCTAAGCCTACAGGGCAACATCACATTATCAAATAGCAAGTGAGCTAATTACACGACAATGAAATACAATTGTTATAAGACATGGGTGATATTTATGTACATGTATATGGGTTTAATGTCAGATAAATAGGTTGATATTAATTCCAGAAATACTGTTGATAAATAAAGAAGTGGATGATTTTGTTTTTATAGTACTGTATATCATTGATAAAATCATTTACTACAAGTTAGAAACATAAATTTTCACTAGGCCTTTTTAAGATTTACTTTTTTTCTGTCCAATGAAAAACCGACTAAAAAGCAACATGTGTGAATGTGTGTTTTCCTTTTGTACTTAAGTTGCAATTGTATGGTGGATACGGATACCATCATATTCCACACCAGATTTACCTCATTCTGATCTGAAAAAAATCCTACATTTGTTTGGTTTTTTTGACAAACAGATTTTGTTCAAATATAAATACATACTTTACTACTTTAAATCAGGAGTTTAGAAAAAACATGACAAAAAAGGAAGAAAGAAGAATATACTAGAACCAGTAAATGGTTATCCCAGAATAGTGCTTCCCTTGTGTGAAAAACGATGCCTTCAATAGAACCTATTGACCTTGGACCAGACCAAGATTTTTCGAGGTTGGGAAACTAGACAGGCATTCATACCTGAGGGGCTGTGATATCTCCATCAATGAGAGGTCCAGTCTACATAACCTCTATATCCACAGAGGTCAGTGTTTTTCGGGAAGCTGAGAAATGAACCGGTTTGTGTTGTGGTTGTGTCCTTGGGAAAAACACTTTTCCAATTGCAATGGATAGCATGCAACAAACCTTCCGTATGTTGTTCAGTGAGGTAGCCACAAGCTACTACAATGAGACCTCCATCTACAAAATGATTCTGGCTGTTCATGGGATTTAAACCCAACAAACAAACAAAACTGAAGAAACAGTGTCGTAGACGGAGATAAGCGAAACTTTGAAATGCCAGCGGTATGAAACAACATAGTGTCACTTTGACCAATTCATGACACATGCTCCGACATTCTGACCCCTTAAGTAGTTGGTAAGGGTACAGCTGGAGTGGACTGAAGCTACCAGCCATTTCACTTCCAATAAAATTCAATTGAACATAACTTACTCAAAAGAGCTTTGTAATACTTACCTAAAAGGGCCTGGAAGAGTCTGCTTTTGAAGATGCGGATGACACGTTCAATGGCCATCTTAAGCTGCTTATCCTGGGGCTTGGTAAGTCGAGTGTGGTAGTCTTCCAGGAGCTCTAGGGCTCGATGAGCATCTGTAATAAGGAAACACACTGTTAGGTCTTGGCATTTCATAGAACTATAGAACCAGAGCTTAATAAAACACAGCTAGAAATAGTACATCAAGTGAAAGAGAGATATATGAAGCAGAAACATAAGTGAAGGTTAGGTTACTTTTCCATTGTTTTGAATAAAAGCAAACTGGATGCATTATGCATCGGATCTAATTCAATTCTCTGTATTTACTTTTTAGTTTCTATTTTCACAATTTCATCCTGTCCTTAATTATTATATAATAGTATAAAACATATAAACCCTTAGGAAACAGGTTCCGTTACAGAAAGTCAAACCGAAATCTTATAAGCTGCAGTGACCTATATATGTAGTGGTTATAGTTCTTAAGGTCAAAGTTATCAACAATTCATTTCATAGTTGCTTTACTAGATATGTCAGCTACCTACACATAAACTTCAGGAAACAATAGTATAATAAATAAAACATTTAATATTTTAAGGTAAATCAAGTATTTCATATATAACCCGTTATTTTAATCCTCACTTGTTATGACAAGTGTAGGAAAAGTTACTTTACCAGGTATTCTTAATTTTCAAAATGAATTCAGTGATCAGGGGCCGACATAATGGAGCCTACCCCACCCCATTTTATAAGTAAAAGGTGTACTGTTTATGTACAATAACCAATATTATTTGTTCAATGGTGTTAACTTTGAATAGTTGACCACTATATCTTATATAGAGTACAACATGATATTGTGACATTATGGTGTGGATATGAGATGTTTATCTGGGGATATATCCTGGTTGGATTCTGTAGGATCAGTCTGATCGCATACACAAGCATTTCAACTAAAACAGTAATTCTGGGATTTATAAGTAAATTATTGATGAAAACAAGATATCCTTTCTGTGGTATTCATCACTGTGACAATGACAAGATGGAATATATGTATGTACATGTATTGTTACGATTCATCCCTGGATGTGTACAGCCATGTGGACATTTAATCATCCCCAATAAACATTCTGGTCAACACTAAATCATACTGTATGTTTAACTTTCAAGTTCAACTCAAATTTAAGACTACAGTAATTTCATTAAGCAGAATAGTTCAGTTTTATATACAACATGATTTTCGTTGGTTTGTATATATTCTGTACATGTGTATCGACAAGTGATCCATTATATACAAAATGCTGTCCACTGTCATGTCATCTTTAAAAGTAACTTATCAAATTGTGAAGTTTGAACAAACTATTGATAAAAAATGGCTTATCACAAATTGTTAAGTACATGTGTTATCTTTCAATACTCAAATCAGTAGACATTTTTAATCCTTAGTTTGACAAAAGAAAAGGCACAGGTGTAGAAAATGTCATTCACCGACAATGGAAGTCGGTTATATTATTTACAACTAATCAGATCTGAAAAGGGTTACATTTTTAACAAAAAAACAATTTTAAACTTCATATATATATATACAATATTTATCTTGTATCTGACCACATATATTTGTCTTGTATCTGACCACATATATAACTCAATATGACAATATATAACTCAATATGACAATATAACTCAATATTTATCCTGAAATACTTTTATAACTCACTAACAAAATACAGTTAGATCACATGGAACATATGATATATGATACTGCCTTTCAGGACGACGTGTTTTACCGATAGATTATCAGCAATGCCCATCATGATCAATGATCATGTATGATCACTTACTCTAGGGACAGCGGCTACTACAGTGGCATCTAAAAAATATCTGGTTATAGCCTCCAGAATCAAGGGACAAATATCTAGTCATAGCCTCCAAAATCAAGGGACAAATATCTGGTCATATATATAGCCTCCAGAATCAAGGGACAAATATCTAGTCATAGCCTCCAGAATCAAGGGACAAATATCTAGTCATATATATAGCCTCCAAAATCAAGGGACAAATATCTGGTCATATATATAGCCTCCAGAATCAAGGGACAAATATCTAGTCATAGCCTCCAGAATCAAGGGACAAATATCTAGTCATATATATAGCCTCCAAAATCAAGGGACAAATATCTAGTTACATATATAGCCTCCAAAATCAAGGGACAAATATCTAGTTATATATATAGCCTCCAAAATCAAGGGACAAATATCTAGTCATATATATAGCCTCCAAAATCAAGGGACAAATATCTGGTCACAGCCTCCAAAATCAAAGGATAAAATATCTGGTCACAGCCTCCAAAATCAAGGGACAAATATCTGGTTATAGCCTCCAAAATCAAGGGACAAATATCTGGTTATAGCCTCCAAAATCAAGGGACAAATATCTGGTCACAGCCTCCAAAATCAAGGGACAAATATCTGGTTATAGCCTCCAAAATCAAGGGACAAATATCTAGTCATAGCCTCCAAAATCAAAGGACAAATATCTAGTCATAGCCTCCAAAATCAAAGGACAAATATCTGGTTATAGCCTCCAAAATCAAGGGACAATTCTATTCTGCCAACTTACATTTTCTATATCATCAGATGTTTTTGCAATAGATTTGGTAATATAATTGTATATCAATGTATCTCACATTTTTTTAATGGGCTGCGATGATAATAAAGAAATTAAATCGAAGTTGTTTTATCTAAAACAAACAGATAGTTTATTAAGTGTGTATTGGAAAAACATGTAGATGTACTATAACGGACATGCCATCACACACCTACTACACCAGTTCTATACACAGGCTACTTATGAATGGGCTGATGTTTACACACTGAGTAAGCAGGTAATTGATAGACAGCTGGTGTATACATACCTTGGTCATGGAAGAGTAACCACATACCAATCACAGGTAACTAGGTCAACTTTAACATACCTCACATCATACACATATTTCCCACAGGACCATATATACTAATACTATACCACATCTCTTCCAGTCTCAATTTATAAACAGGCAAAACTTAAGGCCAACAAAATCTAATTATTGTTTAGAGAAAGTGACTTTGTATAATATGAAATACACATTGTTCAAAAGCTTAAAACTCTTCAAATTTTGATATTTTGAACTACACAGAAGACAGTTTTACTTAAAAAATCGTAAATTTATTATTTCAAGATTTGTTCACTAATATATATACTGTATAGACCCTGCGTAACATAAAAACACCTAGGTCTGGCCTAACAATGGAGTCATGAAATTAAGTTATTAGATTGGGATGCTGGCTATTATCTGTTTGATGTATATTTCAATCTGATCTACACATCCGCATTTCAAAGATGACCTTCAACATAAAATGATATCAATATTCATATAAAGATCAGTAGGTTTAAAACATTATTTTATTGACAATTGAGATTAACAACCATAATGCCATTCAGTGTTTTCCCTTTATATAATGCCAGCCACAAAAAATATAATACATGTACTTAATCTTTAAACCACGATTTATGAGACAAAAACTACATGTACTTAAAATTGATATGTAATAATTTCTATGGGAAAGATAATGAAGTCCTTTTCCTGGCCATTTTGGAAAATTGCCATGTGGCTGAAATTGGGGAACATGTAATGAAAAATACTTATATTTGGGAAAAGTCATTTGAAAGTTATTCTACATGACTAATAGAATTTTGAAGACAGAGCTATAAATTGTCAAATACAAATGTAGCTACATACACATATGATACTATCTATCAGTATGTTTTTAGTAATATTCATAATATATTTTCATAAGATTTTGTTTATAATTCTAAGATAAGAAATATGATACAGTGGTAACTCTTGATATTCTATTTAAACGATTTATAAACTTAACATTAAGATTAGGAGAAGTATCATGCATCTAATATTTAAATTTACATCATTTATGTATCATGACATTTCACAATTGTAAACAATTCTCAGAAATATATAATATGAGCAAATGTATCTGTAGTAGGTCAGTCAGTCTATTGTACAATAGTTAAAAGTGGTGGGAGGCTCACTGTCATTAGATGCCATCAAAACCATAGCTGGCTCGTTAATTATGTTTTGTTCTCTTTTGGTGGCAATGATATTTATATTTACCTTTCAATATGTCTGAATAATCTGTCAGGGTTTTTTTCTTTAATTTCTACCAGTACGATCACTTAACCATATATTCTCAATGTAGGAAATGCTTTACTTTGTATTGGCACTAACATAATACACTAAAGCGTCAGGAACATCCTGACAACAGCATTGCCCAAATGTGAAGTCAATGACCAAGTTAAAACCGGGAAGTGTTGAAAATAAATCCTAAAAATTTGTTGGGAAAAAACAAAGTAATTTGTGATTGGGAATACCCGCCCCTTATAGGCAGGAAAAACCCAGTAAATAGTTGGTGTTTTACACTTCTACTGGGAGAGAAAATCCTTAATACAATTAATGACTAAGCATAAATAAGGAATATGTACAAAATTACAGCTGTTTAATGAATTTTTTTTTTGGAGGGGGGGGGGATCCTGAAAAATTAACCATTTTCACCTAAACCATTCGCATTCCCAATTATATAATTATAAACTCTACCTTACTCATTTATAAATATAAAATACTGAAACAGGGACACAAACAAAATATCCTGAAGAGGGCGCGATCAGGAGGAATCAACCATGGGTTAATGAGGCTATATAGCTAGCTTTATAAAGAAAATATTCCACACCTGTAACATATTTAGAATAGACATCATCGTTTCTTTAAATTGTTTAGGGCAGGAGCTAAGACACACATCACATATTCCAAGTAGACTCCCTGGTGAGTTACGGAGGAGCCAGCACAGGTAATCATTTTAATACAGACCAAAGTTTCATTGGTCAATCAGATGACATACCTGCTTTATATCTCAGGTAGGCTGTCAGGGGCTAATCTAGGATTTGGGGAATACTATCCATTATGAAATTTAGGGGAAATAAAGGGGCGGCAGTGTCTTGAATTATTCTTTAAATTTTAACATTTGACAGCTATTATTTGCTATAATTCTTACATATTTCATTAAATTTGGAGGAGATCCCCTGTTTTGGAGAATTTTCCCCTGTTTTATGGCATTTTTTCTTGATGGGGAATTTGTTTTTATTCAAAGGGGAAAACACCATCAGTGGGGAATACTACCCAATTTCGGTAGTAAAAATGGTCTAGATTAACCTCTGGCTGTCCTTGCGAGTTAGGGAGGGACCCAGTACAGGTACTCATTATAAATCAAAGCTTCATTGGTCAATCAAACGACACACCTACTGTACATCCCAGGTAGGCAGTCCTTGTGAGTTAGGGAGGGACCCAGTACAGGTAATTATCATAAATCAAAGCTTTATTGGTCAATCAAACGACACACCTACTGTACATCCCAGGTAGGCAGTCCTTGTGAGTTAGGGAGGGACCCAGTACAGGTACTCATTATAAATCAAAGCTTCATTGGTTAATCAAATGACACACCTACTGTACATCCCAGGTAGGCAGTCCTTGTGAATTAGGGAAGGACCCAGTACAGGTACTCATTATATTGGTCAATCAAACGACACACCTACTGTACATCCCAGGTAGGCAGTCCTTGTGAGTTAGGGAGGGACCAGTACAGGTACTCATTATATTGGTTAATCAAATGTTACACATGCTGTATATCCCAGGTAGGCAGTCCTTGTGAGTTAGGGAGGCATTATAACAGGTAATAATTTACAAATGATAGACCATTTGACTCTCCTTGCTGTGAGTTAGGGAGAGGCTAGCATATAGTAATCATTTACAGATCAGAGTTTGATATAAAATAATGACCAAACAAATGGCATGAAGGTGATATGGTGTTATACATGCAACTATAAGAAGACAGCCTGCATATGACACAGTCCACCTTTGATGCCGCATCCAATTCTGTTCAAAGGAGCTAATAATATATTTTCATAAGATGTTTATAATTCTAAGATAAGATATATGATAAAGAAGTAACTTAAAATTCTTGATATTCTATTTAAAAACTTAACATTGAGAGTAGGAGAAGTATCATACATCTAATATTTAAATTTACATCATTTATGTATCAGGTCAATTCACAATGGTTTAATTTTATATCTTCAATTGTTAACAATTCTCAAAAATATATCATATGAGCAAATGTGTCTGTAGTAGGTCAGTCAGTCTACTGTACAATATTTATAAATGGTGGGAGGCTCACCAGTGATTTTTCTGGGTGGATTTGGGGCCGAATACAGGCCCCTTTCCCTAGAGAAATTTTGCTGTATTTTCCCAATTTTTAGTTCATATTTTCCCAATCAAAAGTTGTAAGTTTCCTTGTTTGTTAATAAATATGAAGAAATACATTTCACATAATGTTTTCACAAGCCAATGTTATAATAGATCGATCATAGCTATAGTATGCATATTCAAATGATATTAAAGCATAGTTTTGATGATTCTTTTTAAGCTTGGATGAAAGTACATTTTTTCGGACATTAAAAAAATTGGCCTTATTTTCCCAATGGAAAAGGTACAGGCCCCTGTATAATCAGGGTGAGATAATCATTGCTCACTGTCATTAGATGCCATCAAAACCATAGCTGGCTCGTTAATTATGTTTGTATCTCCTTTGGTGGCAATCATATTTATATTTACATTTCATTATGTCTGAATAATCTGTCAGGTTTATTCATTAAGAATGTACAGAATGGACAGGTACCAAACTCACCTGAGGGGATACAGGCACCAGTGGACTAGGCCACCAGCCCCCTCACATTGCCTGCAGCAAAGAGGCATGAATGTTGTATCCAGGTATACTTTAGAGCTTTATTGACCAATCATTGGACACCTGTTGTATATTCCAGGGAAACTTCAATTCTCTGGCTATGAGTTAGGGAAGGGCCGGTATAGATTTAATCACAGTTTTATTTACCAACAGCAAAAGACATACCCAAGTCACCTGTTTATATTCCAAGTAAACCATCCTTATTATGAGTTAGGGAGTCAAAGGGCCAATTGAGGAAATCATTTAAGAATAGCATCTTCTGTGCATGCCAATAATTTGATGGCAAAATATCCTATAACATCACTTCTTAAATGTTTTAAATGCAACATCTTCAGACATTATTTTCCCCACTATTCATCCAGGTATTGACTGAATTATCCCAGAAAATTATCAATAAATCAAAGTTCTAACTGTATTTATATTCATGATAGATTGGATATCTCCAGTTTGATAGACATTCTTATTCCTTAATCATGTGCGTATATTGTTGTAATCACATTATCAATGTACACACACCAATTCCATTCATTTAAAACTAGAACAAGCGTTATTTACAAAGCATGACTAAAAAAGTGTTCAAAACATTTCTAAATTCAGTCTTTATTGTTGATTTGAGGATATCATGTATATAATAAAATTGTATTTAACCATGCATATTAATGTAGTTGACATGCAGGTACCACCTATAGTTTATGAACTGTATTATATCTAATCATTACCATAACATTGGAGACAGGATTATCAAACCTGAGACCATGGTTTGATTCCAGTCAGGACATTTGTCAGTACTCATTTCTTCTGTTCCTTCATACTTTCACTACCTGGATTTGACCTAGCTTACTAGGTTTTAAACTATAAGGGTGTGTCAGCAATGAAGCCTATTTAAAAGACTGTTACCAATTTATCTAAAAATCTCACCTATGGAGTCCATGGATTTGGCATTTTCTTAGGTTTTGTTTTACAGTCTATAAAAATTTGGTAAGGCCTCCATTCATTTCCTATGGGACTTTTTGAGGTTGTCATATATATAAAGGCCTAGTAGAAAGAATAACCGTCAAATACATAAATAGTATTTTCTCATTGCAGGGAAATATTCAATACATATTACACTACAGAACTATTAAAAGGCCTTTGAGAATCAATTCTCAATTGAAGTTTTTTTCGTTTATAATGTCTTTAAAATTATAACGTAATATCAGACCTAGTTGTTCATTCAATGAAGAGAAGTGGAGGGATTTTCAAACTGATGTGTCACGATTTGATACATGAGCTAATGTGAATACATGATGAAACTGTCAAAATGCGATATAAAAGAAACCCTGCCGTGTGAAATAACTACCAACAAGCACCAAACGAAAATACAAAATTACTGAGATGACAAGTGTGTTAAGACCGGGTTACCTTGTTTTCTAACCGGCATGACTGCAGGTTTTGTAGTGAAACCAGCTCACACCCAAATACCAGAAGCGGTGTGTTTACTACGAAATCAGACGAAAAGAAGCCAAGCAACAACTCTTAATGGTTGCTACCCAGCGACCTGAAGCTCGTATGATGATGCAAACTGTCAGGTAGGCTGCGTATCCTGTGGCTGAAGTAGATCAGGAAATCCCTCTCAAAACAGGAACTACAAAGATGGCGGCTATGTAAAACCTATTATGATCACGTGACACTAAGGGAATTCGTTTGGTGGTAATTTCGATTATACTTAATATACTGTTCTTATAATTTATATAATAAACCATGTGTGAAGTAAGTACTATTAATTTATATCATTTAAATCAGTCGTGTTTAGATATTCTATACATTAATTAGTACGGAAAATATCGGTGTGTTTTAAAATAATATCAAAATGAACTCTCCCCTATTCGAGAGGATCCCGTGGGTAAACAAGTGCTCGACTCTCATTCATCATTATGTGTATCACAACACATACGACACATCAATGGTCATTTAGACATATAATGTATGTATTTATTTATTCACATTGTGTACTGTGTATAGCATAACCTTAACTAACTATAATTACAGATACAGTTTCAAGGAAACAGATGACCCAGTTAAGCAAAGTAAGATTTTACCTATAAAGGTGTGGTAAAGTAAAAAAAATTCCGAAAGGCATTTCCTTTTCCGGTTCATTCTGATGCATACAACATGTGGATTTATGATTTGTGGTTATGAGTGATCACAGCAGCTCTCTTCTTTTATCAGTGGATCAGGTTATTACTTATGTGCGATTATGACAAACTAGAAATCTATTTCTTTTTTAGAATTGGCAGACTTCGTGCATGGATTGAAAAATGTGCATGTTTAGGCCTAATAAGCTAACTATAGAATGACCTTCATCAAGCTGAATATGCCCACTTTTTTGTCATATCTTTGTGCCTTTATGCAATATTATGGCTAAATGTTTGTATTATATCAGCATTGGTCCATTATATCTTTGTGTAATCCAGTCAATTTACTAAAGAGAGAGAGAGAATGTCCCTAACCTCAATCTATTTGCAATTTTTTTTTTTTTTTTTTTTTGTATTCTACTGAAAACAATATTTGGGAAAATGCTTTTTAGACTTCCATAAGATGAAGAAAGAAGCGAAAATCACATATATATGTCTGTGGTCAGATTTTGAAGTATAATATATCTACATGTACAGTACCTCTTTTGCAATACTAGTACTGGATACATGAAATTAACATACAGCAATGCAAGACCAAGTGAAATATAGCACAGATCTGCCAAAATGTAAAAGCAGAGACATTGAATGAATATTGAACTGTCAAGGTCACCATTACTATTTTAAGAAAATTCTTCTCGCCACTCTAACATCTTCAGAGGAATTTTAATCAAACTTACCACACTTACAAAGGACACTTATATCAAGACAAGTTCGAGTTTCAGGGTTGTTGGGTCAAGGTCAAGGTCACCATTCAGGGCTCAAAGTGGCACCAATTTTAGTGGCCATGGCGCCTTAAATTCACCATTGGCGACCAGTTATTTATAATATATATATATATATTGACCTATAAGGTGCCTGCAAGGCCCCTAAAAAATTGTGTAAATTTGTTGCAATTGTGTAAATCTTCCAATGGTTGCAGTCAATGCTAAAATGACGTTCACAATGGAAAAAGTTAGAGAGATGCTATACTATACTAAAGAATAAAAAGATTTTTTTTTTAAGTTGGCTGGCGACAAAGTTTTCCAATTGGCGCCTAGATTTTATGACTTGGTAGCTATATAGGCCACCTGGTAAAATATCCACTTTTGAGCCCTGCTATTACTATTTTTAGAAAGTCCTTTGTCAACACTCTAGTAGCTTCATTCCTTGAGGGATTCAGATATACTCCATCACTTAGTAACTTCAGATATACTTGTAAAGGACAGTATTAGATAGCAGGGTCTGGTAGGGGACATGTATTGCTTTAACAATATTTAGTGTGCATGTTACATTTGTATTTCCTCAGCTGTGACATTATTTACCTTTTTTTACAGATTTGTACTGGTTGATGACTCAAAAATACTAAAATGGGGGTAGAGGAAGGATATGTGAGAAGATACAAAAAGGGAGACGTTATCCCTGATGGAGCAATCTTCTTGGACCAAGAAAGTATTCTTAAAATCCAGAATAAAAAGCTTGAACAACTTTCGAAAGAAAAGCTTAAATCAGTGTAAGTATGCATGTTTGAATACTAAAGCAATCAAAAATTGAAAAGAATATGAAGACAGTCAGGGTTTAGGAGTGTTAGCAGGTCCTCATGTCCTCATACTGCAGGAGCTCTCCATTTTGTATTTGTAATCCTCTTGATTTTATATTTATATTTAATTTTGGAGAGATTTAAAACAAAATTATATTATAAGTTTATTCAGTATTCATATATATCAATAACTTGTTGTACAATGTCTGAACACAGGTACTCACCTCGTCTGTCAATACACGGTAACACCAAATATACATATGTAGTATATAATTAAAATGTATATATTGAGTGTATTGACAGGTGGCCGTGGGGCAAGTACCTGTGGGCTAGTTAACCATTTTAATTTAATGTGTAGAAATTCTGAGTATAAACTGATACTTAGCACACAAGAATCCAATAATAAATTCAAACAGTCAGTTAAAAGGACCTTTAAGTTGGATCGGTTAATTTCTGTGAGACAACTTTCATATTTGATTTGAATGATCAGATTATGTCATTAGCTGGTATCTATGTCACAGATATCAAATTACATTGTAATGACAGTGACAATTGTAAATATATTAGAATATACTACTATTTCTTGAAGATGAGGAGGGCCAAAGGAGTGACCACTATTGTCAAAAATTGGTTTGAATATGTACCAGAACATTTTAAGTAATCAATACTCCTTTATAGAAAACTGTCTTCAATTTATAGAAATTACTGAAAAGTTACAAAGCAGGGCTTTTGGGGGCTGTTAATGGGCCTCATTTCCCAAAAAAAAATTCATATTTAAGCCAAATTCCCAAAATTTGCAGTTTACTCCTGAAAAAATCTTTCCTAATTCTCCTATTTTTCCCCCGAAAATGAGACAAAAAGGCCCCATCCCAAACCAGTGAGAAAAAACCCTGTCTAGTCACTAGTGTTTGGAAATTGTTTTGCATTTGGAGGTTTTTTATCTTTAAATTATACATTCACAATTTAATCATTTTGAGATTATCAAAAGATTATCACTTTTGAAATTATAAAAGGATTATAACAATTAATCAAAATGGCAATATTAAGTTTTTAGTTCACCTGGTCCAGAGGACTAAGATGAGCCGTACCGAAATGGCACCCGTCATCTGTTGTCATCCATATACATCATCAATTTCTTCAAACAACTTCTTTTTAACCACTGATTGGAATGTAACTTAACTGGAAGCATTCCTAGGTGGTGGGCTGACTCCCCTATCCCTAGGGGGCTGAGGGGCGAGGCCAGAAGGGGGCAGTTTGGCTGTACTGTTATAACAAACTTCTTCTCTGAAAGTAAACAATGCATATCTCTCATATTTGAATCGCTAGTTGGCTCGGGGAACTGGGGAGCAAGGCCAGACGGGGCTAAATGGTAACCAGTTCAGTATAGGGTTGGTCGTGGGGACTCAGGTTCCTGATCAATGGGGTCCAATAAGGGAAATATAGCAAGCTCTGAAATTTTTAGAGTAGGGGTCAATCACAACAGGCAAAGGGGATCTCGATGGTTCATCTGTTTATATATATCAACTACGTAGTTCCTTCCATCCTTGAGCTTCCTCAGTACTGAGTTTCATGTCGACAACTAAATAGATGAACCATCGATGTCTCCTTTGCCTATTTTTATTGACCCCTATTGTTCTAGCTCATCACTTTACCAAAAAGCAATATCTTGTAACATCTTCATAGTATTGTATAATCTATAAATGTTTAAAATGCCTACATATCAATCCCTATGTAGGAGCCTGCTGCCTACATATCAAAAATTTGTTGGTGTGTTATTCTGTATTTGTATACTGTTTCAGACTACCGTTAGTGTATAGACCAGCTGTGTCATTTGTTGGTGTGTTATTCTGTATTTGTATACTGTTTCAGACTACCGTTCGTGTATAGACCAGCTGTGTCATGTGTTGGTGTGTTATTCTGTATTTGTATACTGTTTCAGACTACCGTTAGTGTATGGACATTTGTTGGTGTGTTATTCTGTATTTGTATACTGTTTCAGGCTACCGTTAGTGTATGGACCAGCTGTGTCATTTGTTGGTGTGTTATTCTGTATTTGTATACTGTTTCAGACTACCGTTAGTGTATGAACCAGCTGTGTCATTTGCTCAATGGTGTGTTATTCTGTATTTGCATACTGTTTCAGACTACCAATAGTGTATGGACCAGCTGTGTCATTTGTTGGTGTGTTATTCTGTATTTGTATACTGTTTCAGACTACCGTTAGTGTATGGACCAGCTGTGTCATTTGTTAAATGGTGTGTTATTCTGTATTTGCATACTGTTTCAGACTACCGTTAGTGTATGGACCAGCTGTGTCATTTGTTGGTGTGTTATTCTGTATTTGTATACTGTTTCAGACTACCGTTAGTGTATGGACCAGTGGTGTCATTTGTTGGTGTGTTATTCTGTATTTGTATACTGTTTCAGACTACCAATAGTGTATGGACCAGCTGTGCTAGCTACAGCAGCCTCTACAAGTGGCATCTATTTTGCTCATCACTTCCAGAAAGTATTAAATCTAAGCAAAACAGGAGGACTTGGCCTAGGATTGCTTTTCACTAGTTTGGTAATACCAAGTGGCTCTATATTTGGAATATGCAAAAAAGGAATTGTACCGGCTGTGATTACAGGAAAAGTGGATTGCACAATTTGTTTTGAAACAAAAATTTCACTTATGCAAACAGGGCTTGGTGTTGTGTATCCACTAGTATTCACCTGGCTTTTCTCTGCTATGACAGCTAGGGCACAGCTTACTTATCCTGTACCACATTTTGGAACAGGAAGTGAAAAACTGATGCCTTTTATTCGGGCAACGGCACCCAAGTGGAACCCAATGTTATTTGTTCTGATGGGAAACATCTCCATAGCTATGGCAGTTGGAAATCAGATGCAGTCATGTTATGAAAAACATTTTATGGAAGAATGTGATTCTATGGTAGTACAGAGACGGGAACTCTTCGGTATGAATACACGAAAGTGACACATTAAAATATGTGGTATTACAGTGTGTTGTGTGTTAATGAATTCCTATTTTCTATTTGAATAAAGACCATTCCTGGTTTCACCAAATTTACAAATTGATTTTGTGTATTGAATAATTATGATAATATGCATCATTTATATAGCACACTGTTACATAATGTACAGATCCTACATACCAGTAACATACAGGGGCGGAGTATACTTGGGTAAATAGGTGATCATATGTACAGGAAGTCTGCCCAAGAGTCCAAAAATCAGACACAATTACGGTAGGTGAGATTTAATCTCCTTTACTTTGGCCAGGGTTTTTCACTTCCTTGTAGCAGATGGAAAGCTGTTCTACAAAATGACTACTAACTCTTCAAAACCCTGGTTATCACAAGTCACAATACAATTGTAACCCTCACTAGCTCTGTAGTAGAACTCCGACACGAGTTTCTGGTTACACTGTTTCATTTATTAGATATAAATGAACCTGCAATAAAAGATACGGAACTATCACTAAATTTAGATCACATCACAAGGATTCTATCTCAGATCACACTGATTGTGGTAGCTGGTACAAGGTAACGAGTTCCTGTAAATACTCAGGAGCTTTTCCATTCAGTGCTTTGTAAAATGTTGTATGTGTGTACATCAAAATCTTGTACTGTGACCTGAATCTCACATGTAGTCAATACAATGATTAAAGCACTGGTGTGATGTAGTGGTGTAATGATTCACTGATGCATCGATGTATTGAATCGCAGAGTTGTGCATCAATGCATCGTCTCCTTGATTTGTATCGCGATACTTGAAAATGTGTAGTTTTCTCCCTTGACCAACGTTAGCTTACGTTTTGTAGTAAACAATATGGCTGACAAGGCCGTTCCAGTGGCTTATAAAGCTGCCTGTTGGAGTTCTTTCACATTTAGATATCTAAATTCAAGAACGGTTTGTGGGAAACGGACAAAACATATGTTTTTTAAACAAATGTCGACAAAGACTCTTATATTCCGGAAATACCACAAACAAAATATGACTACTGTACGATGGTATACCAGATATCTGTTAGGTCATCAGCTTCTCATATATCGTGATATGTATCCTATCGTGACCCCTGTATCGCAATACGAATCGTATCGCTACCCACCTTGCGATACACAACTCTAGTGTGATGTGCTCCTGCTTTCGAGTGTAGGTAGCCAGGCATTCTTCAGTGTTCTGGACGCTTTGCATGTAGCCAATTAGTGTACCTGGTATCGGGTACACCAAAGAGTAATGCATGACCATTGTCTAAACAAGAAGCAAATGCACCAATATCTTTGATGAATATGAATTGACAGATACACTAAAGGTGTCTGATTTTACAATAACAGGAACTTGCAATAGTGTTTACCATACATGTTTCTCTATGTTCAAAACATTATACATGTATTGTACGTGCTGTAGGAAACAGGCCTATATTTCAATCCCTACGTTCGTAGATCACTGAAGCCTTTATTCAACTTTTCTGTAGGTGACAGTAGCTTGTATTTCATCCTGTGTATGCGGATTTGGCATACATTTCAACCCTTATATAGGAGTTTGCGACCAACATATCAACCCCTATGTAGGAGCCTGCTGCCCACATTTCAACCCCTATGTTGGAGCCTGCTGCCTACAGTTCAACCCCTATGTTGTAGCCTGCTGCCTACATTTCAACCCCTATGTTGTAGCCTGCTGCCCACATTTCAACCCCTATGTTGGAGCCTGCTGCCTACAGTTCAACCCCTATGTTGTAGCCTGCTGCCTACATTTCAACCCCTATGTTGTAGCCTGCTGCCTACAGTTCAACCACTATGTAGCCTGCTGCCTACAGTTCAATCCATATGTTGTAGCCTGCTGCCTACAGTTCAACCCCTATGTTGTAGCCTGCTGCCCACATTTCAACCCCTATGTTGTAGCCTGCTGCCTACAGTTCAACCCCTATGTTGTAGCCTGCTGCCTACATTTCAACCCCTATGTTGTAGCCTGCTGCCTACAGTTCAACTCCTATGTAGGACACTGTCACATACAAATGATATATACAAACATGTTGAATGATGATATTGTATAAAGATATTTGACTTGACTTGATGGGATAATGAAACACTCATAAAATGCGATCTATCCCAGAGGAAGAATTCCGATGGAGCATCAGAGGTCTACGTTTGAGTAAAGTTTGTAAGAGTTATGTATGTCAATTTCCAATTATTACTGATTAATCTTTGCGAACCAGATATCATTTAATAACTGTATGGCAATTTCAAAAATCAATTATGTTTGTTGGATACAATATGAATGATATACAGACGTTTGAAAGTTTACTGTACATTGACACAGCACCGCCATCTTTGTTCGCAATGTTGTCCCAATCAGAACATTGTTCCTGTGTTTTGAGAACAGATAAGAACATTGTTCTTGTTCTCGCCCAATAAATGACACCCCACGAAAATGACGGAGAAATATGATAAAATATGTAAGGGAGATAACTTTCCTAAAGGAATAAATATCATTGCATTCAAATGATATACACATGCTGAATTTTAAACTAATTTGGACTAAACATTATGGAAGCTTGGAACAATTGTATCATATTACAACAGTTCATTCCAAGGTTATTGAAGCTACTTCTAACATCCATATCCATATTGAGGATTTCCCAGATCATATCAATTATCTCCTGTAGGATAAAGAAAAAGATATGAAGTCCTTAAAGATTCTTTAATATCTTTTCTCATGTGAAAATATCAGTCAAATTTAGGTGAAAGTTTGAGCAAAGAATTCACTTATGAAAATTGTTTATGTAAGGGAGATAACCTACACAATAATACAGTTGTCCCTTGGACATCCTCAACAGCAGTGATAACTATGTTTCTCCTCAGGTAATACAACAATTCTTATAGATTAAAAATAATAATTACAAAAAAATATCCAGGAAATAAAAAGTTATTACAATTATTATCAATGGCACATCACAGCAGAACATACTTGTAAATGATAGATATTAAGTGATCATAGTGTAAACAGCACATCTGTTGTGTCAATAAACATCACAGAATCCATTTTTACTTTGGTATACACGTGTACAATATTTATTCAGTGGAGTCGAAATTAGTCGGACGTTTTATCTGACGATTAATGATTGACAGAAGGATATAATAAGTCGATAAAAAGTCAGAATAATTGCATTCAATTTTACTAAATTAACGTGACTAGTGTAAAACTTGTACAACTATTTGGCACAAATGATTCAAATGCTTTTATAAAACACTCGCTATACATAACAGTTTTGTTGCTTGGTACATGTTCATATAGATATCCAATACATATAAGATCTTCGTTTCATATGATATATCATGAAACATTTAGTTTCTGAAGTTTTTATTTTTGCAAGCCTTGGCGAACGGAAATTAAAACTTCGAAAAAGTTTCATAAAACCTCATATGAAATAAAAACAAATGTAAAATACTTTTGATCATGTAACTCAGAAAACTTACGTTTCGACAATTTATTTTTTCAAGCCGAAATGTGGATATATAATTCATTTAATTCTAATGTCACATGACCCACTGGGTGTTATAGCTGCACTATTATTGCAGCATGGATAAGAGTAATATCAGCTCCTTTGGTAATCTTTAAACACAAAACACAAAACGTTCCTAGTACATGTATACCCAGTCGTCTGAAGCACGGGGACATGGCACATAATCCTAGTCCTACTGTATCGTAATGATTTCTAAGAGTTTGTATATAATATGGATTACGTGCATTATGTAAATCCTTAAAATGTACATTTATAGACATTGAGAGATGGGAAATAGTGTAAAGACCGTTTTGTCTTAAGTGTTTTATGCTATTTTAACAAAACTTTCAGAACACAGTTTTCAGTCTAAATGAGAACGTTTTTAAAATGTCATTGAATTACACACGCTTTAGATTTTTGGTTTTTGTTTTTTTCCTTCGCAGGTGACATTTTTTCTTGTTCGTCAACTGAATCCTCCGGTCTTGGAGTCTTGATTCTTTGATAGGAGGCATGGAATTCTGCATGGTTTTTCTTTACGTGTTGGTGGATAAGAGTATTGGCCAGATCAAGCGGTGTGTTACCATGTTTGTCTTTCAACATGGGAGACAACCCTTCTTTGACAAGAGAGTCAAAAACCTCCGACGACCCATTTTTACCGGCAGCTACATGAAGTGCTGTTCTGCCTTGGCTGTCGGTAGAATAGATGAAATTTTGATTTGTAGTGAGAATGTGTTCTACCAAGTTCAACTGTGCTGTAGCTGCCGCTAGATGAAGGACGGTGCTTCCACTGGATGTCTTCGAACTGGGCGATAGACCAGCTTCTACAAGCTCAATAAATACATCCACGTTACCACCAGCGGCGGCGTAATGCAGTGCAGTTCGCCCCGACTCGTCCGCCAGAGGTAGAACATCACTTGTAGCTCGAATGATGTATTGTACAAGATCTAGTTTACCATTATAGGAAGCAATATGAAGGACGGTGCTTCCATCATTTGTGGTGGTTTTCGGAGACAAGCCAGCCTGTAGAAGTTCGACGAATACTTCTACATTTCCACCAGCAGCTGCGTGATGAAGAGCAGTTTTTCCACTAGAGTCAATCATCGGAATTATTTCTAAAATGTTGTCTACAATATGTATTACAAGTTCCAAGTTTCCGTTGAATGAAGCAATGTGAAGCACAGAACTACCGTCTTTCGTAATGTCACCCGCTGACAAACCAGCCATGACCAGAGCATTAAACGCTTCAACATTTCCGCCTGCTGCGACATAGTGCAAGGCAGTTCGCCCTGATTCGTCAGTTATTTGTAGAATTTTAGGAAACTTCTTGGCAATTCTTCTGATGAAATCAGGCTTCCCGGAGTATGCTGCTTCATGCAATACTGTCTTCCCAGCCTTTGTCTTGTCACTGGGAGATAACCCTGCTCGAACGAGATCGTCAAAGACTGCGGTATTCCTTCCTGATGCTGCACAGTGCAATGCAGACCTACCTGTATCGTTTGTAACCGGAACAATGTCCTTTATGTATTGTATAATGTAGCGAGCGATATCAGTCTTCCCATTGTTGGCTGCTATATGTAAAAGTGTGCTTCCGTCTTGGGTGGTGGCTTGGGGAGGAATACCCGCATGGATCAGTTCTATAAACACACCAACGTTCCCCCCAGCCGCCGCCGAATGCATTGCCGTATTCCCAGTGTTGTCGGTGATATGAATAATGTCCTTGTAATGTTTGACGATGTGCCTTACTAGCAAGATTTGACTTTTATAGGCGGCCACATGAAGGATTGTCCGTCCTATTTGTGTTGGGACGCCAGGAGACATTCCAGCCTCAATCAGAAGTGAGACGACCTCGATACAGCCCACAGCAGCAGCAGCATGCAAAGCGTTCCAACCTGATGCGTCCTCTTGGGGAATTAAAATGGGATTATTTTCGATAATGTATTGCACCAATTCTTTCCGGCTATTTGTTGCAGCTATATGCAGTACCGTACTACCGTCTTTAGTTGTAGCCTGTGGAGAAAGTCCGGCATGAACCAATTCGTTGAACACTTTTACATTGCCACCAGCGGCTGCATAATGCAAACCAGATTTTCCAGACTCGTCAATAAGATGTATGATGTCCTGAATATGATCAATGATGAACTCTACCAAATTAAATCTGCCGTTATATGCTGCTATGTGTAGAACTGTACTTCCACCGCTAGTCACTTTTCTAGGAGATAAGCCTATCCCAATCAGAGTCGTAAATATATTAACGCTTCCTCCAGCCGAAGCAGAATGAATCGCAGTCCAGTTTGAAGAATCGCTCTTGGGGATTATTGCAGGTACAACTTCAAGAATAAATTCGACAAGTTCGAGGTTTCCACAGAATGCTGCCTTGTGGAGAACAGTACTACCGTCGTGTGTGACATGTCTTGGAGACAGACCAGCTTTGAGTAGAATGAAGAAAACCTGCATATTCCCAGCTGCGGCGGCGTAGTGTAATGCGGTCCATCCTGATTCGTCTGTAAGAGGAACCATCTCTGGTAGATTCCTAATAACGTATCGAACTAAGTCTATGTGTGCCCTATATGCAGCTACATGTAAAACGGTGTTGCTGGAATTTGGCGCTGGTTCCGGAGTTAGGCCTGCTTTTAGCAACAAATCAAACACGTCAGCGTTACCACCTGCTGCGGCGAAATGCATGGCCGTTCTTCCTTCGTCGTCAACGATTTGAACCAATTCGCTTATACCTTGGACAAGGGTCTTGACCAGAGGGACATTGCCGTGTTCTGCCGCGATATGAAGGACAGTGCTGCCGTTGTCGGTTGTACATTTAGGACTAATTCCAAATTGGCACACTTTCTTAAAAAGGGCCCAGGTACCACCAGCAGCAGCCGCGTGAAGTGCTGTTTTACCTGTGCGATCCATGTACAAGACGATATCTGGTGTTTTTATGATGATATGCCTCGCCAGATCAGAGTGGCAGTTTTCTGCAGCAATATGTAATACTGTTGTTCCGTCATGAGGGGAATCCGTTGGTGACAATCCAGCATTTATCAGTTCATTATACACATCCATGTTTCCGGAGGCCGCAGCATCATGCAATGCTGTACGACCAGCTTTGTCAACCAGCGAAACCAATTGCGGTGTCGTTTTGATGATATATTTAACTAGATCCGCGTGTCCGTAATAAGCTGATATATGTAAAACTGAGCTGCCGCCTTTAGTAGAGGTCGTAGGGGATAGTCCAGCTTGTACAAGTTCCTTGTATGTGTCTAAGCTACCAGATGAAGCAGCTGCATGCAAAGCATTCCATCCTTCGCTATCCAAAGCCTGAACAATATTGGGTATGTTACTTTTGATATACATTGACAAGTCAGCATTTCCGTTGAATGCAGCTAAATGCAATACAGTGGACTCATCGGAAGTGACCGATTTTGGCGAAAATCCTGAACGAACCAGTTCGGCGAATGTATTGACGTGTCCGCCTGCCGAAGCTGAATGCAATGCAGTCCAGTGTGAATCGTCTGACACTGATACGACGTTTGCGATATTGCTGATGATGTGTCGGACTAATTCTAACTTTCCACTGAATGAAGCTACATGTAAAACACTTAGCCCGTCTCTCGTCTTTCCTTCCGGGGAAAGATCGGCTTGTGTCAGTTTGTGGAAGACGTATACTGTTCCTGCCGCTGCCGCGTGATGCATCACCGTTTCTCCATACTTATTCACGGTTGGAATGATTTCCGTTATATTATTGATGACGTGAGTCACCATTTCAACTCGACCACTTCCAACAGCAAGGTGAAGAATGGTGCTCCCTTCATTGGTTACAGATGTTGGAGAAAGTCCTGCCTTTGTTAATTGCGGTAATATATTGACATGTCCACCTGCGGCTGCAAAATGCATAGCTGTATTTCCTTGATTATCAACGAGAGGTACAATGTGAGAGAACTTGTCGATGATTTCTTTTAGGAGTTCTATTTTTCCCGTATAAGCAGCGAGGTGTAAGGAGGTAGCACCAGATTTAGTTACCGACGTCGGTGATAACTCGGCTCTAGACAGCTCCATGAACACCGTAACATTGCCCCCAGCAGCCGCGGCATGTAGAGCTGTACGGTCCTGATCGTCTTTCAGTGGAAAGATTTCTGAATGGTTCCTCTTTAAGTATCTGACTAAGTTAATGTTGCCGTTGTATGCAGCTATATGCAACACGGATACTTTATCCACAGTGACAGTCCTCGGTTGTAGCCCTGCATTAAGAAGGTCTGTGAACATGTGGATATTGCCATCGACGGCAGCATAGTGGAGTGCTGTTCGCATTGACATATCCCGTAACATAATCGTATCAGGCTGGGAAGCGATGATGTGTTTCACGAGCTTTGTTCGTCCGAAGTACGCCGCTATTTGCAAAACAGTTCTACCGTCTTTTGTTTTAGCTGTAGGGGACAAGCCCGCATTCATTAGTACATCGAACACATTGATATCACCACCAACTGCGGCAGAATGCAGTGCAGTTTCTCCATCATCGTTTGTCAAGGACAGTAGTTCCTCTCTACTCGAAACAAGAAATCTTATTAATTCCTCGTGAATATTTAGTGCTGCAATGTGAACCACTGTACATCCGTCATTTGTTCGATCAAATGGATCTAACTTCGCTTTTACAAGTTCATTGAATACTCCAACACTTCCGCCTGCTGCAGCGGAATGGAGAGCAGTCCACTTTGAAGAGTTCTTTTTCTTTGTTATGTCCGGTATTGAATGCAGTATATATTTGACAGCTTCAAGTCTGCAATGAAGTGCTGCCCTGTGAAGTACTGTATTTCCGTCGTTTGTTGTTCCGTATGGCGAAAGGCCAGCTTGAAGTAATTCATTGAAAATTCTGACGCTCCCTCCTGCAGCCGCATGGTGCAGAGCTGTCCCTCCGGAATCGTCAGATGATGTGACGATTTCCGATACATTGTTCAGCATGTACTTTACCAACTCCTCTTTACGTTATAGTTCGCTAGATGCCAAACATTTTCTCCGTTATTGTCAGTAATGCTGAGGTAACTGAAGTCAAAAACCTCGAGTAGCACCTGTGCTATCCCAATGTTCTGTTCACAGATAGCTGTGTGTAGAACCGTTCGACCATTGCTGTCCCTTTTCGCAAATAATTCGTCCGTTTCATCTACCGACAAGTCGTCAGCGACTCTCTTGATCAGCCAGTTTATGACATCGTCATTCTGGCCTTGTACAGCGGAATGTAACACCCCTCCCTTTTTAGATCCCGTTTCTTTTACTATTGATACGTCAATGCCTGTCAAAAGTTTTGCACAAGCTAGATGTCCCTTCTCTGCGGCTATCATGAGTAAAGTATCGCCATCTTTATTACGAACTCCCACATCAACCTGCTGCATAATGTGTTTCAATATACCCACGTCACCTCCTTCGGCAGCAGCAAGGGCCATTTCAGAGTTCATTTTCCCTTTCCATTCATTAAGCAAACAGAAGAAACACCTCTGATTCCCACGTCTGCATGATTCTACCAAGGCGTTATAGATATCCGCTGCCATCTCATCGCTACGTATAGGAATTGTTTCCAATATGGCTTGCGTTAGATCGACGTTTGAAACCATTGCGGCATACACAAGAAGAGGAACCCCTGACGTATCACGAGTAAGAAATACATCCTGGAAATTTGAAGCCTCATCCAACTGCCAAGTTTTCATTCCAGCTACTTTCATGAAGTTTTCCGGCTGTTTTGTAGCTAATTCTTGTGCGATTCTTTCCTTGAGGGCTATTTGGTGAACGACAGGAAAGTGGACGGCTGTATCCTTCTCCGTGTTTAGTGTCATGTCATACTGGTGTTGTGTGTTCTTGGTTATCGAGAAATAGTTTAGATATACCAAAGGCGAAGACGCTATCAACTTTCGAGGATAGTGTTTAGACAAAGACTGACACATTGCTTCGTGCAGAACATCATGAATAAACTGATAGCACTTATTAGCTTTAGAATAAAACACATACACGTTTTCCATACTTTTCAGTGCGTTCTCGATTGCCTTTGGGGTCAAGTCCTTTGCTTTGAATAAACGGTTAAGCTGTACGCTGAGTTGTCTTGGATGATCCTGGTTTTCGTAAACAATATCGGAATATACTAGAAACACCATCGCAAGCGCCACATACTTTGTGTGGTTTGTCATAAACAGATTGTCGAACTCTTCGATGAAATACTGCCGTGGTGTCTTGAAGGCTTGTTTTACTCTTGATGTGAGGAGGAGCCTTGTGCAGACAGGGAATCCGAAGTTAGCAGGAGTTGATTTCAATATGATACTCACCAGCTCCTCTGGAACTAGAGCTTTTTGGGTTTTAGTTTGTATTTCTAAAATCTGTCTTCTTTCAAGAGCAACGTGTTTATTATCTCGTTCCATTAAATTCAATACTAATCGAGAACGGATATGCTTGCGAATGGCAGGCAAAGATGAACAGTCCTTGTAGATGTAAGGACGACTGGTCATTATAACGCGGATCCGTTTCTTGTGGAAGAGTGGCATCATCATTTCTAACAGACCAGTCCAACCATCGATAAGCGATTGATCTTTACACAACTTCCCAAATATGTCATCGATGAAGAGAGTGTATTTCCTGGTGGGGTCGATGGTTTCTGTAAACTGTTTGGGTGACGTGAGGATCAGTCGTATAGGTTGTTCCAAATCGTCTCGGTATGGCTGATTAAGTAAGTCCATTCCAATGCTGGTTTTACCTTCACCCGGAAGTCCAATTAGAAATACGAAACCAAAATCCGCAAATATCCGTTTTGCCATATTGAAGTTCTGAGTTTCTATTAAGGATGGTTTCACATACTCCTCGAAATCGCCTAGCAACGCTTTGGTGTAAGCTGCAAAAAAAATAAACAATAAATAAATAAATAAATAAGTTAATTAATTACTTAATTAATACGATGCAGGAAACATGTATATTACTCATTACTATTACATATACCTTTGTTTGTCTTGAATTAAAACATTATCGTCGATAAAACATCTAAAACGTCTATAAACATACCTCGCATTCCGTCCAGTTTTTGTACATTGATTTTTGTGGTTTCTCGGATTTTCTGGATATCTGAAAAATATGTATTGTTTTTGTTTAAATTTCATATTCAGTTAGATTACCAGAACGCCATCTTATTGTAAGTTATGTGATTATATTAAGTGAATGATGTTGCCCAAACGATTCTGAGTATCTATCTGGTTTAATATTCTGACAATTGATGATCACTCGCCCATAGAGATATATTAAAGCAGATAGAATCATTCGAACTGAAGTTGCTGAAACAGGGGCTCGGAAAAAGTTCAGGCAAATTTATCAATAGCTAACGGTTTTAACTTTTCTGAAAATGGTTATTCAATTTTTACATGTCTTTTGAGTATACAGACTGTGTGAACTGCATAATTTACTTTGATCAGCAATGTAAAAAAAATGTTTCACTGAATGCAATTATAAGATATCCAGAAAATGTTTATCACATAACTACCATGTTATATTCCATATATCAATGTGTTATGGGACCATCGACATTGTAAATATGACTGAAAATAGCAACGAAATGTGTAAAAAATCTTACATTCGTTTCCATTTCATATGAAATGTACATATATGTACAAATTGTATATTGTATTTGGTCATGACATTTCCGTTGTACATTGCCAAAGGATAAGTAAAATTAAGATATAATACACGTTTATATGCAACCCATGCAAGATCCCCTAAATATAATTTTATAACTGGACTCTGTGACCTGTCTACAGGATAAACGTGCGTTTTATTATAAAGAATGTGCTTTTGAAAATGTGATCGGACAATAATATTTATAGTGTCTGGCATTGTCACTATAAAGTCTGTTTGAGAGCTCTGGCATTGATGTACGTTTAAATGCCATCCATCACGCGCTACACTTCTCAGCCTATTTATACAACACAAACCGGAAATACAATATCCAGGATAATTAAGTTTAACGACTGATCATTATGTCTACATTATTTGTTATAAAAAATATGCAATTTGCGCATTACGTTTATAATAAAAGGATTAACAAAATTGATTTTTTTTTTAATTTTCCATGTACTATTTTGTTTGCCATAAGCACGCGACCATGTTCCGGCTGTTCGAACGACTGGCAAAAAATCTGCTGACTGTCGGTAAGGTGGGAATTATGAAGTTTAAATAGGAATTACCGGTATAGCATTTTAAAAAAAATAAAAAGTGAAAGGAATGTAAATATAAGCGTTGAACTGTTTTTGTATGGTATTTATGATCTATTTTTGAATGCCAGAGCTTTGCAAGCAAACAAATCATAATGTATCATTATGTTGTTTGCTTGCAAAGCTCTGCATTCAAAAGATCATAAATACCATACAAAAACAGTTCAATGCTTAAAAAAACGTAGACGACCAGTTGGTATAAGGCACCCTATAATATTAAAGAGACAAAATAGGGATTTGATGGTAAAAACGTGCATACACTAATTGAACAGGGGACGAGTTGAGGTGCTTGAGGATTAAGTTGAAAAAGTTGTGAGTGCAGAAAGAGATAGAGAAGATAGAGTAGCTGTTGAAAGGCAAATATGTATTACAATGCATGAAACTAGAAGACGAATAGTGTGCAAAAAATGTCGAGACTGACAGGAATGAGATGGAAAAAAACCAACTCCAATGATTACAAAACTGAAAAGACGAAGTAAGAGAGAAATTGACAGCGTGGGAAGAAGAAAGTTGTGTACCATTCCTCAGAGCAATAAGATGTCGAATGCGTCCTTTCTTTGACCCTGTTAATAAATAACATTTGATACAAATAATAAAACTTGTCGAAAAGTAGGAACACGGGTGACATCATTCATTACAGTAGTATATTTATATATTAGTTACCTACTGGAAAACAGATAATGGTTGGCCAATACAGTACAAAATAAACTGGGATGTTAGCTGTCCTTATTGGCTACAGCACAGACTTGTTGACATTTTGGCATTGATCTCAACCCATACCATATCACATACCCGTGTATTAAAAATATGATTTTGTGATATTCACTTTATAAGAAAATATAATGTTAAGTAATTTACATTTAGTTTGGCGCACATTCTTCCGTGAGTCGAGAAGACTTTCCTCCATGGATTCCATTTGGAACTTTATCGAGTCAGGATCATTGCGACTTTTGGAGAGAATTCCTGTGAAACCCGAATTTGAAGTAAAATGAAACAAACATTTCAAAATGATATATATTTCAACGTAAACAGCCATCAATATTAATCACATTTGAGAGACGTTCTGAGTAGTGACATTTACTGACTTTTAAATTACATAAACATTCCTTGGATTCGACCTAGATTCGCAAGATGAGAGCCGAGAGTTTTTTTGTTTTATTTCATGTATGCCATCGGCATTCCGTTTTTTAAAGTTTAACAATATTTTACACACACGTTTTTTCGTTGTAAATTATACCGTTTGTTGTTCAGTTCTCGTTTTCAGGCGAGAGCGACGCGTTGCCATTACTTGTGATAAATCACTTAATGTATTTTGTGACAAATCAAATGTTCACACTAATTCGTTTCAGACAATCGCCATGGCATTTATGTTATCCATGTTTATTGAAACACCCTTCGACCATCTATTGTTTATATAATCTTATAAATAAAGTAATCCATTTATCAGAAATTCAACCGAATAAAGCACTTGTTTGGTGATCCCATGCTTTGGGTGCATTTACAATGTACTTAAGCCATTTTCTTACCTGGCTGACTGCATCTATTCCTTTTCATCTTGTCAATGCTTTTCCTAGTCTTTCTGAATTCTGGCTCAAGTTCTTTCAGAGTTTCTAAAATTTAAAAAGTATGAAATTATGATAGACATGTTTTTATAGTAGAGCGATATTCGCATTTTTCGACATTTTAACTGTTATCATTTGACTGTTCCTTTATCTCTGGTTGTTTGCTCTTCTTTTCTGGAAATCGTATAATATGTGATACATTACGTGACATACATTTACAGCATCGTATTGACATATCGGGGAAAACAAGACAACTAGAGGCATATTCAACATAAGATATACTTACCTCCTGTTTTGATGTCGAGTTGTGTATCCATATCCCTCCATTCCTTCAGGGTTCGTACATGCTCCTCGTCCACCAAGTGATTTATCCTGGTGTTTCCCAGTTCATCAAATGCCTTCTTGTAAGTGGCGCGCTTCACAAGCTTTTCTAGGCGACTGATCAAATCGCCAAAGTCCCCCCACATCCGTTTGAATTTCGTGGTTGGGAGTAAGCAATAATCAAGATGGCCGTAGGCATTATTCTTAAGCTTCCGAATTCGCTCTATATCATCCCCAACTGTGTCTTCCACACTAGCCTTTGGATATACACCCCAGTCATGGGACGGTTTTGGACATTTCGGGCATAAGTTGCAAAACAATAAGTGAAATAAGGTTATGTCGAACTTGGAATAATCTGGAACCTTCCCTTCATCGATGACGTGGTTTTGATTGTGACTTAGCTGCAAAGTCTTCTTCTTCTGAATGGCAGATCTAAGCTTCTTTGGTGAAACGTATATAGCTAAAATATCTGCTAATATCAATGGGATATGTTCCACTAAGCACTTGCATATCCGGAAGAAGTTAATCTTGTCAATATCACCTTCTTCTGTGAAAGTGTTCAACCTTGTTAATTCTTCAAGTGCTAAATCTGCTGAGTTTGCCCTTCCCAGGCCTTGTTCCTTACTTTCCTTACTTTTAGTTTCCACGTTGCCAGATTTTGTTTCACCGTCTTTATTCTCCGTCTTCTGACCACTTTTTACTTTGTTGCCTGTTTCTAACTTTCCAGATGTCTCTCTCGAATTACTTTTGTTATTAGCGTTTTCCTTGCCAGAGCCTTCTTGTTTCACTTCTTTGTCCATCTTACCTGACTTTCCAGACATCCGAGGGTCTGTATCTTCATTGGTAACATCTGTCTTTCCAGGCCCAAATCGTTTACTCCCCGTAGTGCTTTTATCTGATCTTGCTGATTGTTCTCTAGCGATATCCTCCTTGGCTGATACTGACATTCCACTCTTCTCCCTCTTGTTCTCGTTCATTTCCAGTTCAGTTCCATCTTGCTCATTACCTCTATTGCCTGTGTTTTCTCTTTCTAACCTCTCCTGATCCATGTTTCCTTTGGTAGTATCTGCCTTTTCAGAGTCATTGGACCCTGAATCCCGTGCTCTCTGCTCAGACACATGCTCTTGAGCTATGTCACCATTGCTTTTGCTGGCTCTTCCCGATCCTGCGCGTACTGTGTCTTTGTTGCTAATTGTTTCTTTTCCAGACCCATTTCTTGTCGTATGTATATTGCTTTTTAACGATTTCCCCGATCCTTCTCGTTTGGTGTTTCCATTGCTGGTGTCATCCGTTCGAGATTTAGACCCTTCTCTTACTGAAACTGTCCTTCCTGATCCTGCTCGGGCCATATCTTCATTTCTAGTAGCAGCTCGTTCAGACTCGTTCTGTCCTGTCTGAGCGTTGTTCTCGCCTGTTTTTCCGGATCCTTCGCGTTTTCCGTTTCCTGTGCTAGTATCTGATATTTGAGATTCATCTATCTTTGTTTCTTCTTTGCTTGCACTTGCTCTTCCGTTGCCTGTGACAGATCTAGCTGATATCCTCCCAGACCCATCTCGTGTCGCCAGCACATTACTTTTACCTGATCTCCCAGACCCATCTCGTGTCGCCACTATGTAAGTTCTATCCGACCTCCCAGAGTCCACACGCTGCTTGTCTACGTGACCCGTAGCAGTTCCTCCAGATCTAGCTGATGCTCGTCCAGTCCCTCCTCGTGTTGACAGTACATTGCTTTTCCCTGACTTTCCAGAGTTAATGCGACTCGAGTCCTCGTTACTACCGTCGGTTTTCGATCCTGCTTTCATTGTATTTGTCTTTCCAGATTTCTTTCGTTCCGTATCATCTTTGTCTGCCATTTTATTTCCTTTGTCCGCGTTGTAAAATAATGCATAAGATATGAATATCCATTAGATTGATAGATGAAGTTGATAGTCGGTGTTTGTTGTTCGTTTGCTCTCGTGACAGATTTTTCTTCCTTTTCTTTCTCGTGGCGTGAGAAGTTGAGTGTGAGTCAGAAGACATTGTTTTACGTAGTGTGTCCAGTAACAACTCTCCTGGCACACAAAAGTACCGAGACCACCACGCACATGAATCTGGAATCTGAAATCAAAACAAAAAACAAACATCATATTAATATTACACACAAATTTGAAAAAGTAAAAGAACATTAATGGGAAATTCATACTTTTTGTATGGCGATGTAACAATGCAAAACAGACGTAAAATGAGGTAACTGTGCAACCGACGTCTAAAGGTTTCTTATCCACTTCATGTGAAGTAAAAACCTATTAGATCTCGTTTTAACCCCGAATTTCAGACCATACTGGTGGGAAGTAGTCAAAACTACCATTGGATGTTAATTATAAAAGGCTGGCGACAAAGGTACAACTACCTAGTAGGGCCATTACAATATGTATCTTTTACGTACAACTGTGTATATCTTACATACATTTGTATATATAAGTCTCTTGTTCAACTGTTTACTTTAACATAATCACAAACAAGATAAATCAAAGACAAATAAGTGGTCCCAATACACTCCATGCACAGCGTTATGTCCCTACACAGTAACTCCCCTCTGTAGGAATAAATACCCTCTGGATACAGTGGATAGCATGCGTCATCTGTACAATCCATCGTGCGCATTTGGTTGGTCCGTTAAATGAACTACATATGTTGATAGAATGTTAAACACTTGCAAATATCCAGTATTTCCTTAGAGACCAATACGTGGGTGTGTGGGTTGATGGAATGTTAAAAACTTGTAACTAACCAATATTTCCTCAGAGACCAATACATAGGGAGGGATGTGTTGGATATATGTGACGTACATATTTAAAACAGAATTTTTGCCATGGAATCTTACAGTATATCTTTGAACCGGGTCCTGATTCCGGTTTAATAATGGGTATTGGGGTAATCGGATTTGGAAGTAGTCTGAGAAAAGGTCAAGGCCACTCGAAATATGGGTCATTCAGAGTACAATGAATACCAGTTCAGTGCAATCAGTAGTATTTCCTATGCAGCATTAACCAATATGAAATGTTACACTTTTCTTCAATACACTAGTAAGTAAACCCGAAATTACAGGATCGCCTGAAGATAAACATCTGAAGGGGGCTGTGTCCAAATGACACGGTACTATTTTGTCAATTAAAATGAGTGGATCTGTTTAACGTACGTGGGTATTCGATGTTTCAATTGCCAACAAATCTATCAGGTCTATTAAGCCCATGTCAAAATATAGAGTCCAATTCACTTGATCTTTTAATTGAGGTGGCACAGAATGTTGAACGATTTGAGAGTTGCTGGTCGTCTTTTATAAACGGGTTTCGTTACTTTAAAACAAGTAGGGAAGATAGGTCGGTGTTGTATAACAGCAAACAATGAACTTAGGAAGTCACTGTTGGACCAATGACATAAAATAGTACCAATTAAAGGGTATAAAAGAAAAAAAAACGAAGGAAATTAACTTCGATATCATCTTTTTACAAGGTGTAGCGGTTTACACTAGAAAATATGGTATATATTTCATTTTACCTGGTTATCTATCGTTCCATTCCTCAGACGGTTTAGATCCTACATATAATTCCGTGTCTATATCATACAGTTATCTGAGTGTTATGTTTGTTAATAGTATTAGTTAAATAGGTCAATCTTGGTTGTAACATGTTTCTAACTTGTAGGGAAAACTTCACTGTTTGGTGCTCGTTATAAATAGAGATAAATCTGTTTAAAAACATACATATTTACCTTAAACTTCTGGAATCGACACAAAAACTCCGTCTAAATCCACGGTGTTCCGTGACGAATGCAGTCCTCTTATAATGGTCAACAATCAAAGAGAATTGGATGAACTCTCCTGAGTAACACCTGTCCCAAACTCCGTAAAAGTTCTGGTAAAATTCGGAATACTTGAAATGTCCAGATTGTGTTTGGCAGAACGGTGTAACTATTTTGTTTCGCCTGACTGATTGTCATGTCGTATTGTGTTGGTACAGAACAATGGTAGGCATTTGTACTGAGGGTTAATCTTCTGATTATAGCGGTACTTTAAATCACGCACTGGGACAGGAGTCATACCGACACCGATACCGATACCGATATTATTGTCTCTGATCCAAACAAAAATATACTAGAACTGACTTGGTGAATCATTATCATTTGTAATTAGTCTTGGTTTTGATGCGGGGTGAACATTTTTATTTAATATATATATATATATAATATTTATATAGACCAGAGGCGGATACAGGATTTTGAGAAAGTGTGTGTGTAATTATATGGGGGTGGGGGTGGGATTGGGGTGGGGGTGGGGGGGGTGGGGGGGGGGGGGGGGAGAATAATCATCAGAATATATAAAGCTCTGTGGTACATTCTATTGCATCTTTATATTTATATAAACCCCCATAATTAGAGATTTAACCATTAAAAAAAACCATTTGGAAGTTTTTTTCTTAAAACCGTTTTTTTTATTAATGAAATCTTTGTGATCACCATCAGCTGAGTCTTGGATCAGGTAATGGACTGGTGACGTTTTGGAGGGGGAGGAGGGATCATATTATATTACGTCGTTGTAGTTTGCATGATGATTAACAAATCTGGACTAAATATTGTCTGCAAGACAAAAATATATACCAGGTAGTAACCTTATCAGTTGAACAATAATGAGCTAATTCTATTACTAATATACAAGTTTATTTATTATCACCAAACAGCATATTTATCAAGTGACGTGATTCTAACCAATAATAAGATAATAGACTAGTACAACAATGTAATCACTTGCAAGTTGCAGCGTTGTATTTCCTACTACTGTTGTAAAATACAAATTATTGTCAGACACTGGATTATTTCACAAGGTATTAGAAATAGCCCGAGTTTGAAAATCTTTAGTGATTTGCAAAATATCCAAGAGAACGGATGCTGGATCCAAAGATCTGTGAAAACTGTATGAATGTCAAGCAAACGCCAATTACAATACCTTGACTTGACCCTCTATTTCTTTTTATATAAATCATTTGATGTAATTCGGTTGAGGAATAGCTATACATAAAGTAGGCCAATTATTAGACAGTATTGTATGTACATGTACAATAAACAGATTACTTAAATTATACAAACATTACTGTTGCAAACTATTTAATACCAAGCTGTCATCAATTGATAACCTTAGCCTCAGAGACAGACTGGGTTCCCCATCCCAACTGGCCACATAAAGTACTGTCATATGACCTGCTACCAATCAGTTGTTATTGATAGGCTAAATAAATTCAATACATACTAGGATTAATACTCCGTAGGAATAGTTACAATTATAATACACCTTTCGTACGATTTCAACCAACAACAATTGATAAACTAATAAATGAAATATTTCATCACAGTATTTACGACAGAACATTAAAGCATGAAAAACAGTATAACCATAAAGTAAGTTTGCTTAATTCATTTGCTTTGTAAATATACATAGCCAGGTTTTGAATGGTTGTACGGTTCTCTGATGACTTAGGATCTATAAATTTAAACATATTTGGTCTAACGTCATATTTCCAATACAAAAAAAAATGACCTAATTTCTGAGTAAATACATGTATAAGAGTCTATAAGAAAATGATATTCGTTTTCAATTTGAGTACAATAACGCATTTCCGGAGGTGTTGGAATCGGACGATGGCATCTTCTCGCTTCTATATTTAATCTATGAGAAGATACCCGAATTCATGTTTATCTACTTTGTTTATTTTTTTTTTTTTTTTAATATGAACAATCTCAATATCAACATATATCTTGTAACCAAATTCATTTGAGAAATGTATATAATCTGGCTCGTGGCGAGTCTGCATGCCCTCTATACCAGTCTTGTATAAGTATGTCTCGTACCCTTGATTGGAATAATGATAAAATACATCAATATCTCCAACTCCTTGTCCAAGCCAAACCTGACCAAAGCAATGAGTACATAATATGTTATTCACTAGTTTAGCCCAATTTATGGTACGAGAACTTAGTTTCAGCTTGCGTGTGAGGCTCGTTATATATAGACTTACCAAGCACATTCTTTTGGTTTAAGCACGATTTTTAACCAATATTTAATAATCTTGGTATATAATTATGATATTTATTTTATACATGTAGAGGCCTTAGTTGGAGATAATTAGTCTGTTCTCAATTACCGGTGAATATATATATATATATGCCTTTTAGAAAACATGATTATAACATTTCAACAGTAGAAGAACGAATAGAAAGAAAAACATGTGAACAGTCTCACCAATGTCAGAGGTTGTACGTGTAAAACCGGATTAAACTGAACGCTGATCTTTATAAATTCTGTATATATATATCATACCACGAATTACCTCCGGAATTGAAAACTACACCAAAATGTTTGCGTTTGTCACTGAAATTTTAAAATATGTTATCATTTAAACGTAATTTAAAATCGCCATATAGTTCTATCGCATCATTACTAATAAGTTATAGCGAATCATGTAGATATTGCTCTTATGTGATGGGGGTCGCGATAACTCAGTGGGTTAGAGTGCCGGTCACGTAATTTCAAGTGAAGATCCGATAATGCAAATGTTCAGTTCATAAAACATTAAAACTTGTTTTAATCGGATATTGGATAAATTCAGTTCATAAAGAATAAGGGGTTTCACTCTCCGATAAATAAATCTTAAAATTTAATTGCTATATGTTGTTGCTGTAAAAACAGTGAAACAGTCAAAACTGAAGCCGATATACATATGTTACATAAACCAGAGACGTATTTATCACGTGATATCTACTGTACACCTCTCTGCATAAACTGCATACGCACTGCGAGAGTAAGCCGGTGCAAAACAATAAGCTCATTCGAAACCATCGCCATGTAAAGTCGTGTTATTTATATATACTTGAGCGGCATTCTGTTATTGATCAACATTTGAAAAAAAACTAACAAGAGACTAAGATTGGTGGCGCGCCACCTAAAAATAAATAGTGCAGTAAGAGTCATGTCCCTTCCTAAAGCATTATAGATGTCGCTAACTTATTTACTTCCTGTTGATAAAAACGAGAAGAGCAAGTTCGCGTGTTGAAATACGAAATACAGGGGGAAACGCAAGACTTGTTTATTACGCAGACAAACGACCTGGTGGCAAACTTGTAATGGAGGAAGATGAATACACTGGTAATTTGTTCAGTTTTTAAAATATGTCTGTCTTTGGTGGACTGGGTTTCATTCAACAGTTTTACCATATGATTTTTTTTTAGACGAAACGGACATAACAAAGTAACTACGATGTTCATGTGGTAATCTATATCCCCGTTTAAACATTAAATAATAACGAGGGCAATGGATTTTTTCCGTAAAAGATATATGTTATCATTATATTAAAACTTTTCTGTATATGGTTTTATTTTTTATTCGCACCAAATCTGAAACGATCAAGATGTACTGGGTCACCAACGAATTCGCCAGTGTAAGCGTTTCTTAACAGTAACCTTCTATGCGTCTGTCGCCCTATATATACATATATATATTATGTGCTAATAATACAACTTTTGGTTTTGTAGGGAGTGGCGGAAGCACCCCAGTGCAAGACGAGCCAATGTACATGGAAGGGGAAGGAGCCCAAGAGGAGGTCTGTTTAAGTGTTTGAACCTTGAAGCTCAGTTTCACTAATCTGCAGTTAATTATATAACATCTCAATAAATATTACTTTTAGGGCTATTGAATTCTCCTTGGTAAAAGACCCACAATATGATTTGTGCCGCAATGTTGTTTGCTGGTAATATGAAATATTAAATCTAGAACACAGATATCAGATTTATTGTTTTAGTATATCAGTCATACAGTATTTTTTCAGCTCCTGTATCATGTCATTGATGATACCTAGTTAATATCATGAATCTTATTGTTGGTTTTAATATAAATAAATATCTGAGAAATATATCAATAAAATGTATATATACTGCCAGAGTCATATAACTATAAAATGTATGTGGTACATTGATTTTCTTCCTGCTATATGTGATCATAATGAATAGAAAAAAAATGCTGTCTCTGACATTTAATACAATATACTTTGCAGATGATGAATATTGACCAGGCAAAGGAAAATGACTCTGATATTGGAAGTGAGACTGGTTCTCAGAGAGGTGGCATCAGGGCTGATGATGAGGATGCTGAGTATGTGAGTGATGGAGGAGAAGTGGAGAGAGAGGAGGTTGAACAGGAAATTGTGGATGATGATGAGATGCATTCTGGGGATGAGGGTCCAGCCTCTCCTGTAAGTAGAGGTGGGTCATATGACGGGAGTCCTCAAGGTTCACCTGATGGAGAAGGGCCGTTGTCTCCAGAAACACCTCCAATGTCGCCAGGGAGTGGACCAGCCTCCCCAGGAGATAGTCCCCCACCAAGCCCTGCCCCTAGTGGCAGCCCACCTGGATCACCAATGGGAAGTGCCAGTCCCCCAGGGTCACCAAGTGGTCCTGCATCTCCTGCTGGCAGTGGCAGCCCTCCAGGATCTCCATCAGGAAGTGCACATGGAAGTAGAAGTCCAGCATCACCTGTAGGTAGTGCTCCAGGATCTCCAGCTGAAAGTGGAAGTGCTCCTGGCTCTCCCAGAGAATATGGAAGTGCTCCGGGTTCTCCAAGGGAAGATGCTAGTCCTCCTGGATCTCCGGCTGCTTCCCCAATGTATTCTCCAGCTAACAGTGGTCCTGCTTCTCCATCTGGAATAGAAATTCCATTTATGTCCCCGGGAAGTGGGCCTGCTTCTCCCACAGGAAGTGGGCCTGCTTCTCCCACAGGAAGTGGGCCTGCTTCTCCCACAGGAAGTGGCAGTCCTCCTCGGTCACCAACAGGAAGTGGCAGTCCTCCCCACTCTCCAGCAGGAAGTGGTAGTCCTCCTCAGTCTCCCACAGGAAGTGGCAGTGTGCCAGGATCACCAGCTGGAAGTAGACGGTCTCGAAGTGGTAGTCCAGCTTCCAGGTCCAGAAGTCGATCTCAAAGTGGAAGTCGTGGTTCAGTGTCGAGAAGCAGATCTCGGAGTGGAAGTCCTGCATCTCATCGTTCTCGATCTGGCAGTAGTCATAGCTCTCGTTCACGGTCACGAAGTGGAAGTCGTGGTTCTCGGCGCTCAGGTAGTGAAAGTTCTCGCGGATCTCCAGCTGGACGGCGTCGGATAGACTCTGATAGTGAAGATGAAGGAGCAAAGAAGTCATTTAAGAAGAAAGGTTTGGATAATCAATTATATCTGTCAATTTTCTTAGTTATATATACATACATTGAAAGGTGGATTCAATGATAAATTGATGATTAATGTCTTAAAATCTTAAAAAGTCTTAATTGAAATGTTGAATACTAATTGCAAAATGACAGGCAGCTGTAGTCATCACCTGTCCATAGGTTATTGTGGGCAAATATGTGAATGTTATTAATGGGTTTCTGATATTTTCTTGTCAACAAAATGTTTCAGATTTTGTTTTGTTTCAGTATTGGTAACAAATGTACAATGAGATGTAATGATAAGAAATTATGTGTGTTGTTAACCATACTTAAAGTTTTAGATAAATTAAAGGAAGGATGCATTTCCTCTACCATGCAAAAGATGCTGCATCAATGAAGAAAATGTATTAATGATTAATGCTGCAAGCTGGGCAATTACTGACATGAGTTATTCACTTGTTAGTGTCATAAAAACAAAGTTACAAACCATGTTAGTGTCATAAAAACAAAGTTACAAACCATGAATGTATTTTATATTTCAGCTAAAGGAAGTGACGACGAAGATGATAGTGACAAGGAGTAAGTTATTGAATATAGATTTGTTAATCTGATGAAATGATATATCATTACATGCCATGAAGTGATTAGATATAAAGCTCTTTTAACTGAACTTCATCCTCATGTGATATACCAGGATAATAACCAGGTAAAAATGTTCTTAGCTCACCTGGCCTGAAGGATGAAGTGCCATGGTGCAGCATCCGGCCAGCCTTTGTCCATCATTTCAGCACCAACTTTTTCATTCAAAGTTTAATACTTCTCCCTATTTAACCAGAAGTCATAGAGTTTTGATATTGGTTTTGTACTAGCTTTCTGAGATGAAGCCCTTTAAAGTATGTGAAAAAAATGACCTTGTCCCATATAAATGGTCTCGTGGATCAACCTTTGCTTAAACAATTTAGCAACTCCTCATTCATAGAGAGGGTTATAGTTATAATATTTGACCAGTAGTCTCCCAGATAAGGTCTGTCTGACTTCAGAAAAAGAAATGACGTTTGGATGAGTCATGACAGGATTCAACTTTGCAAAAACATATTACCTTCATCCATATTCATTGTTACAAAAACATATTACCTTCATCCATACTCATTGTTACATGCATCAACTTTGTTGAACTATTTGCGTGACTTCTACTAATATTTAACCTGTACCTTACTCTACTAATATTTAACCTGTACCTTACTCTACTAATATTTAACCTGTACCTTACTCTACTAATATTTAACCTGTACCTTACTCTACTAATATTTAACCTGTACCTTACTCTACTAATATTTAACCTGTACCTTACTCTACTAATATTTAACCTGTACCTTACTCTACTAATATTTAACCTGTACCATACTCTACTAATATTTAACCTGTACCTTACTCTACTAATATTTAACCTGTACCTTACTCTACTAATATTTAACCTGTACCTTACTCTACTAATATTTAACCTGTACCTTACTCTACTAATATTTAACCTGTACCTTACTCTACTAATATTTAACCTGTACCTTACTCTACTAATATTTAACCTGTACCTTACTCTACTAATATTTAACCTGTACCTTACTCTACTAATATTTAACCTGTACCTTACTCTACTAATATTTAACCTGTACCTTACTCTACTAATATTTAACCTGTACTTTACTCTACTAATATTTAACCTGTACCATACTCTACTAATATTTAACCTGTACCATACTCTACTAATATTTAACCTGTACCTTACTCTACTAATATTTAACATGTACCTTACTCTACTAATATTTAACCTGTACCTTACTCTACTAATATTTAACCTTTTTGGAAAATAAAAAAAAAATTATAAAAAAATATTTAACCTGTACCTTACTCTACACAACACAAAAACTAACGTTGTTTATAAAACAAAACCAAAACATTCATTTTATTGCAAGGTCACAAGAATCAAACACCTGTCACTTTCTTTGTTGTGTTTGTAAACAGCACTGCATATGAGATGAGCAATGCAAGCACATTGGGCCTTTTGTTCAAAGTTAGTGTATAATTGATCCAGAATATTATTGTTTCCATTCTTTCAGATTTATTACATAACTTTTCACTGTTACAGGTCAGAAGTGGGCGAACTGATCGCAGATATTTTTGGATCCAGTGATGAGGAGGAGGAATTTGAGGTATTTCTTGTGTCTGGCTAAGAATCAATTAAAGTGGTATTTAGTAACAATTTTGTTTATCAGAATACAAATGGTGATAAAGAGGATCACTTTCTTAAAGTTGATTAACGCCAGTTTCTTTATCTGTCTCTTGTATAAGATTTGTTGCCCCCTAGCAAGTCAATGGCGGATGTCAATTTGTTACACATGTTTGTCAAATATAATCATTGTCATTCTGCTGTGTGTAACTTCCCTTCGATTGTCTTCATTTGTCTACAATAAATTAAACACATTTGCAGATCAAGGCCATCAGATTCATATCTAGTTCATCATTGCTACAATTTACAAATAAAATCACGCTTTGAAAGTCCTTGTTCTTGCTCTATAAACTTCACTTCATTGTTTTATTTGTTGAAGGAATAGGAAACAAAAGTTATTTCTACAAGGTGGTAGCTGAGGGAATTCATGTCACTGAAGGAAGTACTTAACACGCTGGTCATGTGTTATCAACTTTGTATGTTGTAGGGTTTCGGAGAGGAGGATGTAGAAGCTGCAAATAAGAAAAAGGAAAAGAAAAAGTCAAGTAAGGTTTTAACTTTTGTTTAACAGTATTTATCAGTTTGGAATACCGCTATTTAAACATGAAATATGTTTTTTGCACAAATAGTGGTTTATAACACTATGTTGCTGTTAATATTGGACAACACATACCGCAGCTTCAGAACAACTCGCAGAGACGATGACTCAAACCAATCAACACTTAAATTACCACAGCTTCAGTACGACTCGCAGAGATAATGACTCATTCAGAATATTCAGTTCTTCATGTAATACAATTTTTGGACACATGTAAACAAAATATATTGAAATTGATTTCATTATTTATATCGCAGCAATTTTGTCTGATGACGAAGATGAAGGCACGGACCAAGTTACTGGAGAAGCAGATACAAGCCAGGGTGCACAGGACAATTCCGACGACGATGTGAATCGAGACAACGAGTATGTAAACATTTTACTCTGATTTTCACGTTGATAACCTGTGTGTTCTCTGACTGGTCTAGCAGTATGTAAACAATTTTCTCTGATTTTTACTTTGATAACCTGTGTGTTCTCTGACTGGTCTAACAGTATGTAAACAATTTTATCTGATTTTTACTTTGATAACCTGTGTGTTCTCTGACTGGTCTAGCAGTTTGTTAACATTTTCTCTGATTTTTACGTTGATAACCTGTGTGTTCTCTGACTGGTCTAGCAGTATGTTAACATTTTCTCTGATTTTTACGTTGATAACCTGTGTGTTCTCTGACTGGTCTAGCAGTATGTTAACATTTTCTGATTTTTACGTTGATAATCTGTGTGTTCTCTGACTGGTTCAGCGGTCCACAACCATGCTGTTATAATTTCCAATCTTATTGCCACCAGAAGTTTGAGGTAGAATTGTATTTCCCTTTACTTATCTAATTCTGGTATTTGCTATATTATCGCATTATCCTTATCAATATAAGGACCCGTTCCCAGGCCTCTGATCAATGAAGTGTATCATCACATTACATTTACAATTTGATGAACTTTTGGAACTTTCCTCCCATCATTTTCATTACAATATTACAATTTCATGTTATTTATTGGAGTTGTCCCCATATTTGTATCAGGAATGGGAAATCTACATTTGTCTTGTGTACCTTTTGATTTTTTCCTAATACTTTGATATCATTATTGTGCCATAACAAAATTTATGATGATCCAAATTTGCAGAATCAACAATTAAGACATGCCTCTTTTATCTGTCTAAATAAATCTTTTTTTTTTCAATATTTGTTTTTGTAAATTTTACAAATCTTGCAAAAGATGATAAGCAATTTGCTGGAAAAACAACAAATTATATATTTGATGGTTTACGTGGCTGATTTGCTGTGATATCTGTTGTAGTGGTGCAGGATTTGTTTCCGACTTTGAACTGATGATGATGAAAAAGAAAGAAGAAAACAGAAAGAACAGGAAGAAAAGGAAAGACTTTGACATAATTAATGATAATGATGATCTCATTGTGGACATGATAAAAAAGATGAAGGAAGCAGCTGAGGTTGGTATTTCTGTAACAAATTCCTGTTTTAAATGTCTGCCAACCCTTTAACATCAAAGTTTTGTGTCACCTGAACAGATGAGAAATAGGGACTGTCATATGTATGGAGGATTCAGTGCTGTTATTTCTGTTTCTTTTGGCCAATGAAGCTTATGCTTCCTATAATGTTCCTGCAGGATATTGCTTTTCATTGTCTGAAAGTTAAAAAAAAAAATCTTTGATAACTGTAATCAGAAAATTAGGCCCTAAACAATAGGGGGGGAAAATCGTGCCATAACTACAGCAGAGAAAGAGTCAACTGTGGGTGTTTAGTTATTCTGTCCACCTGTCCTTATGACAGTTTTGGTTACAGCAATCATGTATAGTTCATGAATATATTTAAATTTAATTCTACCATTCTATGAACAACAATTTAGTTTGGAATATCTCAATAAGTTTTTTTTTATCTCATACAGAGCTAGCACAGATTTATGGATCTGGAATCTATGATTTGTGGATATTTTAGACATAGTGGTTGAATTTCAAATCATATTTTTATAGGCTGACCGAGAGCTGAATACTCAAAAGAAGCCAGCCACAAGAAAACTGAAATATCTCAAGGATGTGAATTCTCAGTTAAAGAAGTAAGTAACTTTATCTTGTGCTGACTACCCAGAGACAAAATTTGTTAAAAGTTGACCTGTATGAGAGGAAAACAAGTCGCTTTCATTACTTGAAATAAAAATGCTTACCTCCCTTTGGCTGTTAATTGATGCTTTGATTATGTGAATATTGGATTATATGTGATGTTTGAAAAGGTAGAAAGGGGTCAAATTTTTCAATAACTTAGATCAATAAGTTACACACTGATTGTGAGTACTAATAATGCTTTACGATACCTCATTTTGGTTTTGTTTTCCCATTAAATCAGTCAGTGCCTCTTGTTTACCATACCTCATCTATAAGGTATTTGTTTATACCAACAGTGAAAGGCCCAATTGTTTACAGGAAGCATGTTTGTTTTTCCAGGTCTGACTTACATCTAGCTTTCCTGGACTGTGGAGTGTTAGCAGCTATGACAGTATGTATACACAGTATTTACTGCCTCCTCAACTCAAAATCATCATTTGTTGTCATCAGTCATCATTAATTGCCATTGTCATCCTGTTTGATGTTCATACTTTGCTGTTGTAGGAGTGGCTGGCTCCATTACCAGACAAGAGTTTGCCTCATCTACAGATTAGAGATACCTTTCTAAAGCACCTGCAAGACGTAAGTGTAGAATTTCTACTACACTCCATCCATACTACAAGCACTGTTAGTAACCACTGTTAGAACTGACTGGATTCACTACCAACCACTGTTAGTAACCACTATTAGTACTGACTGGATTCACTACCAACCACTATTAGTACTGACTGGATTTACTACCAATCACTGTTAGTACTGACTGGATTTACTACCAACCACTTTTAGTACTGACTGGATTCACTACCAACCACTATTAGTAACCACTGTTAGTACTGACTGGATTTACTACCAACCACTGTTAGTACTGACTGGATTTACTACCAACCACTGTTAGTACTGACTGGATTCACTACCAACCACTGTTAGTAACCACTATTAGTACTGACCCGATTCACTACCAACCACTATTAGTAACCACTATTAGTACTGACTGGATTCACTACCAACCATTGTTGGTACTGACTGGATTCACTACCAACCACTGTTAGTACTGACTGGATTCACTACCAACCACTGTTAGTAACCACTGTTAGTACTGACTGGATTCACTACCAACCACTGTTAGTAACCACTATTAGTACTGACTGGATTCACTACCAACCACCATTAGTACTGACCCGATTCACTACCAACCACTGTTGGTACTGACTTGATTCACTACCAACCACTGTTAGTACTGACCCGATTCACTACCAACCACTGTTAGTACTGACCCGATTCACTACCAACCACTGTTAGTACTGACTGGATTCACTACCAACCACTGTTAGTAACCACTATTAGTACTGACTGGATTCACTACCAACCACTGTTAGTAACCACTATTATTACTGGTTGGATTCACTATCAACCACTGTTAGTAACCACTATTATTACTGGTTGGATTCACTACCAACCACTGTTAGTAACCACTATTATTACTGACTGGATTCACTACCAACCACTATTAGTACTGACTGGATTAACTACCAACCACTGTTAGTACTGACTTGATTTACTACCAACCACTATTAGTAACCACTATTAGTACTGACTGGATTCACTACCAACCACTATTAGTACTGACCCGATTCGCTACCAACCACTATTAGTACTGACCCGATTCGCTACCAACCACTGTTAGTAACCACTGTTAGTACTGACTGGATTCACTACCAACCACTGTTAGTACTGACTGGATTCACTACCAACCACTGTTAGTACTGACTGGATTCACTACCAACCACTGTTAGTAACCACTATTAGTACTGACTGGATTCACTACCAACCACTGTTAGTACTGACTGGATTCACTACCAACCACTGTTAGTAACCACTATTAGTACTGACCCGATTCACTACCAACCACTGTTAGTACTGACTGGAATCGCTACCAACCACTACTAGTACTGACTGGATTCACTACCAACCGCTGTTAGTAACCGCTATTATTACTGGTTGGATTCACTACCAACCACTATTAGTAACCACTATTAATACTGACTTGATTCAGCTTGATTATATTTATTTCTCAATTGTAAAATACATAAGAAGGGATAGAATAGCCCACAAAATGTTGTTTTGAACCATTCCGATTTGCTACCATCCTCAAAATGAGAATATCTAGAATAATGGAGGAAAATGAAACATTGATTTGGCTTAAGTTTTCAGCAGCATTTGTTGAAGGTTTATATGGGATAGGCAAAATAGTAAATAACAGCTTGTATACTTTGTGTACAGTTTCCTACAGTGAGTAACGAAGGTCTGAAGGCCAGTGGGATTGGCAAAGCAGTAATGTACCTGTACAAACATCCACGAGAGACAAAGAAGAATAAAGAACGCTGTGGGAAACTCATCAGTAAGTTATCACTCGGCAGTTTAGGAGAAAGTAGATTTTTTCCTGAAATGTTTTGTTAACATGTTGTCATCTAAGTCTACACATTTTGATTATTATCTTAACATCAAACTTGAATAACAACCTAAAAATTCCTATTTGGTTTAGTTTATTTACTATTGTATTTTCTATTTGGTTTAGTTTATTTCCTATTGTATTTTCTATTTAGTTTAGTTTATTTACTATTGTATTTTCTATTTGGTTTAGTTTATTTACTTTTGTATTTTCTATTTGGTTTAGTTTATTTCCTATTGTATTTTCGCCTATTGTTTTTTCATCTTTTGTATTTTCACGAGATTTGAACACAATGCCTTAGATTGACATTATACTGTTTTTCTTGAGAAAGAAAGTACTTGCTACTTCAGATTGCTGCTAGGAAAGAATTTTACCTTTGATCAATGGATAAATTCTTAACTTGTTCAGAATGAAGAAATTTGTGTTTCGCCCTTAGCAATTTAAAGAGATATTCCACACAAATTTATCTGTACATTTTAAGAGCTCGTTCTGATGACTTTTAAAACTGTTATCAGCATCAAAATATCTATCCTGTGGTCAATTTCTGCTAGGATTACAATTTCATAGCTTCTTCAGATTTATTTCTTGTGGATTTAAGGATTAACTTGAATATATTTTTATGTTATGGAAGTATAACACAAAAAGACAGAGTGTTCTCAAAATAAAATGCGAAGCGGTTTATGATGAGAGTATACTCCGGTTTGGTATTATAACTCCAGAACATAAAAGATATATTCAAGTTAGTCCTTATAATTTAATCTATACCCTGCAAAAATTCACTTTATTGATGGACTCTTTTCTCTTAAAAATCATTACGCTGCTCCATCCGCCAAAATTGACGTTATAAATGACACAATCAGAGCCACATGAACATTGTAAATCGATCTAGCTAATTAGATCTATAGAGAATTTCTACAAATTAAATTTTTTAAATTTGTTTATGTTGCAAATTGAGATGTATTATTTCCATAAAAAGCAATTAGTAGATGCTTATGTAGGATATAAAATCATAACTTGTACAGAATATCCCTTTAAATAAATTTATCTATGTTTCACTTGTTTAAAAGGAACTTGGATTAGTCTCGAGTCTTTTGAACGTAGTCTCAAGTCATTTGAGCGTAACTATTTTGAACATCTAAGGTACATCATATGTTTTGATATTGACTATTTAGATGACTGGTCACGTCCAATTTTCAATTTAACCTCCAACTATAAGATGTTGTCCAAGGAGGAAAGGGAACAACGAGATTATGAACAGCTGCCAAAGAGACGGAGATTAAGGTAATGCCCCAGTAAAGGACAATTTTTGTCATGAATTCTCAAGTGAATTTATTTGAGAGTTTGGAAATCTTAATACTATATCTTCAGTCAGACTATAGATATGTATCTGCTTTATGAAACTTTCCTAAGCTGTTATTAACTTTCTCAATTTCTGTGGATACAGATATGACAGTTGACTACAGTACAGTTTTAATATGATAATGATAATTTGTATGGATTGATTCGGGATACATTTTTATTATTTTGTTATTTTTTGAAAAATCAAATACAAGAATGGGTTATCAGTCATTTCAGTCATGGTGGAAAAAATATTTTTGGTTGGGTTTTCTGTTTGAAAACCAATCGGCAGTAGGGATACAGTTTTTACAATAACATACTCTTTGGGTATTGATGTCAACAAATTTGAAAACTGTTAATGCATTTGTAGGTCTGCTTGTGAAACAAATTAATAAAAACACTAAAAATAAATAAAAAAAAAAGGCAGAAGTCAAAGACAAGTGGAAATATTGTGTGAGCTCTAATATTGACCAAAATATTTGGATCCAGATGTTGTATTCAGTTTCACAAGAAAATTTTCCGGTATTGAATAGAATCACATTTCCTGTAGATATTATATGTGATACAGTTGTCAGTATTGAATAGAATCACATTTTCCTGTAGATATTTTATTTGATACAGTTGTCAGTATTAGATAGAATCACATTTTCTGTAGATATTTTATGTGATACAGTTGTCAGTATTACAAATGTGTATTTATCAACAGCACGGAGGGAATGACGCCCAGGAGAGACATTGACAATGCCTTGGCTGGAGACCAACAGTAAGTCCTACTCAGTTTGATACAATGTATCCTGTTTTTCTGTTCTATTTGAGATAATTTAACACTTCTTGGAATAAACGTATTTGACCTAATAAGTACAGGTGTACTTATTAAACGTATTAAAAGTTCCATACCTTACTGATCGGCCAATATAATCTTCAGTCTTCCAATCAAAGACTTTAGATGTTTTCACTACATAAAGGTATGTAAATAGGGGGGGGGGGGGGGGGGGGGTTATTGTTTCCACCCAAATTTCACATTATATTTTTTCTGTGTTTTGTTAAGTGCACCTTTTGTGTTTTTGTAAGGGCAATGTGGTTATATTATAAGATTATCTAATTGGAGGATTACCAATGCTTTCATTCTAAATTTGATACAGAATAACCATACCTCTATACCTTTACTTCTCCCCAGTGTGATAATTAATTTCTCGCCATTCTACTGGCTAAGGCAAGCAAAATTAACTATCTACGATTAACCACCGCAAAAATGAAATATAGAATATATATACGAATAATATACAGTTTACAGCACTTTTCATTTGATGTGGGGGACAATCTTATTGTGTAAAACAAACAATATCTATGTTATGACTTTCAGGGCGCTACGACCAGGTGACAAAGGCTGGATCATGAGAGCGAGGGTTCCTATGCCATCTAACAAAGATTATGTTGTGAGGCCGAAATGGAAGGTTGAGGAGATGGTCAAGGTGAGTTCTGGGTTTCCTCATTCTTCACCTGCAGTATGATGTACTGGTTTTTATACCATATGTCCAGCTGCGTTGTGATACTGTAGAATTTTACCATTTTACTGATTCACTGATATTTTCTAATGTCTCTATCTCAGTATGATTAATCCTATCAAATTTCAGTAACGAAGATAGTTGTGCACTTGGAAATAATTTTCACTTCAAAAAGTTATATACCATTGATTATTTTTCTTTTATAAATATTTATGTGAAAGCAAATGTATGAAGTGCAATTTTGGCTTATAATTCTGTGATTTTGTTTTCTTTCACATTTTTTTATTCAGAATTTGGTTTTTAATTTTACAGTCATCAAGAAAAAAAGATATTACAAGATATGAAAAACATGCAAGGTCATTTGCTGAAAGGAAGAAAGTAGGAAAAGGCCAGCGTGCGGTGACAATAAGCATTGAAGGGAGAAAAATGGCGTTATGAGAGAAAGATTTCATCATTGAGTGGAGAGAGAAAGACTTATGATAGAATGTGTGTATGATGGTAGAATGTGTGTATGATGATAGAATGTGTGTATGATGGTGAGGAGAGTGATTGTGTTTATTATTGGATGGAGAAGAAAGACATTCATGGAGATGGAGAACTTTTATATGCCATTAAGAGAAATTGTGTTATTTGTTGTATGATGAACAATCTGAAGGGAAGTGCTTGTACATTGACGAATTATCAGCTGATCTGTCATACTTTAAGATTACATTACGACTGTTTAGACTTATTCGAGGGAGATTAAAATCCAACTGTTTCAGACTTATTCGAGGGAGATTAAAATCCGACTGTTTCAAACTTATTCGAAGAAGATTAAAATCCAACTGTTTTAGACTTATTCGAGGGAGATTAAAATCCGACTGTTTCAGACTAGTTGAGGGAGATTACAAAACAAGTGTTTCAGACTTATTCAAGGAAGATTAAAATCCGACTGTTTCAGACTTATTTGAGGGAGATTAAAATCCAACTGTTTCAGACTTATTCGAGGGAGATTAAAATCCAACTGTTTCAGACTTATTCGAGGGAGATTAAAATCCTACTGTTTCAAACTTATTCGAGTGAGATTAAAATCCAACTGTTTCAGACTTGTTTGAGGGAGATTAAAATCCAACTGTTTCAGACTTATTCGAGGGAGATTAAAATCCTACTGTTTCAAACTTATTCGAAGAAGATTAAAATCCAACTGTTTTAGACTTATTCGAGGGAGATTAAAATCCGACTGTTTCAGACTAGTTGAGGGAGATTACAAAACAAGTGTTTCAGACTTATTCGAGGGAGATTAAAATCCAACTGTTTCAGACTTGTTCGAGGGAGATTAAAATCCAACTGTTTCAGACTTATTCGAGGGAGATTAAAATCCTACTGTTTCAGACTTATTCGAGGAAGATTAAAATCCAACTGTTTTAGACTTATTCGAGGGAGATTAAAATCCGACTGTTTCAGACTAGTTGAGGAAGATTACAAAACAAGTGTTTCAGACTTATTCGAGGAAGATTAAAATCCGACTGTTTCAGACTTATTTGAGGAAATTAAAATCCGACTGTTTCAGACTTATTCAAGAGAGATTAAAATCCGAATGTTTCAGACTTATTCAAGAGAGATTAAAATTCGACTGTTTCAGACTTAGTTGAGTGAGATTAAAATTTGACTGTTTCAGACTTTTATAATCCCCCAGTAAGGCCTTGCCATGCAGTGAGTTATGTAGGTTATTGATCAGCCTTTCAATCAAAGCCAAATTATTTACATAGCAAATTCTTTACTAATGGTTCATTGATTAACAAATAAAATTGTTAGCTGATGTGGCCTCGTTATAAAGAATTTCATACCACAAAGAGTTACCAATTAGTGCTAACCATCTAACTTCTCTGTTCAACAAAAGCTATGGTACAGTGGTATTTCAGGACTGGTAATTTTACCTCCCTGTTCAGCATCCAATCAGAAATAATTTGTTTATAACTCTGTGGAGCCACTTAAGTACAGTGAGTTATTCTCGAGTACTTGTCACTGTACCTTCCACATTCAACATTCAATAAGAAATAACTACTGTCACATAGCAACACGTCCATTTGTTACACTATGATTAACTCTTAATGTTATTTTACCGTATTTAACCAGTAGTTAACCTGTGTCCCAGTTGAGTAGAAAGATTATTTCATTGTTCTGCAATAAGTCCAGAGGTTCACCAAGAATTGACCAAGTGCTGGTCACCTAATTTCTCCACAGAACTCATGAAATATATATCCAACAGGAAACATCCAGAAATAAAGCAGTTCTGTACATAGTGGTTGTTGGAGAAGATGCAGCCTATTATAAAGACATCGAGTCTGATGTCTGATATCTGATACATGTCTGATATCTGATATCTGTTACAGGTCTGATATCTGATACAGGTCTTATACATGTCTGATACAGGTCTGATATCTGATACAGGTCTGATATATGATACAGGTCTGATATCTGATACAGGTCTGATATCTGATACAGGTCTGATACAGGTCTGATACATGTCTGATATCTGATACATGTTTGATACAGGTCTGATATCTGATACAGGTCTGATATCCGATACAGGTCTGATATCCGATACATGTCTGATATCTGATACAGGTCTGATATCTGATACATGTCTGATATCTGATACATGTCTGATATCTGATACATGTCTGAAGGTCGGATACAGGTCTGATATCTGATATATGATATAGGTCTGATATCTGATACAGGTCTGATATCTGATTCATATCTGATACTTGTCTGATATCCGATACAGGTCTGAAATCTGAGACAGGTCTGATATCTGATACAGGTCTGATATCTGATACATGTCTGATATCTGATACAGGTCTGATATTTGATACATGTCTGATATATGATACAGGTCTGATACATGTCTGATATATGATACAGGTCTGATACATGTCTGATATATGATACAGGTCTGATATCTGATACATGTCTGATATCCGATACATGTCTGATATATGATACATGTCTGATATCTGATACAGGTCTGATATCTGATACATGTCTGATATATGATACAGGTCTGATATCTGATACATGTCTGATATCCGATACATGTCTGATATATGATACAGGTCTGAAGGTCTGATAAAGGTCGGATACAGGTCTTGATATCTTGTACATAGGTCTGAGATAGGATATATTGCCTGTCAAACTTTATTCTGGTATTATTTTAATGTTGGTGGTGATTTTTTGCTTAATGGGACTTTTTTCTTGTCCGTTACATGCATGTTTTAAATCATTTGAGTATGACTTTCACTTGAAAAGTGAGACATTTGAGAAAATCTAACGTGTATGATCATCTGTTGATGGAATTCTGATGATGCTGTTAAAATCATAGAAATCATTTTTCAAAAACATTCATTTTCTTTTCACAAAAAGTCTGTAGAAACAGTTAATCGACCAGTAGTACTGACTAATTGGATAGCTCGCCTAGTGATGAACAGTAAAAGTCTATGGAAACAGTTATTTGACCAGTAGTACTGACTAATTGGACGGCTGGCCTGGTGATGAACAGTAAAAGTCTATGGAAACAGTTACTTGACCAGTAGTACTGACTAATTGGATGGCTCGCCTAGTGATGAACAGTAAAAGTCTATGGAAACAGTTATTTGACCAGTACTTACTAATTTGACGGCTCGCCTGGTGATGAACAGTAAAAGTCTATAAAAACAGTTATTTGACCAGTAGTACTGACTAATTGGATGGCTGGCCTGGTGATGAACAGTAAAAGTCTGTAGAAACAGTTATTTGACCAGTAGTACTGACTAATTGGATGGCTGGCCTGGTGATGAACAGTAAAAGTCTATGGAAACAGTTATTTGACCAGTAGTACTGACTAATTGGATGGCTGGCCTGGTGATGAACAGTAAAAGTCTATGGAAACAGTTATTTGACCAGTACTTACTAATTTGACGGCTCGCCTGGTGATGAACAGTAAAAGTCTGTAGAAACAGTTATTTGACCAGTAGTACTGACTAATTGGATGGCTGGCCTGGTGATGAACAGTAAAAGTCTGTAAAAACAGTTATTTGACCAGTAGTACTGACTAATTGGATGGCTGGCCTGGTGATGAACAGTAAAAGTCTGTAGAAACAGTTATTTGACCAGTAGTACTGACTAATTGGATGGCTGGCCTGGTGATGAACAGTAAAAGTCTATGGAAACAGTTATTTGACCAGTACTTACTAATTTGACGGCTCGCCTGGTGATGAACAGTAAAAGTCTGTAGAAACAGTTATTTGACCAGTAGTACTGACTAATTGGATGGCTGGCCTGGTGATGAACAGTAAAAGTCTGTAAAAACAGTTATTTGACCAGTAGTACTGACTAATTGGATGGCTGGCCTGGTGATGAACAGTAAAAGTCTGTAAAAACAGATATTTGACCAGTAGTACTGACTTATTGGATGGCTGGCCTGGTGATGAACAGTAAAAGTCTATGGAAACAGTTATTTGACCAGTAGTACTGACTTATTGGATGGCTCACCTAGTGATGAACAGTAAAAGTCTTTAGAAACAGTTATTTGACCAGTAGTACTGACTTATTGGATGGCTCGCCTAGTGATGAACAATGAAAGTCTTTAGAAACAGTTATTCGACTCGTAGGTATGACTAATTGGACAGTTGTCTAGAAATAAACAGGAAAACTTTCATGTTTCATCGTTATTTTACATAGTTTTATTTTACTGTCTTGAAAACATCACATTTGATTATACAGACCATCAAAGGATGGACACATTTTATTACAACTGTTTACATGCAGAAATGATATGAATAAAATACTTTCCAAAAATACAAATGATTCTGTGATGCCTACCTCGAGATTTTGATTTGATGTAGCATCTCTGTCCATTTATAAATATTTAAGAACCACACTTTTAGGTCATCTGTCCTATAGCCATCCAGCTTCGTCCACCGTGCGTAATTTTTTTCTTTCAAACGCTACCCCTCCTTAATGTCAAAGAGGATTTGAACCAAATTCAGTCTAAAATAATATTTTTGGAGGTAAATCTTAATTTATATAAATGAGGCTGGTTAGGCCCTAGGACAGAAAACTAGATACTATTTTCCTTGAAAACACTACTCCTTAATGCCATAATAACATTCTCAAAGGGTAATCATATTTTGCATAAATCAAGCTAGTTTGTTCCCTAGTGACAGAGTGGTCGGATCTCAAAGGGATATTACTTAATTGCCTTTTTCAACGAAATAGATTGAAAAAGGGGCAATCAATGAAAGAGGGGCAATCAATTCCGAAATAATGAAGGTTTGTTTGACCTCTCAAGAGAAAGAGGACGGACCGAAAAGTGAAGAAATTAGCTCAAATTTAGCTTAAAATGATTTTGCTGACTACACTAGTAGTAACCCACTGATGGCCAAAATTACTGTAATAAAAAACAAATGCGTGGTTGAATTTTACTGAAAGTGTAATGAAAGTTATCATATTCTCTCTTCTGTAAGGCTTTTGTAGTCAGCTGACCGTTAAGGCCCGTTGGCCTCTTGTTATTAAATTTGATATTATATGTGTATAATTAATGAGTGATGTGAAATTGAGTCCCTTAAACGGTATTAATGAGGCATAAGTCTCTGGGGATAATCCCACCCTTGTATGTAACAAGATGTCAAAAAGATCAAATTCCTTGTTATGCACTAAACTCATCCTTCTATTAACTCTTTCACCCCTACTGACCATATTGGACTTCAAATTATGAAAGAATGGCAGAGTCCACTAAAGTTTCTTAGGGTTGAAACGGTTTAATACAGAAATAGATTAACTAAGATCTACACACAACAGAAAAGTCATGGACACAATCATGATAAGTTTGTGAGTGACATTACATGTTAAGTCTGTCATTTTGTAGATAATCCGCCTCGCCACTGAACACTTTCTTAAACTTCCATTAGATTGCACTATTGTACCACAAAATTTCTTTGTTCAAAGGTAGATTTTATAGTGATCTTCACATACAGCACCTGAATAATGAAGTGCACAGTTGAGGTCATTCCAAAAGGCAACTGTTTGATTGAGTTCTAGTTCGGCACAATCTTCATTGCCTGCATTGTTGGGTTCATTGACTCCCCACACTGCATTCAACACTCCGTCCCCGGGTCCCCAAACCCACTCGTCCTCTACAGCCCTATCGTTTGCCGCAAGCCACATATTTGCTATTCCTGTAAATGTAAACTATATAATTATTACTTCATAACACCTGATCTCAACCTGTGCTGGAACAGGTTTACAACAAATTACAAGTAGGTACCCTGAGGAGATTTCTATGGCAACCCGTCTTAATATTTAATACATAATAGATTAAGATAAAAAGTTTTTTGACTTAAGCTAAAAGGATTTTGACTTAAGACAAATAAATTTGTATTATTGAACTTAAGCTGAAATCTTTTTAACTTTAGTCAAAATCTTTTTGACTGAATTTAAAATCTTTAACTTATGTCAAAAAAACATTCAACTTTAGCCACATAGGTATTGAATATTAAAACAGCTTGCCATATATTTCCTTTCACACTTTCGACAGTTTCAGGTCATTTTTGGGTTATGATTGCATGTTTTCCGGTTACAACACTATGCTCCTGCCGATTGAATTTAAGCAGAATTGGATGTAAAACATAGCTTTGTGATTGCATATCTTCCTTAAGTAAAGGTGTTTATTCGATCCCGGGTGTAGGTCCTTAAAGGGAAATACATGTATTTAATTTTGGTGGAAATTAAAATCTAGTTGGATGATGCAGATGTATATTGGCACATAAACAATAAGTGACTGGTTTGTAATTGGACAAAATGACGACCATAGGTGTTAACATCAATATGTATATGAAGACCGTTTCCTAGGTTCTGATTTTGTTGAAATTTGAATATTGTCCGCTCTTATTCACAGTTGGTACTAGACTGGCCCCCTGTCTCTAGAATATTAAATTTGTAAAGAAAAATTGAGCATTTTGATTTTGGTCCCTAGGATATGTCGGATTCTAGCCTAAGTTTCAAACTAGGGGCAGATAATCTAGTATTAGAATTAAGCTTGGCAATTATTAGCAAAAAAAAAAAAACAAAAAAAACTTCGGGTCTAGTTGCCAGTCAGTTGGTAATGTAGAGAAGAAAATCTTGCTCGCAGAATCCTTCTGACCCATTGCGGGGTAGTTCAGAAGACTTGTGTTACAATTAAAGCCTTAATTGTTCTTAATTGCTCCCGTTATCATAACTACTTCAGTACATTGCCTTTATAAAGTCTAGTCATATTTTTTAAAATAAATTGTGTAAATGAGATTTCTATCTCAATAGAAGGCCGCTTCACGAGGACCTGGAAATTATAAGACACAAGAAGTAGTCTGCAGCTGTTTTGTCATATTTAAAAAAATATATAGATAGATTTCTATCAATTTATTGATTTGAAAATAATAAACTTGCTTATAATTTGTCATGATTTGTAATAAATTGTAATATATCCATGCATTTCCAAAACTCAGTTTTGTATATTAATTAGTGGCATTTAACTTTAGGTAATATCCTTTCACCCAACTGATATTGTGGAAAGAAAACATGTCGACACAACATGGGTCAATGTATCTTCAGAGTAGCTTTCTATTGCCGTAGAAACAGGTCACTGTGGCTGTTCTTTCACTCGAGTTACAAAAATCACGTGCACTCGTGTAACCTCTGTATAACAAACTAATGGATGTTAATGGACTCACCCCTGTTTATCATTTCCGTTTCCAGGAAAGCTTTATCCTGGGCATTGTTGATCCTCACAAGTTTGGTATTCATCGTTTCGCAAAACATCTTTAGAATATAAATAAAACAAGCATCTTAAGGCATCATTTATAGCAAGTGAGAACAATCCCCATTGATAAATTTATTTCACAACAGTCCATTTGCAACAGTATAGTGAAGTGTAGTGTAATCGGCCGTGGGTATCAGTGTAGCGTAGTGTAATCGGCCATGGGTATCAGTGTAGCATAGTGTAATCGGCCGTGGGTATTAGTGTAGTGTAGTGTAATGTAATCGGCCGTTGGTATCAGTGTAGTGTAGTGTAATCGGCCGTGGGTATCAGTGTAGTGTAGTGTAATCGGCCGTGGGTATCAGTGTAGTGTAGTGTAATCAGCCGTGGGTATCAGTGTAGTGTAGTGTAATCGGCCGTGGGTATTAGTGAAGTGTAGTGTAATCGGCCGTGGGTATCAGTGTAGTGTAGTGTAATCGGCCGTGGGTATCAGTGTAGTGTAGTGTAATAGGCCGTGGGTATCTGTGTAGTGTAGTGTAATCGGCCGTGGGTATCTGTGTAGTGTAGTGTAATCGGCCGTGGGTATCAGTGTATTGTAATAGGCCGTGGGTATCAGTGTAGTGTAGTGTAGTGTAGTGTAGTGTAATAGGCCGTGGGTATCTGTGTAGTGTAGTGTAATCGGCCGTGGGTATCAGTGTAGTGTAGTATAATCGGCCATGGGTATCAGTGTAGTGTAGTGTAATCGACCGTGGGTATCAGTGTAGTGTAGTGTAATAGGCCGTGGGTATCAGTGTAGTGTAGTGTAATAGGCCGTGGGTATCAGTGTAGTGTAGTGTAATAGGCCGTGGGTATCAGTGTAGTGTAGTGTAATCGACCGTGGGTATCAGTGTAGTGTAGTGTAATCGGCCGTGGGTATCAGTGTAGTGTAGTGTAATCGGCCGTTGGTATTAGTGTAGTGTAGTGTAATCGACCGTGGGTATCAGTGTAGTGTAGTGTAATCGGCCGTGGGTATTAGTGTAGTGTAGTGTAGTGTAATCGGCCGTGGGTATCAGTGTAGGGTAGTGTAGTGTAATCGGCCGTGGATAACAGTGTAGTGTAGTGTAATAGGCCGTGGGTATCAGTGTAGTGTAGTGTAATAGGCCGTGGGTATCAGTGTAGTGTAATCGGCCGTGGATAACAGTGTTGCGTAGTGTAATCGGCCGTGGGTATCAGTGTAGTGTAGTGTAATAGGCCGTGGGTATCAGTGTAGTGTAGTGTAGTGTAATCGGCCGTGGGTATCAGTGTAGTGTAGTGTAATAGGCCGTGGGTATCAGTGTAGTGTAATCGGCCATGGGTATCAGTGTAGTGTAAGTGTTAATAGGCCGTGGGTATCAGTGTAGTTAGTGTAATCGGCCAGTGGTGTTATCGGTGTATCAGTGTAGTGTAATAGGCCGTGGTATCAGTGTAGTGTAGTGTAATCGGCCGTGGTATCAGTGTAGTGTAGTGTAATCGGCCCGTGGGTATCAGTGTAGTGTAGTGTAATCGGCCGTGGTATTCAGTGTAGTGTAGTGTAATCGACCGTGGGTATCAGTGTAGTGTAGTGTAATCGGCCGTGGGTATCAGTGTAGTGTAGTGTAATCGGCCTGGGTATCAGTGTAGTGTAGTGTATGTAATGGCCGTGGGTATCAGTGTAGTGTATGTAATCGGCCGTGGGTATCAGTGTAGTTGTAGTGTATGTAAAGGCCGTGGGTAATCATTGTTGTGTAGTGTAATCGGCCGTGGGTATCATGTAGTGTAGTGTAATAGGCCGGTGGGTATCAGTGTAGTGTAGTGTGAATAGGCCGTGGGTACAGTGTAGTGTGTGTAATAGGGCCGTGGGGATACAGTGTAGTGTAAGTGTAATCGGCCCGTGGGGTATCAGTGTAGTGTAGTGTAATAGGCCGTGGGTATCAGTGTAGTGTAGTGTAGATCGGCCGTGGGTATCAGTGTAGTGTAGTGTAATAGGCCGTGGGTATCAGTGTAGTGTAGTGTATCGCCGTGGGTATCAGTGTAGTGTAGTGTAATACGGCCGTGGGTATCAGTGTAGTGTAGTGTAGTGTAGTGTAATCGACCGTGGGTATCAGTGTAGTGTAGTGTAATCAGCCGTGGGTATTAGTGTAGTGTAGTGTAGTGTAATCGGACCGTGGGTATCAGTGTAGTGTAATAGGGCCGTGGGGTATGGTGTAGTGTATGTAATCGGCCGTGGGTATCAGTGTAGTGTAGTGTAATAGGCCGTGGGTATCAGTGTAGTGTAGTGTAATCGGCCGTGGGTATCAGTGTAGTGTAGTGTAATCGGCCGTGGGTATCAGTGTAGTGTAGTGTAATCGGCCGTGGGTATTAGTGTAGTGTAGTGTAATCGACCGTGGGTATCAGTGTAGTGTAGTGTAATCAGCCGTGGGTATTAGTGTAGTGTAGTGTAATCGACCGTGGGTATCAGTGTAGTGTAGTGTAATAGGCCGTGGGTATCAGTTTAGTGTAATGTAATCGGCCGTGGGTATCAGTGTAGCGTAGTGTAATAGGTCGTGGGTATCAGTGTAGTGTAATGTAATAGGCCGTGGGTATCAGTGTAGCATAGTGTAATCGGCCGTGGGTATCAGTGTAGGGTAGTGTAGTGTAATCGGCCGTGGGTATCAGTGTAGTGTAGTGTAATAGGCCGTTGGTATCAGTGTAGTGTAGTGTAATAGGCCGTGGGTATCAGTGTAGTGTAATCGGCCGTGGATAACAGTGTTGCGTAGTGTAATCGGCCGTGGGTATCAGTGTAGTGTAGTGTAATAGGCCGTGGGTATCAGTGTAGTGTAGTGTAGTGTAGTGTAATCGGCCGTGGGTATCAGTGTAGTGTAGTGTAATAGGCCGTGGGTATCAGTGTAGTTAAGTGTTATCGGCCGTGGGTATCAGTGTAGTGTAGTGTAATAGGCCGTGGGTATCAGTGTAGTGTAGTGTTATTGGCCGTGGGTATCAGGGTAGTGTAGTGTAATAGGCCGTGGGTATCAGTGTAGTGTAGTGTATTAGGCCGTGGGTATCAGTGTAGTGTAGTGTAATCGGCCGTGGGTATCAGTGTAGTGTAGTGTAATCGGCCGTGGGTATTAGTGTAGTGTAGTGTAATCGACCGTGGGTATCAGTGTAGTGTAGTGTAATCGGCCGTGGGTATTAGTGTAGTGTAGTGTAGTGTAATCGACCGTGGGTATCAGTGTAGTGTAGTGTAGTGTAATCGGTCGTGGGTATCAGTGTAGTGTAATGTAATCGGCCGTGGGTATCAGTGTAGTGTAGTGTAATAGGCCGTGGGTATCAGTGTAGTGTAATAAGGCCGTGGGTATCAGTGTAGTGTAGTGTAATCGGCCGTGGGTATCAGTGTAGTGTAGTGTAATCGGCCGTGGGTATCAGTGTAGTGTAGTGTAATAGGCCGTGGGTATCAGTGTAGTGTAGTGTAATAGGCCGTGGGTATCAGTGTAGTGTAGTGTAATCGGCCGTGGGTATCAGTGTAGTGTAGTGTAATCGGCCGTGGGTATCAGTGTAGTGTAGTGTAATCGACCGTGGGTATCAGTGTAGTGTAGTGTAATCGGCCGTGGGTATCAGTGTAGTGTAGTGTAATCGGCCGTGGGTAACAGTGTAGTGTAGTGTAATCGGCCGTGGGTATCAGTGTAGTGTAGTGTAATCGGCCGTGGGTATCAGTGTAGTGTAGTGTAATCGGCCGTGGGTATCAGTGTAGTGTAGTGTAATGGCCGTGGGTATCAGTGTAGTGTAGTGTAATGGCCGTGGGTATCAGTGTAGTGTAGTGTTATTGGCCGTGGGTATCAGTGTAGTGTAGTGTAATCGGCCGTGGGTATCAGTGTAGTGTAGTGTAATAGGCCGTGGGTATCAGTGTAGTGTAGTGTAATAGGCCGTGGGTATCAGTGTGGTGTAGTGTAATCGGCCGTGGGTATCAGTGTAGTGTAGTGTAATCGACCGTGGGTATCAGTGTAGTGTAGTGTAATAGGCCGTGGGTATCAGTGTAGTGTAGGAATAGGCCGTGGGTATCAGTGTAGTGTAGTGTAGTGTAATCGGCCGTGGGTATCAGTGTAGTGTAGTGTAGTGTAATCGGCCGTGGGTATCAGTGTAGTGTAGTGTAATAGGCCGTGGGTATCAGTGTAGTGTAATAGGCCGTGGGTATCAGTGTAGTGTAGTGTAGTGTAATCGGCCGTGGGTATCAGTGTAGTGTAGTGTAATCGACCGTGGGTATCAGTGTAGAGTAATAGGCCGTGGGTATCAGTGTAGTGTAGTGTAGTGTAGTGTAATAGGCCGTGGGTATCAGTGTAGTGTAGTGTAATAGGCCGTGGGTATCAGTGTAGTGTAGTGTAATCGGCCGTGGGTATCAGTGTAGTGTAGTGTAATCGGCCGCGGGTATCAGTGTAGTGTAGTGTAATCGGCCGTGGGTATCGATGTAGTGTAGTGTAATCGGCCTTGGGTATCAGTGTAGTGTAGTGTAATCGGCCGTGGGTATCAGTGTAGTGTAGTGTAGTGTAATCGGCCATGGGTATCAGTGTAGTGTAGTGTAGTGTAATCGGCCGTGGGTATCAGTGTAGTGTAATGTAATCGGCCGTGGGTATCAGTGTAGTGTAGTGTAATCGGCCGTGGGTATTAGTGTAGTGTAGTGTAATCGGCCTTGGGTATCAGTGTAGTGTAGTGTAATAGGCCTTGGGTATCAGTGTAGTGTAGTGTAATAGGCCGTGGGTATCGGTGTAGTGTAGTGTAATAGGCCGTGGGTATCAATGTAGTTTAGTAATCACGTGCGATCCGTGACCTTCACCATTATGGAAAAAATCAGCAGAAATTTCTCAAGTAAAGAATATTTCAGCATCTGCCCCAGTCTGTTAATGATTTAACGTCGCAAACTTGGAAACTAAGAAGTTGTGAAAATGTCAGATGAATTTTGAAAAATAACTTAAACACAATTACAATGTTCTCGTCTGCAGAAGTTTCTTGTCCTCTAAAGAAGTAGCACTTATGATTGAAAGGCACCCAATCGGCAGTCTGGCATCCACCTGGAACATAAAAACAGCTACTAAGTCATTACATACAAATCCACACATACAATTAGGATTGGGAAAAGACGACATCTTAGACATGCTTAAAATATGAACAAGTGAATTTTACTTTAAAAAACCCGCATTAAAATGAATCTAACGTCACTGAAAGGAATCCTAGCTGCCAAGGGGTACCAACCTTAGTTAGTTGTCGATAGATACATAGCCATTAGGAACCATTATGGTCGATATCATTGGGGAACTTTCTGTTTCTTTGTAGAATACAAAGTCAAACGTTCTGGGAGCGTGTTGATATCCCTAGCAGTTCCCATGTCACAGCCCTAGTCACCATTTCTATGAGACCTAGATTTTTTTGATTTTTTTTGGGGGGAGGAGGGGGTTGGGTTGGGCGGGGGGGGGGGGGGGGTTGACTGACGTCATCGCGACAGCCCGGGTCATATGATGAGGGGGTGTCAAGGAGAATATAGCACAAGAAAACAAAGCACAGAATAACCGAGTAGTGAATAAAGAATGACAGATTTAATATAGCAAGTGTTGCAATGAGGGCAGAAAATACATTTTGGTCTCTTCAATGTCCCCTTAATAGATGACACGGATGAAAGTCCCCACTACAGTCGCCTCTCACGACATGTTCGGGGGCCCCACTACAGTCGCCTCTCACGACATGTTCGGAGGCCCCACTACAGTCGCCTCTCACGACATGTTCGGGGGCCCCACTACAGTCGCCTCTCACGACATGTTCGGGGGCCCCACTACAGTCGCCTCTCACGACATGTTCGGGGGACCCACGACAGTCGCCTCTCACGACATGTTCGGGGGACCCACGACAGTCGCCTCTCACGACATGTTCGGGGGCCCCACTACAGTCGCCTCTCACGACATGTTCGGGGGCCCCACTACAGCCGCCTCTCACGACATGTTCGGGGGCCCCACTACAGTCGCCTCTCACGACATGTTCGGGGGCCCCACTACAGTCGCCTCTCACGACATGTTCGGGGGCCCCACTACAGTCGCCTCTCACGACATGTTCGGGGGCCCCACTACAGTCGCCTCTCACGACATGTTCGGGGGCCCCACTACAGCCGCCTCTCACGACATGTTCGGGGGCCCCACTACAGACGCCTCTCACGACATGTTCGGGGGCCCCACAACAGTCGCCTCTCACGACATGTTCGGGGGACCCACTACAGTCACCTCTCACGACATGTTCGGGGGCCCCACTACAGTCGCCTCTCACGACATGTTCGGGGGACCCACGACAGTCGCCTCTCACGACATGTTCGGGGGCCCCACTACAGTCGCCTCTCACGACATGTTCGGGGGCCCCACTACAGTCGCCTCTCACGACATGTTCGGGGGCCCCACTACAGTCGCCTCTCACGACATGTTCGGGGGCCCCACTACAGCCGCCTCTCACGACATGTTCGGGGGCCCCACTACAGACGCCTCTCACGACATGTTCGGGGGCCCCACAACAGTCGCCTCTCACGACATGTTCGGGGGACCCACTACAGTCACCTCTCACGACATGTTCGGGGGCCCCACTACAGTCGCCTCTCACGACATGTTCGGGGGACCCACGACAGTCGCCTCTCACGACATGTTCGGGGGCCCCACTACAGTCGCCTCTCACGACATGTTCGGGGGCCCCACTACAGTCGCCTCTCACGACATGTTCGGGGGCCCCACTACAGTCGCCTCTCACGACATGTTCGGGGGCCCCACTATAGTCGCCTCTCACGACATGTTCGGGGGACCCACGACAGTCGCCTCTCACGACATGTTCGGGGGCCCCACAACAGTCGCCTCTCACGACATGTTCGGGGGACCCACGACAGTCGCCTCTCACGACATGTTCGGGGGCCACACTACAGTCGCCTCTCACGACATGTTCGGGGGCCACACTACAGTCGCCTCTCACGACATGTTCGGGGGCCACACTACAGTCGCCTCTCACGACATGTTCGGGGGCCCCACTACAGTCGCCTCTCACGACATGTTCGGGGGCCCCACTATAGTCGCCTCTCACGACATGTTCGGGGGCCCAACTACAGTCGCCTCTCACGACATGTTCGGGGGCCCCACTACAGTCACCTCTCACGACATGTTCGGGGGACCCACAACAGTCGCCTCTCACGACATGTTCGGGGGCCCCACTATAGTCGCCTCTCACGACATGTTCGGGGGCCACACTATCAGTCGACTCGACATGTTTGGGGGCCCCACAACAGTCGCCTCTCACGACATGTTCGGGGGACCCACGACAGTCGCCTCTCATGACATGTTCGGGGGCCCCGCTATCAGTCGCCTCTCACGACATGCAGCGAGTTACAGCAGCCATATTATCTACCCGCTCCTGCACGGGTCTGTATATGTCGATGAAGCAGAAGACGCTCATCTTTCCCGAACACCTGGTCGTATCCTCATTGTATATTCTCAGGGTCTCCATGTAAATCTATATTGTGTTCGAATGTCGCCCTTATCTTACCGATTCTGGGTAAAAATTCTGGGTTAGATTGTCGGTATCTAACGTCCCATAAATGCATTCAGTACGTCTGTAAACTAATAATGTATATCGGTCTGTTACAAGGATACATACCTCGGTTGAGACAAACATGGCTTCCATCTTTTGTGTTGACACAAACTTCAGTCTCTGAACACATGTCACAGTTTGAAATGTCCATCTGAAATGTTTTATCGTAATGTTGAAATCAAGTGAGTATTTTGTCAAAAACTAAACTGAATATTGCGGAAATGGGTGCATACAATATACAATGTATTTAACTTCTCCACGAGGTAAGCTAACATTTGACCACGTTACTACTACATCTGTGTCAATACACGCTGTACTTGACAACCATAGTTAATCTGAGACGGAAATTGTCGATTGTGAATATATCAGTTAATTTAAAACGTAAAAGGTATGAAACAAAAATGATTAGTTGTTTCTTTTAATTTTTGTTAAAAATACTGGTGTCTTTACGCAGATTCACTGAAACTATATTATCTTAGCAACCATGGTTGTCGTAGTTACCAACGTCGCAACACACTCTATTTGTTTTCTTCGTACTGTATTCAAACGATTTGTTTGATGTAAATGTAAGGAGTGTACCTCATTTTGACTGCGTATACGGTAGTATGCCCGCAGTTGGCATCGAACATATCCTGTTGAGCGCTAACGCGCTAACCATGTGATATACTACTACCGTTTATGCAGTCAAAATGAGGTACACTCCTTAAATACTATGGGTTCAGATTCATTTCATTATTCTTGTATTCAACAAATATAGACGTGAACGGAAGTCCTCATAACATTACGTTATAACCTTGCGAATAGACTTTGTTATCACGAGTATTGGGATTTTATGAGTGACGTTTCGGTGATTACACTGTTAAAATGACCAGTGAAACGTTCGAGAAAGTAAGAGTTAAGGATGTACAACTCGAGAAATCAAAAGTTTCCTGTATTAAACTTTATCTCTCTTAAACATTTTTGGAAAGAAGAGTTAATAATGACATAGTAGAAACTGCAAGAAGAATTACATGTGCGTGCGCTCGTGTTTGTGCTATAACCGGTCAAAGATACCAATTTGACAATTATGTTATTTTAAGGGAACTTCGCTTAAACACTTTACCGGACAAATTCATACATTATCTTCCATGTGTTGTCAGATATGTATGGATGCTTGCAGAATTGACAAAAATATTATTTTATTATGGAAGTTGAATTTCTTTGATCTGTTCATTTAACTCAAAGTAGCAATTTAAGTTACCTTACCCATTAATCTTTAATGGCAAATTACTCATTTTTTTCACCATTTTGTGCAGATTTAATGCTTTAAGTAAAAAGTTCTACTATCAAACTTTTCAAAATATCTAGCTGATCAAAAGAAAACAAGTTAATTTTTCTACAGGAGCCATAAAAATGGGAGGTCCGTGTGTTTCCTTTTTTTATCCCACTATTATTTGTGTTATTTTATCACCATTTCGGGGTCAGAAATCCAAAGTGCTTAACTTACACATCAAACATTTATAATTTTCCACATTGCATATTATTTTCATTGTACTGAACATTACAAAGTTGTACAGCAAAAATGAGCTAGCTACAATTACATATGGCCACACAATGATCATTTGGGTGATCAATCTAGAGTAAATAAAGGTGAACTTTGACCTTTTCATGACAGGCAATAAATATGCATTTGCAAAATGACTGCTGAATTGGTAATTTATTAAAATCTTTGTAAAAAACGTTTCATAAACAACAGAGTCTAGATTTTTGACACATTTTTCAGATTCGTGTTTGCTTATAAGATTGACAATATTTTGGTAAATATTTAAAAATATTTAGTACATCCTCAAGCTTGGTTGCAGTATACTAAAGTCTATTCTCGTTCATGCTTTACAACAAAAAGAAAGTGTTTCTTAATAGCGCATCGCCTCACTTGCTATTAGTTCTATCAAACTGCATTTCCTGCTTTTTACACCAGTGTGTTATGTCATGTTTTATAAGTAACATTCGATTTTGCTTTAAGATATTCATAGGAAAATCGTTGTTAACGTCATGGAGATTATTTTAAATAAGCTGCTGGGAAAATCAATACTTTTAAACCCGACGACTACCCGGAATTAAGAGAAGTATTGTGTTACCTTTGAAGAATCTATATTATTTATAAACGTATCAATGGGTCTACCCCGTTGTACATTATTTCTCCCAGAACACTAAAACATCGTCAAAAGCGCAGTATAATCATAATTATCGTCGTGAATACAATGAATAGCCATGTTACTCTCTTGTGCATTCACTACAAGTACTGTTTGGTATAATGTATGTGTATTGGTGTACGTGGGCGAGGATGCGTGCGCATGCGTACCCGTGAGGATGTGATCATGTGTGAGTAACTGTGTAGGTATCCTTGTAAGGGTGCGTTTATATATATTTGTCACTCTCCTGTTAATTGCATTTATCAATTGTGTACTATTATTATCATGTTATATGTCATGAATCTCATAAGCCGTAAGGCTTACTGAATAAACAAATTGAATTGAAATTGAAAAAACGCATTGATATCAAAATCGTTGTTAACGCCATGGGGATTATTACAAATAAGCTGCTGGGGCAATCAATACAATTAAAAACGACTACTATCCGGAATTAAAAAAAGTATTGCGTTACTTTTGTAGAATACTATATAATTTATAAACTTATCATTATGTATTCCGTTGTATCTTGATTCTCCGAGAACATTAAAACGTCGTAAAAAGCGCGTCGTAATCATTGTGTTGGTTTTTAGTAGGCACTTGCTCTTCATCAGCTAGGTAGATCTTAACCTGCGCGTGAATTGATCCTGATATTTCCTATTCTTGCTAACAACTCCCCCTTGACACCGTCTCACGCTTGGCCTTTGGTTGGGCGTTCGTCCTCTGAGGAAGACTTTGAATTTTGTTCCCAGAGATATACCAAAGTCTATAAAAAATGACAGTTGCTACTCCTGCTTATGATATATTTATGACATGGCCTTGTTACTTGGTAGAAAGGACAAATTATGTGATGACTAGGCCTAGTCTAAAAACGTGTTATTGAAACTTGTTATCTAATGTATTGGGTCTAACGTCACGGCCATAATGATACAAGGAAGGATAAAAAGGAGACACTAACAGACGGAAACAACAAAAATAGAGAACCGAAAGATAAAGAAAGAATAAAACAAATATAAAGAACCGAAAGATAAAGAAAGAATAAAACAAATATCCCAAGTTTTGCTGTAAAGGTAGAAAACTCTGTCGATTTTATGTAATATCTCCTGAACAGAGGAACTCTTTCAAACCGGAGGTGATCGATTTGCAGTCAACTCCTACGTTCAGCACGTGAAGTACTGCCGCCAATAAGTAGAAGGGGCCACGGAGACTGAGTGGTTAAGGTGTCCCGACACTTATCGCTAACCCTCCACCTCTGGGTCGCGAGTCCGAATCCCATACGGGGCAGTTGCCAGGTACTGACCGTAGGCCGATGGTTTTTCTCCGGGTACTCCAGCTTTCCTCCACCTCAAAAACCTCGCACGTCCTTAAATGACCCTGGCTGTTAATAGGACGTTAAACCAAATAAACCAAACCAAACCAAACCAAACCAAACCCATAATTAAAAGACATCTTCAATCCTTTCCCGACCCTGAAGGACCCCATAATTTAGTCGCATACAGGAGTAGACATTACATATTCTTTAGCCAGTGCTGCAGGGGTCCGGGTAACGCTGAATAAGGATGATTACATTGAAAGTGCCGTCACACTGAAATGCCACACTGAAATGCAACACCTGGACAGAGTACTATCACGTCATACTGAAAACGGGCAAAGCTGTCGTCTCACTCCCAAAATGCTTACTAGTACTAGTAATAGTTACTACCTTTATAGACTCTAGTAAGTCTTGGTCAGGGGACAGAACCAAACGTCTTCCTCACAGGGACTCTGGTAAGTCTTGTTCAGGGGACAGAACCAAAAGTCTTCTTCACAGGGACTCTGGTAAGTCTTGGTCAGGGGACAGAACCAAAAGCCTTCCTCACAGGGACTCTGGTAAGTCTTGGTCAGGGGACAGAACCAAAAGTCTTCCTCACAGGCACTCTGCTAAGTCTTGGTCAGGGGACAGAACCAAAAGTCTTCCTCACAGGGACTCTGGTAAGTCTTGGTCAGTCAGGGGACAGAACCAAAAGTCTTCCTCACAGGGACTCTGGTAAGTCTTGGTCAGTCAGGGGACAGAACCAAAAGCCTTCCTCACAGGGACTCTGGTAAGTCTTGGTCAGTCAGGGGACAGAACCAAAAGTCTTCCTCACAGGGACTCTGGTAAGTCTTGGTCAGGGGACAGAACCAAAAGCCTTCCTCACAGGGACTCTGGTAAGTCTTGGTCAGGGGACAGAACCAAAAGTCTTCCTCACAGGGACTCTGGTAAGTCTTGGTCAGTCAGGGGACAGAACCAAAAGTCTTCCTCACAGGGACTCTGGCTAAGTCTTGGTCAGTCAGGGGACAGAACCAAAAGCCTTCCTCACAGGGACTCTGGTAAGTCTTGGTCAGGGGACAGAACCAAAAGTCTTCCTCACAGGGACTCTGGTAAGTCTTGGTCAGGGGACAGAACCAAAAGTCTTCCTCACAGGGACTCTGGTAAGTCTTGGTCAGTCAGGGACAGAACCAAAAGTCTTCCTCACAGGGACTCTGGTAAGTCTTGGTCAGTCAGGGGACAGAACCAAAAGTCTTCCTCACAGGGACTCTGGTAAGTCTTGGTCAGTCAGGGGACAGAACCAAAAGTCTTCCTCACAGGCACTCTGCTAAGTCTTGGTCAGTCAGGGGACAGAACCAAAAGCCTTCCTCACAGGGACTCTGGTAAGTCTTGGTCAGTCAGGGGACAGAACCAAAAGTCTTCCTCACAGGGACTCTGGTAAGTCTTGGTCAGTCAGGGGACAGAACCAAAAGTCTTCCTCACAGGGACTCTGGTAAGTCTTGGTCAGTCAGGGGACAGAACCAAAAGTCTCCCTCACAGGGACTCTGGTAAGTCTTGGTCAGGGGACAGAACCAAAAGTCTTCCTCACAGGGACTCTGGTAAGTCTTGGTCAGGGGACAGAACCAAAAGTCTCCCTCACAGGGACTCTGGTAAGTCTTGGTCAGGGGACAGAACCAAAAGTCTTCCTCACAGGGACTCTGGTAAGTCTTGGTCAGGGGACAGAACCAAAAGTCTTCCTCGCAGGAGCTTGCACTCAACTAAAAGCCAAAAGTGGGAGAGAGTCAGTGGGAAATAAGAATGTTGTTAAGGAAAAAGAGAACATGATAAGATCCCAAAAAAATGATGACTTTTCACATTAACATATGAGTAGCCTGCATGTTCTATCCCTTAACGCACAGGGCTTAAGGGACAAAAATAAAAGGTCCCGATTATACGAATGGTTAAAGCATCAGAAATTTCAAATTGTGTTTTTACAGGAAACACACTTTACAAATGATATTAAAAATGACGTGGAATACGAGATTGCTAATTTCGCTATTAGTTTAGATAGTTTTGGAAAATCTAATAGTAGAGGAGTGTCTGTTTTTATTAATAATAAGACAGATATAAAGGTAGTGTCTGTTAAAAAAGACACAGATGGACGTTTATTGATAGTTAATATTGAAGTAGCAAACAATTTCTATACGCTGGTCAATATGTATGCTCCAAATGATGAAAAGTTGAGAAATATATTTTTCAAAAATGTTAAAAAATTGGTTGCTGATTTTGCTCAAGGTACTATTATTGCTGGAGGTGATTGTAATGAAGTGCTTGAACAAGCAGATAGAATTTCTAGGAATAATAAGCAAAAGTCTTTGAGAAAAACGTACAGCTTTAGCCAATTTATCAAATGTAATAAACTTATTGATATTTGGAGGGTAAAAAATAAATTTAAAAGACAATTCACATGGAGGCGGAAAGGGACAGGTGAGGCGAGTCGAATAGATATGTTCTTGATTTCAGAAAATCTGGGTAATATTATCTCTTGTGATATTCGCCCGGCGCAAATAAAGTATACTGATCATCTGGCAATCTCAATTAAAATATATCATAGTTCAAACACCAAGGGCAAAGGAATATGGAAAATAAATAACAGTTTACTGGATGAAGTTGAATACAAATCCATGGTAAGAAATGTGATACGGGAACTGAAAGAAGAGCAGGCTGCTCTTGATTTAGGTAAGTCTCAATTTTGGGATTACTGTAAAGTAATTATTAAGAATAGAACTATACACTACTGTAGAAACAGAAGTAAGAATATTTCAGAAAACATATCGCAACTGGAGAAAAATTTAGTTAATCTACAGACAGAACACGTCCAGAATCCACAGGAAATTTTAAAAGAAAGAATATCTGAATTGGAAGGAAATTTAGAACTTTTTTACGAGGAAAAAGCCAGAGGAGCCCAGGTAAGATCTAGGGTAGCATGGATTGAAAAAGGAGAAAGGAATACGAAATATTTTTTAGGTATTGAAAGACAGAGACAAGCAAAAAAGAATATAACTAGTATTAAGATTGGTGACGATGATATTGTTAACAATCCAGAGAACATATTGAAGGAAATCGAGACTTTTTATTCAAAGCTTTATAGTAGTGACGGCATTGATAAAAGGGAGGTAACTGCGTACATTGATAACTGTGAAGTTCAGTATACGTTATCCGAGGAGGAAAATGTTACATGTGAAGGTGAGCTGAAATTAGAGGAATGTACAGCAGCAGCTAAAAACTTTAAGCCCAACAAAAGTCCAGGTAGTGATGGTCTTTCTGGTGAGTTTTGTAAAACTTTCTGGGATGATATCTCAGATATTGTGCTAGGCTCGCTCAATGACGGATACAGGAAAGGTGAGTTAAGCAATACACAGAAGCTTGGAGTCGTAACACTTATTTATAAAAAGAATGACCCACTATTGTTACAAAATTGGAGACCGATTACACTGTTAAACTTAGATTACAAAATAGCTGCATACGTTTTGGCTTCACGACTTAAACCCTTGATGAAAAAACTGGTAAGTACAGATCAAAATGGATATATAAAAGACAGATTTATAGGGTATAATATAAGGCAAATTCAAGACGTTATAGATTATTCGGAGAAATTCAATATTGACTCTTGTCTACTCTTTTTAGATTTTACTAAAGCATTTGATACGATAGAGTGGGATTTTATGTTTAGCTGTTTGGACAAATTTGGTTTTGGTCGTTCTTTCATCAAATGGGTTAAGGTGTTATATACCAATATCAAAGGCTGCGTTAAAAACAATAACTGGTTGACCGGAAGTTACGTTGTGTCACGTGGTATCCGACAGGGGTGCCCTCTATCATGTTTAATTTTTGTACTAGCTGCTGAATTACTAGCTCAAAAAATAAGAACAGATGTTCATATAAGTGGTATCAGTATTCGAAATAGGAATATGAAAATCTCCCAACTAGCAGATGACACTACTTTATTTATGAGGTATAGGGACATCAGAAGAGTGTTATCAATCGTTGAGCAGTTCGGAAAAGTGTCTGGTCTACAATTAAATAAATCTAAGACCGAAGGTTTGTATTTAGGCTGTAACAAAAACAAAGATAATATGTTTATGGGTATTAATTGGGTGAAGCAAGTTAAGTCGTTGGGAATGTACTTCGGCACAAACTCAAAGGTAAGTTCCAATCTTAATTGGGCAGATAAAATTACAAGCATTGATGAACTAATCAAAAACTGGAAAAAAAGAAAATTGACCATTATAGGAAAATCTGTCGTTGTTCAAGCTATAATATTACCACAGATAACCTACTTAGCAAGTGTCCAATACGTAAGTAAAGAACAAATAAAGGAGCTTGAAAGGAAAATATATTGTTTTATCTGGAACAATGGGCCGGAGCGTGTTAAATGTAGTGTTATGATAAGTGATAAATCGGAAGGCGGTTTATTAATACGGGATGTTGAATCCCATATTGATGTTTTAAATGTAGCCTGGATACAAAGGTTAGTATCTCCTGTAGACGCCTGTTGGAAGGTGATTCCAAATTATTATTTGGAAAAGCTTGGTGGCGCCACTGTGTTGTTTCGTATGTCCCCAGGACACATACGCAACCTTCCAAAAAACGATGTACCATATTTTTATATTAACATCCTACAATCATGGTTGAAACTTAGAGAAAATAACGCGCCGATCGTTGATTATAACTTTACAGATATTTGTCGAGAGATCATTTGGGGAAATAAACACATCAAACTTAACGGAAGGTCGCTAATTTTTAAGACCTGGATTGAGTCCGGGTTAATTTTTATCAACGATATAATTGATAATGATAGTATAAATGAAATAAAAATTTACCAACAATTAAAAGAAACGAGAGACTGGATAAGTGAGGTAAGTCAGGTAAAGAAAGCTATTCCTAAAGAATGGAAGGACAAAATCAAGGGAGATAATGCACGGGTAAATGTACAAACTGACTCTGATTTATTAGTCTTTGATAAAGGAGTGGGTGTAAAACTTGATCAGGTAAATAATAAGTTTCTTTACTTAGCATTTATAAGAAAAAAGAAATCAGAGTCATACTGCAGAGGTATGTGGGAAGATTTGTTTCAGTTAGAAAGCAGTGGTTTGATTTTTCATGAATTATTTGAATTTATCAATGATATCTTAATAGAGAATAACGAAAAAATTTTCAAATGGAAGCTATTCCATAATATTCTTCCAAATGGAATCTTACTTAAAAGATGGAATATTATTGATAATGATGAATGTTGTATATGTAAAGTTAAGGATGATTATAAACACTATTTTATTGAATGTCAATGTGTAGACCCATTGTGGAATTTGATACATGATCTTTTACAAAAACATAATTACAATGTTCAGCTAAGAAATATGTATTACATCGTGATAGGATATAAGCTTGTTGATAAGAAGTACAAAGAATTTAACATTCTTATGTCCCTGATTGGTTATACAATATATAAACACTACCACATCTCTAATAGAAGGGTAGACAGTTGTTCAATTGTGTCTTTATTCAAACATTTTCTTGAGAGAAAATTACTCCTACAACGATATAGAGATATAAAATTATTGAAAAGCATAGCATTGTATTTAAACGAGTAACATGTAAAAAACGAATAAAAAAGAATGATTAAAAGAATCAATAGAGAATGTGCAATGATGATAAACATGGCTCTGCGAGCTTATTAGCTCTTAAAATGTACTAAAATAGAAAGTTATGATCTATGTGTAAAGATGGGTAAATGAAAGTATTATGTTTACATGAAAAGGGCGTATTGGTGATATATACGCTGCGTGTGTACTGATGGTGATGGTGTTTTTACTGTGAGTATTCTCTATTTTTGTGTGGGTCTGTGTATAAACCAGCACGTATATGCAAGTATGCTGCCGTTAGTATAGAGTTTCTGCTTCTGTTTTAAGGGTACGTGTGTGCAAGGGTGTGTGTGTGTGTGTGTGTGTGTGTGTGTTTGAAGGAGAGAGAGAGAGAGAGAGAGAGAGAGAGAGAGAGAGAGAGAGAGAGAGAGAGAGAGAGAGAGAGAGAGACACACACACACACACAGAGAGAAAGAGACAGAGAGAGACAGAGAGAGAGAGAGACACACACAGAGAGAGACAGAGAGAGAGAGAGAGAGAGAGAGAGAGAGAGAGAGAGAGAGAGAGAGAGAGAGAGAGAGAGAGAGAGAGAGGGAGAGACACACACACACAGAGAGAAAGAGACAGAGAGAGACAGAGACAGAGAGAGAGAGAGACACAGAGAGAGAGAGAGAGAGAGAGAGAGAGAGAGAGAGAGAGAGAGAGAGAGAGAGAGACAGAGATTATTACTTTCGAGGATGAAATTATGAACACCACGTTTGTATGATTTGTATAACGAGAAATGTAAAAGTATGGTAATGAAATATGAATGAGAAGTTGGACTATATACATATAATATTAAGATATATCTATGAGCCTATATCTGAGCATAAAAAAAAAAAAAAAAAAGATCCCAAAAGTAGTCGCCTCTTACGATCACGTAACGGGGCCAGCAATTCTTACGCCCTTCCTTCAGTCAGTGCTTAGAAAGAAGAGAAAAGGTAAGATCCCTATAATCATATATACAGTGAAGTTTACATCAGGAAATTTATCAGAAAATTACAATATATATGTGCGACAGATTGTATAGGAATGCTTACCGGCCAGACATATGCCGAGATTAACTAACAACGAACATGAATGCTGTGTTTACTTGAAATTCCATGATCCAACAGCAATTGAAGACATAAAAACATGTCCGATGCTGCAGGGGTCCTACTTCAGTCGCCAGCTATAATTAGTATATGGTGAGATACAGAAGGACGGACAGATACTGAAGGGAGAGACATGATTGGTATAAACAGGTCCTAAAACGTTTATATATCAGTACTCTTAGATTATCGCATCAACGCTTTGGTCAGAAATCTTCAGAGAGCAACAACTGGGCTATTGTTATATATGAAAAAAAGTATTAAACATAAAAAAAAAAAAATAGTTTTGACTCGCCTGTATAGACTGTGGATCCAAAAGTGACGTCACATTGCCCTTTTCTCCATAGGTCATCATCAGGTCACATGTCAGCTGTTCCCTACTGTGGTGGATTTTCTCACACAATGTGTACCTCTTACACAACTTTATACACTGTAATACCCCAACGGTATCTAAGTGCATAAAGGACTTGTAATACCTGTTTGATTCCTGGTCAGTGTGGACACTACTAGCGCACGTACCTTGCCCAACAACAAGCGAGGGTAGCTTGAAGACCGTGACTGTCATTATTAGATGCTTAAATTGCAACATGATAACGTACGAATCGAGATCCTTTAGCGTGAGAGAATCGACATATTGTTTCTTGTATTCGCGAACATTACAGATCGTGTGCCTCTTTTGGTTCAAAGTATTACAACATTTTGATGTATAGAGCAGTTGACACAGTGTACGTATTATTTATTTAAACTGCTTGAAAGCAATCTATATCATGGCCTCAGGAGTCACTAGAACAACGACAAGTAGGACTAGTTCATTTAGTACTGTAAACTGACATGTGAGATAAGATAAATACAGAAAGCTATAGAGAAAGGAACAAACATCCACTAGTCCGTCAGGGTATAGAGAGAGGGACAAACATCAATTAGTCCGTCAGGGTCTAGAGAGAGGGACAAACATCCATTAGTCCGCCAGGCTCTAGAGAGGGACAGACATCCATTAGTCCGTCAGGGTCTAGAGAGAGGGACAAACATCAATTAGTCCGTCAGGGTCTAGAGAGAGGGACAAACATCCATTAGTCCGCCAGGCTCTAGAGAGAAACAAACATCCATTAGTCCGTCAGGGTCTAGAGAGAGGGACAAACATCAATTAGTCCGTCAGGGTCTAGAGAGAGGGACAAACATCCATTAGTCCGCCAGGCTCTAGAGAGGGACATCCATCCATTAGTCCGTCAGGGTCTAGAGAGAGGGACAAACATCCATTAGTCCGTCAGGGTCTAGAGAGGAACAAACATCCATTAGTCCGTCAGGCTCTAGAGAGAGGAACAAACATCCACTAGTCCGTCAGAGTCTAGAGAGGAACAAACATCCATTAGTCCGTCAGGGTCTAGAGAGAGGAACAAACATCCACTAGTCCGTCAGGGTCTAGAGAGAGGAACAAACATCCATTAGTCCGTCAGGGTCTAGAGAGAGGAACAAACATCCACTAGTCCGTCAGGGTCTAGAGAGAGGAACAAACATCCATTAGTCCGTCAGGGTCTAGAGAGAGGAACAAACATCCATTAGTCCGTCAGGGTCTGGAGAGGAACACACATCCACTAGTCCGTCAGGGTCTAGAGAGAAACAAACATCTATTAGTCCGTCAGGGTCTAGAGAGAGGAACAAACATCCATTAGTCCGCCAGGCTCTAGAGAGGGACAGACATCCATTAGTCCGTCAGGGTCTAGAGAGAGGGACAAACATCCATTAGTCCGCCAGGCTCTAGAGAGAAACAAACATCCATTAGTCCGTCAGGGTCTAGAGAGAGGAACAAACATCCATTAGTCCGTCAGGCTCTAGAGAGAGGGACAAACATCCATTAGTCCGTCAGGCTCTAGAGAGGGACATCCATCCATTAGTCCGTCAGGGTCTAGAGAGAGGGACAAACATCCATTAGTCCGTCAGGCTCTAGAGAGGGACAAACATCCATTAGTCCGTCAGGGTCTAGAGAGAGGGACAAACATCCATTAGTCCGCCAGGCTCTAGAGAGAGGGACAAACATCCACTAGTCCGTCAGGGTCTAGAGAGAGGAACAAACATCCATTAGTCCGTCAGGGTCTAGAGAGAGGGACAAACATCCATTAGTCCGTCAGGGTCTAGAGAGAGGGACAAACATCCATTAGTCCGTCAGGGTTTAGAGAGAGACAAACATCCATTAGTCCGTCAGGGTTTAGAGAGAGACAAACATCCATTAGTCCGTCAGGGTCTAGAGAGAGGAACAAACATCCATTAGTCCGTCAGGGTCTAGAGAGAGGGACAAACATCCATTAGTCCGTCAGGGTCTAGAGAGGGACAAACATCCATTAGTCCGTCAGGGTCTAGAGAGAGGAACAAACATCCATTAGTCCGTCAGGGTCTAGAGAGAGGAACAAACATCGACTAGTCCGTCAGGGTCTAGAGAGAGGGACAAACATCCACTAGTCCGTCAGGGTCTAGAGAGAGGAACAAACATCCATTAGTCCGTCAGGGTTTAGAGAGAGGAACAAACATCCACTAGTCCGTCAGGGTCTAGAGAAGAACAAACATCCATTAGTCCGTCAGGGTCTAGAGAGAGGAACAAACATCCATTAGTCCGTCAGGCTCTAGAGAGAGACAAACATCCACTAGTCCGTCAGGATCTAGAGAGAGGAACAAACATCCATTAGTCCGTCAGGGTCTAGAGAGAGGGACAAACATCCATTAGTCCACCAATGTCTAGAGAGAGGGACAAACATCCATTAGTCCGTCAGGGTCTAGAGAGAGGGACAAACATTCATTAGTCCGCCAGGGTCTAGAGAGGAACAAACATCCATTAGTCCGTCAGGGTTTAGAGAGAGACAAACATCCATTAGTCCGTCAGGGTTTAGAGAGAGACAAACATCCATTAGTCCGTCAGGGTCTAGAGAGAGGGACAAACATCCATTAGTCCGCCAGGGTCTAGAGAGGAACAAACATCCATTAGTCCGTCAGGGTTTAGAGAGAGACAAACATCCATTAGTCCGTCAGGATCTAGAGAGAGGAACAAACATCCATTAGTCCGTCAGGGTCTGGAGAGGAACACACATCCACTAGTCCATCAGGGTCTAGAGAGAGGAACAAACATCCACTAGTCCGTCAGGGTCTAGAGAGAGGAACACACATCCATTAGTCCATAAGGGTCTAGAGAGGAACAAACATCCATTAGTCCGTCAGGCTCTAGAGAGAGACAAACATCCATTAGTCCACCAGTGTCTAGAGAGAGGGACAAACATCCATTAGTCCGTCAGGGTCTAGAGAGAGGGACAAACATCCATTAGTCCGCCAGGGTCTAGAGAGGAACAAACATCCATTAGTCCATCAGGATCTAGAGAGAGGAACAAACATCCATTAGTCCGTCAGGGTCTAGAGAGGAACAAACATCCACTAGTCCGTCAGGGTCTAGAGAGAGACAAACATCTATTAGTCCGTCAGGGTCTAGAGAGAAACAAACATCTATTAGTCCGTCAGGATCTAGAGAGAGGAACAAACATCCATTAGTCCGTCAGGGTCTGGAGAGGAACACACATCCATTAGTCCGTCAGGTTCTAGAGAGAGGAACAAACATCCACTAGTCCGTCAGGGTCTAGAGAGAGGAACAAACATCCACTAGTCCGTCAGGGTCTAGAGAGAGGGCAAACATCCATTAGTCCGTCAGGGTCTAGAGAGAGGAACAAACATCCATTAGTCCGTCAGGGTCTAGTCCGTCAGGGTCTATAGAGAGACAAACATCCACTAGTCCGTCAGGGTCTAGAGAGAAGAACAAACATCCATTAGTCCGTCAGGGTCTAGAGAGAGGGACAAACATCCATTAGTCCGTCAGGGTCTAGAGAGAGGGACAAACATCCATTAGTCCGTCAGGGTCTAGAGAGAGGAACAAACATCCATTAGTCCGTCAGGGTCTAGAGAGGGACAGACATCCATTAGTCCACCAGTGTCTAGAGAGAGACAAACATCCATTAGTCCATCAGGGTCTAGAGAGAGGGACAAACATCCATTAGTCCGTCAGGGTCTAGAGAGAGGAACAAACATCCATTAGTCCGTCAGGGTCTAGAGAGAGGAACAAACATCCATTAGTCCATCAGGGTCTAGAGAGAGAAACAAACATCCATTAGTCCGTCAGGATCTAGAGATAGGAACAAACATCCATTAGTCCTCCAGGGTCTAGAGAGGAACACACATCCACTAGTCCGTCAGGATCTAGAGAGAGGAACAAACATCCATTAGTCCGTCAGGGTCTAGAGAGAGGAACAAATATCCACTAGTCCATCAGGGTCTAGAGAGAGGGACAGACATCCATTAGTCCACCAGTGTCTAGAGAGAGACAAACATCCATTAGTCCGTCAGGGTCTAGAGAGAGGAACACACATCCATTAGTCCATCAGGGTCTAGAGAGGGACAAACATCCATTAGTCCGTCAGGCTCTAGAGAGAGACAAACATCCATTAGTCCACCAGTGTCTAGAGAGAGGGACAAACATCCATTAGTCCGTCAGGGTCTAGAGAGAGACAAACATCCATTAGTCCGTCAGGGTCTAGAGAGAGGGAACAAACATCCATTAGTCCGCCAGGGTCTAGAGAGAGACAAACATCCATTAGTCAACCAGTGTCTAGAGAGAGGGACAAACATCCATTAGTCCGTCAGGGTCTAGAGAGAGGGACAAACATCCATTAGTCCGTCAGGGTCTAGAGAGAGGAACAAACATCCATAATCCGTAAAGCTCTAGAGAGAGGAACAAATATCCATTAGTCCGTCAGAATCTAGAGAGAGGGACAAACATCCATTAGTCCGTCAGGGTCTAGAGAGAGAGAGAGACAAACACCCATTAGTCCGTCAGGTTCTAGAGAGAGGAACAAACATCAACTAGTCCGTCAGGGTCTAGAGAGAGGGACAAACATCCATTAGTCCGTCAGGGTCTAGAGAGAGAGAGAGACAAACATCCATTAGTCCGTCAGGTTCTAGAGAGAGGAACAAACATCAACTAGTCCGTCAGGGTCTAGAGAGGAACAAACATCCATTAGTCCGTCAGGGTTTAGAGAGAGGAACAAACATCCACTAGTCCGTCAGGGTCTAGAGAGAGGGACAAACATCCATTAGTCCGTCAGGGTCTAGAGAGAGGAACACACATCCATTAGTCCATCAGGGTCTAGAGAGGAACAAACATCCATTAGTCCGTCAGGCTCTAGAGAGAGACAAACATCCATTAGTCCACCAGTGTCTAGAGAGAGGGACAAACATCCATTAGTCCGTTAGGGTCTAGAGAGAGACAAACATCCATTAGTCCGTCAGGGTCTAGAGAGAGGGAACAAACATCCATTAGTCCGTCAGGGTCTAGAGAGAGGGACAAACATCCATTAGTCCGCCAGGGTCTAGAGAGAGGGACAAACATCCATTAGTCCGTCAGGGTCTAGAGAGAGGAACAAACATCCATAATCCGTAAAGCTCTAGAGAGAGGAACAAATATCCATTAGTCCGTCAGAATCTAGAGAGAGGGACAAACATCCATTAGTCCGTCAGGGTCTAGAGAGAGAGAGAGACAAACACCCATTAGTCCGTCAGGTTCTAGAGAGAGGAACAAACATCCACTAGTCCGTCAGGGTCTAGAGAGAGGAACAAACATCCACTAGTCCGTCAGGGTCTAGAGAGAGGGACAAACATCCACTAGTCCGTCAGGGTCTAGAGAGAGGAACAAACATCCATTAGTCCGTCAGGGTCTAGAGAGAGGAACAAACATCGACTAGTCCGTCAGGGTCTAGAGAGAGGGACAAACATCCATTAGTCCGTCAGGGTCTAGAGAGAGGGACAAACATCCATTAGTCCGTCAGGCTCTAGAGAGAAACAAACATCGACTAGTCCGTCAGGGTCTAGAGAGAGGGACAAACATCCATTAGTCCGTCAGGGTCTAGAGAGAGGGACAAACATCCATTAGTCCGTCAGGCTCTAGAGAGAGGAACAAACATCCACTAGTCCGTCAGGCTCTAGAGAGAGGAACACACATCCACTAGTCCGTCAGGGTCTAGAGAGGAACAAACATCCACGCGCCCATCAAGCTCTAGAGAGAGGGACAAATATCAACTAGTCCACTGTTCGGGACAGACATGTCGGTTCCGTATCCACTGTTTGGGACAGACATGCCGATTTCGTGTTACATACTGACACTATTTGAAGCCAATCGTTAGATTTACTGCATTGACTTTGATTGTTCAACTGATCGCGAAATCACACATTATTTTGTCGTTACTGTAAGACGGAGGTTACAAAAACGATCTGATACGACTTTGCCGAATAAACAACGTGTAGCTTTTCTCTGAGTACTTCTCCCACAGTACAACCCCTTCTCCCGCTTCTATTCGGGCCAACTTACTTCGAAGTTGCTGAAGTTTACATTTGTAAAGGCGCTCATCATTGAGTCTGACTTGGACCTGTGTCATATCAATTTCTACCTTCGTAAAAAAATCTCCCTCCCAACTCCTATATTGTCACCCCCTTACAATGCTATGTTTGACATTATGACGTATTTAGAAACCCGCATTACGTTGACTTTTACGAAAAAGAGCGTTAAAATTTGATGCATATATATTCATATATTTTTTTGACACGGGTCAAGGGTTACGATATATAGGGGATGGGGGGATAAGACCTACATACCGACTTCGGAAAAACAATATCTTAATTTAGACAAATCACAAGTAGTGTGTCGCAAACAAGGAAACTCCAGGAGTTATTCCCCTTTAAACATTTATGTACAAATCTCATAGTCAGGTGGATGGGATCTGCACTGTATTTATTTATTAATTTATATTTATATTTAAATGTGCAATCTGTTATACACCGATCATTATAATACACCCTAATCGTTAATAGAAACCATACTCATCGTTATAGATCATCTTATTCCGCAGTGTAAAATGGTGTTCAGTATTCTATTCAGATTAATCCTGTCACTAACAAAGGTAGTTTGCAATGCATATAGAGATATGTGTATACCGATATTGTTATGTATTTCGAAAATAGATAAATAACATGTTAAATGTTTGTATGATCTATACTATTATTGGGAATGTTTATTATCGTCCGGGGACGTGTTAGGGTTGTAGCGATATATTTATCAGTACACAAACCATCACATGCTGTACCGGAAACTACTAAACAGACTCGGATACACCCTACAAAGTTAGTATCTTGTCAGGGAAGTTAGTCACACTAGGAAGTACCAACCACTCCAGGGGCGTGTGTGTGCTGTGTATATGGAGAGATGGTCACATCCCACAGTACCAATCACTCCAGGGGCGTGTGTGTTCTGTGTACACGGAGAGACGGTCACACCCCACAGTACCAATAACTCCAGGGGCGTGTGTGTGTTGTGTATACGGAGAGATGGTCACATCCCACAGTACCAATCACTCCAGGGGCGTGTATGTGATGTGTATACGGAGAGATGGTCACATCCCACAGTACCAATCACTCCAGGGGCGTGTGTGTGCTGTGTACACGGAGAGACGGTCACATCCCACAGTACCAATCACTCCAGGGGCGTGTATGTGATGTGTATACGGAGAGATGGTCACATCCCACAGTACCAATCACTCCAGGGGCGTGTGTGTGCTGTGTATATGGAGAGATGGTCACATCCCACAGTAGCAATCACTCCAGGGGCGTGTGTGTGCTGTGTACACGGAGAGATGGTCACATCCCACAGTACCAAACACTCCAGGGGCGTGTGTGTGCTGTGTATACGGAGAGACGGTCACATCCCACAGTACCAATCACTCCAGGGGCGTGTATGTGATGTGTATACGGAGAGACGGTCACATCCCACAGTACCAAACACTCCAGGGGCGTGTATGTGATGTGTATACGGAGAGACGGTCACATCCCACAGTACCAATCACTCCAGGGGCGTGTGTGTGATGTGTATACGGAGAGACGGTCACATCCCACAGTACCAATCACTCCAGAAGCGTGTGTGTGATGTGTATACGGAGAGACGGTCACATCCCACAGTACCAAACACTCCAGGGGCGTGTGTGTGCTGTGTACACGGAGAGACGGTCACATCCCACAGTACCAATCACTCCAGGGGCGTGTGTGTGCTGTGTATACGGAGAGATGGTCACATCCCACAGTACCAATCACTCCAGGGGCGTGTGTGTGCTGTGTATACGGAGAGACGGTCACATCCCATAGTACCAATCACTCCAGAAGCGTGTGTGTGTTGTGTATACGGAGAGATGGTCACATTCCACAGTACCAATCACTCCAGGGGCGTGTGTGTGCTGTGTATACGGAGAGATGGTCACATCCCACAGTACCAATCACTCCAGGGGCGTGTGTGTGCTGTGTATACGGAGAGATGGTCACACCCCACAGTACCAATCACTCCAGGGGCGTGTGTGTGCTGTGTACACGGAGAGACGGTCACATCCCACAGTACCAATCACTCCAGGGGCGTGTGTGTGCTGTGTATACGGAGAGACGGTCACATCCCACAGTACCAATCACTCCAGGGGCGTGTGTGTGCTGTGTATACGGAGAGATGGTCACATCCCACAGTACCAATCACTCCAGGGGCGTGTGTGTGCTGTGTATACGGAGAGACGGTCACATCCCACAGTACCAATCACTCCAGGGGCGTGTGTGTGCTGTGTATACGGAGAGACGGTCACATCCCACAGTACCAATCACTCCAGGGGCGTGTGTGTGCTGTGTATACGGAGAGACGGTCACATCCCACAGTACCAATCACTCCAGGGGCGTGTGTCATACACCACAGTACCAAAGCGTGTCAAAATCCAAAGTACCCAGGAGCACTTGGGTCGCACCCAACAGTACCAATCACCCTAAGGGTACATGTGCCATATTTCTCAGTAACAAGCACTCCAGTAGTGCATGTGTCACACCCCACAGTATCAAGCACCCAAGGAGCGGATGTGTCACACCTAGCAGTACCAAGTTAACAGTACCAAGATAACAGTGCCAATCACCCCCAAGGGCTCGTGTGTAACATCCAACAGTACCAATTACTCCAGGAGCGCGTGTGTCGCACGCAACAATACCAAGCACTCCTTGAGCGCATGTGAGATGTGTACACAGAGAGATTGATACCAACACCCTATAGTACCAAGCACTCCGGGGATGCGTGTGTCGTACAAGGACCGAGACCAATAGTCTATTTCCTACACGCGCGCGTTTGTTTTACGTTCCCTTCAGTAATATGACGAGGAAATGTTAATATGCTTTTTAGTTATCGTCTTGTCAGGATTATTGACAGGCAAATTATCGCTATCGTCATCATTTTATCATATGTCTTTGACACGTCATGATATTGGGACTAATATAAAAACCAGTTAACTCTTACTTGGGTGTTTTCTGCCCTCGTGACCCACCTGTTTTAATTGGTTTCGTCTCACTAAAGGAAGACAGTGTTCTGTCGACGTTTCTTATTATTCAGACACCCAGTTGTTTTATCACCAATATATCTAGGCGTAGTCCTGATAATATTCAAAAGTGTGTTTTTTTCTTCAGGAAGTTCAAATATATTCGATCAAGAACATAAATATACGGCCTTTTATCTTTACAAACTTACAACAGTCGTGGACTACACGCGTAAGTATAAAGCGGTGATGTAGTCCAGGTTAAAATTCATATTATCGACCAATCAAAGCTACGAATATTGTGTACGTACATGATCAGTACGGGAGTGTGATTTTATAGTTTCAACGAGTGTAGGTCCACAAATTTGCATCCTTTTTCGAGTATTTATATATAACTTCGTCAATTCCACAATATTGGATAATGTTATTTATAGGAATGTAAAATAAGAGAAAAATATACTTTATAAAATCAGTGATCTTACTGGTAAGAATCCTAATGTTACGAGGTATAATACCAGTAGATCTGCACCCCTGACAAACAGCGAGGTATAACACCAGTATATCTGTACCCCTGACAAACAGCGAGGTATTACACCAGTAGATGTGTACCCCTGACAAACAGCGAGGTATAATACCAGTAGATCTGTACCACTGACAAACAGCGAGGTATTACACCAGTAGATCTGTACCCCTGACAAACAGCGAGGTATTACACCAGTAGATAAGTACCCCTGACAAAACAACAGAGTTGTGTACCCCTGACAAAACAACAGAGTTGTGTACCCCTGACAAAACAACAGAGTTGTGTACCCCCCTGACAAAACAACAGAGTTGTGTACCCCTGACAAAACAACAGAGTTGTGTACCCCTGACAAAACAACAGAGTTGTGTACCCCTGACAAAACAACAGAGTTGTGTACCCCTGACAAAACAACAGAGTTGTGTACCCCTGACAAACAGCGAGGTATAATACCAGTAGATCTGTACCCCCTGACAAACAGCGAGGTATAATACCAGTAGATCTGTACCCCTGACAAAACAACAGAGTTGTGTACCCCTGACAAACAACAGAGTTGTGTACCTCTGACAAAACAGCAGAGTTATGTACCTCTGACAAAACAGCAGAGTTATGTACCCCTGACAAAACAACAGAGTTGTGTACCCCTGACAGAACAGCAGACGTGTGCATTCCTGACAAAACAGTCCAATCGTTCACCCCAACATGCAAAACATTCAGATATGTAACACGTTGATGAGTTAAGTACGAAGTCTGTTTACAGCGTTACTAATGAGGCCGTGCTGCCAACAATAACTTTTCGGCTGTAATTATCAGTATAAAATTTGTATCTTATTCTTTCGCCCATAGTGTGTGTAAAGATAATGCATTCATCATCTACTTTTCAGTGATTGTTTCGTTAATGTAGTGTATTGTGTGTGTTTATTCGCTAAATCAGCCTCTGTTATATATACTTATAGACCAATGTGTACTGACTGTAACAGGCGGATTTTGAAGAAGCTTGGAATCCCTTAGAAATATGAACGGCGCTCTAAACTGTCGTACGATATTCAATAATAGTAGGAATGTCGCCTATGGGTGGAATGTGTTAACTATTTTAAGCGACGTGCTTGTAATGAATGCATTTCTTACCCCTGTAACAATCCACACGAAACACACCCTATCATACTAAATCAAACTCGCCAATCCAGAGCATCAAGTTCGGAGAGACAAAGGGATGAACCTTCAGGGATCAGGACGTCATTGTTACATTTCATCTGAGATCCAAAGATATATACTCTGTCTTCCTTATCAGAGGAGAGGATGGGCGGGTGGGGCAGTGGTAACGCACTCGACTATTTTTTTTTTGGGGGGGGGGGGGGGGGGGGGGGGGGGGTTCGGGTATTGCTATTCATAACTTATCGCCTAATGACGTGTCATATAGTAAGGGGAAATGCACATGACCACGAGTGGCTAACCACTGTGTCACATGACCACGGGTGGCTAACTACTGTGTCACATGACAACGAGTGGCTAACCACTGTGTCACATGACCACGGGTGGCTAACTACTGTGTCACATGACAACGAGTGGCTACGTCTGTGTCACATGACAACGAGTGGCTAACTACTGTGTCACATGACCACGAGTGGCTAACTACTGTGTCACATGACAACGAGTGGCTACGTCTGTGTCACATGACAACGAGTGGCTAACTACTGTGTCACATGACCACGAGTGGCTAACTACTGTGTCACATGACAACGAGTTGCTACGTCTGTGTCACATGACAACGAGTGGCTACGTCTGTGTCACATGACCACGAGTGGCTAACTACTGTTTCACATGACAACGAGTGGCTAACTACTGTGTCACAAGACAACGAGTGGCTACGTCTGTGTCACATGACAACGAGTGGCTACGTCTGTGTCACATGACCACGGGTGGCTAACTACTTTGTCATATGACAACGAGTGGCTACGTCTGTGTCACGTGACATCGAGTGGCTACTTCTGTGTCACATGACCATGAGTGGCTACGTCTGTGTCACATGACATCGAGTGGCTACTTCTGTGTCACATGACCATGAGTGGCTAATTATTGTGTCACATGACAACGAGTGTTCTAAACTATAGTATGTCACATGACTTCGAGTGCGCTAACTTCTGTTTCACTGTTTTAGGGTATTTATTATTAGACTGACACATTGTATCAATAGCCGGACGCGCCACTCGTTCGACCAATCTTACAGGGATAACGCAACCCGTGTGTTTGTGGTTTTATAAGGCATTATATTAAGGTTTCCTTGCACGATCTATTTGTTGACTTTTTTCTTTAGTATAGTTTGATTTTGAATTTTATCACAGTGCGTGCAATTAAAGGTGACATTTCATTTGTTTTTGATAGGGATATTTACAATACGTATACAGATACGTATTTGGACGGGGACGATCATTATTTACTATATACAATAACTTTTCTATTATCGCCTCTAAAAATTGTAAATCTAAGATTAATCAAATATACTACTGTGATTTGTATTGTTAATTGTGAACATTTTGGCGTGTAATCATCTATACAGTCTCCCGACGCCTACACCCGCTTGATCCTCGTGGCTATATACCTGGGTAAGCTTTTAATACCTACCACCGGGTGGGAAGGGAACTGTACGCTGGTTATAATTCTGGGTCGTTTGGTGAAGGCGGGCAGTAATTTGTATTACAAAACCTATATAATAATGTGGGGTTATATTCATAATGATTAGCTCACCAGTTACCAGTTACCAGTGACCGTTAGTCAATGCTGTTCCCTCGGCGTGGAAATATTTTGTAATTTTTTCTCACATTTAACTATATTGCGGACTTAATATATTTGTAATATGAGAGAAAAAAATGCACGGTCAGACTGGGGTTCGAACCCAGGACATCCGAACACCAGCCGGATGTTCTACCAATTGAGCTACCTGATCACCGGCGTTCATCCTTTCCTAGTCCAGTTCCGCTACATTACTCCCTCCTTCAACGGATTAAAGTCTTCGACCCCGAAGACAAACATGAGACCCTATACCACTTCCGTGGGTATTTACTCGGGCGCCAAATATAATAGGATAGGGAAAATGCAAGGCCAGACCGGGGTTCGAACCCGGGACCTCCGAACACCAGCCGGACGTTCTACTAATTGAGCTACCTGGTCGCCAGCGTTCATCCCAGTCCAGTTCCACTACATTCCTGGTCACGGCACCAAATGCAACAGGAAAGAGAGTAGTGTGCCTCCACCGGGGATCGAACCCGCGACCCTCGGCTTACTGGTGCGCCGTGCTACCGACTGAGTTCAAGGAAAAATTCCCGATAGTCTGAGATAGTATGGTGACCTTATACTCTCTACTTTTATATATTTAGCATTAAAACTCAAGCATTGAAAATTCTAACAATGGAATTCGAGTATAAACAATTTAAATGTAAACCAAGAAGATAGTTATGCTTGACCAGTCATCATTAAAAGAACGTATGAACCCTTCTCTATGCAAGACAGGCACACAGAACAATTATCATATTCAGATCTTCTCTCCTATGTCCAAACAAAATCGAAATGAGAGCAAATAATGTTACGTTGATGTATTACACGTTCCACATACACTCTACAACGTCTGATAGTTCTGTTGAAAGAACGGAGCCGGCGTTAACGATGTATTGGTTATCGACGAATATGAGCTGAAGTGAGCGGTGTCATCGGATGACGAGAAGGATAAATACAGTCTCCTAGAAGGTTGCAATCGCATAGCAACACAAAACCATCACCAATAGGTGCCATCAACCTTAACGACTGAGCATCGTTGATATGGCCACTGGACTCAGATTCATCATGTCTAATATTTAGCTCGTGATCCAAACTCGACTTCTATAATAACTGGTTAGTTGAGATATCAGAGGACTTAACAATAAAACGATAGTTTAATGTGTGTTCCTGTAACGGCCGACATCTGTAACGGGGTGGAGAATGATTTCGTCAGGTGACGTAGATCTTACAATACCTGTATTGTTCTACAGGTAAACAACATCAGGTTAGGCCATCTATTAGCAAGATAACATCAGGTCAATTATTGAAGGTTTTTAAACAAAAGTTTTAACTTTTTGTTAAAAATCGGCATCATAAAATTATGAAGTATTAACGTCATTTAATTTAGACATGACTTTATGTCCAACTCTTCACCTTCTGACAAGTTAACTAGATGTGACCAATTATATTCGCTTGTTTTGAAGCCTTTTCATTTCTTTGTGCCTGTCCTCCTTACACATTTACATTTAGTACGACTCATTCACTGTAATCAATTTATAACAACGGTTGTACATTATGCTGCCTACAGTACCAACAGTCTATATAATCAGGCTCCGTTGTACGCTTGAGAGTATAGCGTCCCACGGCGTGATATAGATCGATACAGTGAAGAGTTTTGGAGACCTTTCCTTCCTGATAGAAAGGACTGTTTTTATTTCAGCGACATTTTCCTTTTCGAATTAGTAGGTTCACACCCGAGTGTATCCAGTGTCTAAGTAACAAGGTGTATAATGTATAAAACAATGTCATTCACCCAGAACGTTACTGCAGCTACGGTAAATGCTCTTAAAACTAGTAACTGAATATTTCTTGCTAAAATCTTAATATCGCGATTGTCTTTTAATACTTATTTGTATGCTGTATGTTGTATGCCGGCTTTCATGCAAAACGAGACTTGTCTGACTTGTAATTACCGAATGAAGGGATACCGCCATAGAAATTGTGTTCAAAGTATTCTGATTATAAACTTTTTGGAGGTCCAGACTTTAAAATCTTTAAATTTTGTTGATTATGATAATTTCATGAATATTTTCCTAGTATTTATATGAAATCGAAATAAGCGAACATTTCCCGTAACCCTATGTATCTCCGTACAGTCAGTCTGGTGTTGGTGTATCACCATCTATCTAGTGTATAACAATGTTAGTCCACTAGACCGTGTCGATCAATACACTACGTCACTGGTCGGGGGTTGCTGTGACAAATAAAGGCGGGAGTTGACATTTGTCACAGCAACATTGGAACTGGTTACATTAAGATGGAACTCTTTGGTGTGGAGAACGGAATAGTGCTCCGGGTACTACACCTGTCGTTCCTTGTACAAGGTAGGTACGAGTAAATGTTTATAATCCTCTGTATGTGTATCGGACTTACATACTATGTGAATGTATACTTTATGTACCAAAATATTAAAAAACAAATTCTACAAAATAACACTTCCGCATCAGATAACTTTAGTTATCGGAAAGAAACACACGGCGTCTATATAAATTATCTTCTTGATTTACATATTACAGAATACTAGGATATTTTGTTTCGTCCACAATATATTTCTCTGTAAATCTCGGCGATATCCTGTATCACACCCGAAATACCCTTGCGAATCCTTTTTCAATCAAACTGCCTCTCCAACAAAACATACACTCACTGGATATCGATCTTTATTGCTCTAAATAATTATAAAAGTGGACAGATGGATTGGAGCTGCTGGTTAAGTTTTTAGTGGTATTAAGCGTTTCACCTTTAGGACTCCCCCCATGGCCTTTCTTTCCGTACAGCCCTCATTGACTTCGGAATAGTGATTTTAAATATAATGAATGTTCCACTTGGATGTGTACAGAAATTGGACTTATATATTATATATATTATGTAAATACAATATAAAGATACTCTGGTCTACAGCCACGGTAGATATAGCGTCACGCTGGTTTATCGAAATTATTTCTTTAATTAAATTTCTATGGTCACATCATCACTGAACCACCAGAACATACTTGGTATATCAAAACTGCACTGTAGAACCTGTGTTTTATGACACCTGACATAAACGGTGCCCCTACAAACCAGGTTCTCTTTACTGACGTACTTCGTAAAAGAATGAAAAATGAACTAAAATGTTCAAATGTGGACAATCAATGAGGTTTCTGTAAATAGCAGTATATTGTGAATGTCGATACATTAAAATTTGATAAACGATACATTTACTTGTATAAAGACTAAATCCACGACTGGAGTATTACCGTTAACACCCTAAACTTAGATATACTTGTAGATAGCCCAGTATTAACACCCTAAACCTAGATACACTTGTAGATAGCCCAGTATTACCGTACAGACATTAACACCCTAAACTTAGATATACTTGTAGATAACCCAGTATTAACACCCTAAACTTAGATATACTTGTAGATAACCCAGTATTACCGTACAGACATTAACACCCTAAACTTAGATACACTTGTAGATAGCCCAGTATTACCGTACAGACATTAACACCCTAAACTTAGATATACTTGTAGATAGCCCAGTATTACCGTACAGACAGTAACACCCTAAACTTAGATACACTTGTAGATAGCCCAGTATTACCGTACAGACAGTAACACCCTAAACCTAGATACACTTGTAGATAGCCCAGTATTACCGTACAGACATTAACACCCTAAACTTAGATATACTTATAGATAGCCCAGTATTACCGTAAAGACGTAAACACCTTAAACTTCGATACACTTGTAGATAACCCAGTATTTGTTTGTAATTCACACCCAGCGTATCTCCTGGTGGTCACTACTAAACACAGCCACTGACCGGAGCATATGTAGGAATAGTTTTGGAGATAAACAGAAAGGTTTAACAAAATGCATCTGTCATTTGAGGATAAACAGTCGATATGTACGAGGAACTGATACTATTGGTTTTAGGGCTGCATAAACTGACTGGTCAGCTTGACAAAACATCACGGTCAATGTAAAAATATATACCCGATTATTATACAATGTAACGATTCCGGCATTCAAACGAACTGTTCAGGATCTCCTAGCATAATAGGTAATAAGCTTCAGGAGCAAGATGTATGTACAACAAACCCCGGTTAATTATCGCCGAGAAAATACCGACATAATTAGCACGGACTCCCATGTTGTAACATGAGAACAGTAAGGTTAAGTTTGATCATATCTGGTAAATAAACAAGTGATATAGAATATGTTTATATATAGAGAGTCATACACTTACACAAACTTTACTCATGGTAATGATGGATATACTTAGGAATTTGGCCTGAGGCCCGGTCAGTAGCCGGACCCTCTGGCTGTTCAAGTAGATGTGATTCTTGACCCCTCGTCCCTGCCGTATCACATAAACATACCTTAAGGTCGTGAATCGTACTTTCTATTAATAGTGAATGGGGACTTAAGGAGTAATACTATCTGAAGTAAGGGTTTATGCTACCTCTATAATTTCAATTTTAGGTAGTATTAATTTCTGAATTAAGGGTTTATGCTACCTCTATAATTTCAATTTTAGGTAGTATTAATTTCTGAATTAAGGGTTTATGCTACCTCTATAATTTCAATTTCAGGTAGTATTAATTTCTGAATTAAGGGTTTATGCTACCTCTATAATTTCAATTTCAGGTAGTATTAATTTCTGAATTAAGGATATATGCTACCTCTATAATTTCAATTTTAGGTAGTATTAATTTCTGAATCAAGGGTTTATGCTATTTCTATAATTTCAATTTTAGGTAGTATTAATTTCTGAATTAAGGATATATGCTACCTCTATAATTTCAATTTCAGGTAGTATTAATTTCTGAATTAAGGGTTTATGCTACCTCTATAATTTCAATTTTAGGTAGTATTAATTTCTGAATTAAGGGTTTATGCTACCTCTATAATTTCAATTTTAGGTAGTATTAATTTCTGAATTAAGGGTTTATGCTACCTCTATAATTTCAATTTTAGGTAGTATTAATTTCTGAATTAAGGGTTTATGCTACCTCTATAATTTCAATTTAGGTAGTATTAATTTCTGAATTAAGGGTTATATGCTACCTCTATAATTTCAATTTTTAGGTAGTATTAATTTCTGAATTAAGGGTTTATGCTACCTCTATAATTTCAATTTTAGGTAGTATTAATTTCTGAATTAAGGATATATGCTACCTCTATAATTTCAATTTTAGGTAGTATTAATTTCTGAATTAAGGGTTTATGCTACCTCTATAATTTCAATTTTAGGTAGTATTAATTTCTGAATTAAGGGTATATGCTACCTCTATAATTTCATTTTTAGGTAGTATTAATTTCTGAATTAAGGGTTTATGCTACCTCTATAATTTCAATTTTAGGTAGTATTAATTTCTGAATTAAGGGTATATGCTACCTCTATAATTTCATTTTTTAGGTAGTATTAATTTCTGAATTAAGGGTTTATGCTACCTCTATAATTTCAATTTTAGGAAGTATTAATTTCTGAATTAAGGGTTTATGCTACCTCTATAATTTCATTTTCTAGGTAGTATTAATTTCTGAATTAAGGGTTTATGCTACCTCTATAATTTCATTTTTTAGGTAGTATTAATTTCTGAATTAAGGGTTTATGCTACCTCTATAATTTCATTTTCTAGGTAGTATTAATTTCTGAATTAAGGGTTTATGCTACCTCTATAATTTCAATTTTAGGTAGTATTAATTTCTGAATTAAGGGTATGTATATGCTACATCTATAATTTCAATTTTAGGTAGTATTAATTTCTGAATTAAGGGTTTATGCTACCTCTATAATTTCAATTTTAGGTAGTATTAATTTCTGAATTAAGGGTATATGCTACCTCTATAATTTCAATTTTAGATAGTATTAATTTCTGAATTAAGGGTATATGCTACATCTATGATTTCAATTTTAGGTAGTATTAATTTCTGAATTAAGGGTATATGCTACCCCTATAATTTCAATTTTAGGTAGTATTAATTTCTGAATCAAGGGTATATGCCACCTCTATAACTTCATTTTTATGTAGTATTGATTTCTGAATTAAGGGTATATGCTTCGAATAGTTTAGTTCTTTTTAGAGACGTATCGTAAAATTTATCTCCGTAAAAATCCAATGTCCATAGTTACAGCCTGCCTGTCGTTTACAGATGTATTTTCATCTGGACATACAATTTATAGATTACGAAGTATTAGTTCACAAAAATGCTAAATGTTGGAAAAGAGACATCGCGTACAGTTTAAGGTTGTCGTGAACGGTATCATTTACGTGCATGCCTTCTGTTTTTATGCATCTCTTATTGAGAGTTTTTGAAGGGAGAAATTAATAAAGTTACAAGAATTTTTTTTACAGCATAAAGAAAAATAAGAATAATATGCTGTTTCATACGGTACGTTCTTGAACTAAGGGACGCATTTTTTGAAATATAGACGTTTTGATGCGCAATTTTACTTTTTATATTATCAATCTGCACCGAGGACTGTTCATTGCTATTGACGGAGACGACTAATAAGAACCCAACTGCCGAGTTATGTATATTTTGTAATAGTTAATTCAATTCAATTCCCGAAACACTAGTCTCGACAGGCGACAGTAATTGTTGTTTCCATTACAATATGTGTAAGTTATATAAAGCGGTTCTTATTGATACCAGATGGCTGGGAATTAATATGAGTCCGATCCAAAAATAATAATAATGTATGTATACGTAAATAAATATTGAATAAAATATTGTCAAACTACCAGGTGGCTCCGTTCAAACAAACCGTCTACAAATGGTCTTAACGTATTGTTCAAAACTGTGACGCCCTGTCAATACACATGTCGTACATGACAGGTGCTCGGATGTAAATTGTCATTCTTCTTACAATCATTTTGTAGCCAAGGGAAGAAAACATAGGTTTGATAAATGTTTTACTGAAATCATACCTACAATAACAGCATGGTTTGGTACCCCTAGGTTTGTTTATTTCTGATATCAGTCCTTTCCTACCTTACGATTGGATTGCCGCCACACGCGGTTACAGTTAATTCAATAATCCAAAGGCAACACGGTGCCACAACAATGTGACAGCGGTTGGACGTATGATAAGTGACATGGCCCTATAACGCCCGTTATCCCTAACACTTGTTTCTCACCAAAATTTTACACGTGACGATGAATTCTAAATGATCTGCACTTATTACAAAACAAAGAATAGACATATGTACGCCGGCCTCAACTCTGAATTGATTATTGTATTGATGGTCGTATGTCTCCAACATTTGAACATAATGTAGCGATTATATTAATTTGATTGTTGATTCTTGACAGAGATACAGTATAGTAAGTACTATATTGAACCTAGAGTAGAATGTTATTGGTTTAAGAACATTTTGGTTGAACGTAGAGAACGGTGTTATTGGTTTGAAAACATTTTGGCTGAACGTAGAGAACGGTGTTATTGGTTTGAGAACATTTTGGCTGAACGTAGAGAACGGTGTTATTGGTTTGAGAACATTTTGGCTGAACGTAGAGAACGGTGTTATTGGTTTGAGAACATTTTGGCTGAACGTAGAGAACGGTGTTATTGGGTTTGAGAACATTTTTCACACTTTCTGATTGACTGAAATAGTTGCAGCTGATTCCCAATAAAAAGTCATAATGACCGACCATACAAACAAAAGCTGGTACCAACTCTAGTTAACTGGGTGTTTCTGAAATAGATTATGAATGACTTCCTCTTGGTATTGTCAGATAATGTCAACAATGTAATTAGAATACAGACCATCGATAACTCTGATTGTTTGAAAATTATCAGATTATTATTTTACGGACTTTAATGTCTTCCTTTTGATTATGTGGCGTATAAAGGATATTAACTATATTATATTCGTCACGGAGTGGTCTTCATCAATTACACGTACAGGTGTTACATGTATTCATTGATTTTAAAAATCAAAACAGTCATTTTATAACAAAACTTGTATAGTGTTTTGATTTCGGTAAATATATGGTTTTATAAACATAAAAATACATCAACAGAGGAAAATTCTTTTTCTCGGGTTAATAAAACCTGGTATCGACCTTACCAAATGACTATAATTGTATAGTACTACTAATCATTGCTATCGTGTATGGTGAGATTTAAATTGAACTTTGACTTTAAAAGTCGTAACTGTGTTATTTACTCAGCTCTATACAGTAAACACACCGTGTCATTTATAAAGAAACCCAATAGTTTGATATGTGTTGATGATATATATTAACTATAATTTCGATACAAATATTTATGGAACAATCACTCTACATTATAGTACAGTAGGACTTAACTTATGTCCGCCATGTTAAATCAGAGGTTTTCCTCTCGTGATTTCTGCTGAATTACACAATATTTATTTCCCGAAGTCTGTAATCACTCTACTTTATATAGACAGGGTACAGGTGTAGAATTATATATATGTAAGCAAAACTTAAAATGCTTAGGCCATACTTTTGATGATCTTTTACACCTTTGGGCTCTAGTAACTTTGTCACTGAAGAACGAAACAACTTTGATATATATATATGTATATACTGTATATAGGGCGATCTCTTAAATGAAAGACAAACGCTCGGCTGTGTCACTGAACAGGATGGTTTTGGTTTATTTTGTTTAACGTCCTATTAACAGCCAGGGTCATTAACTAGACATTTAGGAAAGAAATTAGTATAAGTTTTTAGCTTGTTTTCCAATCCTATATGTATACATGATTTGTATTGTGATGTTGTGTGTAAGAACTTGAGTATTAATAAAGTATTGCTTAAATTAAGAAATTTAAGAATTGGAAAGTTGCTGCGATAGAAAGAAGAAGAAAAGATAATATCTCAAATTTAGTCGCCTCTTACGAATCGTGCAAGCGGGACAGGAGATACCATTCTTACGTTGTATCTTCATGGATATTTGAAACAGAATAAAAATTCCTCCATACGGATCTATTTTTCACAAACAGCACAATTTAGAAAGACAAAAAAGTCCATGCAGACGGTGACTTTATCCTAGTCTGTGGGAAATAATTGATTTACAGCAGCAGAATAAAGACCGAAATAACTGTGTCTATACGTCCCATTGGGAGACAGAAATAGAGAAAGTGGTTCAGTGACCAGGACAGTCGAGGGTTTGTACAGTAGACTAGTTATATAAGCTGTATACGTTAGTTTGTAATACCGACTCCCTTCAATTGAGGACGATTGATACAGCCACTTAGGCGTACATACAAATGTCTATATCCTATGTCATCTAGTCAATCTGACGGTAACAAATTAGTATATATACCAAACAATACCGAGTTTTGTTTGTTGCTACTCTGCATGTAGGATGATTTAAAGCCATATACAAAGACGATAGTTGGAGAGCCCGATAATAAGGCCCGCTGAACCGCACTTCATGTTGATCGTAGTAGACGACTAAAAATGGGCCCTGAAGAGTCGGGGTTTTCTCTCTTGCCTTCTATGTAGGAGACGTTACTGAGACGAAGTAGATCAGCTGGCAATGCCTCAACACTTAGGGTCTTTATCTCTTACTTTCTTTACTGTCTGCTCAATCCTCAGTTTTCATATAACCCTGGCTGTTGATATCTCATTGACATCTATCCTCATATAACCCTGGCTGTTGATATCTCCTGGGGACACCTGTCCTCATATGACCCTGGCTGTTGATATCTCCTTGACACCTATCCTCATATGACCCTGGCTGTTGATATATCATTGACATCTATCCTCATATGACCCTGGCTCTTGATATCTCCTTGACATCTATCCTCATATGACCCTGGCTGTTGATATCTCCTTGACATCTATCCTCATATGACCCTGGCTGTTAATATCTCCTTGACATCCTGTCCTTATATGACCCTGGCTGTTGATATCTCCTTGACACCTATCCTCATTTGACCATGGTTGTTGATATCGCCTGGGGACACCTGTCCTCATATAACCCTGGTTGTTGATATCTCCTTGACATCTATCCTCATATGACCCTGGTTGTTGATATCTCCTGGGGACACCTGTCCTCATATAACTCTGGTTGTTGATGTCTCCTTGACACCCGTCCTCATTTGACCCTGGTTGTTGATATCTCCTGGGGACACCTGTCCTCATATAACCCTGGTTGTTGATGTCTCCTTGACACCCGTCCTCATTTGACCATGGTTGTTGATATCTCCTGGGGACACCTGTCCTCATATAACCCTGGTTGTTGATATCTCCTTGACACCTATCCTCATATGACCCTGGTTGTTGATATCTCCTGGGGACACCTGTCCTCATATAACCCTGGTTGTTGATGTCTCCTTGACATCTATCCACACGTGACCCTTGCTGTTGATGTCTTCTTGACACCCATCATCGTATGACCCTGGCTGTTGATATCTCCTGAACAATCATCATTAACATAAACAAACCTTGTTGACCACTACTTTCTTTTGTTGCGAGACGTCTGGACATTGGCAATGTGGTATGAAAAGGTTTGGTTATCGACCATGGCCAAATATGAATCAAATGAAAACATCGTTTTGTATAAGTATTTTGTTATATTTTAGTGGTTATGTCCCTGTACCGACGGTTAAAAGCACGTGTAGGCATGGTGTGATATTTTGGAGGTTATCTCCCTTTACCGACGGCGGTATTGGGTTATACTTTAGTGGTTATCTCCCTTTTTTCTCCCGCTCGGGAACAAAAGGCCGCAACAGCACTCCTCCAACGGACACGGTTTTGAGAGACGCTCTTTAGTTCGGCCCATGTCATACTGGCTGCCTTCATTTCAGCATCTGTGCTCCTTCGCCAGGTCTGTAAGGGTCTACCAACTTTCTTTCTTCCTTGGGGATTCCAGTCCAATGCTTGCCGAGTGACGTTTGCTGGAGCTTTACGCATTGTGTCGCCAATCAGCCACCAGTTTATTTTCTTGATGCCTTTTCCGACCAGTGATTGTGATCTCTTTCCAGTGTTGATTCTGAGGCCGGTCTTCTTGGCTTCCTCTGAGACTCGCTCTAGCTTTTCTTGTGCATACTGTTTTCTGTTTGGGAGGAGGCTTATGTCGTCTGCAAAATCGAGGTCATCTAGCTGTTTGTTGAATGTCCACTGGATTCCGGTCTTCTGGCCTGCTGAAGACTGACGCATGATCCAGTCTATCACCAACAGAAAAATTGTCGATGACAATAGGCATCCTTGGGGTTCGCCCGTCTGTACATGGAAGGGGTCGGAGAACTAGGCAGGTGGCGTCCTCATACAATTGCTGGATGATAGCGATGTATTGTTGGGGAAAGCCGTAGTGCTGCATCAGTTTACGTCCCTGTCCATGCTGTCAAATTCCTTCTGGAAGTCCACGAAGACGGTGTGCAGGGGGGTATGCCACTCGAGTGACTGCTCAATGACGATTCTCATCGTGGCGATGTGATCCGTGAAGGATCTGTCTTAACGAAGCCTGCCTGTTCGTCTCGCAGGGTCTTGTACAGAGCGATGTTGAGTTTCTCCAAAAGGATTCTCGACAGCACTTTCCTCTTCAGTTTGTGCATAGTGATAGTGATAGTTTCACAGGAAATCCTTTCTTCCAGTCTTCTGGTACTGTTTCTGCCCCCCAGATCTTCACTGACAGTGGGTGCAGCATGTCCGTAGATGCTTGGATATCTGTCTTCAGGGCTTCTGGTGGAATACCGTCTGGTCCTCTTGCCTTACCAGGTTTGAGGGACGTGATGGCATTCATTATCTCCTGCTTCGTTAGCGGGTTAATGTTGATTTCTAGTAGTTACCTTGCCGGGGGTAAGTCAGAGGGTACTGGTGGTGGTGGTCTGGTCAGGATCTCCTTAAAATGTTCTGCCCATCTCGCTCTTTGTGCTTCTTCTCAAGTGATGATCTCGCTTTACCGACGTTTACTGTCATTTGTATGTATTGTGTTATATTTTGGTGGTTATGTCCCTTTACCGACGTTTAATGTCATTTGTATGTATTGTGTTATATTTAAGTGGTTATGTCCCTGTGTCGACGTGTAATGTCATTTGTATGTATTGTGTTATATTTAAGTGGTTATGTCCCTTTACGACGTGTAATGTCATTTGTATGTATTGTGTTATATTTTAGTGGTTATGTCCCTTTACGACGTGTAATGTCATTTGTATGTATTGTGTTATATTTTAGTGGTTATCTCCCTGTGTCGACGTTTAATGTCATTTGTATGTATTGTGTTATATTTTAGTGGTTATGTCCCTTTACCGACGTGTAATGTCATTTGTATGTATTGTGTTATATCTTAGTGGTTATGTCCCTTTACCGACGTTTAATGTCATTTGTATGTATTGTGTTATATTTGAGTGGTTATGTCCCTGTGTCGACGTTTACTGTCATTTGTATGTATTGTGTTATATTTGAGTGGTTATGTCCCTTTACCGACGTGTAATGTCATTAGTATGTATTGTGTTATATTTAGTGGTTATGTCCCTGTGTCGACGTTTACTGTCATTTGTATGTATTGTGTTATATTTGAGTGGTTATGTCCCTTTACCGACGTTTAATGTCATTTGCATGTATTGTAATATATTTTAGTGGTTATCTCCCTTTACGACGTGTACTTTCTTTTGTATGTATTGTGTTATATTTTAGTGGTTATGTCCCCGCATTTATATGTAAACCACGTGCATTCGATCACATGGACAACTTCGTCTTTTGAAGGGGTTAGCTTCTCGATCAGCTAGTGCCTGGAACAAGGGGAACTCTACGGGACACTGTACATCTATAATAAACTGTATACATATAGACTGATGCTGACGACTTCGATCCAGCAGCCACACAGCTAACAACACACTCAATTTTCCGGAAGTCTCTAATTGAGATTTTACAATTTCAAGCCAGATTTATTTAGTTTAAATGTGTGTCACCAAAAGATAATATATGTACAAATAGTAAAAGTAATTAACTTAATTGATATTCCACCGTAACACCAACATACAAATATTGGTTTTAATCTTAACGTGGAGTTGAGTGTCGTACATTTAGTATAGATGTATATTACAGCAATATTGTTACTCAATTAAGTACACAGTTGAACAAGTAGAATTAATACAATGAAACACAAACATATATATATTGCTCTGGTGATCTTTATATTATCGCAAACCGAAGTATTAAACTTCAATGTAAAACCTCTGTTTTTTCTTCACTTATCAAAAGCGAGGGATATACAGAATATATTCAGACTGGTGATTGAAACATTTTCAATATATTCTTAAGGATCTTACCTCGCGTTATTATCTTCCACAACAAGAAGAAAGATTAACATTAAAATTATATCATTTACAGTATAGAGAGGTTACTTACATATGTGGGCGGTGTATTAGTCTATAGTGATACAGTATAGAGAGGTTAATTACATATGTGGGTGGTGTATTAGTCTATAGTGATACAGTATGGAGAGGTTACTTACATATGTGGGCGGTGTATTAGTCTATAGTGATACAGTATGGAGAGGTTACTTACATATGTGGGCGGTGTATTAGTCTATAGTGATACAGTATGGAGAGGTTACTTACATATGTGGGTGGTGTATTAGTCTATAATGATACAGTATAGAGAGGTTACTTACATATGTGGGTGGTGTTTAGTCTATAATGATACAATATAGAGAGGTTACGTACATATGTGGGTGGTGTATTAGTCTATAGTGATACAGTATGGAGAGGTTACTTACATATGTGGGCGGTGTATTAGTCTATAGTGATACAGTATGGAGAGGTTACTTACATATGTGGGTGGTGTATTAGTCCATAGTGATACAGTATGGAGAGGTTACTTACATATGTGGTGGTGTATTAGTCTATAGTGATACAGTATGGAGAGGTTACTTACATATGTGGGTGGTGTATTAGTCTATAGTGATACAGTATGGAGAGGTTACTTACATATGTGGGCGGTGTATTAGTCTATAGTGATACAGTATGGAGAGGTTACTTACATATGTGGGTGGTGTATTAGTCAAATGTGATACAGTATGGAGAGGTTACTTACATATGTGGGTGATGTATTAGTCTATAGTGATACAGTATGGAGAGGTTACTTACATATGTGGGTGGTGTATTAGTCTATAGTGATACAGTATGGAGAGGTTACTTACATATGTGGGTGGTGTATTAGTCTATAGTGATACAGTATGGAGAGGTTACTTACATATGTGGGTGGTGTATTAGTCTATAGTGATACAGTATGGAGAGTTTACTTACATATGTGGGTGGTGTATTAGTCTATAGTGATACAGTATGGAGAGGTTACTTACATATGTGGGTGGTGTATTAGTCTATAGTGATACAGTATGGAGAGTTTACTTACATATGTGGGTGGTGTATTAGTCTATAGTGATACAGTATGGAGAGGTTACTTACATATGTGGGAGGTGTATTAGTCTATAGTGATACAGTATGGAGAGTTTACTTACATATGTGGGTGGTGTATTAGTCTATAGTGATACAGTATGGAGATGTTACTTACATATGTGGGTGGTGTATTAGTCTATAGTGATACAGTATGGAGAGTTTACTTACATATGTGGGTGGTGTATTAGTCTATAGTGATACAGTATGGAGAGTTTACTTACATATGTGGGTGGTGTATTAGTCTATAGTGATACAGTATGGAGAGTTTACTTACATATGTGGGTGGTGTATTAGTCTATAGTGATACAGTATGGAGATGTTACTTACATATGTGGGTGGTGTATTTGTCTATAGTGATACAGTATGGAGAGGTTACTTACATATGTGGGTGGTGTATTAGTCTATAGTGATACAGTATGGAGAGGTTACTTACATATGTGGGCGGTGTATTAGTCTATAGTGATACAGTATGGAGAGGTTACTTACATATGTGGGCGGTGTATTAGTCTATAGTGATACAGTATGGAGAGGTTACTTACATATGTGGGTGGTGTATTAGTCTATAATGATACAGTATAGAGAGGTTACTTACATATGTGGGTGGTGTTTAGTCTATAATGATACAATATAGAGAGGTTACGTACATATGTGGGTTGTGTATTAGTCTATAGTGATACAGTATGGAGAGGTTACTTACATATGTGGTGGTGTATTAGTCTATAGTGATACAGTATGGAGAGGTTACTTACATATGTGGGTGGTGTATTAGTCCATAGTGATACAGTATGGAGAGGTTACTTACATATGTGGTGGTGTATTAGTCTATAGTGATACAGTATGGAGAGGTTACTTACATATGTGGGTGGTGTATTAGTCTATAGTGATACAGTATGGAGAGGTTACTTACATATGTGGGCGGTGTATTGGTCTATAGTGATACAGTATGGAGAGGTTACTTACATATGTGGGTGGTGTATTAGTCAAATGTGATACAGTATGGAGAGGTTACTTACATATGTGGGTGATGTATTAGTCTATAGTGATACAGTATGGAGAGGTTACTTACATATGTTGGTGGTGTATTAGTCTATAGTGATACAGTATGGAGAGGTTACTTACATATGTGGGTGGTGTATTAGTCTATAGTGATACAGTATGGAGAGGTTACTTACATATGTGGGTTGTGTATTAGTCTATAGTGATACAGTATGGAGAGGTTACTTACATATGTGGTGGTGTATTAGTCTATAGTGATACAGTATGGAGAGGTTACTTACATATGTGGGTGGTGTATTAGTCCATAGTGATACAGTATGGAGAGGTTACTTACATATGTGGTGGTGTATTAGTCTATAGTGATACAGTATGGAGAGGTTACTTACATATGTGGGTGGTGTATTAGTCTATAGTGATACAGTATGGAGAGGTTACTTACATATGTGGGCGGTGTATTGGTCTATAGTGATACAGTATGGAGAGGTTACTTACATATGTGGGTGGTGTATTAGTCAAATGTGATACAGTATGGAGAGGTTACTTACATATGTGGGTGATGTATTAGTCTATAGTGATACAGTATGGAGAGGTTACTTACATATGTTGGTGGTGTATTAGTCTATAGTGATACAGTATGGAGAGGTTACTTACATATGTGGGTGGTGTATTAGTCTATAGTGATACAGTATGGAGAGGTTACTTACATATGTGGGTGGTGTATTAGTCTATAGTGATACAGTATGGAGAGTTTACTTACATATGTGGGTGGTGTATTAGTCTATAGTGATACAGTATGGAGAGGTTACTTACATATGTGGGTGGTGTATTAGTCTATAGTGATACAGTATGGAGAGTTTACTTACATATGTGGGTGGTGTATTAGTCTATAGTGATACAGTATGGAGAGGTTACTTACATATGTGGGAGGTGTATTAGTCTATAGTGATACAGTATGGAGAGTTTACTTACATATGTGGGTGGTGTATTAGTCTATAGTGATACAGTATGGAGATGTTACTTACATATGTGGGTGGTGTATTAGTCTATAGTGATACAGTATGGAGAGTTTACTTACATATGTGGGTGGTGTATTAGTCTATAGTGATACAGTATGGAGAGTTTACTTACATATGTGGGTGGTGTATTAGTCTATAGTGATACAGTATGGAGAGTTTACTTACATATGTGGGTGGTGTATTAGTCTATAGTGATACAGTATGGAGATGTTACTTACATATGTGGGTGGTGTATTTGTCTATAGTGATACAGTATGGAGAGGTTACTTACATATGTGGGTGGTGTATTAGTCTATAGTGATACAGTATAGAGAGGTTACTTACATATGTGGGAGGTGTATTAGTCTATAGTGATACAGTATGGAGAGTTTACTTACATATGTGGGTGGTGTATTAGTCTATAGTGATACAGTATGGAGAGGTTACTTACATATGTGGGTGGTGTATTAGTCTAGTGATACAGTATGGAGAGGTTACTTACATATGTGGGTGGTGTATTAGTCTATAGTGATACAGTATGGAGAGTTTACTTACATATGTGGGAGGTGTATTAGTCTATAGTGATACAGTATGGAGAGGTTACTTACATATGTGGGTGGTGTTTAGTCTATAGTGATACAGTATGGAGAGTTTACTTACATTATGTGGGCGGTGTATTAGTCTGTAGTGATACAGTATGGAGAGGTTACTTACATATGTGGGCGGTGTATTAGTCTGTAGTGATACGGTATGGAGAGTTTACTTACATTATGTGGGTGGTGTTAAGTCTATAGTGATACTGTATCTAATTTACGATATGTTGATGGTGTCATATTATCCGGAAGTATTCACCCATTGTACTATTGATAGTAACAGAATTTGTTTACAGTCGGCGTGACTTACCGCCATTGTTACCCTGGTAAATGCACAATGACGCTGACCTTGCGTGCCAAGGTCTATAGACATCAAACGCTGGATATGGAGCTCTGAAGACTTCGTTTCGTTCAAATGATATGATAATATCGTGTTGAAACTGATCCATGACAATAAAATCACTGTAGGATATAGATATTACACGCAATACACAAGTTATAGCGAGCTGTGAATTTACAACGAAAAATGTTAAGATGTTCGCTCTGACCTTGAATAGTTTGCTCATTAACCAAAATACCTGGTATTTGATTGTGTTCGCTAATGTAAACACCATTAACAAAGGTTAGTATTACTCGATACTGTTATAACACCACCAAATGTCTCGTCAGTGATGTAATGGACATCGGGCAACTCAACTATTTCATCCTTCTAGTTCTCGTCAGTGTTGTTATTGATACGTACAACTCGCCTATTTCATCCTTCTATGTCTTGTCAGTAATGCAATGGCTTAGATTACTAATAGATACAATATCAGAGATGACGGAATAAATTCAAAATAGGCGTAAAGAAATGTGAACATCTCCATGGGGAGACACAATTTTCAAAATTGTCAATATTGGACTTTATAACGTCAAACACTGCTAACTGGGCCACTAATGAAGGGATCCTTCAGCATAACTGTGTCATTTTATTTTATTATCTGTTTGTGGACAAGAAAGTCACCAGAATAAATCAGATCTACTCCTTGAAAAACACCATAAGGTATATTTTCTCTCGTCAAACTACGATTCCCGTTCCTTTTGCTTCGTTTGATACAACCTCGCGCTTGGCCTTGATGATTTAAGTTTCCTAAAAGATATATCTTGGTATCGTGTTCCCGAGACTGTGTCCGATAAAGCCATCAGCTATAAAATTCCATAAGTGACGGCGTCCTGCTTACTACTTGCTTTATTTTGACTACTTTCACTGCTTGCGTTTAACTGTAATAGTTTCTATGTTATAAAACTTGTATTATCTGTATTTTGTTGGCAATCAAATATTTTGAAAAGAAATGTAACTAGCTTGGCGTCAGTGAGTAGGTTCTGAGATGACAAATCGTGGGTGAAAGTTTAAAAATATAAGTATGATACGAAACCTAGGACTAGGGATATATTTACACAAGCCCACAAGTAAATAGGTGTGAGAAAATACAGTCTTTTGTGTCTGAACGATGCATACCATTTGTATATTTAATTTTACACCAGTATTAGCTATCAACACGCCATCACCAATATCGTCCCAAACGAACGAGGTGACCTTCACAAAGATCCTGACCCTACAGAATCGGAGTAGTCCCACGTCATATTTCTGTGTGCTATCTTAATAAAATGTCGCTTCAGCCGACCTTCTGTAACACTGACTATGGGAGTGACTCCTAGCTGAGGGAAATTAAAAGATCTCGTAAACTAATACAATATTGAAATGTCAACGGGTATGTATGTAGGAACCATGTAAATAAGTTTCGCCTAAAGTTGCAATATTGGACCAGGTCGACAATGGCAAGCTTTTATTTAATATCTTACACCTATTGTAATAATCTCGATGGGGATCTGTGTTGACTTTCCTTTTCTGAGTATTGAACAACTGTGAATGAAGCGACTGGATACCTCACGATGCATTTTTTTTTTGTATTGACGGAACATGTCCTAAAACAATTTTATTACAAGTGTCGGACTTAAACAAATACTGGTTTGTGTGTACTATATGTACTTACAGGTTTAGGTACAGTAGGGTGTCCAGGTGTTGTTATGCACTAAAAGATCAAATTGTTTTCAACAAGAAAATGTCACCTGGTTCTTCATGATTGCCGTTCTATGCCTTATAAGCAGTAGTATTATTAAAACTAATCAGAGGATCTTATTGTGTTTATGTCATGTAACTATAATCATCATCTACTTGGACTCATTACGATAAGATTACGTTACTTAGATAAGATTCCTTTTTAAATAATGCTTCAGGGCATTATCATAGTCTCATCTAGAATATGCAGCCAGTGTATGGAGTCTGCGAAAAATAAAGACTATTGAATGCGTAGGAAAGGTACAATGAAGAGCCATGG